>NC_068363.1:86310788-86953397 GCF_020536995.1 Dreissena polymorpha | reverse complement strand
TTCGACAATTTTCCCGCTAGGCTCGGCATGAACGGTGATTCGAGCGGCTGCTGAAAGTTCCAGCCACATCTGACGTCATTCCCGGTGGGGCCGGATGCTGCTCGATGATCGTCGTAAAACCGGGGCTGTAGGGCGATGGGCAACGGCTGGAGTCGTCGTCGAAATTCTGCTCGAGTTGCAGAAACTTCTTGTAAGAGCTGGACTCGGATATGTGATCGCCAAAGTCGCCGCCTTCAGAGGGCACCTTGCTAGAGAAACTTCCGCGGTGTTGCATCATCGTCGCGTGACCGGAAGGGCGTGGAAGAGAATAGTAGCTGCTCTTGCTGTTCTGTTTCGCAAGGTGGTTCGCCGTATGGTTACTGTCGCTTACAGCGAGCTCCAGAGCGTTCCGCTTCTGGCTTCCGGTCTTCCTGGCGCTCTTGGCTCGCGGCGCCCACGCCTGTAGCGGCACGTGACGCAGACGCCAATGACGACGACGACGAATATAAGGCCGCCGACACCGGCAAGGATTATGGCTAGGAGCGGTAAACCTGCCGAATCACCTCCAGAAGCGGCTGAAAGAAATAAGCAATAAAATAAGAAATCACATTCCTCGTTCGATTTGAATAAAAGCTTATTTACTTTTTTAACTCACGCTAGGTAGGCATTTAAGTTGAAATACTGTTGAAAAAAACTTTGAACCTGGTTATAATAAGTATATTTATAAAGAAACTGCTTATTATTAATAATAATATAATTATTTCCTAATAATAATGCATGATGATAGTAAATAGTAGTATTAATGCAGCAGTAGAAATAAAGTTTGTGTTAGTCCAGGAGTCTTATTATGTTGATTTCTCTCTGAATTTCAATATTTCAATATTACTTGACGTTTACACCCTTCTTCGTCAGCGCCGGTGGTAGGACAGTTTCGGCGGCCGTTACAAACAAGCGCCTGGTTGAGACAGATGTCGTCACAGTGAAATTCGTCTGGGCCGCAAGGCGCTGTAACAAAAACGAAACAATAAACGTTGGTTAAATTATAATAATAATAATAATAATAATAATAATAATAATAAAAATAATAATAATATTATTAACACTTACTTTTGTTATTATTATTATTATTATTATTATTATTATTATTATTATTATTATTATTATTATTATTATTACTTATTATTATTATTATTATTATTATAATAATTATTATTATTATTATTTTTTAATTTTAATTTTTTATTATTATAATTATTATCATCATCATTATTATAACTATACCAATAATAATATCAATACTAACATACTTTCATCAAAGTAACCCATTTATTTCCTCTTAAGAACGGCCATTGCTTTATAAATTTGAGTTAGACATTGATGTGTCAAATCATAATCTTATTAACTAATTATAAGCTAATATTCATGCCCCCCGTCGAAGAAGATGGGGTATATTGTTTTGCTCATGTCGGTCCGTCGGTCCGTCGGTCTGTAGGTCTGCCGGTTCGTCGGTCCGTATGTCCGTCCACCAGATGGTTTCCGGATGATAACTCAAGAACGCTTAGATCTAGGATCATGAAACTTCATAGGTACATTGATCATGACTTGCAGATGAACCCTATTGGTTTTCAGATCACTAGATCAAAGGTCTAGGTCACAATGACTCGAAACAGTAAAATGGTTTCCGGATGATAACTCAAGAATGCTTACGCCTAGGATCATGAAACTTCATAGGAACATTGATCATGACTGGCAGATGACCCCTTTTGATTTTCAGATCACTAGGTCAATGGTCAAGGTCACAGTTACTCGAAATGGTAAAATGGTTTCAGGATGATAACTCAAGAATCCTTACGCCTAGGATCATGAAACTCCATAGGTTCATTGATCATGACTGGCAGATGACCCCTATTAATAATCAGGTCACTAGGTCAAAGGTCAAGTGCACAGTGACTCGAAACAGTAAAATGTTTTCCGGATGATAACTCTAGAATAATTAGGCCTAGGGTCATGCAACTTCATAGGTAAATTGATCATGACTGGCAGATGAACTCTATTGATTTTCAGGTCACTAGGTCAAAGGTCAAGGTCACAGTGACAAAAAACATATTCACACAATGGCTGCCACTACAACTGACAGCCCATATGGGGGCATGCATGTTTTACAAACAGCCCTTGTTGGTATTCTCTAAATAAAGTATGAACTCAATTTGTAAATATTATGTTACTAGTTTTTGTTAGCAACGTTCAAGTATTCCACGCACCTTCTCCGTGTTTCGTGTTTTCCGGTTTGAAGACCGTATATCGTGCCTGGAGTACGGGTTTTTCCGATAACCGACTGCCAAGTATACGGAGAAAGACGCGGTTTGACCTCGACCGGTAGCTCGGCACTGGGCCTGCGCAGTAGACGCCTGTTCGGTCGTCCTCGGACGTTGTCCTATCGTACATCTCTATCCGGTTCCGGCTGCACTGTTCGTCTCGCAGCATGTGAAGTTGTATTTCCGTTAACATTATCTGCGGAAATATTAAGCCCAATATAAGATGATGGGTAAGATATAGAAACAATTATAGTCAAATGATCCCTTTGTGCAGTTTCATATATCAGTCCTATTTAAAAGTGTGAATGACAACCTAGTAAGATAGTGCTCATGCTTATCTGACAAGTATTATTATCTGCTATTAAAAAGCTTTACATTTTGAGAAGGGAGACTTCTGTTATCATCTGATATAAGAGTAGTCCTATATACCGTAGCAAATGGCGAGTTGGATAAAAAAATACTTTGCGTCGATTGCACAAAGTAATAACTGACAAAGCAAATATAACGTGATGAGCTAGGGTTCGTGTTAACAAACAAAAGCATATTCACTAATGGAATTACAAGATTTTTTATATTGTGTATTCAGATAGAAAAAAAACTATTTTAATTCGTATATTTCTTCGTATTTACTGGAAACAAAAGAAGGGTCTTAACTCAACATGAATTACAAACTTGACATGTGATAGTAACAATCGTTTTTATCTTTTGGTATAAAGGAATTGTTTAAGTCTTAAAAAAGCCACAATAAATTTCTTCATAAGAGTAAGTTTACCCGTTGCCCGTTTTCCGCCAACATTTCCCACGTGCAGTCTATCGGCTCGTTGATTGGATAATCGCGCTGCGACGTGTCAGCCAATGGAAACACTTTTGAGTTGATCTCTCCATCCAGAGCGAGGTTGTCCATATAGATGCGACAAACTGTAGACGACATTAGACTTATGATTAAAACATACACATATACTATTAATTAGCTCTGGCTCAATGTTCACATTTGTATTTACATCGAACATGGACTTGAACGGGACCAGACACAGCGAATGCAAAGAAATCAACGTTAAAGTTCATGTTGACAAACCATATTTAAATCGATTTGGCATGGAAAACAGCGTTAGTTATACGCTGCTATGGTAACACATGTAAGCGTCATATCCAAACAAGCGTGGTAGAACATGTCTAGTGTTCTAACGAGTTTTAATATAACCAACTTAATAGAGTAGCACAGTATCTGACCCGATGGCATGTATTAAAGTCATCAAAATAAATGCTTTTGTTAAACGTTTTTTTTCCTTAAATTTTATTAAATGCAAGTGGCGTAGTTTTACATCACGTTAAATAATCTCATCAAATAACTTACCCGACATCTTTTCTGCTTCCGTTGAATTAACTGGAAATAAACAAGAATATTTAATAACGAACTAAATTATGACTTGTCCTTGATACAATCAATTCTTCTTTTGCTAATTCTATAACTAAAGGACCAATGTTTCTCACCTGAGAAATGAAAATCTGAAATGTTTGCTCTGAGCAACGTGTGTGCTGTTTCCGTAAAGATCAGACAAAAGGGCCTTTTCACGTTTTGGCAAATTAACAAAATAAAAAATAATAATTTCAGATTCGCAAATTTTCTTTGAAGTTATATTTGTGGGAAACAGTCACACTGAACATTTTCCATGCTCTCAAATATTCATTATATGCATCTTTTGACGGGTTAAAAGCCTGAAAAATATAAAGAATTGCAACGCGAAACGATTGAATAATTTGGAGAGTTTTGTTATTGTCGTTACATTTTATGTCACTACGAGGATTGCTGATATAAACTATAATATACATCACTCGGTGTATGAGCACGAATGGCCGAGTGGTCTAAGCGATCGACTTTATTCCAGGAATCAGTGGTTCGACCCCAGTTGTGTTTTTTTATTTAATTTTATTCTTGTTTATTACTGGAGCTTTTCAGATTCAATGTTTTTATTTTTCAATATAAAGCATTTAATTTAAAACTTCTATACATGCCAAAATCTGTGAAAAGGTCCCGTTAAGAAGAGATATATGTGTGCATTAAATGTCTAATGAAATCACTTGACATCTGGGGCGTGGCCGTTTTTAATGCAAGGGGTGGAGCATCGTTAGAACTAACTAAGAAGACCACCAGAACCAATGTTACACACATTTATTAATCACCTGTGGTTACAGAGAAGATTTCATGAGTTTTCGTTTTTTTCCCACTTCTAACTCTTTTGACATGCATATGCAACAGACCGGAACGATTGAGCTACTTTGTCAATGAAAGAGAAGTATTTAGCACTCAAACCAGCAAGTTCAATACGGAAGCACGGAGGACGGGCATCACGGTGTCATAAAAGATCCCCAGGAGCAATATGTGACCAGGTGATCTTATGCTATTAACTAATCTTTTGAAAGAAAACGATCTCTTCATATTTTAATGAAAATCATACCAATTTCAACCGTAATGGCCTTGGCTTACATATATTTTTATTTTTTATTAAATGCTTATTCAATAACAATAATATTTGACACGATTACTATTCATGATTGTGGTTGGGATTTGATTAACTATGCTCGGAACCAGTGAAGAACCTTGCAAAAAACACATTAAGTCGAAGTAAAACAGACACAGCACTCGCACATGCTATGCCTTTACCGTTCCATTATAAACAAAACCACATTACCAGTTTTTTGTTGAGAAGGAGACACGTGTACAAGACGAAAATACACAAAAAATAATTGCTTTTGAAAACCATTTTCTGGGTTGTATATTGAGTACCGATATACATATTATGTCGTTCCATTAACACTTGGATAAGCAAAAATGAAATGCCCTGGTCAAAATCATTCAACACTCAAATTGATTAAAAACAACACCCATCAAAGAAGTTTGCGTTAGTGTCATTGCCATCTCGAATATTATAAGATAAATGTTTTTTTACTTCAATTGGTAGCATCCATGTGCAATGTTATTGTACGAGTATAGGGTGAGATATTTAAAGTTGTATCGTTGAAGCGACATGAGTACAACAATTTAAGCAAATATCAATTCACAAATTCAATGAACGATTTGTAAACATACACATCAATGCACTGCCAGTATGAGTGGTTCTTAAAAAGACTGAACAAATCCATATCGTAATGTTGCAATCTGGATCTTGAAATCGCGTTTTAAAACGTACAGAACACAACGTGTAACGAATTTTTAATTACTTTTATTAATGCATTTCGTCCCCAGACTAAGAAGTAAACATATTTTTTTTTGATAAACAAACACAAAAATATCAACAACCGATAATGTCGCTTAAATTTAACTCTGTCTCATTATCTTTATTCAAAAGGATATTGATATCGTCAATATAAAATAATGAATGACCCATTGTGTTAAAAGTACGAGTAGCAACGATTGAAAATATGTTGTGCTTGTGTTGTGCAATCTTGGTATGCGTTATTATATTTTGAATAAAAGACATACCGGTAAGCAAGTTAAGGTTTGATTTCGGATATACTGCAGATTCGCATATGACACGTATATCAATGTTTATTTGGTGGATAATGTCCGGTCGTTTAATAAGGCTAGATTTCAATGTTTAAAAAAAGTGTTGCTTTTTTGGAACCTACGGTCGAATGACACATTCGCAGTGTATTTAGTAACCGCCGTTGTTAATGTCAAAAAACGTGATAAGTCATTGAGATGTTTGACTTATCGACTATAAATGACAGTTATTAGTTTATTAATACATTTTCGGATAAAATGCAAGTGCCACATAATGTATGATCGGATTTCATATTAGACATTTCACACACACAGCTGTCAAGAAGAAATGAAATATTATCCCAATAAGATAAACGGGTACATAATACGTTCGAACATTACCAATAATATAAATAAAGGATTTTGTACCAATAGTTTCGTCTTTTTGCTTCAGCTTCGTTCGTGTTTGAAAATATCGAACAACATCCCTAAATTGCACATTTTTGACGGCGTAAATTAATATATACATAGATAAGACATGTATTATATCATGGATTCCAAGTTTGATTCTATAAAAACGTGTATAAATATATGTCCACATATCACTTTGTTTGCAACAAACGGATAAAAAAATATCAAATGTGTACCTCTGAATAAAGCGAATAAGGGTATGCATTATTTCATTAAAATTCTAATAATTTTATGCATGTCTTAGTTGCGTGTCATAAACTGTGTGGGATCGCCAATTCCATAGAAAATGAGAAAACTGCAACAGTGATTAATATGGTAACTACATGTATTATATTAGCAATACATGTGTATAAAAATATTGCTTTGAATATGGGCTACCTGAGTTCTCTTTTTTCTTCTTAAACCCGTACACCGCCCGGAACCCATCAGACTCCATCACGTTGTCGGACGTGAATCTCGCCCAAAGAAAGCGAGATTTCGTCTGCACGGTGACCGGAAACTCGTTGCCGCAGAATCTCGCGATAAAGTCCGAGAATCCGAACGGTCCGTCCCGCAGCTCAACGTAGTCATACCTGCAACCTTCGGACTCCTCGATCGCGAACGTGTCAGTGAAGTAGAGGTCGATGAAGAAACCTGGCGGGGCTGAAAGTTTAAATGCTTTAATTTGTTATGCATTCCGAAGTTAATGGGGATCTTCAGCTTCTAAAGCTCCATTATATAAGGACCCGAAGTGTTTCCTAGAAACTCCTACATTATAACTGTATATACTAATTTAAGTTTGTACGAATTTTGAATTATAACTGCAATTTCCAGCTATTTAGTTGTTACTGAACGGTTTACAATTTTTGTTCTGTCTGACATTGTAGGGGGAAGCCGGAACATACCCCACCCGACCGGTAGTGTTACCACCAACCAAACTTCAATTCTTGCGGGAACGGGGATAAAACTGGTTCGCCTTGGTGAAAAGCCGTGTTCTAATCACTGCGCAGACCGGAGAGCCACTGTGGGTAATTAAAGTTCCTTTCCATAATATATAAAATATTATTTGAGCCGGTCTAAGGTGATTTTCAACATATGTTTTTTAAAGAATGTCGTTATCATAACAACAAGGAAGTAAAACGCATATCAGTATGTTGTAAACCATCCAATAACAATAAACTTGACAATAATAACATAAATAATTCTAAATACATGTACATAATTGGGTTCATAATACAGATTTTTTCGTGACACGAGTCATTTGTTTTAACTTTTCTCGGATAAAAGGGTGTCATCAAATCAGGTGGATATCGATGTAGAAACCAATTCGCATGAACAAAAATTAAAAAATTGACACAAAGGATTTGTAATGTTTTCCATTTGTACCGGTTATATGAACACTAAGAAAACGTTATAAAGACAAACGTCTAGTCTACGAGATCACTCATTCACAATATCTTAAATGATTTCAGACCAGTTTACGCAATGTCAGGATGGAATGGCGTCGAATTCCGTTAACGACTTGATTTGCTTTATGCCTCTTTTCGCCATTAACGATTGATACATACCAGAAACACGGATATCAAAGCGGACCGAGTTTTACGGCCACGTGAGATTTCAGAGAGTGTCCTATTCTAATAACGAGAGAAGTGCGACCCGGCTACTGCTTATTACTTGTCAAATGGGGAGAGCGATTGATTGCATCGTTTTATAACCACTGCTTATCATAATGGCACATACACGTGTAATGTTCTATAACGCAAAACATGCGGGGGATCAAAACGATAGTTTTGTTTCATTTTGTGTTCATTTGTTTCAGACCAGCGTTCTTGAATACACAATATTTAAAGACCTGAATCTCGTAACACAAGCATATAGAAGTATACACTTGCTTAAATACACTATTATAATGGGCAGATTTATTAAATCAACCATGCTCTGTGAAAATGGGGTTTAATGCATATGCGTTATGTGTCGTCAAAGATTAGCCTGTGCGGACTGGGATCACACTGTTCGCTATGATATTTTGCGCTTAAAGGAAGTCTCTTCGTAGCAAAAAGCAAGGACTACACAGCCTAATCAGGGTAAGCACTAAATTGAATACAGAAAATGCATTAAGGCCCGTTTTCCAAGAGCGCGACTAATATATCTTGTGAATGTCATGATTGCAGACACATCGAGACTTATTATTAAGGTTAAAATAAACAATTAATCAAATCCGTTAGGACTTATTTTCGAACCTTGTGAGTAAATTTTAGCGTCTTAAGACGCGTGTTTGATTTTAACATTACAGTCAAAGAATGTACTTGGCAGTTCAAACGTACCTTGTACGTACATAAAGCCGTCAGTCGAAGGAGTCATCTATGTTCAGTTTTAACGTAGTTACTACCGTATAAGAAAATGACGCAGCAAAGATGTGAAATGACCTGTGAGCGTTTGGTTCTGACGTACGATCTTCGTTAATGCCAACGCACAAAATGTACGTATCGTTAATTCAACATACAATTTATATAAAATAAATACATGAGTACAATGTATGCCCCTGATTGTGTTCATTCCAACGTACCTTGTAAGTACATGACGCAGCTGATGCCGTTCGGGTACTTGCCCGGGTATCCCGGGCTATAGAACTCCATCTCGTTGTAGTTGCCATATGTGAAGTTGAAGCAGGCCGGAAGGAACTCATCCGATACCATCGGCGGAGGAATGACCTTCAGGGACTGGGCACCGACTGAAACACACGAGACAAAAGCAACTGTTATTACCAGGGTTTCGTTAACTTAAGGTTATTAAGAGGTTGCAGTAGAGCCATGGATACAGTGTCCGCCTAGGGACTGGGAAGTCACTGGTTCGATCCTCACTGTGCTAGCGTTCTCAACAAAGACATATAGTACTGGTTTTCCTTGGAAACGGGCTCGCGAGGGTTTGCTGCTATCGAGCTTAAATAAAAATAGTTGTAAAGTTTGAAACTAAACTTGAGATGAATGGCTCAAATACAGAGACATGGTGTCACTGTCATCGTTCAAATAAATTTAGTATTTCGGATTAGTTCGTACATCCGCCTACATTCTTCCTGTACATGTACGTTTTCATTTCCACCTTCAGGTACTCACATATACTAGACAAGTATCACATTTAAGCCACTATGTATTTTGGTACGTTTAATGAATTGCTAAATTAAGCATGATTTTTGTTATTTAAAAACCAATAATAAACAGCTGAAAAATGCAGCTTCTTTTTAAAATTGGTCTCACTGCTTTTGGTGCGATGTAAGACGGGCTTAACAAAGCGCCAGCATTTATGAATGCCCGTTTTTGTTTCCATTTTTATTATTTAATGAAACTTATTATCTAAAAGTGTTATAGTTTCTTTAAGATAAGATGGCTTTTTATAACTATATGCTGATTTAAGACAAATGTGTAATTAATGTATAAACTACGTTCATATTTAGCCATCGAAATTAAATTGGGGAAATCTCGCTAAAATCACCATTACTCCTCTGAGAACTGTTTTTCTTCTCATTAAATGCTTATTCAGCGAACAAGAAATCATGGCAGTAGCGTAGGGCATTATGTTCAACTTCAAACACAACGTAAATAACTCATTAGACATTTTATTTCAAATTAAACTCATGTCAAAGGAGAACAAGTCCACGAGATTTCAAATGCATCTGTGAGGCCACGTGTTTTGGGACCCTTCACAAGATTATAATACCCGTTTATTTTATTGTCTTAAATTTAATTCTCATTTTAACATTATCGTTTGCATTTAAACGACATTATATCAACAAAATTACTTCCACTAACATGAGTTTGTATTAAAAGTAATTTAAAGCGTGTTAATGTTTAAGGCTTTGCTGAAATTACGCTGCACATGATGGCGAATGTCGGCACAATCCAAAAAAAAAATACGTGTTTCATGAATCAATCCTTTAACTATACGAACATTTCTGAGAGTTTATATTAAACATGCCAGAGGAATCTGGCGTTCAGAACATGTTTTCGCTGTATTACCTATTCAAATTAGCATCTGGAACGCCCAAAAAATGAATCTCAATCCGAGATTGCTAATAACACTTAGTACAAAAACACTAAATGTCATATCTCAGTAATTATCATTATGAAAAATAAGGCATCTAAATGAAAAACGTTTTTACCGCGTTTTACACACTTAGTTTATGCATGTAAATAATATGTGTGCTACGTTTAGGTTTGAGATGTTCTCGATCCAATTAAAAGCTCACACATGATAAAATGTTATAAACTAAAACGTAGGCTATGATTGAATGTCAATACTCTTTTTCCTTTTTGGAGAATTGTATTATTGATGTCAAACGTTTTTACAATAACTTTATACATTATACGTTTACTATTTTTAACGTCACCGTGAAAATTTTAAATTTATTTAAATACGTTTGTCACTTTTAAAGTGTTTCGTGTTTATGTATTGTAAACCCAAATTAGCCTCAACTAAACAAACGACAGCGCTTATGTTCATAACAATTAAGACACGCATTCATCAGTCGAGTGGTTTGCAAAATAAATCGCACTTAAGTCTCAGCAATCTCATCTAATAGCTCATTTTAGCATATCAACTACAAGAGACGAAATAAACAATGTGTTTTGAATCAAAAAATTATATTATGACTGGTTAACCCATATGGTAAGATTAACTCTCCGCCAATGACCACCTGGACGTTTTGAGATAATGTCTGGCATACGCCAGGGTGATCCACTGCGGCCACTTACGTTAATACCATTCATCTTCCGAAACATTCGGGCGTTGAGTGACTGAAGTATCTCACATGTAATCAATAATCCCGAACATATGTTACAAAAATAATCAGCACCTTTGTGACACTTTAAGCATCTTTTACCCGGACTGAAGTGCGTTTCGTATCACCTCAAGAAATTCTGGATTGATGAGGTTCTGTTTTAAGTCATCTGACTACGCTTTGAATAGAGAACTTATAATTTAAATATTTAAATTATACGACAAAACGCTGTATGCAACACTTACAAGAGAAGAAGGCATGTTTAAAGATATAAGGGTGTAAAAGTTACACCTGTATTTGAGTATTGATTTTACGATGAGAACGCTTCATTATAATCCCGGTAAAAACAAGGTATTACGATTTTCAAGCCACTTGAAGATTTTTTTCTGTATTGTATTTTTTTGGGGAAATCGCTCTATCTGACATAAATGATTTATTAATTTAAAATTATATAGCAATATATACGCCGGGATGCAATGGTAAACAAAGAACGCTCAGAGAATGATTAAAGAGATTTAAAAGAAAAAAATACTCCAGCTCTATTCCTCATGACAACTGTGGGCTAAGGCATCCATTCCAATTAGCAGTAACAATAAATAACATGAAAACACGTGCAAATCATGGGCGAATTCGGCCACGTGTTCAATGATAAATATTGCTCTACGTTCTCGCACCTGTTTCATTTTTATACGCCACATACTCGGTTTTAAATGTTGTCATGCCACTGTAAAAACGCTTCTTCGCGTACAAAAACAGTGAGATTGCCATCAAAATGTGTTCAATACACCTGCTGTACTGAAAGCAAACTACAAAATGAAACAAAATTCTTTTCAAATTAATTGTTACATTATTTCAATAAAAAAAATGTTTTACTATAGTACACTTTTTTTTCAGTCCATTTCCACCGCGTTCAATATCTGCAGACACATTATGCATGTATTTGTCTTTAACCAAAAAACTACAAAAGTCCTATATTTTTAGGAACCTACACCCATAAGACAACCAAGTTGTATGAAAACATACGTAATTTTACACCGTATCATATATTACACTAACGTTAAAATTACGTTTAATTCTTTAAAACATTCTTATTTTGTAAATGAAAAAAATAATACACATGACCCAGTTTTAGGACGTGTTTCAATTGTGATATTTATCCCTAAGCAGGAAACCGTATAAAAATAAATTCTTCCCCAAACCACACAGAAATGTTTATTCATTTTTATTAAATCATATGGAGTTAACGCATACAAATGTCCATCGCAGCAAGAAAGAGGAATTCGTCGAAACAAGCATTCGTTTGTATATATCATGTAAATTCACCTTACACAGCCGTGAAAATAACACGGTTATTTCGTGTTTTTACGATCTAACATCATATCATACATTTGTCGGGGGTATTATTACTGGAAAACTAAATTAAGAAACTAAACATGCACTATTATATAAAAATCACAATTCAAGCATTTTTTCAGCAATGTGGAACAAAACAAGATGATGATGATTGGTGTTTTTTCTATAGCAGAGCACCAAATTGAACACCGAAGCAGACGACACGCGTTGAAGATTTGAACCGAACAAAGGTATTGCAAAAATAATATTCTCGCATGAACTTAAGTATATATTATGGCAATGTTCTTTTTCACAGTAAGAGATGTGCTATTTTGGATTCCCGGGTGTGTAATTCATGCCTTGTGCTAATCAGTCGACGAGATTTATTCGCATATGCACCCAATAAAAGATACAGTTATCTATGGTTAAGCATATTTAATTCGTTTAGCAGCTCCATAAAGATCACATGGGAATTGAACCACGCGGTCGTGTGAACTTTCCGTGTTGTTAATCGTTTATATATTCAAGAATACTGTTTTTTTTATAATTGGAATTGTGTACACAAAACAAAATTATATTTAACCGTAAATAACGATTTCGCTGAATGTAATTTTCTGTAGATTTAAATTAGTTTTTTACTTCATACGGTAACAACTTTAGGATTTTACAAAAATGTATATGTATGTCAAACATGAAGAGAGCGCTGGTGAATATGTATATTGTGGTTTAAAGATTTGCACATTTTAACTCTTATATACATTTAAAAAACCAGGCGATCATTTACAGATTCTTGATAACAACAATTTTCACAGCCGCGATGAAAACCTATTTAAACAGATCGTAATCGTAAGTTAAATAAAAACTAGCGTTTGTATTTACACATGCAGTTTATTCAAAAGATCCAGTTTTTTTCCGATCTAGGCAGAAACCAAGTAAGAATCAGAATAATCAAAGAAATAACAAACTCTTATGTTGATACAAATGGAATTGAAATTTCATGAAGATTCTTTCAAGATTGAATCACGTGTGCATTATTTTTTGCGTGGTGCGTGTATTTTTTCATTATCTCTGGCAGATAAGTTCAGATAGTGGATAATAACTAAAATGCACGTGTTTTATTGGGACTTGGGATATTGGTCGAACATTTACAAGATCAACGTAACATTTACTGTTCACTGAGAACCACAATGGTTTATTTAATTTCTTTTAACATATGATGATAGGATATTTTGAGCTTTATTATGCAATCAGCTGCTGAGAGCTAGACATTGTTATCAGGCTCCTCAGAACTTATGCTGATAGAACATTGTTGCTTTCATGAGGCAGTCATCGGTTTGCAGCTAGACGGACCTAACAGGCTTATTTGTGAATACTATTGTGGGGCATTTGGCTTCAATGAGACAGTCTTCTGTTCACAGCAAGTCGTGCTTATACGGCTTCTTTCACATATACTAATATAAACTTTTGGAATTCAATGAGCGAATTTTATATTGTCAAATAAGAAGACCTATTAAGCCATTTCTGTGAAATTTTAAATTCCAACCGTCATAAAAATACAAAACTAAATTAAACAAATTAAAATTACGCGCGACTAGAATTCCAGTTTGAATAAGAATGCTTCGATTTTGTCATGATCATTTCTTTTATTTGTCTATTATGCTTACCCTTCATTAAGAACACATAAAACATATATATAAATACAATAGAAAACCTATGCTGCTACATCAATCTGAAATCAGCTCATGCTGCTTAAAACGATAATATTTAGTTAACATTAACATATGCAACGGCGTCAATAGTTGAATTAGCTACCCTGATAACATCGACAGAAGGAATTGTTTTGAAAACCCATCTTCCTCGTGTTGCAAAGCATCAAACTGATATTATGATCTTTCAAACAGTAATTGTTAAAAAAATATGATTGTGTTGAATAACGCAATAGAATAGATTATAAAATAAAGTGATCTATGGATAGCAAAATGTTTGCACGAAATTTCAACAATGGGTAGAATCTTAGTCTATAGATATGGAAAACGATTTCTTCAGAACATTTTGAGATTTTATTAAATTATACAACATGCGGATAAGGAGTGTCATTATTATTATTATTATTATTATTATTATTATTATTATTATTATTATTATTATTATTATTATTATTATTTTCTAACTATTTTTAATCACAACTCATGTAACAGATTAATCAGTGAAATGCATTAATCCTATGTATTGTACTTACTTCCTGCTGCATACGTCGCATGTTCGACGACCATTGTGACTAAAGCCCATATCTGGAATGCTGAAATAAATAACATTGATGTATAAATACGTTGCTTATATCTGAATATTACCTTCCGTGTAGAAAGTTATTACATCGACTTGAGAAGGCATATTTAAGCAAAAATGTAGTAATACTGATTCAAACTTAAATGTTTCAAGTTCATGTGGCAAAAACTATCTTTCGAAAAGCTGAAATCGATAACGGAACTAACAAAATTAACCCCCGAAGAGTGTCTTTAGATTACTTTCAATTAATATTTTTATAAACAATGCATAATTTAATCAAAGGTATCAATTTTGAAAGTAAACTTGCTATTCTAACATACACTATGCACATTTGAACCGCTATGGTTTTCCTTTTCCGACAAGCTGTCAACGCTGTTGTATGAACATTTATGTTTAGTTTGAATATGTCATTTTCGTCTGAGCGATTATTTTGAAGTCTATTATGATGTTTTCCTCCACGAACGAAGCATAATGCGACAACCTAAATACACGTGACGCTTTGATAACTGTTATTAACTCAACTCCTTGCATAATACCCTCAAGTATTCAACCAAGAAAATACCCTTGGGATGAGAAATAAATGGGGGAAGCATGGTAAACGACACAGGCATATTTAGATTTCAACCAGGTATGCGATTTCCGACCAGGTATGATATAACAGGAAAACGGTGTGTGCTTACAAAGGGCTGGTGGAGCAATCGCGTTTGATGTAGCTCATTAGCAAGTAGCAGAGGTGTTTTCTTAAGAGTTTACACAACCGTTCTCACCTTACAAAGCAAACAATTTAAGCTCGGTGATGATCAACAAATTTCGGGTTGTGTTTCTTCACGTGACCATTCATTTTACGAAATCTACGCCAACGATACCCGCGAGTATATAAGCAAGGTGTGCTGGTTATGTTAACCACGTCATGCTTATTTTCTTACACCGGATAAGTCATATTTCTGCAATGGCCTTGGTGCTGTAAACTGTTTCCTTACAAAATAAATTTTTTGAATATAAGTATATGGATCTAGAGAGACTTGGTAAGACTGTACAGTAAAGTGCGCTTCCTAAACATATAAAAACACTCTCTTTTTTCGTATGCTCAAACTTACAAAGGGGAAGTGCTCAAAACAATCAAATATCTTTTTAAAACTAGGAGATTCCGTACGTTGTTACACAAATACCAAAATATTACCTTATTCATGAATTGTATATCAAGAAAACAATCTTTTGATAATAATTGCAAATTGGATTATAGTCAAAGTCCGTTTTCAATCTACTGTCTTTATGAAGCTTTAATTTCAATAGGCAATTTTCAAGCCATGAATATACTGTTAAATTAATTTGATATTAGACAGAAACAGTCTTTATACATGAGGAGTGTGTAATGAATCAAATATATCTGAAATATATATTACCGACCTACTATCAATATAAAGTGTATCATTATATGAATGTTAATGAGAAAGTTAGAGAGTGTGTGGGTTAGAGGTCGCACTTTTCTCTATGGTATGTACATCAGTCTTAAGATTGATATATATCTTGTATAGTAGCATAGAGGTAATGTATTGCTAATGACGGAAGTCTCCTTAATTACCCTTGCGATAAAGCAAGGTAAACCCTTTCGAGTAAGTGGTTAATTAACTGTTTATTGATCAAGTGATAACTCTATACATAGAATCCTTAATTTGTTTTTTTTATTGAGTTCTTACTTGAGCCTAATGAATCACATTATTGCAACATTTATTTTGGCTCCCTGACTTAAGTTTGGCTTCATTGCAAATAAAATACGATTTATATACTAACAACTTCCATTGCGATTAAGCTGTATACTTGTATTTAATTTTGTTTTAATACGTGGATTTGGTTTATATTATTTAATATTGTTCGAAAACAAAAACAACACATGAGAAGAAAATCACATTACGCTATTTGTTACGTTTTGTTGCGATTTTTGGACGTTGTAAATGGTCTAATATGTACAATCAACCTTTACTTATTCTTTTCCGGTGTTGATATATGGTATATTGTTTTGAGTACAATTTTACACGTTGCGGTTTTTAGCATTTACGTGTTTTTTTATTCCAGACAAATGCATAACCAGTAAAACATAAAAAATAATGCATTCAAATGTAGCCGAGAAACACAGCTGACATGTTCTACATTACTTGTGTGTTGTTTTGTTCCACACCGCTGTACGGTTAAACCGTCGAGCTTAATTAACGTCAAATTAGTGCATACATGTATGCATGGGTAAAAACGTTGTTGTCCGGAAAATGTATATTTGTTATTTGAGCGGTGATATATTTAAACAAACTACATAACTATAATTATTAATGATATCAATTATATTCTAAAGTGGATTTTGTTTCATCGTAAATGATGGCTATGTTACCACTGTAAACAGTCATACAGTGAATAGTTATGTAACTCTCTTCTATAAAAGCAACTAGGTCTGGAAGGCACGTTATTATGTGTAAAGAAGAAATAAAGCTGTAACGTCATGGGACGGGTATCATATGGTTTGGAGTTAAAAGGACGTATGGAATTGTTTAATCGCTAATACAGAAATGCATATTTCCATTTTAGTTATTCTCAGTCTAGATTTATTCCACTCTACTTATAATTAATTTTATTCGTATTCTTATTCCAGTATGGGTATCTTTATGTACACACAAATGAACTAACTGTGATGCTCGCAGAACAGACATCGTTTACAGCCGCTGCCACTTTGTATTTATCATCTTCGCTACATTTCTCTTACATGAACCCCGGCTGTCACTCGCCAATTCTATTACTGAGTGCAGTTACTTACAACAGCAAAAAGCGGCACTCCTTCCACTGCTTTTTGTTTCAAAAGGAAAAAATCATGACAAACTGTTCAGGAGCTGTTTATTAGAATTGAAACAACAGGGTTGTATTATCTAAGTCTTTTTATTTTTCGTTTATGCATATACGTTTAAATACAAATGTATCATAGTATACTGTTCAAGAACTATGTTTAAAAGCACTTGAGCAACAGGGAATGAATGCGTTTCTGGCAATAAGTTTTTAAAAAGAGTTCATGATAAATTGTGTCGAGATTTTTGTTTATAGAAACATAATTGCATTTCTTGCGCTATCAGAGCTTTTGCTTGAGTGTTAACTTAAAACACCCAAATATTCTTCATCAATTGACGTTCAGAAACAATACTTGACGTATTCATAATAGAACGGCATTGTTTAAGTCGACAAACATGCACCCGTAAATTGTTTTTGGAAAGATGAGTCAGCATCGAATGTAACTTTTGTTAGTTTACCCGCCCATTACTCAGATCATGAATACTTTGTAGATATACATAATATGATGTTACATAATATGATGTTGGTGACGTTTGATATCATGTCCAGTCTGATATGGCATATGAACAGTCTAGCCATGCCGAGCTTTTTCACACGCCGTATCGGACGAAAATATTTCATATTGGGCGATAACTGCGAATGAATAAACATTGGTGAAAAAGCATGATAATTATTCTAAAATTTAGGCAGTACTTAAGTAATTGATTTGTCAGGTCCATCTAAAATGACTCCGTGAAGGGGCGTGGGACCTGTAAATAAACTCTGAACAACAACAACGGGACATGATTATTTTGGAAATGGACTGAGTTAATATGTGTTATCGGTCACGGGTATAATAACACTTTAATTTATTTGGCAAGCGTCTTCAATGTTTGTGTGCACTAATGGCATAATAAGTTACGTACTCTAACCTGATGCAGGCTAATGTATCTGCAGTTAACACTTTTAACAGATAATTACCAAAATATCAGGTTTACAGATCAACAAGCATTGTTACGAATAGATTACATACTTCGTAGTTATTTATATTGTTTTGGGAATGTGTGCATTTTGTAAGGGAATGCAGCTTTTCTGTGATGCATTCAGAGGAACTGAGAAGTGCTTTTCTGTAAACCATTTTAAAACAATTAGTACAATTTTGAAATTTTTTTAGGGGTGGGCGGAAAGATTAACATTATTAAAATTTAAATTATATACGATAAATTCGAATATATTTTGTTCATTGCTGCTTTTTTCAAAAGCTGAACGGTTTCTTTCACATATATGGGTCACTTGTCCCGGATACGAATGGTATGCTCGGTGTTCATTGATGTGTAGCTGCTGCTGTTACTTACTCTTTTCAAACTTAATAAACTTATATAAAAACATCAAATTGATTGTTTGTAATTGCATTGTTTTTTATGTGATTCCGGTATTAAACTGTTAAACCGAAGCTTCGTTTTGCACACACGCCCTGCCAGAGCGGCCCATCACACGTGCGTTAGGGTTAATAAGCGCAGAAAACATAGATGGGGTCGAGATAAGTGGCAGCATTTAATGAATCATGAATGTACATTGTGTTCAATGACATGAAGGTTATACCCCCGGCTTAGCACTGGTAATACGTCGCCATGTGGGGTCCACGAGAGAACTAAGTTGTTTGCTGATGTATAAAAAAACATACAAAGTAAGTTTCTGTGTTAAACGTTTACAAAATTATAAAATAACGTAAATTATTTTAATGCATGATTATGACTTTTTAAGGGTTTCTTGGGAAGACAAAACGGTCCCAAAACATAATCAATACTTGTTGTAATCTTTCAAAAAAATATTGTAATAATAATACCTTTTTTATTTCAAATGTTAATGCTAAGACGGTGTAAAACCGTCTACAGTTTTATGTTTGTGTATTTAGTTTTAAGTTTTAGACATTTTTTCTATTGGTTAATTTGATTTTATTGTTGTTAATTGTCCGATTCTTTTGTCTATACCTATTTTCGCTGAAGAGGTTTCTTATCTAAATCTACTAAATACGTAAACGTATGCCCAAACATTTGGATAGCACATGTTTCTTCCACTTAAACATTTTATGTGAGGAATAGTTTATGAAAACACGATTAAAACTAAAACATCTGGATAATTGGCATGTAATCTAGACCATTAAAGTTGTAGATATGTGTCAATAATATTTATAACTCAGTAAGACAGCCACTAAAGTCATGTAAACAGTTATTTCGTTCCTGTCTTTTGTTTTAAGATAAAAAAGACATATATCTTAAGCCAGAGTTATAATCTGCTTAAACTGAGCTTTCTGGGTATTCAAGAGATATACTCATAATAAGTGTAAACGAATTCTAACGAATTTGTATAAATATTACAGTCCATCTCTCATTGTTGAATATTTTATTCCAACGCGTTTAGATGCAGGCGACATAATATATTTAGCGAGGAAGTATTAAGAAACCGAGACAGATGTAACTTGTAAGGAAGCTAATTGTTTTCAATAATTTCATGAATGTCAACAGCAGATGCTCTCTTTACTTTACTTTGAGCTTTTGAGCGATTATTGTAGTGTGCGAAATTTCCTTTTAAGATATGTTACCATTAATGAATCCTAAAATATGCCCTATGAGATCGAAAAATGCTCCTAAGTGTCTCCCATTCGAATGGCTCGTCACGCCCCTAAACTTTCTTAGATTCATCAATCAAAGTAGTGTAGCAAATAAGTTATGTAGACAATTATATCCACGTACTAACGACGCGGTTCTTGGAGTATTGTTTTATCAAGTATATAGGAAATAAATGAGTTCTTGCATCTAAATTATATTTAACACATTTAGATCATGTATATAATATTATGGAATCTTGTAGTAGCTTTAGTAAAGTGTGCCAAATCTCAAACTGTGACAGTAAATCTCGATCGCTTTTTATAATCCTTTGGGGTAGATTTACGGTCGACATTATTGCGAATGTGAATATTAATATTGATATATTAGATCGTTATCCTCATTTTTAGAATGATCTGGTGTAGAAAAACGTGTGCGTACTTTCGCGTGTCTTTTTTTTTCAAGAGGATCTGCGTTACAATGGTAGTTAAGTAGGCCAAACACTGTTATTTGAGTATATTTCACTGTCAAAAAGCCAGTGCGTCCAATACTATATTCTTGTTTATTAAAATGACATCATCAAGGCTTTTTTCTTGGGACCGAATCCCTTTGGTTCTCCGACTGTCACAATGTTGTAAGTACGAGGTAAATATTTCATGGAACACCGACAATGTTTATGGTACTTGTTCCATTCAGCAATCGTGGTAATATCCACTATATTATTGCATGAACAGTTACGTGGTAATATCCACTATATTATTGCATGAACAGTTACGTGGTAATATCCACTATATTATTGCATGAACAGTTACGTGGTAATATCCACTATATTATTGCATGAACAGTTACGTGGTAATATCCACTATATTATTGCATGAACAGTTACGTGGTAATATCCACTATATTATTGCATGAACAGATACGTGGTTATATCCACTATATTATTGCATAAACAGTTACGTGGTAATATCCACTATATTATTGCATGAACAGTTACGCAAGATAATTGTAATCAAAGAACATTTATCAATGCAAGCGGTATCATGGGCTTAACATGCAGATGCAGGGATATCGTAAGCAGATTAGGCGAACAAGGTTCACGTCCGACGCTGCGTCGTAAATATACATGTCATAACTGATACGGTGTCTAAATTCCAGCCACAATCAGGAAATAAAATTTGCTTATCCGAAAATAGCCTTACATCAACATTATATTGCAGCTGAGTAATATAAATGATTCATAAACAACATTTGCTTTATCAAATTTAAAGGTATTAAAGCATAACTTCAATAAATTATCAGCAACTTTCTCAGATATTCATCTCAACAGCTGCACGAAGGCAATCCATGGGGAATTGAAGCAGGATCATCTATTCCATTATGCCTTCCTTTTCAAATAACCCTGTCGGGGTCCTCTTATCGTGATAGTGAAATTTGCCGAACAATTATTGTATTAGCGTTTTCTTCGGCTATTAAGACCTCACGTGGTGACAGCAGAAAGGTTGTCAGTCGGGGTTCATTAAGTCTGTAAGTGCTGCTATGTTACACTAGACACATTTTTATTGTGACTCATTTTGGAGAACTTTTTTTCATTTTCAAGGTCTGTTGCTAATAGCAGATATGAAGCATCCATATATTTAAGTTGACCTTAGTGCGTGATAAGATTAGATTTGCATCATTATATATGCAATCTCAGTAATATAAACAATTGTATTGAATGAAATAACACTTAACAACAACAATAAACTAATCAATAAATTATTTTATTATTTTATATTATAATTGCTGAGGTACGTACTATCTCGAGTAAAAAGACTCGTTACTATTCATTGTGTATGTTGATGGTTAAGAAAATTTATCTCATAGTATTTAGGTTCATTTGTTTTGCTGACACTGTGAGGCCTAACGTACATGGCAAATTGAGCATAATGCATGTATATATATTTCAAATAACACATGGCGCTCAACCAGCCGTCGATTGCTCACCGGTTGAAAAGCCACCCACTTTCTAATTGATTTCAACAGGCACATATAATTTACACGGGATCTAGCAGCCCGTGGCTAATATGGCCTGTTCCAGCGAGTTTCACAGTAAAACGGATGCAAATTCTGGTTGTAAATCAAAAACACATTTTAATTAGAAAAGATGACTTTTTAATTCGTTCAGTCTGATTTCGCATGTAAACTATCATGAGTTCTGTATCCTGGTAAATTTGAAGTAAAAAATATCCTGAACTTAATGTTCTGATAACACCAGACATGTCAATACATCATCAGGTTTCTCAAACGGGTTCACGTGCGTCCACGAGAAATGTACAGGAAATACTACGGGAGAGGTCCGATCAAAAAAGACCTTCAATATTTCTTAAATGTTCCTTTCAAAAGAGTCTGGCGTTTTATCACTTCGAAATGAAACCCATATCAGGGTGCATACCCAAATCTATATTTGTTGCATTCATTTGTGCGTCTTCTTTGTATGCCTCAGGTTTCAATCGCATCCAAGAGCTTTAGCTTTCAGTAGTTTTGTTTTTTAATAATGATTCAATTAACGGATATCAACCAGTGTTGTTGTTGTGCATATGTGTCTTGTTCTGACAAAACTGGGCATAATGCATGTGCGTAAAGTGCCGTCCCAGATTAGCCTGTGCAGTCCGCACAGGCTAATCAGGGACGACACTTTCCGCTTTAACTTGATTTTCGGTAAGACTTCCTTCAAACTAAAACTACCATTAAAGCGGAAAGTGTCGTCCCTGATTAGCCTGTGCGGACTGCACAGGCTAATCTGGGACGGCACTTAACGCACAAGCATTAAGCCCAGTTTTCTCAGAACAAGACAAATATAATTGTGTATATATTTAGGAATAAGTCACTCGTAAACAAGGTCTAATGGGAGGCTTCCACTCATATACAAGGTCTTATGGGAGGCTTCCACTCGTATACAAGGTCTAATGGGAGGCTTCCACTCGTATACAAGGTCTAATGGGAGGCTTCCACTCGTATACAAGGTCTAATGGGAGGCTTCCGCAAATGTTTTATGCATATCGAGCATCCCTACTTTAAAGGTAGATTTTAATGCGATCTAATTAATAATATTCATAACAATGTTACATTAATCGATAAATGTTTGTACATTACAATATTTAAAGGAAATGACCCATTTACATATGTCAGATCTTTGACGTTATTTCATTACTCTGTCTGTTTGGGATAATAATATAATATAGGTTACCAATGTCCTGTCATTTCACATAAAATTATATCATCTGAAGAATTTAATACGCTGCAACTAAGCCTACAACATGTTAAAGAACTGCATTTTTTTTTTGTTAAGTCAGGCATTCGAAGAGCCCAGACGGTATAAACGGTCAAGATAAGAAAATATGCTAAATTTGCGAATTTTACAACTACATATTATGGAGGAACCGTTCGATGAGGCTAATTACGAGATTCCAGAGGTGCAAGCCTTTCCACCAGATCTGCGGGTGGCAGGTGAAATGGTCCTTGACACAATCGGACTGAAGCGATAATATATTGCAACACCATTTGCCAAAGATAAACAGTTGTCCGTGATAAATTATAATTTTTCAGAGATTGTTTATAAATGTTTTGTGGGAAATACGAGATTTTATGTGTTCTTGAGGACTTGCTCGATAGCGACGAAAGATAAGACGATTAAGCACACAAATTGCATGATAATTACGTTGAAAACTTATCAACACTAGTAACACACTTTCGCTCAACAGGTTCCTGTATTGCGACATAAACGCTTCTCTTTTTTCTTATTTGAATTGCCTCTCACATAATGCCTATTTCACTTTGAAATGTCTATGTTGTCGGTCAAAACATCTTTATTGGACATGAATGGAAATTTATCAAACAATCTTGCATTTGAGTCCATTTTGTTTGGAGAGAAACGCATGCAACGAGTGTTTACTCATATCATTATTAAGAAAAAACAATAAAATAGTAAATTAACTTAGTTACGTCATTGAATAATAACACAGATTTTTTACCAAATCTTATTTTGACGAGAGACACTGTCCTTGAATGTTCAACACGTCAATGTTTGCAAGTGAGACACGGTCATCTAGTTTTACGGTCTGAAATGTAAGGTCCAGTTAATCAATATAATGTAACTCGCACACGCTACCGTTCAATTAAAATATTCGGCGGTGTTGACTGATAACGTCAAACCATTTTATTTGTAAGATTTTGTCTGTATGTATACCAGCTTATAACGATATTTGAATGTAAGCAAGTGGCAAGCAAACACATCATCCGTATGGCCATGCTTTAATGGATGAACGTGACTGTTTTCGAAATAAAACGACTGCTTGTATTTTGCTTGTACGATTGACCTTTTAAATCATAACAGATAAATAACTTAATTTAAGAAATTATATGGGATTTAGGGATTTATTCAGGTAAAACTTGTTTCAGTATAGAGCGTTTTATTTTTACGATCAAAGCTGAGCACACACAATCTGCCTTGTAGAAAAAAATCATCCGTGGATTTGGCGCATTGTCAAGACGCAATCTTCTTTTCCTTCAGCCTGTCACAAGCTACCTACAGAGCAGTCTTTTCAGTTGCGATAAACGTACGATAAGCAAATTAGACGGGAAATATTTATATTGTAACTAGCCTTTACCAACAATAATACGCGTTGCCAAAGAAAATAATACTTTGCTCGTTAGTCGAGCAGCCGTGGCGCTCTTTTCATCGCATTACGTATAATATAAATAGAGTGATTAGGATAACACATTCGTTGCTTGTGTAGATGCAATAATGCCGCTTTGAAGATTTGTTGTATTTATTTTATATTTCGGATCATCACGATGAGTACATAAGCATGGTAATTCCTATTCACGCTACGCATTTCGTAATGTCTTTGGCGTAGTACGGCAATAATGTTTTGCCGACAATGTAAATGCTTTTATTCACGAGAATTAGTAAGACAATGCGTTTGATTGTGGAAATATTCGGATTGTCTGCAATGCGACTGACAACTATTATATTGGTACGCACGTAGGTTTTTGGCATCCAAAGTGAACGTTTAGTAAGAGACACAAAAGACGGATGATATAAGTTAGGTAATAAAGTATATTAAAATTTGATAACATTATAAACAAACCTTGAAGAAAAACAACAACACACTGAAATCTCCTCATGTAAATCAGCTTTATGAATACATTTGGAGTAAAGCAATATTTTATACTTAACCATTTGTTTGCTTTGTTATGTGTTATTATTGTTTGCTTTGTTATGTGTTATTACTAGTAACTGAAAGCCGTGTACTCAAGTACCAGAAAAGCGATTTCCTAGTTCAAATAAATTTACATGTAACATTCGTCTGACAAGGAATTTCAACAAAGACCCCATTCGTTCACCTGGTAGTCCCAATAGATCGTTCATGTTCTGGTGATATAACCCTTCCTGTTCAAATCATATCTTCGCTTTATTTACACGGCCAATTTTCTACGAATTTCGTATGAAATCTCGGCAGGTGTGCGGCATCAAAGAGCAGCATGCATGTCTATAACTGACCGCTGACTAATAAAACAATTACCGAATAATTGCCCGGCCAAATGCTTATCAGGTTAGTACGGGTCATTCATTGATAGAAAAGCTCGTTCCACAAATGTATGGCCGGCTAGAGTCGGGCGTGTATAGGTCAATGAAGTTACATGCGATAGTCATATTGATAAGGCAACTTAGAGTCGGGCGTGTATAGGTCAATGAAGTTACATGCGATAGTCATATTGATAAGGCAACTTAGAGTCGGGCGTGTATAGGTCAATGAAGTTACATGCGATAGTCATATTGATAAGGCAACTTAGAGTCGGGCGTGTATAGGTCAATGAAGTTACATGCGATAGTCATATTGATAAGGCGACTTAGACACAACTTTAAGCTATTTGCACACATTAGTTCGAACACTTTCTTGCACCCAGCCCTTTAATGCCACAAAATACTTACTTGAAATTGCAAAGGGTTGCAATAGCGAGAGAATGACATTCGCGTCTAATACAAATAATTAACTACTGTTTCATTAATATTACTATCAATCGCTCATTTAAACTTTTTATCATTTTACTTCATACGCTCAAGATACTTTATACATTACTTTAAAGCATACATAATCTGTACGACTCTGAAATCTGCGTTTTCATCTGGTATGTTGCACATTATGTCATCATTTTGTACCCAATGTCTAATGACAAGAATTCTAACCAAACCTCCTAAAATGCATTATGGCAAGGAATGCTTTCAATAAGAAAGTGTTCTGCAAAAATAAATCGCATACACCATCGAAACGACATAATTAATGTGCCCAACAAATTGTGTGTCAGGAAAGACATGTGGGGCGCTCGGGTGCCGCCGGGTGTTGCTAGGTTGCTTCCGAACCCAGGCCGCTCTTCGGGCCAAGATTGGCCGATAAAGTCAGGGAGTGATTTAGTACCTTTCACATTGTGAGGGTCTGGTATGTTTCAAGCTATTCGGAACACAATTAAACATTTTATGTCCGATTTTAAGCCCAGATGCAAGATTGTCAGCTGAAGTATTTATGCTCCCAGTTCTCTGATAGTCAGGTGTTACTTGAAAAAACTGACGCTACTGCCGAATTCGAATTGGCAATGTCACGAACTTACAATCTCGCTAAACTGTAAACGCATACAAAAATTTCACAATTTAAAACCATGTTTACATGTTAACATGTTTTCAAAACATTGAGCTCACATGTGTGTTTCTTTCGCTCAATAAAATTGGCTTATTGATTGACAAGGAGAGTGAAATACATTTCATGGTGCATATTATGTCAAACACTTAACACGTGCATTCACATCGAATGCACATGTTAAGTGTTTTATATTTCAAAGTATATTTTCCACACCTGTGCGATGCATTTAATAAATGTCTTTGAACTGCCGCTCACGGGAAGGAGATCTAACCGTATCATGTCGGTGTGCCCAGTAAGCGGTCGAAACTCGCTCACCTTGCGAAGGCCAAACTATGGAAGAAGCGTTCCACTCAAGATAATAGCGTTGATCGATGAACCACCCTTGCGGTCAGTTCCATGAAATGTTTATGGATTTCTCGTGCATTTATGAGCGTTTTTCGTGCATCTATTACCGCCATTAAACTCGCGTTGGGTCTATCAATGTTTATTTATACAGTTCTTATAGCGGCTGGTCTTATCAAAATATATGGTCGCTTACTGTCAAGCATATCATTGTTAATAGACTAAAAGCATGAAGGGGAAACATATTTACACGTTTTGATTCCTCATTGTAAAATACAAAAACAGTGATTGTTAATGTTGCGTATGGACGAACTGAATGCAAACGAGCTAAACGGGAATAATGTGACACGTACATGTATGAGTGAAACAATTTATAAAAGACGTTATGGTTTCTCCAATAAGCTGTTACTATTTCACAAAGAAATTATTTTTTGCTTTAATATCTATTCCCAATAAAGCGTTATGAAAATAATTACTATCGTCTGTAACTGATCTGTTGACTTTAAATCTGTATGGAACAACTCCGCATCCAACCACAATAGTAAGCTTATAAATTTTAATACGATTGCTCTCTCGTTTGGTCAATAAAGTTACATATGTGGTTTTGATTCCTTTCACGTTTTAATTTCAACGATTCTATGTTTGTTCTGTGAGTAATACCACTGTACGTTAACCCATGTATGCCTAGCGTCTAAAAAAAGGCATTGGCAAACAGCGTTGACCCAGATGAGACGCCACATGATGCGGCGTCTCATCAGGGTCTACGCTGTTTGCTTAAAGGAATTTCTGTAAGAAATATTCTAAATATAGAAATAAATATACTAGACATCCCTAATTTTGGAAATGAATTGATCCAATTTAGAAGGATGGGAGAGTCCACTAGGCATGAATGGGTTAATGTGAAGACACAACTCTTCCCTCTCCCACCAAAAGGAAAGAGTGAAGATTCATTTTACACGATCAATTAAACAAATAATTATTAGCTACACGATGATCATGTCGACAAGATATCAAAGAATTCTGCGCCAAATGCACCCATAAAAAGCATTCGTTTATATCCAGAAAATGTCGTCATCATTTGTTCGAGAAAGACTGATAGAGTCTTTTGAGATTGAATGGACGAAAGAGCATGTTATACTCGTGTAGCTGATGAGCAATTTTATCATTCCGTGTTGACTAAAGGCCCCGCGCATCTGTCCTCTCTATCTTATCGCGTAAATGTGGATGCGCATCGCATCTGCGCAGCTATTGATATATTTACAATCATTTTTAAAACCGCACAGGTGTAGTATGACGTTTGTCATTCAAGACGGCGCGGCTTATCGGTTATTCTGGCTGTGCACGTGGCTCTCGAGGTGAGCGCTTGCACGATAAAGCGCGGGCTCGACGGTGGGTTCTGTGGTTTGCACGATGATAATGTTGCGCGCGTTGTAAATAAGTCATAAATTGTGCTCGATAGGTAAAATGTCTAGTGGCACTTGTAGTTGTAACGAGCAAAATATGTAATTCAATTTGTTCTTGTTTTTTTATACAAATTTTGGCTAAGAGCAATTGAATTAACGTTTAACAAAGTGCGTTCTGTTTAGAACTCGGTGCATTATTTTGTAGGTAATAGGAGGTGTAAGGTATATCGTCAGGAAAATGATAAATAACTATGTAGTTTCGACAGCGATTAATATGTGTCTTGTTCTGAGAAAACTTGGCATAATGCATGTGCGTAAAGTGTCATCCAAGATTAGCCTGTGCAATCCGCTCAGGCTAATCAGGGACGACACTTTCCGCTTTAATTGAATTTTTCGTAAGTCCATATTTACCGAAAATCTATTTTAAGCGGAAAGTGTCGTCCCTGATTAGCCTGTGCGAACTGCACAGGCTAATCTGGGAAGACACTTTACGCACATGCATTATGCCCAGTATTCTCAGAACGCGATTCCTAAAGTTTACCGTTGTAATTTAGTCATGTGCTACCGCATTCACGAGTGTACTTGAATTTATTAAATTGATGATAATATAATTTAAATATTGTTTTTTATTACAAGCATGCATTTCACCTTAATGTCTATTGCTTATGTATAACTTCTCTTGTATCTGGTACACGTTCATTACTGAAATAGTTTATTGTGTACTTAATATGGTATACATAATATTTTGAATACGAACAAAGAATACTTAAAAGGAAAAACTGAAAACATCGTTTGATCAATGTGTTACTTAACTGTTTGAAACTATCAGTGTGTCTGAATAAATTGTATCAAAGAAACATCATCAGAATGAAGGCTGAAGTTCGTAAAAAGTCGACCATTTAACAGGATAGGAACATAAGCAAGACGGGTATGTGCCCAATTTTCCATAACATTTCTAATGAAACAAGACAGCGATTTTGGAATACGATAAAAGAAAGTCTTAATTGGACGATGCATCTGCATTCCCTGATGAAGAAGTCTGCGTCATCTCTCGGCAGACGTGATCTGTCGGGAGGAATAAAGCAGAAGTTGAGATACATACACCAGTCGGGTGTCCTCGGACATTTAGTAGGCTATAAATAGCATCTAAACTAATAAACGGACCGTTATTAACCGAGGGCTTAAACAGTCAAGGACATGGGCGAATTATTGCCAAAATTACAAAATTAAAAGGGCGTACATGAAAATAATACCACTTGCACAGACATTTAGTTGAACACGTTGTATTTATAAAGATTTAAAAGAATTTGTCGAAATTATTTGCGTGAACAGTTTCATGAAAAGCGTATCAAATTAATGATATGGCGTATTCAAAGTTACATTGTGTAAATGTATAATGATATTTTAAACATAGTGGATAGCGTATCCAATATCCTTCTATTAATAAGACACATCCTTAATTATCAAGCAATTTAATTTGTTCATGTATGGTTAAAACAATTTCATTCTTACAAACACATTGTCGTGTTATGCAAACTAAAGAACAAAAATACTTGAACATCGTAATAATGTTGCATCACTACTGATCAAAGATTTTTTTTACTCAACGCAAACAAACTTTTTTGTTTAATATGTGCGTCTTCAGGAAAGAAAAAAAAGAATTTCCAATCTTTATTAAAAGACTAAGCAATTTATATTTAAGTATACAATTTACAACATGAAAGTGGCCATTAAGTGCCAATTTTCGTTTCAGTTAATAAGGTAACTCCCGAACTGTTGAAAATCATGTTTTGCTGTATTGCAAATAAAAAAACATATCCACAATTTCGGCAACAAATTAAGCGTCTAAATAATATCAAATGTATTTCTGGTTCTTGCTAATCGTTACCAACAAATGTTCCATTGTATCATCATTAAGATGTATAAAGACGTCTAATTGACATCATGTGTGTGCCACTTTAATTATTACTCGCTAGTCGAACGCAGGGGAGATAACGCTGCGTTGATTGCGTTTAATTCGTTAAGCTTCGGCCGTCTGGTTCGGGTAATTACGGCATTAATCGCTGTATTACGTAATCTTATCGGGGAATCTAATCGAAAACGGTGCGAAAATCCTGTGATATCATCCCCTCGAAGAAATTGATTCAAGAAGATCAAACGGCGATATTCATGAAGCGATTATTCTCCCATTAATATTCATTAGCGTACCTCCATGTGATTCGCTTGAATATGTTACGTCAGTCCAGCAAGACTTGAAGTGTACTTTAAACGAACATCTTATACGAGAAAATATGCACTTACCAATTATAGTATAGATATTTTAGGGATATTTAAAAGGTTGAAGTCATGTCTAAATTGGCGTTCGAAAGAACTACGACAAACACCTATAAATACTAAGGTCTTTGCGTACGCTTTTGAACAGGGAAACGAGATTTTGATCTACAAAGGTTAAATTCATATCGTATGTTAAACATGAAGTTTTGAAGATAGGAATATTAACATAACTCTTATGGACGGAAAATATATTGCAAGACCGTGTAGACTAAGTATTACTATTTTGCACATTATAACCATTTTTTAAAATTAATAAACGCAATCTTGAATATTTTTTCACATATAAATCATTCATACATTGAGGTTCATCCGAAATGACTATATCAAAGATTTTTGTACTGTATGTATATTAACGAAAAAAAGATGATTATCGAAATGTAATCATGGCCAACACACCGTTTAGTACACAAGCCGCCCACACAGAAAGAACATGACTGAGACAATCAAAGTCCAAAGCGCCTGCCAAACCATAGGAACAGGAACATAATGAACTAAGGCGATAATAGAGATATCGCCATAATGTCATTCTGGTAACACAAGCACCGTTGTAGGCCAGGATTCATGACATTTAGCCACTGACAAATAGTTTTCTATTAGCCAACAATGTAACATACCAACAATACTTTTTCTGCTTCTTGCCACATTGAACAATACGTACTAAGCCTGCTCCCAAAGTAACTACATTATTGAGAAAATAGTTTGGGGTAATAATAATAATCTCTTTATTTTCCGGAGGTAACTCATTAAGACAACACATTGATACAAAGTCATGATAACAGTTTAACAATGGCAATCTTATTTTCAATGAGGCCTTCAAACAACTATGGTAATTATAATGCATTTCTTCATTATAATGCAAACATGTAGACTTTGACGGACATAAGAGTACTGTAACAGTGTAATAGAAGTGTCATAAAAAGCAGGTATATTTTATGACTTCTCTTATATTATTAATGTCTCTTCCAATATTGAAATGGTCTCAAGGAACAAATATTTATTAACAGAAAGTATTTAGGAATATAAATGTATTGTTGATTACATTTTCCCATATGCACACACTCTAACGCACGCACGCACACACAAACGCGCGCACGCACACACCTATACACACACACGCACACTTATACAATTACCATATCTTAATTAACACGACCAATAACAATAACAAAAAGTTAACAAAAACAGCCGCGTACATTATTGTACAAAGTCAGAGTTTAAAAACGTGGAAAACATTATTATTGAAATAGTTTACGATTGATAGAAGTGGCTGATATACACAAATATTATAATTACAGAAAACAATATTCATGACCAGTGTTGTTCACAATAGGATATGAAATTACACAACTGTTATGAAGACAAGCCTGCACCTCCTTGCTATATAAATAGTTTGAAAAAGCAATATGTATATTTGTTTGCAGTAATTAAATCTACAGTAATCATAACGACACGTATGGAGGAGTATTTGACTTTTGAATGAGAGGAAAACAGAAAAATGTACGACGCATGAGACTCATTTTGCGCCTCAAAGAGGAAATATTTCTTAAGCCTATGTTTGAAAGTGGTGAGAGTGAGAGATTGACGAATACTAACTGGTACGTGGTTCCATATTTCCATACCAAAGTAACTGAACGACTTTTTTTAAAAGTTTTGAGTGAGGTGTTTTATGCGTCAAATCATTGTTTGATATCGATCTTAAATTGTAATTATTGTTTTTCACCAGTTTTATCAAGTCGTCAATATATGTAGGCGTTAAATTATGAAGAGATTTGTAAATAATTATACATGTGAAATATTTACACCTGTTTTCAAAAGAAAGCCATTGTATTTTTTGTGATAAATCATAATCATTTATATTTAAGTCATTACGTAATATTACTCTTAAAAACCTTCTTTGCAGTTTTGATATTCTGTTTATGTCTCTAGTATTTGCATTTTGCCATGTGACACATCCATAATCGATAATTGGTGTTACATACGCATTATAGAACATAATTTTCATCTCAGGTGTTAGGGTGATGGGTTAATATCATTTTATTCCATGTAAACTAAGCGCACGTCCGTTATTTCTCTTTTCACGGATTGGTGGGAAATGCGGAAACATAAACAACTCTTTTTATTAATTGATATATGTAGCTTGACGTTTTGGGGTCGGGATCCTTTAAGCCGAGTAATGGAAAAACAGGGCTTAATGCAAGTGCGTATAAAGAGTCGTCCAGAATAAGCCTGCGCTAATCAGGCACGGCACAATCCGCTTTTTCGCATTTTCGTTGAAAGGAAGTCTCTTATACACGTACATCCAGTATAGACAGAAAGTCTTGTCACTGCGGACTGTACTTGCTGTTCTTGGACGACACTTTGAGTGCAAGTATTTAATCCAAGTTTCATAGAACGAGACTTCTTTGTCATCACCATCCATAAATCTAAAGAACGCATTTACCGTATAACTGAAGTTATAACGCATTCAACACTGGAAGCGTACTATAATTATTAATATTATTATTGCGAGAATACATTTCATGTGGAAGCTAATCCTTATTGCTATAAAATATTATTCCGGAACTTAGCAAAATGCGTGTTTTATTGCCATTCATTAAAATTTAATACTTATTCTGGATATGACTAAATGATATGAAACTTTACACTATAACCATCTGTTTTCCTGTTTTGAAATGTTTAAACACCATGCCACAATACTTTGTAGCAATTTGAGGCAAACGTTGGTACTCGTTTCTAAATTAAAAGATCGTTTTCGAAGTTAAATACTATAACAATTATTTTCATTTTTGAACGAAATTCGATTCTTTTGAAATCGTTTATTTTTTATATTTACAAACATCTCTAAGGAAAATTTGTAAACATATAAATAGTCAATTCTTAATGTACATTATGTTTTAATAAACTACGCAGCCAAAAACTGTTATACATTAATATAATTCGGATGTGGAACAAATGATTTGCCATAGCTTTGCATAATTGAAACAATTGCACTACATTTTTTTCTTTGGAAAATGTAAATAGACTCACCGCGCTCTGTTGACAATAACTCCATTTTAAATGTTCGTAGGTTTAAAATCCAAATATGTCATACAATAAACACACACATACGTAGAACACTAGTTAAATTGTATCACTTAAAAACATGAGCCACACATCTACATCATAGCAACCATCCGCACACTTGCCACTCCTCTGCGATGTATACCTACTACATCAGCACTTTGTATAATCCCCTTTATGCTATTATTTACACTCGCTCATAATTCTTGTACAAATTCTCTTTCCAAACTCTGTCACTGTTGTAACAGTACTGGAACAAACTCACCACTTCGGAGAAAACGTAAATAACAATACAGCAAGGTATGACTCGCACTAAATAATGCCACTGGCATTAACCCTTAATCGTCGACACCATCTTAATAACTTTATCCCGCAGATTTGTATCGTTCGCGAATACTGGATGAGCCCACGAAATAGCACTTTACACCAGTGACTGGCTTTACCACCGACTGATGAGCGTTAGGCAGGCTGATGAGACTTTGGCGGTCGAGCTATCGAAGTGCTGTCTGCGACCAATGGTATATATTATTAGATTAAACTCATACATAAAAGAACGGCGTAAAGGTGTTAAAAGGTTGCAGCGAACGCGGCTGTCTGAGGAAAATGGTCTTGCTGACAACAGGAAAGGTAAAATATATTAAACAAAGAAAAGGAAAATGATTGTATGAAATATTCATAAAATGAAGTCTAAACACGCACGTAGTAATCGATTTTATCAAGAAAAACCAAACCCGTTTTTTAGATAATTATAAACTGTAATCGGGATACTAAATGAGCGCGGAGAGTTACGATAGTCAGTTTGATATCAAAGAACTATGCATTTAATACCGTTATTCGCATGAGCGGTTTTAACATTTCAGCCAACAAAAATCTGTTGAAACACGCGTTTGTTTTTACTTGCACTCACATTTTACGGTAAATGTATAAAACACACGTCTTTACTTTCTTTTTTTAAATAAATATTCATTGGAATCGGAACAACACCGACGTTATTATTGGGAACAAGTGTCGCAGTAATATACATGCCTTTCTTGATTGTAAATTCCTTTGATAAACTCGTTTTGCATTGCTTGACAACATCCATACACTGTCACATAGCAATTTAAAGTCACAATTGCAATTAAAAACAGCGCGTCCAAAGCAGCCGATTGTCTGCATGATAATGTTAATACCATTTGAGTAGAAATTATTTTTGAAACACTTACAAGTTTGCAGCAATACAGAGGAGCCGTTAAACGAAATTCCGAGTTTGGCTTATCAGTGATTATGGCTCGACATTGAATCCCTTTGAAAAGGCACTTTGCAATCTCGTTTGATTTTCACACAAAGACAAATAGATGATGACTAATTAGCCAGAATTGACGTTTAGAGTAACTGATATCATCATATATGCGAGTTCAGAGTTAGAGAAAGAATAACTGCAGTTATCTTTGTAATTACAGGATGTAGTAATGGGATTATTTTAAACTCGAAACCCCGATTGTCTTGTAATTGAGCCGCGCTCTGGGACACCGGACAGAATGCATGTGCGTAAAGGTTCGTCCCAGATTGACATTTGCAGTCCGAGTAGACTAATCTGGGACGACAGTTTGAGCATTCATTGCTATATGAATTGCTTCAACAGTGAGTTTGCTCAAAAATGCTTTGAATGGTAGCTACTTTATTTAGAAAATATCGAAAAAAAGTTGGCTTAATATACATGCGGCCTGGGTTTGTACAATGCTTTTACCGTTAAACTTCAGGTTAAGTTGTGAAACTTCTGTAGTATTTCTGAGGTTGTACGTCATGACTTGTTTTTTTCCACGATTTTTCATATTTTTCCCAACTAACATATGAGTCTAAACTGGAATTTCGCTCAGAAGAGACTTCCCTTAAAGGAGCCTTTTCACAGATTTTGGCGTGTTCTGAAGTTATCCATTAAATGCTTTCTACTGATAAATGTAAACATTTGATCGTAAAAGCTGCAGTAAAAAATAAAGAATAAAATTTAAAAAAAGGAAAAAACTTTGCCTGGAGCAGGTTTCGAACCAGTGACTATGGAGTCCTGCCGAGATCCTGAAGTAAAAACGCTTCTAACCTCTCGGCTATTCTGCCGAGTATTTATCAGTAACGTATTTTATACCTTACAAAAGCAATCTTCGTAGTGCCACAAAATATAACGACAACAACAGAACTCTCCAAATTATTCAATCGTTTCGCGTTGCAACGCTTTATAATTTTTAGGTTTTAAAATCGTCAAAAGATGCATATAATGGCTATATTAGACCATGGTAAATGTTCAGAAATACTGTTTCCTCACAAATATCATAACTAAAACGAAAATCTGCGAATCTGAAACAACTTTTTTCAATTTTGTCAATTTACCAAAACGTGAAAAGATCCCTTTAAATGAGAAATGCAATACAAGCGGAAAGTGTCGTCCCTGCTAAGGCAAGTCATCCCTGCTAAGACAAGTCGTCCCTGCTAAGACAAGTCGTCCCTGCTAAGACAATGCTGACTGCAAAGGATAATCTATGACTTTTTTTCGAGGTTCATATATATTTGAGGGAAGGGGCTCCCTAAAAGGCAGTTACATATATGAACCATTTTATTTTAACGCCTGTTTATCGGTCTCAAAACGTGCCCGCAATCTACTTTTTCCATGAATGTAACGGTTTCAAAGTAACTTAGAACGTATGTTAACAAATAGTGTGCAAGATTGAATTGCCCTCGCTATTCAGAAGATTACTATACGGTTGCGGTAAATCCGGATGTTAAATTTAAAAAAACAAAACAACATTTATTTGCATCTGTGTCAAAATGCGAAACCGTCCTTAAAACCGGTGAAAGTTAGGTATATTCCTTATTATTGTATACATATGTTTTTCTGATATTTGAGAAATAAATTATCTTACTTTTAATTACATTACCATCAGAATAGAAATGCACAAAAATGTACCTGACAGTCATAAGCCGTCCCGTCCCCCGTTTGAAACATCGTAAACCTAGCGTGGGACCCCTGGCCTCGTGGAAACTAAACTTTCATATTCCAGTTTTACTGCCCATCGTGATACCTGCGATTTCCATTTAAAGCTATCATCACCCTTAAATACGGTTTTATAATTTCCGTAAGCTTTATTTATTCACCCGTACCTACTGATTTAATTACTTGCAGGTGACGAATTTTATCGATGCATCGCAGATATTGAAACAGATCAGCAACATAGGAATGTGTACTATTCGATCATTTATCCATTCAAAATTATTTTTTAATATCCAAAATACATGTTTAAAAAGCTGCAGTTTCATAATAGTGTTTTAATAATGGTCTATAACATACTTTTTTTCTTTTCTATAAACATGCATTGTCAATAGTTAATGAATCGGTAGGCCAAAACGTTTTTGAAGAGTCTTTGTATTAATAACAAGATAAAAGGCTACTTTCAAGACGAATTACAGTTATTTTAATAAACATGCCCGCTAAAAAAATAATAAATCATTCGTGTTTAAAAACATGCCTTGAAAAGCAAGTATAACAGGTATTATCTACAATTTGTTTATTCATACGTCACGCGCGATGAACAATTCTACATTGAGCCCGTTGAGCCCAGTCAAAACTGTGATTATTGACACTTAACAATACTTATGACGAATATAATACGAGCCCGCTCTGAGAAAAGAGGTTTAAATGCATGTGCGTAAAGTGTCGTCCCAGATAGCCTGTGCAGTCCGCACAGGCTAATCCGGGACGACACTTCTCGCTTTTATGACGTTTTCTGTTTAAAGGAAGACTCTTCATAGCGGAAATCCAGTTTAAGTGGAAAGTGTGGTCTCTGATGAGCCTGTGCGGACTACACCGTTCTGTGGAAAGTGTGGTCTCTGATGAGCCTGTGCGGACTACACCGTTCTGTGGAAAGTGTGGTCTCTGATGAGCCTGTGCGGACTACACCGTTCTGTGGAAAGTGTGGTCTCTGATGAGCCTGTGCGGACTACACCGTTCTGAAGTGTGGTCTCTGATGAGCCTGTGCGGACTACACCGTTCTGTGGAAAGTGTGGTCTCTGATGAGCCTGTGCGGACTACACCGTTCTGTGCAGATTCGCATTATTGTTTGGAGCTACGCTTACCGCAAATGACAAAAGACCCATTTTCGCAAGAAGAGGCTGAAGTGCCACGCGTTCAAGATAAACAGACGCAAAGTAAAACATATTTTTGAAAGAATACATAGGTATATGATTTCATTTACTGTTCTGTTATTAATAATGATGATAACAATCACGGCAAAATTTAACCGGCGTATTTGCCTAGAATATTTTTGTTGATAAAGCGTAAGAACACCAGTCTGAGAAACGTTTTTAGTCAGAAAATGCAGATCAACTGTGGAAAAACACGACAAATAACAGACAAAATACAAACATGACATTACATTGCGCTATTACAATGTAATAAAAATCAAAGAAGAAATTATAAAATGAATCTCTCATGAAAAGCAATGTTATTTACACTTAAATGTGCATCTTTATATACTATCATGTTTTGTGTTGTTTTTTTTGTGTAATAATTTGTGTTAATGTGAACTCTGTTTCAATTGTATGGGAACAAAACTAATTAAGGACATGTTGTGCGATGTCATTTATTACGAATTCATTGCTTTTGGAACATGGTCTATCATGAAGAGCAGCAATGCCAATACGGTAAAAATGCTACAAAAACACCTTCACATATGAAAATCTGATTCAACTAAAAAAGAACAACACACATTTAGGACATGTTGGGTGATCTCATCTATTACGAATGATTGCTGTTAGAACATTTCCTCGCATTTTAGCAGCAATGTCTCATTTTCTATTCCATTGCCGATATTTTTTTTTACAGATATTTGCTTTCCGTTCATTGTGTGCCTTTAACAAAATAGCGTAACACATTAAATATATTATCCATTGAACTAATTTGTTACGAAAGTAGTACTCACAATGCATTCTTTCCTAGACCCCAATGCTTTGAAAGGGCTACACCAAGGCGGCGACCCCAGATTTTAATGCTCGTATGTTAAACGTCGTTTTGCATGATTACAATGATTTTATGGTTACTACATTATAAAAAACGCCATTATAGAATTTCACGATGAAAAACATTCCAGTTAGCTTGTTAAAATTCTAATTACATGACTGTGCAAGAAGTAATAAGTAATTGAAGCAATCTGTGTCGATCACGTAGAATACAATTAAATGTTGACAGCATAAAGCACATGAAGACATTCTTGGGATTTTACAGACATGCTGTTTTCGGCGTCGTACATTTCGAGAAATATGTCTTTATCAGTTAACATTTTTTTTATATACCACATTTATATAGCGCCCTTTTTTATACTCGAGATGTACGTTCAAAGGCGCTTTACAATTTTTCCTTGATCACTGGGTCATAAGTCGTCCGTTAACATCTTGGCGAAGTATGCAGCCACGGCACATTTGCTTACTTCCCTCACAGGTACCCATTTATACACCTGGGTGGAGAGGAGCATTTGTGGGATAAATTTCTTGCTCAAGAGAAATTCCAGCGGTCAGGGCGGGATTCGAACCCGGGACCTCTCGATCCCTCAGCCAGCGTCTTACCATTAGACCACTGCTCCCATTTATTCGATAAAAAATCGTGAAGACAACGTTTATGCGTTTATAATCGCCTTATAGTAATGTGGTTTACATGATAAAATGAATAATATGGTTTATACCAAGCAATATTTTTATTTGGTTAAAACATTTGTTAAATTACAAAACTGTTTCTTTTTCACATAAGTAAGTCAGAAAAACAAGCAAACAGATGGTAATCTGAAAAAGCATATGTCAAACAAAGACGCAATAACAGAATTGCACGAATAACATGCAACATTACTGTTTGACTATAGTATTCTCAGATAACGAAACTGTCGAAGCACTAGTTATTAGTATGAGCGTTAGCTGACGCTAATGTTACAGACCATATTTTGCACATCAGTATGTGCTTAGAAGCCTTAACTACGGTATGGAAAGACAACCACTGCCTGTTGCAGCAGACGACAAATGCCATTCTCCTAGTAGAGTTGTCGTTCGCGCCTCAACATACACGTGAATGTGATGAACCGCAGTGTATTTGCCTTTTTAGTTCACCACTGGCACACTGCAGAGGGTTTATATGACTAATAGTGTTTAACAGTTTGTAAAGACGAGATTGGCCAGTCTGGTGTTTATCATTGAAATCTGTACATATTGGTTGCTTTCAGGGAAAACGGGGCTTAATGCATGTCAAATAAGATTAGCCTGTGCATACTGATTAGCCTATGCAATGCGCACAAGCTAATCAAGGACGACATTTTACAACAGCGAACACCTACAGTGCCTTCAGCGCTTTGATTGCTTATTGCAATGCACTTGGATCACTTATGCCAAAGCTAATTTTACCTGCATCATTCTCTAAATGGAATTCTGGAGATAAAAAAAAGACATGTTTGCAATTGTAGGCGTCATGTTGTCCCTGAAATATGATATGCTGTTTGATATTTATAGCAACTGCATGTGTGTTCGGATTTGTTTTGTGTGTTTCACTTTATTTGAAGATTTTATCAAAATCTTTCGTATAACCGACAATGTTTCCAGCAAGAATAAAATATATTCAAAACCAGATGACGATTATGATCACTGTAACAAAAATTTTGGTATATATTACAAATGCATACTTATCTTAAAAAACTGAACTGTTTTGCAAATATAAAATAGTTTTACTTTTAAACTTTTTTTGATTAAGTCAGCAAAACTATAAGACAAAGTGGCGATTAATCGAACACAAATGTTTCTTGTGAATGCATAAACAAGATAATAAAAAATAAAAACAAAAAGACGTGAAACCAAAACATTCTTTTTTCATGTATTTGATTGGCGATTTCCGGTATGTTTCTTGGATATCAAAGGCAACATTGTGCGTTTAATAAATGAGTTAATTCCGAATAAGGCAAACGTCCAATACACTCGAAATAGAATGCAAGCAGCTAATCCCTTTAATTAAGGGTTTGCAAAACATTTCTGAAACAACTGTTCATGATATATGTAGTAAGTTATATTAGTTATGTTTTTATATTGAAAAAAACTCTAGCCTCACAATAGACTGCTGGCAGAGAGCGAATGCAATACGAACAATATGCATTATTCGGGACTCAATGAAAGGTACAGACAACTCTTTCTTGGTATAAGCATCAGTGTCACGGTAATTTGAGATTATTGGAAATCAATTACGGAAAGTTGAAATTTAAAGGACAATACATGACACTAAGTATATATATATATATTTAATTTAACTTTTAAATGAATTATTAAGAAAATTCTTAATTCTTAATAAATTGATTGTAATCAGTAACATCTAACACACTTTCAGCTGTCAACATGCTTCTTTAAACTATTGAGGTGGAAGTGAAATTTATATACGAATGCGGATCCGAGGAAAATGTATAAAACACAAACGTCTTTACTTTTCTTTTTTTTAATGAATTTTCATTGGAATCGGAACAAAAAAACAGACGTATCATTGGGAACTTGATTCTCAGTAAAATACATGCTTGTTAAAATTGTAAATTCCTCGTATTGCATTGCTTGACAACATCCACACACTGTCACATAGCACTCTAAGTTCACAATTGCAATTAAAAGCAGCGCGTCTTATCCAGCCGATTGCCTGCATGATAATGTTAATAACATTTTAGTAGAAATAATTTTTGAAACACTATAAAAAGTTTTAAGCAATACAGAAAAACAGTTAAACGAAATTCCGAGTTTGGCTTATCAGTGAGTATAGCTCGACAATGAATCCCTTTGAAAAGGCACTGTGCGATCTCGTTGGCTTTTCACACAAAGACTAATCGATGATGACTTATAAGCTGGAATTGACGTTCAGAGTAACTGATATAATCATATACTCAAATTCAGAGTTAGAAAATAATCACTGCAGTTATCTTTGTAATTGAAGAATGTGGTCATGGTGTCATTTTAAACTCGACAACCCAATTGTCTTGTATTTGATTCGCGCACTGGGAAAACCAGAAAGAATTCATGTGCGTAAAATGTCCGAGTAGACTAATCTGGGACGACAGTTTGACCACACATTACTATATGAATTGCTTTAACAGTGAGTTTGCTCACAAATACTTTGGGTGATACCTACTTTATTAAGCAAATAGCAAAACAAGTCGGCCTAATACACATGCGGCCCGGGTTCTATAATGCTTTCTTCCTTCAAACTTAAGATTAAGTTGTGAAACACTTCTGTTGTAGTTCTTAAAAGGTTGTAAGTCATAACTTGTTGTTTTCATGTTCAAGTGTGTATTTCCCTACTAACATAAGAGTCTAACTTGTATTTTGCTTAGAAGAGGCCTCCCTTAAATGAGAAATACAATAAAAGCAGAGAGTTTCGTCCCTGCGAAGCATGTGCGAACAGAACAGGCTGATCTTGGGACTTTTTTTCGAGGTTCATATATATTTGAGAGAAGGGGCTCCCTAAAAGGCAGTGTTATATGTGAACAATTTTATTTGAACGCCTGGTTATCGGTCTCAAAACGTGCCCGCAATCTACTTTTTCCATGAATTTATCGAATTAAAAGTTAACAAATAGTGTGCAAGCCTTACTAGCTGTCGTGATATTAAAAGTTAACAAATAGTGTGCAAGCCTTACTAGCTGTCGTGATATTAAAAGTTAACAAATAGTGTGCAAGCCTTACTAGCTGTCGTGATATTCAAAGTTAACAAATAGTGTGCAAGCCTTACTAGCTGTTAACAAATAGTGTGCAAGCCTTACTAGCTGTTAACAAATAGTGTGCAAGCCTTACTAGCTGTCGTGATTCAGAAGATTACTATGAGGTTGCGGTCACTCCTGATGTACATTTAAAAAAAAAACAATAAACATTTATTTACATCTGTGCCAAAATACGAAACCGTCCTTTAAACCGGCATAAGTAAGGTATATTCCGAATTACTGTATACATTTTTTTCTGATATTTGAGAAATGAAATATCTTACTTTTAATTACATTACCATCAGAGCGGAAATCTACAGAAATGTACCTGCCAGTCGTAAGCCATCCCGTCCCCCCGTTTAAAACATCGTAAACCTAGAGCGGGACCCCTGGCCTCGTGGAACCTCAATTTCATATTCCAGTTTTACTGCCCATCGTCATACCTGCGATTTCCATTTAAATCTATCATCACCCTTAAATACGGTTTTATAATTTCCGTAAGAAATATTTATTCACCCGTACCTTTGGATTTAATTACTTGCAGGTAACGAAGCTTATAGATGCATCGCAGATATTGAAACATATTTAGCAACATAGGAGTGTGAACTATTCGTTCAGTTATCGATTTAAAATAAACTTTGAATATCTGAAATAAATGTTCTAAAAAGCTTCAGTTTCATAATAGTGCTTTAATAATGTTATATAACATACTTTGTTTCTTTTCTATAAAACATGCATTGTCAATAGTTATTAGGCCAAAACTTTTTTTACGAGTCCTTATATCAATTACAGGAACAAAATGCTTTTTTAAGACTAATTACAGTTTTTTTAACATATTTGCCCGCTATAAAAAATAAAGTAATAGTGTTAAAACCCATGCCTTAAAAGTAAGTAAATTGTATAGCACGTATTATCTGTAATTAGTTTAGTTTAAACCTATTTATTTGAGCTAGATTGCATCGAAAGCCTCTGACTTATTGAAACGCTCTCTATTCCGTTTTCTGGGCCAAGAACAAGTACTTGGTGTCTTTGGGGGAAATCTATAGAACGCTCCCACAGTAGGGATCGAACCCGCGAACACCCGGTCGCTAGGCAGACACCTTTTCCATTACACCACGGCGACTTCTAGTATCTTTAATAAGTTTATTCATACATAACACGCGTAGAACAATTCTACATGCACACATGAGAATAAATTAGTGGGGCAACGTTAAGCCGAGTCATAATGTGATTATTGGCACTTAACAATAATAAGGACGAATAAAGTACCAGTCCGCTCTGAGAAAAGGGGTTTTAATGCATGTGCTTAAAGTTTCGTCCCAGATTAGCCTCTGCTGTCCGCACAGGATAATCCGGGACAAAACTTTCCGCCTTTCTGGTATTTTCTGTTTAAAGGAAGTTTTTCATAGCGAAAATCAAGTTTAGGCGGAAAGTGTCGTCCCTGATTAGCCTGTGCGGACTGCACCGTTCTGTGCAAATTTGCATTATTGTCTGGAGCTACGCTTACCGCAATTGTCATAAGACCCATTTTCGCAAGAAGTGGCTGTAGTGCCACACGAATAAGAAATACAAACAGCAAAGTAAATAGAGGATATTTGTTGGAATCGGCTTATTCATTATGTTTGCGTAAATATTTATTTAATTTGCTCATTAAAAGCATGTGGTGAAAAAGATCTTTCACTCGTTGTCATATCATTCCATTTTTTTTAACTCGTGCAGAAAATGATATGACAACTCGTGCCATATCCTATATATGTTCATGAGTGGCGCAGCCTCGCGTGAAAATATATTTTGTCTATGATCACGAGTGAAATAAAATCAATATTCCACCGAATCCAAACAAATTTTCTTTTATTTTATGCTATTTTCACCGATTATTTACATTTTAAAAGAGTTTAATTGGAGAATTTCGCTGGAATTATGACGTCATTTCGTAAAAAATGACGTCATTTCACAGTAAACAGTGAAAATATCGATAATTTTCACTGTTATTTTTCACTGTTTCAAACAGTGAATTATCAGTTTTTATTTCACTGATATTTCTCTTTAAGGAACCGGGAAGCATAAAATAAAACTATATTATAGGAATACATATGCATATGATTTCATTTACTGTTCTGTTATTAATGCTGATGATAGCAATCACGACAAAATATAACGGGCGTTTTTCACTATTTGCTACAATATTTGTGTTGTTTAAGCGTTGATTAAAGGTTGATTAAAATGGAATAAAAATCAAAGAATAAATTATCAAATGAATGTCTAAAGGAAAACGATGTAATTTACATTTCAATGTGCATCTGTATATATATACATTTTTTTCTTTGGTTATAATTTGTGTTAATGTGAAACTCTGTTGCAATTGTAGGGGAACAAAACAAAGTTAGGACATGTTGTGTGATGTCATTTATTACGAATTGATTGCTTTTTGGAACATTGTTTATCATGAAGAGAAGCAATTCAAATACGGTACAAATGCTACAGATAAAAAACCTGCACACATGAAACTCTGTTTCAACTATAGAAGAACACAACACATTAAGGACAAGTTGTGTGATCTCATCTTTAACGAATGATTGCTTTTAGAAGATTTCCTCGCATAAACAACAGCAATGTCACTGCGATTCGAAGGCAATATAAACAACATGAACACAATGCGTACCAATTTTTTGTCTCATTTTCTATTCCATTTCCAATATTTTTTAAGGATATTTGCTTTACTTTAATTGTATACCTTTACAAAATAGCGTAACACATTAAATATATTATCCATTGAAATAATTTGTTACGAAAGTAGGTCAGCTTTCATTCGCACAATTTGCTGGATTTCTCATTTCAATGTGATACGTTTATAGCCTCTTATTGTTATTAAATGTTGCAAAGCTAATTCTTCTTTAATACACAAAAAGCACTCTACCTAGCAAGATGTTTTTATAATCAATCTTTAATAGCAGAGATCTGGTACACACAACGAATATGGATTTTTATTAAACATTTTTTCTTCTTTTGAATGTGTATTACAACACATACATTGTCATAATTTTTCGAGAATCTTTTACATATCATCATTGGCATCAACGTAAACACAAAACAACAATTTAAAAATTTGGTGTATCATCATTAATTTTATTCAATCAATAATTAACTACATTGTTCAACGCAAAAACTGATTTGATTGTAAATCTGCACCATTGGAGTTGTCAACCGTTTTGTCTGCGATGCATTAGACGCACAGATTCTATCCAAAGTTATGCTTTTATTCGTCCGCTTAGTTTATTAAGCTTATGTGAAATTCATAAACGTTTGATAAATCCCCTCAAAATGAAGTCTTGAAGACGCCGGTGGACTAAACTTAAATAACACACGCACACAATCGCATGCAATCGTCAATTCTATCCGTTTTCGATTCCGAGTAAAAAGCGACAATACACAGGTATTACACAGCTTAAAGTGAGTGATGGTCAGACGGATTACAATCACAGGTGTACGGCGCCAGGATAGTATTTGTTTTACTGTAAAAGAACTGTTTGGCATTATTAAAAATGCGCACATATATTGACTTGTGTATTTGTAAGAACATATTTGAAATTAGTAAAAAAATAATAAATATATGCACAATTGTTAAATGTTTTCCTTTTTTCAAACGCCTGTCAATTATATCATTATTCATTATATATATAATATATACATGTTGTATACTTTTTTTTCGGATATTGAATTTCTGTAAAAAATATTGTTTATATCATAACCATATTGCCATGTGTTACTTACCTCCTATACAGTGGTTGCCATTTCAGGATGGATTCAGGCAATAACTGAACTCATTGCTATTAAAATTTCATTCAGTATTAGTTTTTTACGAATTAAAAGTAAATTGTTCATAATATTTATGTGTGCGTATACAAATTTAAATATAAAAAAACCCTCTGTGTAATGCTGTTTGTTTGGTTTAAGAACTATCGACAATATATATCATTAGACCGGTAATATTAGCAAAGGTACTCACAATGTATTCTTTCATAGACCCCCGATGCTTTGAAATGACCACACCAAGACGGCGACCCAAGCTTTTAATGCTTGTATGTTAAATGTCGCTTTGCATGAATTGCATAGGCAATTAGTCGCCTGCTTTAACTATAGGGGACACATGTCTCTTATGCGTTGTTTCTGGTGTTCCACGTTGTCTTTGTTTGTAATATCAACATGTCTTGTAATTCTTAATAAAACTGATAACGCATTTAAATAGATCGCCCTTATTGAGTGTTTTTGGTATAAGTTAAAAGTGCATATTCCGGTATTGCATCAGCTAAAAAGCAGTTATAAACTAATATTTGTGCTTGAAGACTCGTTATTGTTCGCAAAAGAATGCCAGCAAATAACCGTTGATTATATGATTGCTGTGTTATAAAAAAGCACGCGCAATTATAGAATTTCACGATGAAGAACATGCAGTGTGTTTGTAAACATTCTAATCACAGGACTGTGCAAGCAGTAATAAGTACTGAAAGCAACCTTTTTTGATCTCGTAGACTACGGTTAACTGTTAAAAGCATAAAGCACGTGAAGACATTCTGGGGATTTTACAGATATGCTTACTGTTGTCGGCGTCATAGTTTCGAGAAATAAGGTTTGTCCGTTAAGATTTATTTCAGCTCTATTTTTGAATGATTTTGTTTTTTCGTTAATGTTAACACTTATTTCAAGTCGTTATCTTTTAAGAATTGGTCTTCGAAAATGATACTACATGCAGTTGGGATTGGATCCAAATTCGTGAAGACGACGTTCATGCGTTGATAACCGTCGTAAAAATATATGAAAATGCATAATATGGTATGTACCAAGCAATTCGTTTTTGGTTAAAGATTTATTTTACATCTTAAACTTTGTCTTTTTCAAATAAGTAAGTCAGAAAAAAGATCAAACATATGGTAATATGAAAAAGCATATGTTAAACAACACAGACGCAATTACAGAATTGCACGAACAACATACATGTACAACATTACTGTTTGCCCATAAAATGCTCACATAACGGAACTGTCCAAGCACTAGTTATTGCTTATTGCAATGCACTTGAATCACTTATGCTTCGACTTATTTTAACAGCATTACACTCTAAATGGAATTCTCGAGATTTAAAAGGCATGTTTTTAAGTGCATGCGTCATGGTGTACCTGAAATATGATACGTCGTTTAATAATTATAGCAACTCCATATGTTTTCGGATTGGTTGTATGTGTTTTAATTTAATTTTATTTGAAGATTTAATATATTCTTTGGTATAACCGATACTGTTTTAGCAAGAATAATCGTCGGAAAAATAAATACAAAACCCGGAGACGATTATGATCACTTAATTTTTTTTGGTATATATTGCAAATGCATACTTCATTATTAAAAAACCGACCTGTTTTGCATCAAATATTTATACTTTTAAACTGTTATGTTATTAAGTCAGCAAAACTTTAAGACAAAGAAGACAAAGTGGTGATTTATCGATACAAATTGTTTTCTTTTGAATGCATAAAACGATAATAAAAAAGCAAAACAAAAAGACGCGAAACCACAACTTTCTGTTTTCAGATATTTGATTGACGATTTCCGGTTTTAGTCTTGGAAATCAAAGGCCACATTGTGCGTTTAATAAATGAGTTAATTCCGAATTAGGCAAACTTCCAATACACTCGAAATAGAATGGCAAGGACGTAATCCATTTAATTAAGGGTTTGCAAAACGTTTATGAAACAACTTTTCATGATATATGTAGTTATATTAGTTATGTTTTTATATTGAAAAAAACTTTAGCCTCACAATAGACTGCTGGAAGAGAACGAATGCGATACGAACAATATGCATTATTCGAGACTCAAGGCAATGTACAAACAACTCTTTCTTGGTAAAAGCATTTTTGTAACGTGAATTTGAAATTATTGGAAATCAATTTCGGAAATTTGAAATTTAAAGGACAATACCCAGTATATGTATATATTAAATTTAACTTCAAGCGTTCATAATAAACGAGCATAATGAAATCAACAACTATTAAATGAATTATTAAGAAAATTGTTAATTCTTAATTAAGTAATTGTAATCAGGAACATTTAACACGCTTTTAGTTGCCAACATGCTTCTTTAAACTATTTAGGTGGAAGTAAAATTTATATACCAATGTGGATCTGAGGAAAATGTATAAAACACAAACGTCTTTACTTTTTAAAAATAAATTTTCATTGGAATCGGAACAAAACAGACGTCATCATTGGGAACATGATTCGAAGTTAAATACATGCCTTTTTTAATTGTACATTCCTCGTTTTGCATTGCTTGACAACATCAACACACTGTCACACAGCACCCGTAGTTCACAATAGCAATTAAAAGCAGCGCGTCCAATCCAGCCGATTGTCTGCATGATAATTGTAATAACATTTTAGTAGAAATTTTTTATTTTTGAAACACTATACCAAGTTTTAAGCAATAAAGAGGAACAGTTAAACGAAATTCCGAGTTTGGCTTATCAGTGATTATGACTCGACAATGAATCCCTTTGAAAAAGGCACTGTGCGATCTCGTTGGATTTTCACACAAAGACTTATCGATGATGACGAATAAACCAGAATTGACGTTCAGAGTAACTGACATAATCATATACTCGAATAAAGAGTTAGAAAAAGAATTACTGCAGTTATCTTTGTAATTAAAGAATGTGGTTATGGGGTCATTTTAAACTCGAAACCCAATTGTCTTGTAATTGAGCCGCGCTCTGGGAAAACAGGACTGAATGCAAGTTCCTAAAGTGTCGTCCCAGATTGGCATTTGAACCCCTGGCCTCGTGGAAACTAAAATTTCATATTCCAGTTTTACTGCCCATCGTGATACCTGCGATTTCCATTTTAATCTATCATCACTCTTAAATACGGTTTTATAATTTCCGTTAGCAATATTTAATTACCCGTACCTACTGATTTAATTACCTGCAGGTAAAGAATTATATAGATGCATCGCATATATTGAAACAGATAAGCAACATAGGAGTGTGTACAATTCGTTCATTTATCAATTAAAATTAACTTTAAATATCTGAAATACATGTTCTGATTATAAATTATTCTTGGTTTAAAAAAACTGCAGTTTCATAATAGTGCTTTAATTATCGTCTTTAATATACTTTGTTTCTTTTGTATAAAACACGAATTGTCAATAGTTGATGGCTTAATCTTATTTGACACTACTTTAAATCAATTAGAAGAAAAAAAAGGCTTCTTTTTAGACGTATTACATTTATTTTAACATATTAACCCGCTATAAAAAATAATAAAGTAATAGTATTAAATCCCATGCCTTAAAAGTAAGTTGAAGACGTATTATCTACAATTTGAATAATCATACGTATCGCGCGTATAACAATTGTACATGCACACATGAGAATACATTAGTGGCGCAACGTTAAGCCCAGTCAAAAATGTGATTGTTGGCACTAAACAATAATTTTGACGGATATGATATGAACCTTTTGCGAAAATAGGGTTTAATGCCGGTGCGTAGTGTCGTCCAAGATTAGTCTGTGCAGTCCGCAAAGGCTAATCCGGGACGCCCCTTTTCTCTTTTATGGTATTTTTTGGTTAATATAGTATTTTTCATAGCGAATATACAGGTTCAGCCGAAATTGAGGTCCCCGATTAGCCTGTGTGGACTGCACAGGCTGATATGGGACGACACTTTACACGCTGGCATTAAACCCCCTTTGACAGAGCTATGCTCATATAGTAGAATCATGTGTGAAAGCATTTGTCAATGGATCCAAACTATGTCTCGTCATGAAATGCATTAGGAAGATCGGGAGTAAGTACTGTATGATTCCTCAGTAGGATATCTTTTCAATCTTAAGTTGATAGTTATATTGACCTCATGGTATCGCTCATCAAAAAAATGAAATAATGTTTCTGTGGTACATTTTCAGTTCTAATTTCAAGCAGTTCCGTTGATGGCATTTTCCTTCGTTATTGTAACCTCCGCACGTATGACAAATTGTTGTTTACGGCGCGTTTAAAGATTCGAATGACATGACCTCATTAATGCATACGAATTCAGATAATAAATGTCAAGAGCATAGGCAGAGGTTTTAGATTTTTAATTCAGGAATTATAAAAATAATTCTATCTGTTTATAAAACAAATTAAACTAGAAATGACGCGGCAGAGGCAGACGCGTATCCCCTAGCCGCATGTTTGACCCAGGTGCGCCCCACGGTTGGTAATGGGGCCATGCATAGTTGAGATTGACCGTATTGTTAGAAGAGAAGTTCAGTATTAATTAGAAGTGAATCGGTGTAGAAATGAAGAAATAATAGTAAAAGGCATTTTTGGGTGGGCGTGGCCTATGTGGGCGGGGCGCCCCATGGTTGGTAATGGGGCCATGCATAATTGAGATTGACTGTATTGTCATAAGAGAAGTTCAGTATCAATTAGAAGTGAATCGGTGTAGAAATGAAGAAATCATAGTAAAATGCAATTTTGGGTGGGTGTGGTCTATGTGGGCGGGGCGCCCAAGGGTTGCTAATGGGGCCATGCATAGTTGAGATTGACCGTATTGTCATAAGAGAGGTTCAATATCAATTTGAAGTGAATCGGTGTAGAAATGAAGAAATTATAGTAAAAGGCAATTTTTGATGGGCGTGGTTTATGTGGGCGGGTTGCCCAAGGGTTGGGTATGGGGCTACGCATAGTTGAGATTGACCGTATTGTCATAAGAGATGTTCAGTATAAATTTGAAGTAAATCGGCGTAGAAAAGAAGAAGTTCATATAAAATAACTTAAAAAATGAGTGAAAATCTCTGACCCGGCTCCACCCCAACCCCCATAACTTTTGACCCTGGGGTCAAATCAAAATGCCAAATAGTGCAGGGTCGCACATATGCTCATAGCTACCATGTGTGTACGTTTCAAGGTTCTAGTGCTTATAGTGTTGGAGGAGATAGTGGCCAGGACAGACGGACGGACGGAAGACGGAGATTACCACAATATTCCCACTTTTCCCCCGAAAAGCGTGGAGATAATTATTATTGGACTCTGAGGGTTGCGTGATCCAATCGTTATTAGAGCAGTTGTAGCCTACGCATCTAAAACGGATAAACATTATTTAACATAATAGGTAACATATGTATATATCTTGTTTAGGATACTAACTTGAATCATGCTCTTGACCATGAAAATACGATAAAGAAAATCTACGATTTTCATTCCTTGCACAGCAGATATGGGTAATGCGTAATTGGGTCTTTTTCATAGGCACATAAGGTCAGGAGCTACCATCTCCGCTATAACGTCACGCAAGACTTCGTGGTTTCGTGAACAGACAGTGTAGTTCTTGTCCGTTCTACGAAAATTCGCAGGATTGTCTGGAGCTTCGTTGACCTTAAATGACATAAGACACATTTTCGCAAGAGGCGGCTGCAGTGCCACACGTATAAGATATAAAAATTCAAAGTAAACGTATTATTATAGGAAAACATATGTCTAGATTCCAGTTACTGTTCTGTTATTAAAGCGATATTATACGATTTTTTATATGTGTTAAATTGTAAAATATTGATAAAATATGTTACAATAACACAAAATAGGCAAGACAAATTATGCATTAAATACGAATTTCATAAAATGCAGCAAAGACAAATTAGCGCCCCGAGCCAATTGTGACGAACATATTTTCCTACAATAACCGAAGCATTCGTCTTTAATTAGTTAGTGTTCGTGTGTCGTATGAATATATATCGTTGCAGGAATTTAAAATGAACAGTTAAACTAAGTTTAGGTTCACACCGTTTTCGATTTCAGAATTAAATATCTGGCTTATTTCGCATTTTTCGACACATGTTCTTCTGAACTTTTATTTTATTGTATATATATATATATATATATATATATATATATATATATATATATATATATATATATATATATATAATAAGTTTTTTACACATTTTATAAAAATTCATTAATATTTGACAAAATCGTATATATGTCATTTATTACTGAAGCTTTTATGCTGAAGCTGTTTAAATGGCAAGTTTGAAAAGAATACTACCCATTCAAATTGATAAGGAGTGTGTCTTTACGCACAAGTCGAGCTGTGTGTGCACTGTTTATCCTCATATTTATGTTATAAAGATAACTTAGACAAAATAAATACACCATGTCTCTTTTTTGACTAATTATACTACGGGAGTTCTAATTATATGTGTCCTCATATGGCTTATGTTGAGTTTATTTGTCCACCATCGAAATATATATCGCATGTTAAAATTTAACAATCAGTTTTCTCTCGAAACAATCATATCACACTTTCATAGACGCGTAATGCGAAAATGGGTCTTTTGGCGTTTCGGCCAGCGTAGCTCAAACCCATCCAATGCATGTGCGTAGTCTGGTCAGAGGCAATGCTGTACGCTATAAAATCTCTCAAGGTTTCATGGTTTCATTATATATCTCCTGACCAGACTGAGAGATGCGCAACTGGGCGGGCTATAGTCATGATGGGCAAATATGGCATAAGATCCATTTTCGAAGAACGCGAGTCTTTTGAAAGTAACATTACTACTCAAAATCAACGAACATTTCGTACAATATTTCGTAAAATAAAGCTAAACAATTAAAAATCATTGTTCCTTATGGCCATTGTCGAAATTTCAACGTCAAATGTGGTCTGGTAAAATAGATGTTTGTGGATACAAAATGCTCGTTTTTATTATGGTTTTAACATGGTACCATTTTAGTGTTCGTGTGTCGTATCAATAGATATAAGCGCAGGAAATTTACATGGAATTTATTGTGGTCACAAATAAATAAAATCCAGCATTTTGTATCTACAAAAATCTATGTAATCATACCTCATCTAGCGTTGAAAGCGTTTCTATTGCTATAAGGAACACTGATTGTTTAGGTGTTAACTTTATTTTACGAAATACTTTACGAAATTTTCGTTGATTTTTAGCGTTATAGAGACCTTAAATCTCATCGCGAGTTATAAATGGCATATTTTTGCACAATTAATTTCGATATAAAATCTATACTTGGGCCTATTTCATTTCTTATTTACATTAATGACATCCCATCCTTCGTTAAAACTCAAAAATTGATCTTTACGCAGACGATTCAACATTACACGTATCGGATTATAACATTCAAAATATACAATTAAATTTGCTTAACGATTTGGACAGTATAGCAACATGGTGCTCCTTTATTAACATGTCAATTCATCCAAACAAAACTAAATGTATGATTTTATCAAAAGCTCCTAGTTCTACTGACAATCTTAGACTTAATATTCATGGCATTATCCTTGAACAAATCAAAGAATTTAATTTACATGGAGTAACGATTGATGATCATCTTACATGGCAATCGCACATAAACAGTGTATGTCGTAAACTTAACTCTAAACAGTGTATGTCGTAAACTTAACTCTAAACAGTGTATGTCGTAAACTTAACTCTAAACAGTGTATGTCGTAAACTTAACTCTAAACTGGCCTTATTAAAACGAATTAACTCTTTTATTAACTATGGAAGAAATTATTTTACAACTCATATATATTAACGACTATGGATTATTGTTGAGCATTATGACGTTCAGCAACACAGTCACACTGACGTAAAATACATTCGATACCTAAAAAGAGGTGCTAAATTATACTGAATAAACCATATTCAACTCATTCAGCTCCCTTATTCAAATAACTTGGTTGGTTGGCATTTTATAACAGATGTACTTTCCTAATTGGATCTAATGTTCATAAGTATGTTATAGGCAAAATGCCCTCTTATTTGACTTATGTTATTAATATCTCAAATAACAATGTGTACGCTCTTAGATCCACCACACACGCTGATATATCATCTATTCCGTTTAGTACAAATTATGGAAAGCGAGCGTTTTGTGCACGAACCGTATGGAATTTCATTCCAATAAGCATCCGACAAGTGTCTTCGAATTAAAGAATACCAACAAACAAATCATTGATATACTTTATGTTAATATTTTCTTGTGATGTGTCTGATGTGATTTATTTTAAAAGATCACATTTGTATTATATTTTGCATATTTTGTATTATCCCTTGTATGTTTGTATTCATGTTCCAAATGTATACTTGTGTTATGATACTGAAGACCACATTATTAAAAAGAAATTATTTCTTAATTCTTCATGAAATAAAGTTATTGTTATTATTATTATTATTATTATTATTATTATTATTTATATTATTATTTTTATTTTTATTATTATTATTATTATTATTACTATTACAAATGATTGCTTTTAGAACATTTCCTGGCATAAACAGCAGCAATGTCAATGCGGTTCAAATGCAATGTAAACAACCTGAACACAACGGGCACCAAGGTTTTTTGGTATCATTTTCTATTCCTTATTCAATATTTTTACGGGTATTTTGTTTACGTTGATTGTCTGCCTTTGCAAAATAGCGTAGCACATTAAATATATTATCCATTGAACTAATTTGTTACGAAAGTAGGTTAGATTTCATTCGCACAATATGCTGGATTTCTCATTTACACGGGAAACGTTTATAGCCTCTTATTCTTATTAAATGCTGCGAAGTTAATTCTTCTTTAATACATAAAATCTCTAACTCGCAGGATGTTTCTATAATCAATCTTTAATAGCGAAGATCTGGTACACACAACGAATATGGATTTTTATTAAACTTTTCTTCTTCTTTTGAATGCGTATTGCAACACATACATTGACTCTGTACGTAGTACAAAAAGTATCATTTTTAAACGATTTAAATTTGACTTTACAGACGTATTTAGTGTTACCTATTATCATAATTGACGTTCACAGAATTTTCGAGAATGCATTTGCATATCATCATTGGCATCAACGTTAACACAAAAGAACAATTACATTTTTTTGTGTATCATCATTAATTTTATTCAATCAATAATTAACTACAATGTTAAACGCAAAAACTGTTTTGATTGTAAATCTGCACCAATGGAGCTTTCAATCGATTTGTCTACGATGAATTAGACGCACGGATTCTACCCACAGTTATGCTTTTATTCGTCAGCTGAGTTAATTAAGCTTATGTGAAATTCATAAACGTTTGAATAAAACCACTCAAAATGACGTCTTTTAGACGCCGATGGACTATACATAAATAACACACGCACACACTCGCATGCAATCGTCAATTATATCCGGTTTCGATTCCGAGTAAGACGCGACAATACACTATGCCACACGCTAATAGATTTTTAGGTCGATTTTTTCCGGATATGTACTGTGTTTCAATTCTTTCGGGTTCTAAAGACATAGTAACCACCATGTACCGTCGAGGAAGGGATAATACATCTTAAAGTGAGTTATGGCCAGACGGATTACAATGACAGGTTGGCGGCGCTAGGATCCTATGTGTTATCCTATGTGTTTGGCATTATTAAAAATGCGCACATATATTGCTTGGTGTATTTGTAAGAACATATTTGAAATTGGTATAAACATAATAAATATATGCACATTTGTTAAATGTTGTCCATATTTTTTTTAAACGCCTGTTAATTATTTCATTAGTCATTATATATATATATATATATATATATATATATATATATATATATATATATATATATATATATATATATATATATATATATAATATACATGTTGTATACTGTTTTTTTGTCGGATACTGGATTTCTTAAAAAAAATATTGTTAATATCATGACCATATTGCCATGTGTTACTTTTCTCCTATACAGTGGTTGCCATTTTAAGCTGGATTCCGGCAATAACTGAACACATTCCTGTTTAATTTTCATTCAGTATTAGTTTTTTTTGCGATTAGAAAGTAAATTGTTCATAATGTTTATGTGTGCGTATACATATTTAAATAAAATGATTGTACCAGAGGCATTCATTATGAAAATCCCTCTATGTAAGGCTGTTTGTTTGGTTTAAGAACTTTCGACTATATATTATAGTACCGGTTATATAAGCAAAGGTACTCACAATACATTCTTTCCTAGATCCCCGATGCTTTGTCATGATCACACCAAGACGGCGACCCAAGCTTTTAATGCTCGTATGTAAATTGTCGTTTTGCATGCATTGCATAGGCTATTTGTAGCCTGCTTTAAATATAAGGCAAGTGGACACATATTATGAGGCTAGCGAGCACATATACGTTGATTCTGGAGTTTCACGTTGTCTTTGTTTTTAATATCAACATGTCTTGTCATTCTTAAAAAAATGCTCACGCATTTAATTAGATCGCCCTAAGTGAGTGTTTTTGGTATAAGTTAAAAGTGCATATTCTGGTATTGCATCAGCTAAAAAGCAGTTATAAACTAATATTTGTGCTTGAAAACTAGTTATTGTTCGTAAAAGAATGCCAACAAATAACCGTTGATTATATGATGGCTGCGTTATAAAAAATATAGAATTATAGAATTTTACGATGAAGAACTTGCAGTGTGTTTGTGAACATTCTAATTACAGGACTGTGCAAACAGTAATAAGAACTGAAAGCAACCTTGTTTGATCATGTAGACTGCGGTTAAATGTTAACAGCATTAAGCACGTATAGACATTCTGGAGATTTTACAGACATGCTTACTGTTGTCGCGTCATAATTTCGAGAAATAAGGTATGTCCGACTTTTGTCCGTTGAGATTTATTTCAGCTTTATTTTTTAATGACTTTGATTTTACGTTTATGTTAACACTTATTTCAAGTCTATATCTATAAAGAGTTGGTCTTCGAAAAGGATACTACATGCAGTTAGGGTTGGATCCAAATTCGTGAAGACGACGTACATGCGTTGATAACCGTCGTACAAATATGTGGTTAATAATTATGTGAAAATTCATAATATGGTATAAACGAAGCAATTCGTTTTGGTTAAAGATTTTTTTCACATAAGGAAACTTTGTCTTTTTTAAATAAGTAAGTCAGAAAAAAAGATCAAACAGATGGTAATATGAAAAAGCATATGTTTAACTATACAGACGCAATTACAGAATTGCACGAATAAGATGCAGCATTACTGTTTGCCTATAAAATGCTCAGATAACGGAACTGTCCAATCACTAGTTATTGCTAAATGCAATGCACTTGCATCACTTATGCTTAAGCTAATTTTAACTGAATCATGCTCTTAATGAAATTCTGGAGATTTAAAGACATCTTTACAAGTGTAGGCGTCGTGTTGTCCCTGAAATAGGATATGCCGTTTAATATCTATAGCAACTGCGTATGTTTTCGGATTGGTTGTGTGTTTATTTTATTGTATTTGAAGATTTTATCTATTCTTTGGTATAACCGATAATGTTTTCAGCAAGAATACTCGTTGGATAAATTATATTCAAAACCCGGAGACTATTATGATCACTATGTTTAAATTAGTTTGGTATATTACAAGTGCATACTACATTATTTCAAAAACTGAACATCAAGCATCACAAATTTATTATTTCAAACTGTTTTTTTTTAAGTAAGCACAACTAAAAGACAAATTGGTGATAATGCGAAAAAAGAAGTTTTCTTTTGAACGCATAAAAATGAAATAAAAAGACAAAATAAAAAGTCGTAAAACCACAACTTTCTTTTTTCAGAAATTTGATTGGCGTTTTCCGGTATTAGTCTTGGAAATCAAAGGCCACATTGTGTGTTTATTAAATGAGTTAATTCCGAATTAGGCAAACTTCCAATACACTCGAAATAGAATGGCAAGGATGTAATCCCTTCAGTTAATGGTTTGCAAAACATTTCTGAAACAACTTTTCATGATATATGTAGTAATATTAGTTACTTTTTTGTATTGATAAACCTCTAGTCTCAAAATAGACTGCTGGCAGAGAGCGACTCCGATATGAACAATATGCATTATTCGGAACTCAACGCAATGTACAAACAACTCTTTCTTGTTTTAAGCACTTGTGTCACATGGATTTTAAATTATCGGAAATCAATTTCGACAAGTTGAAATTTAAAACACAATGCTTGACACCCATTATATAAATATTTAAATTTTACTTCAAGCGTTCATAAAAACGAGACTTATGTAATTAACAACCATTTAGTGATTCATAAAGAAAATTCTTAATTCTTTATAAAGTAATTGTATTCAGGCAAATTTAACACACGTTCAACTGTCAATATGCTTTTATTAACAATATATGTATATATATATATATATATATATATATATATAAATGTGGATCCATATCGTGGGATTAAAGTTTCTTAAATTATGCAACTGCACAATGCATGTCTGGTATACTATGTTGTCAATCACATCGAATAAAAGCAACTGCAAACAGGTAAATCGGGCATTTGTTTGGTTGTCTGGCTTAAAGTGTTTTTCATGCTTTTCTATTAACGTGTGTATTATAACATGAAGTGTAAATTGCGCTCGATGGTTTAACTTTTGTATTAAAACATACATCAGCGTTTAAATACGGTAGAATTACATTTTTAATAAATAAAATTACAAATAGTTATGCTTGTTTAACGATTTGTATATTGCTTGTGCAATGTAAAGGTGTAGAACACAATAACGTAGCAGTAAGCATTTAGAAAACATCTATGAATAACTACAGATTACAGAAACATGTATGCGATGGAAAGTACATGAAACATAACATTCCTGTATCAATGCACATGCTATGAAATGCTGTTGCCAATTTACCATGTAATATTAATCTTTCGTAGTGAACTTCAAGAGTGTTATCAAAAACGAAATCTGAATAGATATAATTATCTGTAACACTATCAACGTTTTGAAACACACCCCATTATCTCATTAGTTGGAATTGATGAGAGAATACCAACATCGTCTTGTTCGTACCTTCTTTGTATTCTTTGTATTACATCATGAAGTGGGCGTATACAGGGCGATAGTGAACAGTTTATTCTAGCATATATCGCTTATATTATTATCGTTGGTTTGTGTCATTGCGAAATTGTTTAACTTATATTTTGTATCTCTTTAAATTTATGTTAACATACCACATCTAACGTTGAATATTTGGCTATTGCTATAAGGAAAACTGATCTTTTATGTGTTAACTATACTCGCTGTAACACATTCGCTGTAACAAACTCGCTGTAACAAACTCGCTGTAACGAGTAGTTGATCGTGATAGCAATTAAATTGTTATTAGCCATTTACGTGTAACACTTATTGTTAATATTTACAGAACAGAACACTTACGAAACACTTTCGTACAATACAAATAGATTATCATAAATGAAAGTTTACATAATAATCAGTATTATAAAATGCTGACTCGATGTTTGCACGCTGGGGCATGTCATATTGTAGTAGACCGCGTTTCTATAAACCCTTTGGCCGCGCTCTTTGAAGAGGGGGTTTAATGCATGTGCGTAAAGTGTCGTCCCAGATTAGCCTGTGCAGTCCACAGTCGTTTAAAGGAAGACTGTTCTTGATGAAAATCCAGTTTAGGCGGAAAGTGTCCTCCCTGATTAGCCTGTGCGAACTGCACAGGCTTATCTGGGTCAACACTTCTCAAACACGCATTAAACCCATTTTTACAGAGCGAGCCTCATATAATAAAACTCACGGCTGACACAATTTGTGAAATATTACGAACCCGTATATATCCAAATACCGCCGAAGCAGTGTCAATTGGTCAGTAATCAGAAATGCGGTAATCGATATTTTTCATGCGTTTTCCAGCATTTGGAAACATGATGCCGAATAAGACAACAAGGTAGATTAACCCATTTATGCCTATCGTCTAGAAAAAAGGCCTCGGCAAACAGTGTAGACCCAGATGAGACGCCGCATAATGCGGCGTATCATCAGGGTATGCGCTGTTTGATTAAAGGAATTTCTGTAAGAAATATTCTAAATATAGAAATAAATATACTAGACATCCCTAATTTTGAAAATAAATTGATCCAATTTAGAAGAATGGGAGAGTCCACTAGGCATAAATGGGTTAAGCATTATAACGTAAATCATTTCCTCGCAAAATATGAAATACAATATACAGTTTTCCCTGAAACAAGCCGTTTACATACAAACCCTTTGTATTAGGTACTACTGTCTAGTGGTTTCTCTTGAAAATCTAATAGTACGGTTTATTTTTATCACATTGCAAAATATCAATTATAATTATTGCTTATATTGTATGGACATCCGTGAGGTTCTAAAAAGCATACTTTCCTGTAATTTTACAGTTTTTGTTTCTATTTTATTGCATGTAAGGTGTGTTTAACAGGGCCAGGTGCGAAGTGTCGAAACATAACAAGACTCATAAATCAAATTCCTTTTATCGCTGTAATCTGTCGGCATCTTTTATTGGACGCTTATCTTTTGTTTTGATCTTCTATTTCTTAATAGTTCACACATTAATGTTTATCAACAAGCCATTCTTGTATTTAAACCCAGAAAAAAGAGTACGTTCAGAATTATGAGTTTTATAACTTTTATTATATGTGTGCAAACACATACGATTTTGATGAGAAACATCCGTTTTCATCTCAAATATTTTTGTTATCATTCAAAAGTGCAATTGCTCGTCCAAGCAAGTTTTGATGTGTAAACAAGGACTGATTGGAGCCAAGAGTAAGATCAAAGCAGTTAATACATCTGTATACAGAATTGTGTCATAATTGAATGATGGTATTTTAAATGTGCACAATAAAGAACTAGCATAGTAAAAAAACACATTTCATTATTAGTATTTGCGATCAAATTATCAACGAAGTATGTTGATAGTCTTACGGACTGGTTTCTTATAAAACAAAGTATTATTCACTTCACAAATGCACGTTTTAGTTTAATTTGATCTGAAGTCGTATGTTCACCTTCGACCAAATATCTTACTTTGCTGATCTATTATGGGTCGTTTGCTTCTATTTGATAAGGGGACTTTTGTTCTTTTTTAGACATATATACTACATTATGTTTGCAATTTTTATGTACGATCACATAAAATGCTTTTGACATTGTCAGATTTCATTTGTACGTATTTGCATATAAACTTTACTTTTAGGACATAGGGGTTATCGTTGATAATTAATTACTCTAAGTATTGGATTGTGTACGTTTAAACGCTTTTTTACCAGAACTCTGCCCTGAGCGCTTAACAGTTGACACTTAGATTATGCGTTTTTTAAACCGGATTTAGGTCATAAAATCTGGCAGACGAATGCCTTAAAGCGATGGACCATTCATTTGCGTGATTGTGTAAATAACTATGTATACCGATAATATACACTATTTCACCAAACAGCTTATAAAGTAAGTAGAAATTTATACTATACGGCGTGGTATATTACAAGCACGTGTCATCATTGTTTGAAATACACGTAACCAGTCGCGACGAAATATTTGTATTGTGTTTGTAAATGTACGAATACTTTAATTGTTTGTCTCTTCATCTTCATGTTCTTCAAAATTATACATTCGATTTATATAATATGCCTCTGAATGCCTTATGTCCTAAAGTTGCGAAATAGTGTCACTAATTATATCGTGCTAAGAAAACTGGAGTCTCAATGTAAAATATTATTGTTACGTTTTCAAAACAAAATAATAAATTGAAATTATTACGGTATAACTTCAAATTGGACGTTCCGTCACTGGCTATGCACATGACAGTGTCGTTTTCAGTTACTTTTCTTAAATGTAATTGCTTTTAATGCACCTTTGTTTTTATTCCATTTATTTCCAAAGCAATATTGCAAGATACATTAAATAAATGACTTCAATCATAAATAGTATTAACACAAAACATAACAATTGCCATTTAAAATCAATTTATTGTTCCTCACAAATTCGTTGCTAGTATTACACGTTGATTACCAACAGTTGTTTTTGATTTAACAGAAATCTACTTAATGTTCATAGCGTAATTTTACCTAAGCCGTGCAGGGTATGACACCGCACTTTTATGTCTATGTTGAGCCATTATCGCCTTAATCCATTCGCATTACAAAATGTTCCCCATTCACACATGATTGTATATCATAATATCATTATCATTGTATGTCATTAATGTGCGTTTTGATGATCATAATATCATTATCATTGTATGTCATTAATGTGCGTTTTGATGACAAATAACACGGTAAATTACTTATCATTAATATGCATTTTGATAACACCAATCATTATAAGAACTGATGTTTTACTCGTAATATGCTATTATAATATGCTATAACATGTATATATGTTTTTATTCGATTTCCCTATACATATATTTTATAATTATTGGATAATACATGTACAAGTAACGTCAATTGAAACGGTACTCAGCATGTCAGCACGTCACTCGATCGTTGCATACGTATTCTTTTAATCTTCACTTGGCACATTGTTATAATAAATATCTTGCACAAAAACTATGCTTATTTCATATAAAAAAATTAACAAGTCACATATTTTTTATTATGATTTCTTATATTTTTCATCAGATTTAAACGTTAAGTTTTTATATAAACTGGTTAAATTGCACAATAGGCACACATTAACAATGAGTTTCAACAGGAGAAACATAATACCTTAACAGGCAGTAAGGGACAAGAACAAGAGTTTATTCCACAGCGATAATGTTCCCCGTTATTGATACAATTTATGTTTATAGTAATGCCGATTAATAAACGCTTAATTGTTTTCCCATCATTTATCATTTACGCGTTGAAACTAAACGGATTTCATTTTTATTTGTTTCTTCTTTATGGTAGTAATTGTAAATACGATGAAATGTTAATTGTTGGTAGGCTAGCTTAATTATTTTGCCGTTGCCAATAACAAACCAAACACGAAGAGACAAGAAAATAACAATACATAACTCATAGGTACTTAATTAATGTCAATATATGAGTCCAAACAATGTTATTCATATCTAATTAAAAAAATCATCACCGTAATATATAACATTATATAGTTCCACCTAGTCAAGCCAAAACATTTTGCATTTTACTCAAATTTTGATTCGTTGATAAAACATATTGGCAGAACATGAAGGTTTTACGACCTCTAGTGTTAAGCATAATATATTCAGATTTGTCTCATGATTGTTGTATACGTTTGTTTATGTTTGCGCCTTAAAGCGACGTGACTAATTTTGTTTTCGTACTTGACTTAAAGGCTCTATAAAGGTGACAATCCGTAATTATTTACCGATTTTTAAATATTGTTTTCGTATTTTATAAAGGTTATCAAAAAACAATATATATATGCTATTGGACATAACCAAACAAAAATGAGCAATACAACTTGTTTTAAGCTCAAAATACAGTGTCCTCCAAGTCATTTGTGTTTACAAACAATCATTTTATTTACATCGCTGTTTACTTGGGAAGTTGAAAGTGAAAGTGAATCAGGTCGCCAAAAATATATCGTTGATTTTCAACGTTTTCCGGTTTCACGCACAAAGTAGGTCTCTTCAAAATGGTTAAATATTTGTAGTGATCTAATAAGTTACTTTCTGCTGGTAAAAAGTTGTTTAAAATAGAATTAAAATTGAATCTTTATTTCGGCTATTTTTAGCATACGTCACCGCCTTGGGGCTACACATCACGTTAGTTACAAAGTTGTAAACATTTCTTCCAATTATGAAACGGGTATATCTTCCATAATTTTTCACAACGTTGCACCTAAGCTGTGTTATAATCATTTTTTATGCAAGAGTAACTGAAATCCGGTAAAAATTATACTAGTCTATATGCATAATAATTGGACTTGCCACCTTTATAGGGCCTTTAATAGCACTAATTTGTGTGAATCCAGCCCTTGGAATTCATTCTCGACTTCTATGACAAATACTTTCCAGCGGACACCAAAGACTGCAAGCACGTCTTCTTTCCAAGGCTGCGGAGATGACACTGTGAACTTTCTTACGCACATTTTGTGTTTTTGTAATTTTATGTGAGTATTAAAAAAGAAATATCATACGCGTCAGAGCACCAATTTGTGTGTATATAAACGTATTGAACATAAAAGAAAAATCCTTCTGTATGACAATACAAAATAAACAAAACTGCATACATGCACATAAATGTGACACGTGTTTACATAATACATAATTAGATACTAGTCACGAGGAAATTGAATACTTTTTTGTTAATCACGCACATGCAAACCATCTGTAGAGTAAACGTATATAAATGTTATTTGATATATTAAAGCCAAATGTAATGTTTCATGTAAAACACATGCATTCTTCTTAAAATTTATGCTGTTTTAAGTAGTATTGTGTGTTTAGTATTTCTTTTATGCCACTATATATGTTGCTAGTTCGCACGTGCAAACTTAAATTCGATAAATACATTAACATCATAACAGGCTAATTGTATAATTTGAAATTTTTTAAACGCCACTATATATATTGGTCGTACATGCGCATGTTAAGTCGATACATTTATACTTATCATAAACCATTCGAGCTACTGCATTACGATAACGCATATATACAGTACGAATTCCCACACCCGCCAGGTGTAACGTGTTGAGTGTTGAGGCAATGCTAAATTAATAAGACGAAAACTGATAACCTCAATGAAACATTCAATGTTTGTCTTTATCCGACGTTTGATCTTCTAATGGATTTAAACAAACACTCGTTCAGTTTTCCATAAATCGTGAAACAAATCAAAAGCCTATTGTGTGCAAGAAGCCAGTTACGCTTAACGATGACAGACTTAACTTACAAGCATCTGCAATATTTGTTGAAGGAAAGGAGAGCAGATGCGATATTCTGTGTTTCCCAATTCCGTTACAATTAACGATTTAAACTTTAAAATGTTCCGATTGGATGTCCAGAATCTCCGAAAGCGGGATTGGAGTATGTAGGCAATGCAACAATTATTTTATGTAAGAACAGAACAAATGAATTACGATGTCAACCAGAGGAGCTATATCCCCTTTATTGTTCTTATTCACTTTTGGATTACGCATATTTTTACAAGATTTGTATTCGATTTGTGTATTGCTTGAATCTGTTTATATGACCCATCTGTTCAATGTCGAAAACATGACACAAATCATTTAATTGAACAAATGTTATTGCAATAAATAATTATAAGTTATCAGACGTTTCACTGTACAATACGGAGATATATTTGGACGAGCACACAGTTTGACGTCATATTGGACGAGCCGTTTGGCGAGTCCAATATGACTTCAAACTGTGAGCGAGTCCAAATATATCAAGTATTGTACAGTTTAAACGTCTAATAGGATTTTTATTCTATATCCCTTTCTTCAGCTCTTTGTTTCATTTTAATTTTAATTTTGATTTTAATATGCTCTAAGGTAGCGCACCTCTAATGGGCACATATCCAAATATAATCTAATTAATTATTTTCTTAATCAGCCTAATTTCACTGAACTACATGCACATTTGTAAGAAGGCTTTCCATGCTTAAAAAAAATATATACCGATTTTTTCAAAACCACCTACACGCTCGGCTTTTGTCCAGTTTATTTTCACCCATGGGGTTTATAAAAGTTCAATAATTTATTCAAATTTCCAAATATGGGCATACAGTTGTCGTTTACAGATGAAGTTATAAGTTATTTAAGCCAAGTAAAAATTGAGTCGGTAAAAAACAAAGTGTCATAAAATTCAAAATAGTATCATTTAAGTTATATTTTAAACGTAGTTTTTATAGAAACACTATATACAGCAAAAATACCAAGAAATAGACAGATTTACCGTTTACTTTTTTGAAATATAAATAAAAAGGCAACATGCATCTTTTGTATTTTCAGCAGTAAATCACCCAATTTAGCCATAGCGTTGTTTTAATTTTAAAAATTGAAGGATGTGCATACAAATTTCAACATATTTAACAATAAACATAGCATATATGCTATATTAAATCTAATTACGTTAGAAAAGAAATATTACGCGTCGCAAAAAGTATGCGGTGTCGGCTGCGCGGGAGATCCCAAAAGATTTGCAGTCCATCGCCTTAACCACTCGGCCACGACAACTTCACATTTGTGCTAGCTTAAATTACATATCCATAAATAAACAGGTAAAAAGGCTCGTCGATCTTTGAAGAAATCGCGAAATCGTATTTTTTTCAGATGATATTTTGATCAAAGTCAATATTTATTGTGAAAATAATGTATTCTAAAGGAATTACGTAAACATATATCAAACTTCCAAGTTTGAACAAAATAAAATGCTTCTCTCGGAAATAACCGATCATTGAAGATCGGCAATGATCGTAAAATTAATCGCGGGAAATCATAAGGGGTGCGCTACCTTAATTGCATCTATGTTATTTTCAAGACAAGCGCCCGTGGGAATCGATTATAGAACATTCGGATACTTTTATACAGACTTTTTGGATCCAATACCGGAATATATTGGACGGTCACGTGGTACATATGAAGAATGCCGATTGGATGTGTTTATTGGATATAGAATAATGAATATTTGTGTATCTTAAAGAAGCCAATAATTAACCGTTTTAATTGTGAGGCATACAAGTCTAAATATATAAAACTTTCAAATATTGTTCTGAAAAAAAAATCGAAATATAAATCATAGCAAGTTAAAACATATACTGTGATACATTAGCAATAGTATTTTAGATTATTTTAATACAAAAAAAACACTTTGTCCTAAACAGTTCATAATATTTGTTGATTGTGACAAAATCTGACATCATAAGATGAAAATATCCCCTCTATGGACCCAGTTTATCTATACTTGGGGCTGCTATTTTATTATTTCAAATAGTGGAAATTAAAAATAATACTGGTATAGCAACGGCACGCGTGCATGACATTTCATTATTAAACATAATAAATTTAATGATATCTTCGTTTGAAGTTTAGTAATTTTCCTAAATAAAAGAACTTAACCAAAAATGAAGAATTAATTGAATTCCTTGTTAAATATTACATAGCATGCAAGCGTGCAGTTGCTATACCAGTTTTATTGTATGTGTAATACCTTTTTAGACATCAACATGTCTCTTTAAATTATTTAACTGTAAATGAAATGTTAATAAACTAATGCGCATCCGTTCTGCGGGATTGACGTTTCTTCACTTATATGTTTGCACATGGCATGTCTGGCACTTCGTGTTGATAAACACATCGATTAACAGAAACTACAAACAGCAACCATTTAACACCATAACATTAATTCAATTAGGAAAATTGGATATAAGTCTGGTATTTTCTTTTCAGTGTTCGTAAAGCTTTTGCATTAACGGGTTTATTATGTCGTATTGTGTAAATTGCAAACAACAGTATTAACACAAGCAATTTGTAAATAATATAGTTGTCCATAATATAGGGCTTAATACTATATTTATGAAATGGCAAAATAGTAATGCCTGTTTCACGATTTCGATATTTCTTGCGCAATTCAATAGGAGTAAAACACATAAACAATATCGCTCTTCTCGAAGCATTTGATGTATACAATCATGTATGTATTGATACATATTGCAGTAACAGGTATGCGACGAAGAGCAGATGAAACATAACTTTCATTTATCAATCAATATAAAAATTACATAAATAGTGTTGCCAGCTTGCTATGTAATATTAATCTCTTCGTTTTGAAATTCAATTGTATTATCATATATGAAATCTACTGAGACATCGTTAGTTTGACCAATCTGGCAGTTTTAAAACACACCCCATTATCTCATTAATTGCAATTAATAGGAAAAAACTCGCATCTTCTGGTCCCGTATATTATTTGTATTTAAAAAAAAAAGATAATATACATATACTGGTTGATATTGGACAGTTGGGCAATATAATGTTTGTATGAAGTATTCATTTAATATTTTCTTTACACATAAGTAGGGTTCGATTTTATGAAGAAACAGCAACACGGTTCTAATGATGTTCATTAAATGCAAAATATACCGTCATGTGCATTCGCACACATCATATTCAGCAATAAAAAAACACGAAATCTTTGTACGAACTTATTAATGTTTATGTTAGGAGCAAATACATATCTTGACTTTTTATATTGTTCGCCTTTTTGATTATTCATACAAATGTATGTAAATTGGAATCGGAACAATGCAGATGTTAATATTGTGAATATGTGTCGCAATATCATACGTATCCGTCTTCTTTATAAAACACTCGATATAATCCTTTGGCATTGCTTAACCACACCGACATACTGTCAAATGGCACATAAATTTGACAATTGCAATTAATAGCAGTGCATAAAAATAAGCCAACTGTCTGCATGGTAATGTGAATAACATTTAAGTCAAACTTATTTCTGAAAGAATATTGCACGTTTAAATCAGTCAAAAGTAATTATTGCTGTACAATCAATCCCTTTGAAAAGGCTCCATTAGATTTCGTCACATTTGCACACAAAGACAAATCGTTGATGACTTACAAACTAGAATTGACGTTCATAGTAACTGATATCATCATATCCTCAAATTCAGAGTTAAACACAGTAATACGGACCTCTTTCGAAATGCAGAAATGTAGTTATGGGGTCATTTTTAAATCGAAAACATCAGCGTACTGGCATACCCGTAGCGAGGGGGGCGGGGGTGCGTTGGGTGCGTTCACACCCAATTTGTTTGGACGAGTGAACACATTGTACTATAAGTTGCACCCAACTTTATTCGACGCAAAAACGGTTATTTATTTTTTTCAGGAACCCAGGGAGTCTTCGTATTTCAGCGTTAAAATAATGTTGAATTCGATATGCAACCGACAGGTCACCATATAATAAATTTCTCGAATAAGTTATTTTCAAGATAGCGCGTGATTTGTATTTACATGTTTTTAGCGTAGAATTGTTGAAATTAACAGAAGTTGTGACAGCAAAATTTTAGAAGATCTAACAAGCCGGTCCTCGCAAAATGGAATTGGAATCTTTGTTACAAAAATATATTTGTTTTCTGTATAATGCAAAATTATTAACCTGACACTCTAATCCGTATAAAACCGATACTTATTAATACATACTTGATACTAAATTATTGTTTTGTAACTTTTGTCATCGTTACTAATGTTAAAGCTATATCTGTAATAGATATCGTGGCAAAATGTTGAAGCCTCCTTATTGTGGGTTGAAATCCCAGTCCAATAACCTTTTTCGAAAATTATCTAAATGGCTGGAAAAACAATTTGACTAACTTGAATAAATACATAATCTTTTAAAAAATAAAATACATTTTAGATGATTATAAACGGAATGTTATATAAGCTTTCGAACATGACTGATATCAAAGGACACCTTTCGACTATTGCCGAAGACTAATGAGTCAGTGGCTAATAACTTTGCATTATACCACGATTTATAACAATAACACATTGTGCACAGCATTTTCGACTGCGTTTTTTTGGTTATATCCCCGTACAACCGTTTTCGGATGCCTGAAAGGGTTGTCCAGCAAAAATATCAGCTCTGCTCAAGTCATGATAATTTTTTTTGTTGAATGACAAGAAAATATATCATTGTTACAAAGCAATGTAGCCTTTTTTGTAGTTTACTAACACTTAATGGCATATGTTCTGCTCCACATACATAACTTTTCACAATGTTTTATTTATGTAAAACTTGACACTAGGAATGTCCTACTCTTAAACAGTTGCAATAATTAATTTAAAACGTTATAACATATGATCAGGTGGACGTTCACGTTCAATTTTCATTAACTGTGACGGATCTTGAGCATATAATGTGCAAATAAGTACATCTTTTTTTCTTCAACGTCCTGGTATACATTGTTAAGGTCTTTGAGGCCATAGAGCCAGTTGTTTGTGGTTATAGGGTCTAAATGAAGCCTTAAATTGATATTATGGGCATCTAACAGTTTATAGGTGTCTATCGCAACCGTTGTTTATTGTTGGTGTTTTCACTTCATATACACTTATATTTGTTAATGCATCATCAACATACTAAAACAATATCCCGGGAAGAGAAAAATAATGCATATCAAACGTACTTTCGTTTGACAACTGATCATGCATGTACGATGTGATACTAAATTTAGTTTTAGTGCAGATTCGTTCATACGACACAATTAAGTTTTACGGATCATTTCGGCTTACAGGACTCACCAGTCATGTAAAATATCGAATATAAAATATATGTTAATAAACAACTGGTAGCAAGATGAGTTGCATATAATTGGTCAGTAACCACATTTAACTAATTCTTTTGACCTGTTAATTATTTTCAGCCCAATTCAACAGTGAAAAATGCCCACAATATCCCTTTAAGTGTTATATGTTTCTGAAATTCGTTTAGAAAAAGATAACTACACAATGTAATTTAAAAAAAAGTTTTAAACAATTAAAGTAATCAGTTATACCATTTGATTTCGTTTTAGTATTGATGCACATTAGAGAAGAGCCAGTTTTGTTAATCAGTGTTTGTTGTACAGTACACTATTAGCACATTTAGAGCAATGCTAGGTCTCTGGTACTATCCATAGTTGCAGACAAACAAATGTTTTGAAAATAATTCAAATATTTAAATTTAATTTGCTCGACTTATGAATGGTAGAATGTTGGAATGGTAAAACACACCAATGTTATCAAGATTCCAAGATTCCAATAAATAATGAATTTTATACCGTTCTTATTGTTGATTTCACATTCTATAAATGTGTTGTTGCATATATAAACAAAGTGTGTGCGCGCATACAAGTGTCGGGTTAAACACCGTATAAAATGATGTATTTCCTTGACTGATCGAAACAGGTGGTTATTGAAAAACGTGGTGGAAATACGCGTATGTAATATCATATTCATGTCGATCAGTCACTGAGTATGGTCAATTAAATAAAAGTTCATATAAAAATGCTCTATAACTTCAGTCTCTAAATACAGTTAAAAAGTGACCAGATTGCAGGAGTTTACGTTTCATTTTAAAAACTTTCTAGGGGGAGGACCTCCAAAGCCCCCATTGCAGGAGGAACATCCCCTCCCGCACATACCCTCTTCGCCACTTCGTTGCTCAATAACAATCGTCGATGACAAAAATTCGCACCCCTTTAAAAAAAACCTGGCTACGGGCCTATACTGTTATAGTGCCGCACTAGGGGAAACCGGGCTAAATCCATGTGTGTGTAAAGTGTCGTCTCAGAGTAGCCTTTGAAGTCCGAACATTCTTATCTGATACGACACTTTTACACTCAATAATGTAAACATTGTTTAAACACTGAGTTTTCTTTCACGCACTTTGGCGAACTTAAAAAATATAATTTTCCAAACAAGGGTTTGGATAGTATTTTTTTTTTAAAACGCACTTCGTATATAGTCTCAAACTAATTTATTTAAAACATTACACAAACGATGGCAAAATACTTATGCGTGCCTTGTTTAAGTATCCGTTTGTGCATTTGAGATAAAGTTGCGAAATACTTTAATGTACGTCTTGAAAATGTGTCGGCCATGACTAGTTTTCATGATCAAGTGTGTATTTCCAAACAAATAAAATTAGCCTTGCTCTTGAACAACCGGGTTTCATGGAGTTTAATATCAGCTCGTTATGTCGTTCCTGATTAGCCTGTGGGGACGGCACGGTATTAAGCGCGTTTTGTTTTTAGATTTTAGGGGGAGGCTAATATATAGGTGGGGGAAGGGGCCCCCCAAAAGGCAGTGGTATATAAGTGGTTGCACAAGAGAGATCAAAATCGTTGAACAATTTTATCCGAACGCATGTTGGTCGGCCTTAAAACGTGTCCGCAACCTCCTGTTCAAATGAATGAAAGGCTTTGAATATGACATTCCACATATGTTTACAATAAGTGTGCAATAGTGAGTTGCACTCGTGATTCAAATGGCTAACTATAAGTTTGCGGTAATTCTTGAAGTCAAAGTTAAAACACAACAACATCATTTTACATCTGTTCCAAAAAAAAACGACCTTAATACCGGCAGAAGGACGGTGTATTCCGAAGTATACATATTGTTTTCTCATATTTGATGAATAAAATATATTTCCACCGATTACATTACCATCAGAGCGGAAATCAAAAGAAATGTACCTGACAGTCGTAAGCCGTCGCGTCCCCCGTGTGAAACATCGTAAACCTAGCGCGGGATCCCTCGAAACTAAAGTTTCATATGCCAGTTTTACTGCCCATCGTGATACCTGCGATTTCCATTTTAATCCATCATCACCCTTAAATACGGTTTCATCATTTCAAGCGTTATTTATTCAACCGTACCTACTTATTCAATGACTTACTGGTTTAGATGTTATAGATGCACCGAAAATATTAGAGTAGATAATCAATATGGGAGCGGTGCTATTCGTTCATTTAAACACTCAAAATAAACTTGTAATATCCGAAATTCAACTGTGGTTAACTGTTTTTAATTTAACACTTTGATGAACACAGATAGCGCCCATACATTCGATATAGTAGAAATACCAACATGTTCAAGCAAACAGTCGAGTTTGTTCACTACATAATAAGGGACCTATTCAAACGTTAGTATTGTCCCTGACAAAATAGATTGAAGGCATAATTTATAGTTAAAATGAGTTTGTTTATTGCTAATTTTAACGAACTTATCAAAGTCGACTGACAACAAAAGTATATAGACATATACTATTATAACGATAACCATTTTCTGCACATGTACATGTCAACAATATTTCAATAATTGTATTGTAGTTGATTAGCTGAAAATCAAATTAATTTCAGTTAGACTATATACCATAGTGCGATATGTTGGTAACATATATATATTTTGAAAGCTAATATTACATTTGTTTTTATTTCGAAGTATATTTTAAATACACGTGGCACAATGCTTTCAACATTCCATTAAGAGCGAAGCTGTAAGACGCGTTTCCAATGTCCCACATAAAAGATATATAAGAAGCAAAATAAGACATTGTACTCTAGGTCTTAAATACTTAAATGTTTTACAGAGAAGAAAGCATCTATTTACTGTTAAGTGTGCCCGATTTTCAAAAGGTCAAACAATATCAAACGTCATGACCTTTAACATATACATACTAATAGCAAATTCCTTCAAAGTCTTTTAAATTTTTTAACTTACAACTCCTGTTTTGTCAGTGCCCGTTTTGAAGTGTGTCGGACTATTATCCGCTTGTTTAAATGGCTCTTGTTATCACAATTATTTCATGTAATGTTGTATTATTGATCCGGTCACAGCAAAATACAGGATATCTAGCGTATTTATAGAGAATTCTAGTATAAGGTTGTTAGTGAATAAGTATTAGAACGCAAGAAGAGGTCATAGTCACCATCATTTCCATAACTTTCTACATGAATGCAGATAAACTCCGGAAAACAAGATGATTATCATGTAACCAACACACATGATACGACATTGCTATAAAATCAAAATGATGAATAACCTTACAATAACTTTAATTATCTCTGTGTGAGAATACATATAAGGCTCGGACATTATTGTTCCACTCGGGTCGGTTTGCTGACTCGTGCTGAGTCCCATGTGTTACAACCAGCTGCGCCAATTTCTAGTTCTAGGTGTAAAAGTATTTTTGGTTTTGCCTCTTTCCTTTCGTCCTTCTGGTGTCCACTCGAGGGCCACAGAACAGTCGTTGGTTGGGTGTTTTCCATCAGATTCATGTCTTTTTTCTCCCTGCTTCGCTGAATTTCGCTGCTTTCACAAGGTCGTGTTTGAGACATGCTTTTGCCAATGCTTGTTGAAGATCCTCCTCAAACACTTGTTCTGGAATGTATCTAGTATTTATTAAACAGAGCGAAAGACGTAATTAAAGCTTATGTCATGTGGTGTAATTCCTTCAACGCTGATTTTCGCTAGGATTACGGAATAACAATCATAGCAGACGTTATAAAATGAATGTCTTCTCAGAAACCCTTTGATAATGATCCTTTAATGTTTATGGGTATATGTACTTACGGGTTCTTGGTCATTGATTGCTTTTGGAACATTGTCTCTCATAAACAGCAGTGATGTCAATACGATTCAAAGGTAACGTAATAAACCTGCACATAAGAAAATAAGTTTCCACTATAGAGGACCAAAACAAATTTAGTACATCTAAATTATTGCGAATTAATTTCATTTTGAAGATTGCCTCTCATAACCATCAGCAATGTCAATACGGTTGAAAGGCAACTGTAATAAACCTGCGCACAATTCATAACAGGTTTCGCACATTATTCCTGTACCGTTTCCAATCATGTTTAGGTATATACATATTCATTGTGTTCATTGTCTGCCTTAACATAATAGCGTAACACATAAAATATTGTATCCATTGACATAATTTGTTACGAACGCAGGCAATATATCATTCCCACAATAACCTGGGTTTCTAATGTAAACGGAATAATTGTATAACCTATTATGATTATCAGATGCTGCGAAGCTAATTCTGCTTTAATACATAAAAAAACTCCTTCTCGCACGATACTTCTATAGTCAATCTTAAAGCAGATCGGGAATACACATCGAAAATATATATATATTACTTACGTTAAAAATACAAGTTAAATTAACAGTTACTTTTTTAGCTCGACTTTTCGAAGAAAATGAAAGCTATACTACTCGTCCCGGCGTCGGCGTCGGCGTTGCCGTCGGCGTTGGTGAAAGTTTTTTATAAAGTCAAATAACTTTAACACTATCAAAGATAATTAACTCAAACTTTGAATACTTCTTTAGGGCAATAAGATAATCGTGTAAAATATGTCAAGTTGCATAACTCTGTCAGCATTATTTTTAGAGTTATGCCCCTTTTGATACTTAGACAATTGAAAATTTGGTTAAGTTTTGTGTTGAGGTCCACTTTATTCCTAAAGTATCAATGCTATTGCTTTCATACTTGCAACACTTTCTAACTATCATGAGGGGACTGTGCAAGCAAAGTTATGTTACTCTGACTGGCATTTAAACAGAAGAAAAAAAGTGAAAATTGTGTGTTTTATTCTATTTTACTCCAAAAGTATCATAGCTATTGCTTTTAGAATTGGAACACTCGCTAACTATCATGAGGGGACTGTACAAGACAATTTGCATAAATCTGGTTGGCATTTTTACGGAATTATGGCATTTTTTACTTAGTCACTTTGAATATTTTGTTAAATTGTGTGTTTAAATGCACTTTGCTTCTAAAGCATCATGGGTATTGCTTTCAAACTTCAAATACTTTCTTACAATCATAAGGGTACTGTACCTGGCAAGTTGACCTTTGAATGAGCTTGAAGCTCAAGGTCAAATAAATACATTTTGCTTAAATTGCCATAACTTCTTTATTAAGGATCAGATTTGATTCATACTTTGACAGAACAACGCTTACCTGACATAACACAATGGACTTCACCCAAACCATCCCCGAGGCCTCACCCCAGAATCCCCCCCTCATTTTTTTTCCTTTTTTATGCCCCCGGTATCAGATGAACTGTCCGTCAGTCTGTGCGTCCGTCCGAAAGCTTTAACATTGGCCATAACTTTATTAATATTGATATTTGGCATGGATGTGTATCTCATGAAGCTGCACATTTTGAGTGGTGAAACGTCAAAAGTCGTCCTTGAATTGCAAAGGTCAAATATATGGCGTCTGTCCGTCCGTCCGAAAACTTTATCACTGGTCATAACTTTTGTAATATTGAAGATAGCAACTTGATATTTGTCATGCATGTGTATCTCATGGAGCTGCACATTTTAAGTGGTGAAAGGTCAAAGTCATCCTTCAAGTTCAAAGGTCAAGGTCAAAAGTAAAATTTGACAATAGTCGAAGATAGCAACTCGATATTTGGCAATGCATGCGTATCTCATGGAGCTGCACATTTTGAGTGGTAAAAGGTCAAGGTCATCCTTCAAGGTCAAAGGGCAAAGGTCAAATTTAGCAATATTGAAGATAGCAACTCAATATTTGGCGTGCATACGTATCTCATGGAAGCTGCACATTTTGAGTGGTGAAAGGTCAAGGTCAACCTTCAAGGTCAAAGTCAAAGTTTGCAATATTGAAGATAGCAACTCGATATTTGGCATGCATGTGTATCTCATATAGCTGCACATGTTGAGTGGTGAAAGGTCAAGGTCATCCTTGAAGGCCAAATGTCAAGGTCAAGGTCAAATTTTGCGATATTAAATATAGCAACTCGATATTTGGCATGCAAGCGTATCTCATGGAGCTGCATATTTTGAGTGGTGAAAGGTCAATGTCATCATTCAAAGTCAAATCTCAAATTTTGCAATATTGAAGATAGCAACTCGATATTTAGGCATGCATGCGTATCTCATGGAGCTTTACATTTTGAGTGGTGAAATGTTCAAGGTCAAGATCATCCTTCAAGGTCAAATGTCAAATATATGGCTTCAAAGCGGCGCAGTAGGGGGCATTGTGTTTCACCGAACACAGCTCTTACAACGCTTACCTGACATACCTCAATGGACTCCACCCAAACCCTCCTTCAGGCCCCACTCCACAAGAACCCCCCCCCGGATTTGTTTTCCTTTTTATCTTCAAATTTTTAAATATCATCTAATAAATGACCACACACCCACATTATTCCCCCTCTCCACCCCCACACACAAAAATATTTTTAAACATGGTAAAAAAACACAAATATTTATTTTTATTATTTAATTTTTTAAAGACCGTCCAACCATCACACCCAAGCTATTGCTATCAAACTTGAAAGATAATCTTATTAGTTTGTTTAAGTCTTTACAAATGTTCAAGAGATTGTGGAAAATATAAAGCATTCAGAATCGTCTATAATGTACCACTTCTTTAAAACATACGCGATCAATATGTTTCAATTATGATCCTCTTCCAGTTAGAATATGACTATATTACCTTGAACTTATTGAATATGAACAATTTCCTTATTATAATGTCAAGCACTCGAAAAGTCGAGCGCTCTGTATCTGACAGCTCTTGTTAAAAATAAGTACTGAGTTCTCTATTCCAAGCCATATACTGACCATATCTACAAATGTGCAATGTTTCAACAATAGAAATGACTTTGTAATCTGTAAAAACACATTTATATATATTGAGTATTGCTCATTATTTGTCGAATGCAAACATTGTTTGAAATGCATTTGGACATCATCAATGGCACGGTAACACAAAAAACACAGGTTTCAACAAAGGTTGGATCATACATAACGTTTATTCAATCAATCACAAGCAACCTTATTCGACGCAAATTATTGTCTTGTATTTCTGCATTAGACGAACTTGAACCCTTTTTGTCTTCAAAACCAAAGACGCACCGGGGCGTCTCTTCTCCCATAAATTTAATTAGAAATTGTGTTGTAATCCTGTAAAAAACGTGAAGTCGATTCTCATACGTTTAATTGGATCGCATTGATTAAGTATTTTGGTAAACATTAAACATGCAGATTCCAGTATTGCAAGAACAATTCAGTTTACATTAATATTTGTGCCTGCATGCTAGTTATCTTTCGCAAATGAAAGGCAGCCACATGATAGAAAAAAATATAATTATAATTTATGAATACTTATATAAAAACATAAGCAATTACATACTTTCATGATGAAGAACATTGCAGTCTGCATGTAAACATTCGGATCTGTGCAAGCAGTAGTATTACCTTATCACGTATGTAATGGCTAAATATAAATAGCATCAAGTCGGTAGAGAAAATCTGAGGATTTTACAGACATGCTTAATGGTGTAGACGTAATGTTTTGTAAGAAAAGTGGTGTTATTTCTGCTAATATTTATCGCAGCTCAATCTGTTTGTGAACATTTTCTTGTTTATGTTTACAATCTTTCTAAGTTTTCATATATAATGCAGCTGTCCAGAAAAGAATAGTTATACTCTATTTTTTCCAAAAGTTAAAACAATGTTCATGCGTTGATAACAGTTTTTAAGTTATGTGGTATATTATGTTAAAATGCATGATATGATATTGACGGAACAATTTGATTTTGATTCAAATATTGATTTTGTAAAACTGTTTCTTTTCCACAACGATAAATTAGAAAAACGATTGAAAAAGACGGTCATATGAAAATCATATATTAAAAAAGCACAGACGCAATTGCTGAGTTCCATGAGAAAGAACATAACTATTTGTTTATAAACTCCCAGATAACGGAACGATCCAATCAGTACTCATTTCGTATAGCCATCCACTTGGGTCACATATGCTACGGCTTAATTTTAACAGCATCGCGTTCTCAATGAAATTCTGGAGATTTAAAATACATGTTTACAAGTGTAGGCGTCATGTTGTCCCTGAAATAGGATATGCCGTTTAATAGTTTTGGAAACCCAATCTGTGTTCGTATTGTTTTTGTGTGTTTTACTAGTATTTTAAGATTTTCACCAATAAGAATTCGCAATAATTATACAATTTTGCAACAAAAATAATTGTCGGATATAATCTATTGAACAATTGAAGACAATTTTGATTATTTTTCTTTAAATTGATTTGGTATATATGACAAACGCACAATCTGATACAACAAAAGCTAAACTGCGTTGCATCCAATATTTATACGTTGGCACTGTTTATTTTTGTATTAACAAAATTAAGGAAACAAATCGAGGAGATCAATAGATGATAATACGAAAATATTGTTGATGTTACTGCAATATACAACCAAAAAAAACCGTTTATATATATATATATATATAATCATCTGTGTTTCGTAAATTACTTAATCCCGAATTGAGCAAACTTCCAATGAATTAGAAATAGTATGTGAAAGAAGTATTCCATCTAAATGAAGGCTTGCCGAAACAAATATTATTGATGTCTTTGTCATGTAAGTTATGTTTTTAATTTCATGAAAGTCCACGCTAAGACAATTGCAAGAATAATCGGAAGAGTTGCGATATGAACACATTTCCTTACGGAACCCAACAAATAACTAGGTACAAAAAACTGTTTACTGTTATATGAACTTGTTCCATATGACTATTCGCTTATTGGAAGAAGATGTCAATAAATAATGAAAATTTAAATGACAACACATAGCCCAATAGATGTCTACAATTATACATCAATCACACATACAAAGACGCGGCTTATGCAATTAACAACCATTTAATGAATTCTTCGTTTTCAATTAAATGTTGTCAACGTTCTTCTTTAAAATATCAAACGGTAAAGATGCGGATCCGTTCAGTGGGAATAAAGTTTCTTAACTCATACATCAACACTTGGCATGTCTGTTTTTAGTGGAGGTAAACATATCGTTTAATAGAAACTTTATACAACAACCATCTAAAACACTATATGTACACTTAGTTACATCGGGCATAAGTCAGTTTTTCTGGTGTTTTTTGAGTGTTCTTAATGATTTTGCATTTATGTGTTTATTGTATATTGAGGTGAACACAAATATGTTTGTATAAACACACATATTACAATGTAAACCCTCGTTATGTGTAAATAAACCAGGAGGACTACATACTATATGTATCTAATTACAACATAATAATCACTGTTTACTAGATTTCGATATTTCTTGCGCAAACAAGCGTATAACAAATTCACTTTACTGGTTATCGCTAAGCATTTAATAAAAACACGTTTGTATGAATTCACATTGAAGCAGAAGGTACTCGATGTGGATTACCGGCAACATAACATTATTATCAATGAACATGCTATCAAACGCTGTAGCCAATGTACCATGTAATATTTATCTCTTGGTTGTGAACTTCAAGAGTGTTATCAATTATAACATTCAGAGAGATATAATTATCTGTAACACTATCCAAGATTTGAAACACACCCCATTATCTCATTATTTGGAATTGAGATAATGTGTATTGGATAATGGTAGTGGGTATTTACAGGGCGATATTGAACAGTTTATTCTTAGGTCGATCGCTTAATATAATTTATTTGATTTGTGGTATAGACGACTGCTGAACAAACTAGCAGAAACAGCGCATACTATTCATAGGATATGTACGTTAAATGTTCCGATTTGACGAGTATCCAAACTGTTATTTATGTTTCTTTCCGGTATACACGTTACACACACCGAGTTCAGGTATGACATGAATGATTAGAACAATCAAAACCGATCGATTGTTTGGTACTGAAACATTAATATATATCGCTTAAATCAAAGGATGCATTTGATGCAACTGTCATTTTTTATTAAAATATTTCAAACCGTTGGCAATGTAATCTCCAAAAAATATACATGCACAAGTGTATAAAACAATATTACTTCTACGAATAAACTCTATCTGCAATGCTGATATGATTTGGCATTGTAGATGTGACTAAAATGGACTTCTTGACATCTTTCAAATATCATTACAATTTATTGAAAATCCTACCATGGGTATCATTATTACAATATGTGATCAAGTTAGCAATAGAGATATGCTAAATTGTAACATGCCGTGTTCTTTATTCGCTTTTTATGCATATAAAGCAGACAACAAATCAAACCGCTGTAGGTGCTGAAGGCCATGTGTATATACTACAGTGTACAACGACGGTGAAGGACTACACGACACTGGTGGTGGGAACGATAATCTTTTGTTTAACTCTACAGATCTGGTAGAGGTTCGTTTACATAGGCGGTGAAGATATACAAAATAACAACAACAACAACAACAACAAAAACAAAATGGCCGTAAAAACCACTGTTATTGTTGGAGTAAAATAAATCACTTGCAATAGCCTAACATAGCTTTTTATTACATAATTAACAGATCAGGAAAACACTCATACTTCCTTTGTAATGTGTATATAAAAGAACATCTACTTATCCTGATAAAGAACGGTGTACAGATTGTGTTATTTGTCTCAAGTAGACACGGTGCCTATACCACGTGACTTTTTCGGATCTGTGTTGGGAGAACAAAGCGCAACCCAGTTAACATTTTTAAGGATCTTTTTTAAAATAAATATATCACCATTTTCAATGGGATAAAGTGGAGATCCCGCTCATTCGTAAGAGTTTTGTATAGGTATCATGATCTTTTCAAACAAATAAGTATTTTTTCAGTAAAGTGCAACCGCTGCGTTTCTACGGTTAGAAAAATGTCGGCTAGTGTTGGGACAGTATAATATAAACGCGTGGTTGCACTTTACTATAAAAAATACTTATTTGTTTAAATGATCATGATACCTATAGAAAACGTTCACGAATGAGCGGGCTCTCCACTTTATCCCATTAAAAATGGTGAAATATTTAAAAAGAAATCATTACAAATGTTAACTGGGTCGCGCTTTATTCTCCTAACACAGATCTTATAAAGTCACGTGGTATAGGCACCGTGCAGATCTTTTCGCGCTCGATTTGCGCGCTGGATCTGCGCAGTGAAATACCATGTCCGGTTACTTAAAATAAAATAACAATATTTTAAAATATCTTTATAAATACCAAATATAAGGTCTTCAAAAAATGTCTCAGAAGACAATTCTCCTTACTGTCTCCGTATCTTTTCGACCTAGACCGTCAAGTGAGGAACTTATTCTCGCATGAATATGTAAACAATAAAATCTGTCGTAGCCAATGCTTAGCAATTTTGCTTCAATAATATTTTGTTTGCACTTTTTATGACACTGTTATATTATATATTGATGTTCTGTATTTACAAGGCGAGTTATTGAGATCTGCGAAGAGCTATTTTTATTGCGCACGAATTGAGTGGTAATTCGGAGTTTTGGGAATTTGGTTTTTGGCAGCCAGCCAATTCGGATAGGCTCAGAAATAGGTATCATTACTATGGCCTTGGTTCTTCGCCCCAGGCCAAAAACGGTGTTTTCATAATGCGGATTTATATAGAACGATTTTTTAATATGACCGTGTTGTAAATTGTTTTCATAACGCAAAATCCCAACACTGAAAGACGACCTTTTTGTTCCTTTTTATTGTATATTGTATATTGATGTTTTATACGATGACAGTGCTACCAGCTAACGTTAGCAGTCTTACACAATAATACGGATAGAACACTCCCAATTATAGTCCTACTGTTAATTGCTTTGGTTACAGCATACATGTGCCTAGTTTAGACACATGAAGTCGAAGTTAAATTTTGCATCACTTGTGTCACTAGTGAAGGTTTTGTCGCAGAAAGGTGAAATTAAAATTATTGCTCATGTTTTATTCAACCCCATTTGGTTCTTATGCGACTCTTTCCTTGCCTTGCAAGTAATGCGTGTTCAGCAGATAAAGGTGTGAAGTACATAACACAATGCGACTCCTTGAACTTTATTGAATATATCATAATTTTCTGTTATTTGACATTAATGCTGTTGTGTTTATTGTTTATTGTTTAATAGTTCCAACACTTATGTTAAATGAAAGGGTTAAGGTTAAATTTTGACCGATAAGAATAGAACTTTGAGAATACGTTCGAGAATATTTTGATATGCAAGTGAACATTTAGAAGGCTTTGATGAAACAAACCAGTTTTGCAATGCAGATGTTTAACCTATAATACAAAGTTCACCGAGTGTTCTCACGCAAGTATCATTGAAGTAAAGATTTATATTGTTGGACGAAGTTCTGTTTGAAACTTGGTTTCGATCAAAAGCAGTGTTCAAACGTTTTTAAAATGTATTAAATCCATTTTGTTATAAAGTAATTCTATAATTAAAATGCCTCATAAGAATTTATCTCAAAAGCAATATCAACAATAAGACACATTATTGCAATGTGTGATCAACCAATTTATTATGCTGAATATCCCCTTGCAGACTTTATATCTAATTCAAAGGGGGTAAGAGTCAGGATGTCAATGTCCATGTCGAGACAGTTATGTTTCGCCTTTGTATACCCTTTATTACTTTTGTTTAATTTTAAATGAAGCTCTCTTTCCAGCCATATCAGTAAAATGGTGATGAACGTGTATTTCGTAGTACAAATCGGATTATACCTAGTCTTTACTGGAAGATATTAATACGAAATAACGATAGCAACTTTCCGGCTGATATGGCTGAAAAGTGAGCGATATTTAAATTATTGATACAAGTAATAAAGGGTATAAAACGGCGAAAAATACCAGCCTCGGCATGGACGTCGTCATATTGACTATCCCGTGAGTACCCCCTCTGTAATTGAGCAGATCTACAATACTGTGTTTTGAAACATTGCGATAAGGACTAATTGTTCATTTCCATTTATTGAGTATGAATCTTTTAAGCAGAGCAGAATGTTACATTTGTTTAATGTGTATGTTTACAATAAATTTAATATCGATATATTTTTCTGAAATAACATTTGAACATCACGAGCTTGATTACCCATTTTATGATAAATTATTGGCAAAAATTATAAATGTTTATTCCTAGAAGATAATGGATTTCCATTAAGATGGGATTAAGACAACTCTCTTCAAAGTCACGTATTTGCTCTTTTGTCGGAATGTGTGTATAGTATTGATGAAAAGTAGTTTATAATGACAGTAATTAAATTGTTTTTAGCTCATGATTTTTTTGGTTTAAAATGTATATTTAATAATTGCAGAACGTAACATTTACACAACACTTTCGTCTTATATAAATAGTAGTGTAATGTATTTAGCAATTGAATTGTGCGTGTAAAACCCTAAACTTGGACAACAGTGTCCTCGAATCCAAGACGTTCAGAGTTCAAGCTTTTTACTAATTAAAATACAAAAATACATTCGTATTTCGAAAGGTTGACGCGCGAGCCAGGTTTGCATGATGTATATTGTAATTTTGAAATAGACCGCGTGTGTCGGTCCTCAATGGTTATCGACCTTGTTCATGCATTGTAAAGCTTGTGGATCTTAAAAGATGACACACCTTAAAGTACGCAATAGTTTCTAAAATAACAAATAAGACGGCTATTTGCACGTTTAAATTTAATAACGTAAATCATAACATGGCACAATATACCAAAATATAATGTACCTGACACAGACCGTAAATATACACGTCCTAAGAACTACTATATTTTCAAATGTAAAATCAAATGTAACGGTTTGTTTGTAACACTTCTAAACTTGCGAAAAAGGTAACCTTAACAATAAATACGATGCGATGATTATTATTGCCCACGTTTATACAAATCAATTTGGTTTAAAAACCGTATGTTCCTGCGTTTTACGGGATCTTTTCGGGTTTACTGCATGTTCAGCAGAGCCAGGTGTGAAGTGTCGAAACAAAATGTGGCTCATAAACCAAATTGATCTTATCGCTAAAATATGTCGGTGGCTTTTATTTGACGATATTCATTTGTTTGGATCTTCTTTATTTTAATAGTTCACACGTTAATGTTTATCAACATGTCTGTGTAATTTGTATACCTTTAAAAAGATTACTTTGGTATTAAAATGGCTGAAAAAGTTTTTTGTGATTTTCATATGTGTGTGCAAGTATATATGACGTTGATAGGAAACATCTTCGTAAATGTTTTGCGTATCATAAAAAGTGTAAGTGCTCGATTTGGAGTTTTAGTCAAGTCATCGTTGAATGTGTAAACAGGTACTGATTGTGACCAAGCTGATATCAAATAAAGTTAATTATATCAGTAAAGTAATTATGTCATGAATAAATGCTGAAATTGAACACTTTATATAGACTAAGTATAGAAAGAGTCAAGAAAAGTTTCTAATGCATTTCTTAAGGTTTGGAATATTTGGTCGACTTATCGACGAAGTATGTTGAAAATATCCTATTGTTTTCTTATAACAAATATTCTTTACGTCACAAATGGATTTTAAATGATCTGCAGTCGCATGTTTTCATTCGATAACATTTTTTTTGCTAATTTATAATGGATTGTTTTTTAAATTTGATAACGGCGCTTTGTACATTTTCAAACAAATATAAAACATGTTTTGTTTCGTGGATCAGAATGATGTACATTTGCCATGTTCATGTTTGCGTATATTTACATACAGTTCTTGTTTGAAATTGTTTGTTATATATATGTGTGTTTTGTAATATACATATTACATGTATTTCAAAGCATCCCGTTACACATGGTTTCCATGTTTAACATTTGGAACAATTTTCCATCACTGGAAATAATGGATTCGCATAAAGATTGTTTAACTCTTTAAGAAGGCAAGTAATAGTTTATGACCGGTAAAACTATCTGATTATGTTTAAGATAAGTTTATCATAAAATTAATTAAATCACTATTAGCCGAGGTAATATTGTTGCACGTTTATCGTTTAAAATTTACAGAATAATTTAAGGTAATATAAAATATAATATTCTAGGGAAGTATGATCTCCATACACCGTTCGATCTACGTTTATGTGTGTACAGGGAAGTTGACTTGTTGGCGATACGTACACATTCGTTTAATAATACTAACTAGAATACATCATCATACTTTTGACAGGGGCGAGTTGGTTAAACAAATGGTGCGATTGGGCCTTGTGGTCTAGTGGTAGTGCAACACGAGGCTCGCATGGTCAAGGTTACGCTTTACAATGAATGTCAGATTTCCGTTGAACAATGTTAACTTTGAGACCCGTTTAAAGTTCAGATTCCCTTACCAAATAAAGAACACACAAACACTTAATCGAAGTATATTTAATACAAACTTATAAACTAAATGCCTTAAGTGTTTAGGTCCCGAACAGGGTCACTCATTATATTATGAAAGCAAATCGAATTTCACTGCTGAACATTGTTTGCTACGTGTTAAAAATAAACTGTTTCTCAAACAAAATGATAAAGTGAATAATTACCATATAGAAGCTGGTTATACGATATTTGTTTAATACCATGCACATTATGATGTCTAAGGCAGCTGCCGTTCTTAAACATAGACATTGCCTTTAGGCACATAAATTCTTACTGTCTGAGATATATAATAAAATGCATTAAATAAAACATCGTATTACTATAGGTTAAAATTGAATGTTTTCATTTGAAACAAAAAGCTGTACATTTCTTCATTGAAATATTTTGTTCCAGTTAAAAAAACAAGCTTTTAATTTCAATATTTTAATAACAATATTATTTTGACAAATATTACTATAATAAATACCAGACCATACCAAATAATTCCGTTTAATATCAACGTATTATTCCTAATTTCTCGCTGATTACAAAACTGTTGGATTCGATTTCACGGAATTCTACTTAAAGTTCATGTCCTTGATGTCACTAGGCCAGGCAGGATATTAATTCGCATTTGTTTTTGTTAGAATCATTTCACAATAAAAAGTGAATATGTTCGTAACCACAATAACGTCTTTTTTTTTCCCCAACAAGATCATATTTTTTGTTTAGTGTAATAGGTACATTAATTGTCATAAATGTGAGTTTTAATCACAATAATAAACGTAAGCACTAGGGTTGTACACTTAATAAACCAGAAATAGAAGCTTTTTCATGGATTTATAGTTTTTGCATATAACAAGTACTAATAACGTCAATTGAAACAATCTTAACTAAACATGCCACTTAATCGTTTATACTTATTGTTAAAATATACACCTTTTTTGTTCCAAAGCTTGCAAATACAGTTATTTCAATCCACTATGATTCAGTGAATATAACGACACTGAACTAACTAATTAAATACATGTAATATAACTATGTTCTTGTGATTTCTTATATGTTTCATGAAAATCAAATGGTACGTGTTTACATAAGTATTTAAATTGCACTTATTGGTAGCAACATGGGATAGGAAGACATCCAGTTTTTTTATCGGTTGCAAAAATCGACGTGACGTATGTGAAATTCGTTGGTTTTCACACGGCGTTTTCATGCAAGGATCAAAGTATCATCCACTCAAATGATTTTATCCGTTCATAACAAAATGCTTGTTTAGAATGATTTCCAAGAGTGTTTTTAATTAAAAAATCGACAGAGACCTCCAATACATTTATTTACTTTCTTTTTGTGGGCTGCATTTGTATTTACATTTTCAGAATAGCAATGTTTTTCTTACGTAAGCGGAAATGAAATTTCTTGAGATATTTTAAATATATTGGTACATCCGTTAAGGTTGGATGGCTATTTATTATTATATCAACCGACGTTCATATGCTGTGTGTTTGCCCATTGTGTTCATTGTAAAAAACAAGCAATAATAACGTTAATAATGTTTATGCCGTTTAATCAGCGTTATTTGTTTTCCCATCATGTATCATTTACGCGACGAAACTGAACCGAGTTTATTTTTATTACTCGCCTTCTGTATGGTTTGTACATAAATACGATCAAAGGAACATGTGACTTGTTGGTATGCTAGCTTAATTATTTTGCTGTTGGTCATTTCTGTAGTAATGAAAACCTCAAACGTAGAGACAAGACAATAACAATAAAGTAAATCATTAGTACTTAATTTATGCCAAGAAATGAATTCCAAAAATGTTATTCATGCATGACTACAAAAATCATCGCAGATATATATAACGTTCTCATAGTAATTTTTTCCGCCTGATCATAACCAAACATTATGCATTTACACTCACATTGTGTTTCCTCAATACGAAACATGTGCATTAGGTGAAAGTAACTAACGACCTCTAGCGTTAGAATAATTCATAATTCATAATGTATATGTTTGTTTATTTTTACTCCTGAAAGCGATTTGTGAATTGAAAAAAGCATATACATTGCTTTGCTTTATAGCACTAAGTTGTTTGTATATTAATGTATTTTACATAGAAGAAAAATAAACAGTTATGGAGAACAATATAAAATAAACAAAAATGTTGTAAATGTACTGAACGATGAATTGTTGGTACCTTACACTTAATGTTTAAGCTTGATTTAGATATCACCCACGTAGTAATTGAATCATTTTATGTTAATTACGCACTTTTAAAAACATATGTAAAGAAAATTATATACATTAATTGAATTTTATATATGTTCTGACTATATCGTGTATAAAATCAAAACTTAACGTGTAAAACAGATGTTTTCCCTTGCAGTTTATAATGTTTTAAGAACTATATAGTCTGCATTATGTCTTTCAAATATATTATGTATAATTTAATATATGCCACTATGTTGCAAGTTCGAACGAACGAGCCTAAAATCGATGCTTATATATTTAATCTATAACTGGCCTATCGTATTATTTTGTAATTGTAATAACGCCAGTTTGTTGTGGGTTCGGATTTGCACGTTTAGTCGATAACTAAATACAATGTGAGCTCCTGTACTACAATCAAGCCAAATGCATCGTTAGGATTCAAACATTCTCCAGGTGTAAATTGCTAGGATACTGCACGTTTAATCAGACAACAAACTGATTATCCTCAATGAACCATTTTAAGTTGCCTTTATCACACGTTTTATCTTCTCTGTATTTTTAAATCATACGTTCAGCTTTTTCATTAATCATGAAACAAATCAAACGCCTGTTGCACACAAGCAGTCAATTACGCTTGGAGCTGAAATACGTAAATTATAAGCGAATGCAACGTTCTTGAAGAGTAAAAAAATCACATTTGATGTGTATTATATTTTGCACAAATCGGTTATAATAAACGATTGCACAATTAAAATGTCAGAATTTGATAGTTAGTCCGAATTTTCGCAAGCAAGATTAAAGTACGATGACAACAATAGGAGCAATACCCTTTTTTTTTATTGTTATCACTTATTGATATATGTGTACAAGTGTAAAATCGATTGTTTTGTTGTCAATATTAGTTAATACGACCTATTTTAACAATGTCTCAACATCAAACTACTCATTAACAAAAGACCAGTTATGACATGAGTCTTTTAATATCTTATGTTATTTTTCTCAAAGAAGCCGATTGTTATATATTTATAATTTGGGGCGTTATGCAAAATGAAAAAAGCTTTCTCTGTTGTTTTCTTCTGAAAAATTTGGAATAACTTAAAAAGCATTCTAGTAATGTAAATACGAAACCACTATATATAATCATTTATACATGAAATTAATAACTGCATAAATCTTGCCAAATACATATCATTTGGGCAACATTTAAAATCACGAAATTATTTTTAGTATTTCTTTACAAAAATGTTCAAGACAAAAGACAAAATGTAAAATATATATATGTCGAGTATTATATTTTCCAAAGAACTGCTAGGATCCAATCTTAACTTCATGCCAAATCTTACCACTACATAATTAAAGATTATGGAAAACATTAGGGTCAAAATATGCTTTCATCTTGTGCCAATTCTTTAATCATAAACTCATAACGTCCGTACAATTTCGTAATTCTTGATATTTTCTGTAAACAATGTTGGATGTATCAGGGAGATCAAGAAGAACTCATATAATCGCGTTCATTTCGACGTTTTACGTAAAGAGGATAAAAAAAAAGTGGCATCATTTGTATTATACGTCATTTTTACAATAATTTTCGTTGAATATTTTATGTAGACGGGAAGGTATGTCTAATTTAACAATGCACAGTATTTTACCTACTTATGACGTTGATTTTCTTTTGAAACAAAGACCACGAATCACAACATAAGAATGACAAAGTTTATATCTGAGCAAGGTAACCACACATTGGAAGATGGAAATATTGGAACACGCGGATTTTTTTTATATTTTGACCAAAAGAACGTGTATTTAAAAAGTAATAGCTCAGTCGTTAATTTTCTCTTTGTTTAATTGTGATATTGATTGTACATTGCATAACACGCAGTTTAGCTTTAGAACGAACACATTTTCTGAAAACGATTTATTGCTCAAAATTTCAGTTGGTTTTGGTGCCAGAAAAGATTTCGTTAAACAAACGATATAAATGCAAAATCTTCTCTCAAGATAAATTTACATATTGCATCATGTGTGAAACATAGTTTGGTGTATGTTTGTTGCTTAATTGCTTAATTAGATTGTTACACAAATAATACCCTATATACGTTATCAATAGGTCATGCGTATACGGGAAGATATGACGTGGCACAGATAATGGTTTACTTTAATAAAAAGAACGTGATAATCTAGAATCATGACATATGAGGAACGAAACGTGTAATTACTTAGTTCTCATTGTAACTATATGTCAGACTTGACTATGAAGACTTTATAAAATAAAACAAAAACACTTCAAACAGCAGCTGTACCTGCTCTTGTTTGGTTCGTGTGTTTTATTTTCCGTTTAGTCCGGCTTTGTTGAAGGATTCTTTCTGGAATATTCTCTAATCTGCTTCATCTGAAAATGCAGTAGAAGAATTGTTAAACATTAGTTCCTATCAGAATAAGGTCGACACGTCCTAAAACATATTAAATTAACTAAAATATTACTGAAAAAAGGCTGACGCATATTCAATTATCTCGTTCATCAGCCTATCCACAACCCATTGTCTGAAAACAGGTGAATTGATTCAGTTAGTCAGCAGTGTTTTCGAATAGCATTATTTTAATTCTACAGTGAGTACCCATACTAAAGATATTTTGTAGGGACATACACTGAGTGACAATAATGGATGGAGTTACAAGTCTAAGACATCTGTACGTACCTCACAGCTCCTGGATTGAGAAATCTGAAGGAACAGCAGGCGTATTATTACCAGATTATAGTGAAACACATTCTCCTACATGTATTTGAGGGCGTAAAATAGATAATGTACGGCAATGAACACAAACAATAATGTCTATTTTTGCCAATGAATTGTAAGAACAATATCTGGATTTGAATATGTTTAAATAAGGATTCATATGTATGCGATGTAAGGAAAATGATGTTTTTGTATGGTCGTCAGTCCCGATGGCTTTTTGAAGTACCAGTATAAGATGGATGCCATTGCAAAATGTCATACAAGAAAAATATTAGAAATGATGATCGTACTAACTATTCCACACCGTTATAATACATGCCCTAATGTGAAATGAATTCTGCTTTCTATGACACGCTATCATTTACTTGATTGTCTGAAAATGATATTATCGTTTTTGAAGTGAAAAGTGACAATAATCTGACAAACAAATACTGGTAAAAACTTATTCAAAAGGACATTAAAGCCATTAATTTGTTGATGTTTATACTGAAAATAAATGGATATGAAGGAAATCTACTTGAACAAAATAGTTGCATACCTCGCCTCTGCTACCGCAATATTTAATCTGTATTAGGTTCATTACAATGCGTTAGGATTACCCGAGTACAGACCGTGCCGGTTTCTATTTCAGAATAGCGACATTATCTTTTTATAAGTTGTTTGTACCGAAAATGAATCGCAATGGCCGCATTTAAAAATAACATGTAATTTCAGCATATTTTTGATACAAATAATGTTATAATAAACTTTAAACACGATTCCTATTTAATTTGAAACCCTACAAACTAATGGTGGGAACTACCATTTCTTCTGCCAGCAAGGACACAAAAGATCTATTCGCCGATTTTACAGCCACCGAAGTATCAGAACTGCATTTGCGATAAGCTACTTCACTTCGTTAAAGGTAAGCAATAATCATAAACCAAATTATCTGTCAAATAAAATAGCAATATTCAAAGCGGCGATGCAACGCTCGGAACATATTTTGTGCAGGTATCAATTAATGGTTTTGCAACGCATGGTTTTTGTTTTTGTGGAAATGATATAAGCGTGTCATTTGTACCAGGATTGAGAATACAAGCTGTAAATCTAATACAGTTTTAATGTTATTCGTGATTTTCTTTTAATGATCCATTTAGAAGGTATTGTTTCTGTATAACTTAAGCCAGGTGTCGCGCACACCGTGCGAATATTTTGGAAATGCACAATGTTTAGAAGCGTTCGTTGAAACGCCATGTGATTTTTAAGTTCTATTTTATAGTTCAGCTATACGATGTAATAGAAGGAAACCCTGGGTTCCTTATAAACCTGTGCTTTAAATGCCTACAAACATTTTATCTTTGTCCTAAAGGAACATAATGGACTATTGTTTTGGCTTCCATTTCCGGTTAAAGGTCTGATGCAATTAAGACTGTATACGAACTCGTTTAAATGTATCAACCGTCTTATTCATTACGTCTTAAACTTGAATATTTGCAGGCATATTTTTTAAAAACATGTACCCTACAAGAATAATAGTTTTCAAACAAATACAACGTTTTCATTAATGGTTTAACTTTATGCAAAACGAATCGTCAAAATGAACGCACTTGCTTGCAAATACTTTTATTCAATTTAATGACGCGAGAGTCTGAGAATTTTGAAACGCAGTCCTATTACAATATAAGTATTGTGTGTGTTTAGAGTGGATTATTATAATAAAATGTCAATAAATGTGTTGGAATAAATGGCTCGAACGAAACGGGTGATACTGCATTTTATATATTGCTTTTAAATGTTAAATGTACTCGAACAAAGCGATGCTTTAACAAAAGTGTTTTATTAAAAATTATATGTGTTTATATTTTTCTCTGACAATTCAGTTTTTAAAATTTTCGTAATTAATGCTAATGACTTATGAAATTGTTGATCGAAAAGTTAGTGCTAAACTAAACTTACGTTGGCCTTATCTGACTGAGTGTGTGTGTGTTTTTTTCATTTCATTGTTTTCTAAACCTTTCAAATTTATCAAACTTGTTTGAAAACAATATTAAAGTTATTGTTCGAATACTTTTTTTATCATTTATTCCTTCTTGATGACTCGCGAAAGCAAATAATTTAATATTGAAGAAACCAAATGTGGTAACAAGAACCAATTTAAAATGTCAATAGCCGCGATAAAAGCACTTGAAAGCTCAAGAAATCAGGATTATGATAAATGCGTTTCCAGATAATGAAAGATCTCCGCTGTCGGTGGTTTTAAACATGAATCAGTTGATGAGTTTAGCAAAAAATCAACCTGAAACTGTAACATTGATTTAAGCTAGAACGACAAGCGGGTGACCGCCTCAAGCTGTTTTCAACGATTGGATGACGTGCTTAAGATGCAACATTTGGGACACCAGTCAAATCTTTTTTTTATGTTTTTGTCATTGAATGAGAAGTCACATTGAGTTCAAAACAATTAAGTGCTAATTTGAATTGAACTTGAACCATGTTAACGCAACGTACGCAAAACCAAGTGAGGTAGACACAACATCATGCTACATCACTTCGCTAATTTTATAAATTATAAATTATTAGAATGTTATAAATCATCAACATAGAAAACTGGAATAGTTCCTCCCATACGAAAAAAAAATTAATTCCATATTTTTTAGATAAAACAAGCTGTGTAAGCTGAACGCAGTGTTAAATCATCAAGTGGTCAGTACACATTAGCACAACAGTTACTGTTGCTGTTGTTTTTCTCATAGAGTAAATGTGAGATCGCTTTGCCGATGCAATGCAATAAAGCTTAGACAGACATATGGTTAAACCTAAATCTTTCCGTTTAATGTGTGTTAAAAGCGCCGGCAAATTGTCTCCTCATAACTTCATATTGTAAAAAATTACTCTTGACTTTAGTCTTGTCTTACAGGACTAAAAACGATTTCAAACGGTGTGTTGACTTATGAAACATATCTGTTATACATTACCAGTATTTCTATCATGAAAGCATACGAGAAGAAAAAGTTAGTGACAAATATTTCAAATGTCACCTACTTGTCATGCAATTCGTCATAAACTATGTAAACTACCCCACAAAATATAACAAACGTAAATGTTAAATTGAACGTATATTTTTTTAAGCTTACGCTTTGAAATGTTCAATCAAACTTTCATCGGGGACTCGATATAAAAATATAACGATACTTCCGCGAAACTATATGTGTTTTCAGGCATTACAGCAAAGACGCATGGATTAAATCATCATGACAGTAATAAGATGGAGACAACGTGGCTTCAGCTCAGAATGTATGTATGCATCTTTAAGTTCGAGTTCCACATCACAATTAACTGACTGAACACAATACGGAAACATATATTAATAGTATTATCAGTTTGAATGTTATTAAATGTATTGAATATATGAGTTTGTTACATTAAAGGTTTATTTTTAAACATCTGAAACGCAATCACCAGATCTCTGGTATGTGTACTTGCTCAAGATTTGTGAACATGCTGATGTTCAAATATATGTTTACATGACGCTTAAATTATATGAACCGTATGTATATTTATGTAAATATGAGAAGATAAAATGACCTGAATTAATTGGTATTTAACATATAACCGATGAATTTTAACTATGGATGCTGAGAAACCATAAGAACAGTTTTTTAATTATCACACTTACAGTAAAAGTGATTTTTCACCAAATCTTTTCACCAAATTACTTTTTTCAGATTTTTATTTCACAAAACTATGTCATGTAACATTTATTTTTACTTGTACTATAAAATGACTACATTACCCGTCCATAGTATTCAGTTTGCGATGCAACTATATAAAAACAAATACAAATTTAATTTGGTAAATCATTGTTTACAAAAAGGTCAAACGGGTTTGTAGACTTTGACAGGCGGACTGTCTAAAAGGGACCAACATCGTCATTTACATTAACAAAGCGCTATCCATGAAATATAAAATTATAGATAATGGTATGTTCGCATTAGTTAAAGCACACAACGGAAGAATAAACGTGCGTGAGAACATCCGACCGTTTGGGAAATAATTACATCTTTCATGTTTGTAATATTTCTACATTTCATTCAAATGAAAACTCAAAACCGCATTATGCATATCAATATCATCGACCTGTATAGATACCAACTCATATTGGCCTTGTAATCACGCTGGATATGCGGATACTTTGATAACAGATGGCACTTCGATACCAGATAACAACAAAAGCCACGCGCGAGAGAAAAGTTCATCAGTTTTTTTAAGTTATATCATAAAGATTAGTTTTTTAGACAAGGCGCATGGTCGAGTATATAAAAGGTGTATCCTTTTCTATTGGGAAGACAAAATTCACGGAAGAATGGTAGACTTTTCCCCAAAAATAGAAAAATCGGTCGGAAAACAGCATAAACTGGATGAACAGTAAACATTTCAACAAAATAAAACTACTTAGAAATATTGCAAGAAATTGTTTGATATTCCAGCATGTAGAGTAATCACTGTGCTTCAAATACTGAAATTTTGATAGTATTCAATGAAATATGAACGAAGATAGAGCATGTTTTAATAGGTGGTATTCGTGAAGTTGCTGATACTTTGATTCCCGATATAGGACACTTTGGATAACAGAGACTTTCAACAAATTGGGCACTCTGATAACTGAGTTTTATCTTCTACCTGGAATGCATATATGTATATTATGGCTATTCTTACCAAACCTTTTAAAGTACGAATCAATTTGCATTGTCAAGCCCGACTCATTGGGATTCTAGGCATAACGTAATTACATACATAAGTACTATATAACCAATGGCGTTGTTTGTTTTCAAAAATCTTATTACAATTAATTTATATGATTAATATTATAAGTGCAAATTTTAAATAAGATTCAAATGCTTATTTCTGAAGTAATAGTATTCAAGTGACGACCGAAGATAATTGTCTAAATAATAAACTTGTTTTTAAGTGGTAAATTGAGATTAAGAGAATTGAAAATACAACGGATCCTGTGGATCAACACGACTGTGTTCAATTGAACTTATAGCAGGACTCTAGATAAGGGGAGCAAGAGGTCTTAAAGCGGCCAATACACATTTGTTTTCATGAAATCCTTTGTCATTGGCTGCTCATTAGAATCACATTATGAAGACGATACTAATGCGTAGCAACAAAATTTAAAAGAGATTGGACAACTCCCTTTATATTGAGCTTTACACTTCCCTTTTCCCTTTATTATCACATTCCAAAGGGATAAGAACATGTTTCGGTAATTCGTGTTTAATTTACGTCAGTACATACATTTTTATTTATTGCCTGCTTAATATAGCAGTATTCCACAGCGAATTCTGCATTTCTGATTCACTAAATAGAGTGTGTTATATCTGGTAAAAGTGTCGAGTTATCTGGAATCGAAGTGTCATCGTCTTTGCGATGATCGGTAAAAGAAGTGTCCATGAAAATTTGGCATCCGACTCTTAAAACATTTGAATTTCGTCAAATACGTTATTCAACTAAAATTAACATGTTGTAACATTAATTGATCTTTTATTTCGATTAGTTGGCACGTTCTTGATTTATTTCCAAGTATTTTTATTTTGTTGAAATACGTACTGATCATTCAATTCATGACGATTATCGATGGAAATTGTATCTCTTTTTTATAATCCAATGTTTTTTACGATTTGTTTGCTCCGAAATACGAAGTCCCATACCATTAATCGACCAAACAATGTTACGTGTCTGAAAACCAAATGAACAGAACATAAATGCAAAAAAAGCTGAAGAACTCAACTCTCGCGCGTGGCTTTTGTTGTTCTCTGGTATCGAAGTGTCATCTGTTATCAAAGTATCCGCATACCTGGCGTGGTAATGTTCAATTTGAATGATTCGTTAAATGAATAACACGATTTTAAATTTAAAAATATATAAAAACATATCTGTTCATTTATCAACAACAAGAATGACGAAACAGGAAACGCCAATCAACGAACTCCACATATCCGATATTGGATGGGTGATCTCTTAAATTCTTCCTTAAAATCAAAGGTTGTTTTCATACCTGATTAAATTGTGAATAAGGAAAATGGCCAATACATCCTGTATATAGGTTACAAAGTAATCCGGTTTATGACAGCTTGAGATAACTTTGCTTGCAGCTCCACTTTTTTAGAATATCTTTTCGATACCCGCTCAGTTACCTGTAAACACAACATAATATGTATATAGACCTTTTAAGAGATTGTATATACAATATTTCAGTGGAAGCAACCATAATCATATGGCTGCCTGCAATTAAAAGAACAGAGACGCAAAGTATTTAATTTACAGGTACAACTGTAGCTAAATTAAGTTATGCTATAACATTTACATAGAATATAGAGTATCATCACATAAAAATACCACCACACTAGTATGTTTCTAAATGTTTAATGCATAAACATTTGTCAAGCCTAAGATTTGGGCGCGCTTAAACCGGATTTAATCCCCCAACTCTCTATGCTATGCATAGACCGTTCCAAGTCGGTCGTTGTCCCCGGTTTTGTTAATTAACGTTTGTAATTGCTTTTTTTTACCTGTGTCTAATAACATGGCTATTGGGAAATTGCCTTAAATTCAGGACCTATTAGTCATGATAATTACAATCTCAAGTTAATGCAAGTATAGTTCTTTTTTAATTTGTTTGTTGCTTTCTTTATTCGTTTACTGTTGGTGATTGTCTGTGGTAATTAAAGCCATACACGTAAAGGGAGAAGAACGTTTTTATCATTGTTTTAACGGTAAAGTGAGTAAAATTAGAATTGCAAATAAAATCCCAACCTTCACAATTCGAGTAACTTCACTACCAGGAAGCATAGTCACGGTAGATATTCCCGAACCTTCAAGGTGTAACGTATTGAGGTTTTGCAAGACTTATCAGACACAACTTATTATCTAAATGAAAATTTAATTTTCTTCTTTATCAAGCGTTTGATCTTCGCTGTATTTTGCTGAACCTCACGTGCATGTTTTCATGAACAGCGAATCAAATTTTACGTTTGGCCTATGCAAGCATTCAAATCGTGTTTATTGTGCACGGGAAGCTGATTTTCTAAAAAAAAAGCAGCAACAATGCGTTGGAGAAAATTGATGCAGATGTATTGTGTAAATATCTGTTTGATATTGCGATACAAGTTATTACTGCATCGTGGAAATATCCGAAGTGCATTTCCAGAATCTCATAAATGTAGAATGCTTCTTGGCACTTAAGTAAGAATGCAAGTTCGCCAGTATATAATTATTATAAAGAAGCCAAATTATAAATGCATTACTATGTACTTCATCATCAAAGTGGTTGTAGTTTTCTGTAAGTTACACACATTATTTATATTTCCACGTAACAGTAATTCACCCAATAAGTGTAATACGTTAGTAATTGTATAAAGCTTATACTGCCTTAAGACTTTACATTTTACATGAAGTATAGGTTTGCTGTTCAATATAAGCTGATGCATGTCAATTTTCAAATTAATGACAAAAGTCATCTTCTATATTAATTTGATTGAGTACTATTATAATAAACATTCTTTTAGATATTCACATTTTCTGATGATCATTATATCGCTCTTAACAAGGTATGTTAATACATTGTAGAAATTATTTCAGAAAGCAGCTCAGTACCCCATTCGTTAACCAAGATTCGATTCATTCATCCGGTAAGAGTTACTCGGATTACAAAGTGTAAACGTCCTTTAGCAGGTGTCTATGTCATGAACGTTCATAGTAGCCTGCTTATCAAATGGACCACTAATCCTTTGGCGACATCCACTTGTTCTACGCTTATTTATTAACAAGAGCAAGAGCTAATGAATAATTGCTACAAAAGCCAATTTTCTCAGTTGCATATTTGTTATAATTTTTTTATGTGATACATAACGTAAACACATTTTGATATTTCATCTTAAAACAATACAAAAAATATGGAAGGAACAATACAAAAAGATAAATGGAATTTAATGGCTAAATGGGGGAATATAATTTACACCAGACTAGCACTAGAGTAAATAAGACAAAGCTAAAGACTAGCACTATAACTGAGCCATGTCGAGGAGGCGACCGGAAGTACTGCCCTAACGATAGCCCCAACCCCAGTTGCAATATTGATCGTTCTTGTCGTTTATGCAAATATCGCAACCAGATAATGCGCCGCATTTTATGTCTTTTTGCAAGAGCTCCGTAATGTGCTCACAGTTATTAATTCAATTCCTATTTCAACGAACACCTGGCTGGTTCGGAAATAGATATTATACAAGCGCAATCGCTAAGGCCACCGCAACCGTCCAAATAAATAATCGGCACGCCGTACCGTGTAACGTATTATACATGCGCAATTGCCAAGGCAACCGCAACCGGTCAAATAAATTATCTGTACGCAGTACCGTGCAACATGATGTACATGCGCAATCGCTGAGGCCACAGCAACTGGCCCAAAACATTCTCGGTACCCCGTACCGTCGATTGTCCAGTGCAACTTATAGTAGAATAATCGCAATGTCACAATAATTTCCGAAGCCAAAAAGAGCTATTCCTGGTACGCCTTAGCACGCCGTAACATAGAGCGAGTACACTAGAATACACATAGTATACCAAAAATAATTTTGAAAGCATTCCTGCCATCCTCACTCAGACTATTACTACGTGATAGATGACAACAAAATACTAAGTTTACCTCCCCCAGATGTACGTGCATCATTATATAGCTACATATTTATACTTTTAATGCTTCCGATCACATTCAAGACATAGAATGACATATAAGTTATGGTGTCAGATTATCATAGATCTTAAGAATAAACTGTCATGGTAACATTAATATCTCACACAATTATGCTGCAACAACATTACCTGTAAAAACACATTCATTTCGTTTCAAGAAGGCACACGTCATAGCACTTTTACAAGGCACGTTAAGTAGCAGAAACACTTAAACACATTGGGTGACACTTTTTTCCCAATAATTTCAGTTCACTGATGTCGCGTCCCAACGAAATCCTAGATAGTGACCTAATTCTGGACGAAAGCGATGCATCAATGCCATGGCGCCGCCGATATCCAAGGTTTGAGACCCGACGATTAAACAGACGTCTTACCGACGAGTCGTGTACAGTAAGAGACTGTAACCCGAACGTATGCCAAGGTTGCCCGCAGCAGATTGACAGCCATTCTGTAATAAATATCTCGGCAGTACCTCCGAACATTACAAACATGTTAAACATAAATAACAGCAATCTCTTCGGACAGGTGGGTGGGTTTTTACAGTCAATGCTTTTGCAAAAGGACGAGTTACTTGAAATATACCGTATGTGTGACGTCAGACAGTTACTACAGAAATCGATTTACACGCATGGGTTATTGTCGTCTGCTTGTATCTTACGATCGATACGAGAGTTGACCTTTATCTACCGGATACACGCATTTCTACTTCAAATAAAAGAAATGAATTTTTATAGAAATTAATTTGTAATATTGTTTTTCAACAATGTGACGTGATAACATGCATATTGACTTAATTTTAGTTGAATTGTTTGATACATCTAGCGTAACATTATCTTAGCAATTGTGTTTTAAAGAGACGTAGGTTATTTTGTAGTAAATGAAAGACATCAGTAATGCAATACCATACATGCATTTTAAGACAACATGATCTCGTTTAAACCAGACCAGCAGAGTAAATTCCAAATACTGCAAGTGATACAGGGAGAGGAGAGCCTTGACTATATTCTGTTATGAACAGTTTGTAATCATATGAAAAAAAATCACAAACGCATATCTTGTATTCGGGTCATATAGTTTTACGGCTCATTCCGTCAGGCGTCTCAGATTATATGAACTTCGTCGAAAGCGATACATGTATAGTATGGCCTCTAAGAAATCCTTAAATGAATTATTTGATTTTTTTCTGAATACATTTTATGACATTCATATTTGTGTTTTATGTATGTGTTTTATTATTGTTATAATTATTATTATTAATTATTTTTGCCATAGGTTTATTCAATTATTTTCATTGTTTAATAGAGAACTAGCAGTGAATTAAAACTGATAAGTCACTGTTTTAAACAGGGATAATTATCAATAATTTTCACTATTTTACTGTAAAATGGTGGCATTTTCATATTTCAGCAAAACAATACAAATTATCATTTGTAAGCATAAACATAAAAAAATCGGATTTAGTAAAATATCGATATTCATTCCTGATCATAGAAAAAAATATTTTCCTTGTGAACTCAAATCTATTTTCCATCAAATCAAACACATCAATATATATATATATATATATATAATTAACAAGGAGGAAGCTAGTTTAATTCATAAATATTGTTTTTCGTTAATCAACAAAATCATTTATTTTCAAAAAAAATGTATCAGTTTTATTTTTCAATATATATGCACATTGATTTGTTTAACACAAAGGTTTCCTGCTTATTTCAATAGAAAGACATATTCTATAAATACAGTTATTATGTTGTCTTTTCCAAATCATAAGCGTTTCGCGACATGGTATGAATAGCAGTCTAAAATATTTTTTTCTGTTTTCTTCTTTTCTTTTTTGTTGTTATATATAATCTAGATATTAAACAATAAAATAACGATTTTCTTTCTAGATGTTTCTCTGTATTTCTTGTGGTTTGCAAGAAAGTATTAAAAGTGTATTATAACTTCTTTAATAATTTTTATTAGCATTTTAATACGATACTTGTACGGCAACGGAAGACTTCTTCGACTTTGAACAAAATGATTTTGTCTCTATTCATTTGATGACAACGAACTACTGCTACTCTTATGATAGTTCTAAAAATAAAGAGGCATATGCGAAAACATATTCAGTTGCAATGAAAGCTTAGGGAAAGCTTTTATGTTAAGGTATGTCGCGCATTAATGTAAACACGTCTTGAAAATCTCCTACATATATCTAGCATGGTTACTCTGCTAATTGAATCCCTTGTTTCCTAAGCGATTCACCGACTATACCAATTGCACAATCTCATTATCTGAACGTTACAAGATAAGTATTGATGCAAAGCATCAAAGGGCGTCGGAATTTCAGTGTAAAAGGCACTCAATGAAGGTACATGGAACGAATTTTTTTCTACTGTAAATATTAATATATTGGCCGATTATTTTAAACAAAATAGAAAAAGATACTGGTATAAACATTATCTATAATTTTGTGTTATAACTCCTAAATAACCATTATTTATGATGTTGTGTTATAACCCCCAAATAACCATAGTCTATGATTTTGTGTTGTAACCCCAAAATATTTCATAGTTCATTTTATTTACATTGGTTTCCTTCTTTACTGGCATCCGTGTGCAATTTTCATTAATGGAACAGAACCGTGTAGGTTTTAAAACATCCGCTACATCTTGTAAGCGTAATTTCATATTTTTCTCAACTTCGAGGGGAGATGATTCTGATTTTATTTTTACGTTGCTCATTTACGATAGTGCTTAAGTACTCATTGATATGAAAACACTGTAACAATTTGAAAAAAAAAGAATGAAAACTGTAAATTGCATAAAGAAGCTGCATTTCACAATACTTTGAAATTCAGTAAAAGATCATAATATATTTATTGCTCCGATAGTCATCATTTTCAAGTAATACTGATATAAAAACACTTAACAAGTTTGGAAAGATTCAGACGAAAGTTGTGAAATCTTTTAAACACGTGGAAATTGTTTATTTTGTCTTCAACTACGTGTCGCGCTTCGCGCTCTTTACGTGGTTCTTAAAAAATAACTCCAAGGAGTGCTTGACTCTACGGAAACGGGTTGCTGGGACACAGCTCCTCCTTGATAAGCGGCTGCTTCCTTTATCGCAACTCATTGTTACAATCAATAATACGTGTCGCGCTTCGCGCTCTATATTTGGTAGGGATAGTACTTAGGGCCTATGATAGACAACCATAAAAATACATGGATAATGGATGTTTTGTTTGCATTTATTTGTTAATATAAAACACATGTTTTTTGATAAGATATTTAAGTGATGTAAGAAATTTTAATTAACGTTGTCACCACGCGGCATCCATTTTTTTAATAAAAATGTCCAATTGTAGTAAAATGGATCTTAAAATGTCTACATAGCATTAAGCTTTATTATATTTATTAACCTGACTGAAAAAATTGTCAGCCGTCGAACTGTTCCGTTCGTGCCGGAATCCGGGATTGAACCTGGGGCCTTTAGATGATTTAGATGACAACTTCAGTCTAACGCTCTCCCAACTGAGCTATTCCGGCTGACATCATTTATGTACTGCTATTTGGTGAAGTTGTGTATAGCGATCGTTATTATATGTCTATTAATAAACTAATACATTGTACGTTTTCGTACCACTACGCCTTCCAATAAACTTGATTGCGCGATAGGTCGTCAAATATCGTACTACATTGATTCTCCACTAAATAAGCAAATTAGAAAAACCACATAATTAATATATTTTGATAATGTTTTGTTTTTATACAAAACCAGAAAGTGTCACGTATTTGCCCAGTCCCTGTGATCTTTCCCATGTGATCAGTTGTGGATCAGTTATTAATTAAAACAATTAGCTTTGCATTATTGGACAATATATGTTGTAGTAAATGTAATAGGCACACATGCAGTACTTATTTACACTAATTTACACAAAAAATCACCACTATGCAAGATATTCTTAAAACAAAAATATATACATTGATCCGTAAAATAACTTCTCCCATAAGCGAAAAAAAATGCATTACATACTAGTCGCCGCTCTCCAGAGCGACGCCAATAAACGCACCACAATGTTGTCCCTTCATGCAATTCTATAATTAAATGTTTATTGTTACCAGTAGAGTATTCATATAATATATGCTTTATTTAATGGATTTACTTCTTTTTGTAAATGATTACTTGTTTGATAATTTAACAATTGTACCGAAATAGAAACTGCAATACCAGATTATGTTCTGTGTGTGTCTCTGCTCGGACGGGGTATAAAATGTATGCGTGAACTTGATTTTGTATTTAAATAATTATCGAGAAACATTCCAAAATGCCTTTCGGAAGTTACCCATTGCAAACAGTATGCAGGTCAAATCAGAATAAAATCAAGTATTTACAACGTAATATTGAGTGAAACACGAGATACTGAATGTTGTATATAATGATTGTGTTGCGATTGAAGCTGATGTTTTCAACACGTCTGTCCTGTAAACATTATATAACACATGACCTCGGTTTGAAGTTTTTCAAGATTTCTACAATTTCCTCAAAAGCTTAAGAAATAAGGTTATATTTAAACATGATCTTACATAAATATGAACCCTAACAAATGGTTTGAAAATAACGTAATCATGCAATGATTGTATATTATGAAATGACTATGTTTATGAGCACCAAATTATCAGAAATGCAATTACCATACACTACACCAATAAAATACCACAAATATTCGGATTCCGAAAACATGGATTTTTTTTTCATGTATTTCCTCTTAAAATCAAAGGTGACGGGTTGTTTTCATAACTGAGTAAACATTATGAAGCGGAAAGGTTTCAAAATACCCCGTATCGAATGGCAACAAGGTAAAAGTTAATGAGACATATCGGATTTAAATCAGAACGTAAATTGACTCGTTCTTATTCAATTCCTGGACAAACACGTTTTCTGACAAATAATGCTTCGTGTTTGTTGGAACTATACTCATCTTTTAGAAATGACAAGGACAATGACAAGACATAATATTCAGGAAACATTTCCCATTACTAATAAAAAAAAGATGTCATCATATTGCATCCTTAGAAACAGTTAAGTCATTAAAAGGGTTCTGTCTACACGTAGTTATCATTGTTTAATCAACACTGTCTCAAATATTTCGAAATATACTCCTAGCCTCTGATTCAACCGAGGTTCTTTGACCATACGATCGAAAAAACTCGCTTTCAAGTGTCTAAGGTTTTCGTTAAGAATATAATGATACTACATTTATAGTGCTGATCATCGTGATTAAACAACTATTTATGACTGGTGACTTTATCAATGTTCACCCCTATCTTTCAGATCATGTGTTATTAATTATCTGTTTTGATAACTAAGAAAAACGAATTTTTTATGTGTATAAATGTATATTTCTTCAAGCATGTATTTACATTAGGGTAATTATAAAACACGTAAACTTAAACGATCCTTACGTTATTGAAAAAAAAAACTTATCGCACGTGGAAACAATTGCCATCGACAGCATTCATAACAACTGCATCAGTCTAATGGCTACACAAGACGTTATTTAACAATTTTGACTTACTCAAAACATGTTTCCGGTCGCATTAATGAATAATAGGGCACCTAATAAATCATTTCACCATATTATATGTTTTCGGACTAACAACGTATCATGAGTCGTCAACTTCATTGACGCTATATTATATTGAATCTATGTTTAGCTTGTAATCTTGGCATCATATTTGACATTGTATAGTTCATTTTATTCGTTATCTAACATCAAACAGGTGTTGTCAACGTAGAATCACGGGATGTAAATAGCAAAACCAAGAGATAATCAATGCTTATCTATTTGAGAAGATAAATGACCTCAGAACTGTTACCCTCATGTTGAAATTTTCAACCGATGAAGGTGTTATTAATGTATTATTATATTTTCTTTGTGTTTGTTGTAATACTTACCTGGCCTTTCTTTCGTGAACCCTAGGTTGTTACGCGTGCTCCATTTTCATGATTTACTTCCAATACAACTTGAATACACGGCTTTCCAAAATAACATTATAATAATGCATCAAATGGGAATTATGAAAAAATCATATACAAAAATATTATGTAAGAAAACAAAATATCGGGCATTTTATCGTAAATATCGCGTTTCGCCCAACACCTGTTTCTAGCAAGTGTATCGTTTCTTTGCATCTTATTAAGTGATAAATATTGTGAGGTATTATTTCTGCTTTCTTAGAAAGCATGTCTTGGTATAGTGCCAGACAATCGTAATACAAGTACAAATGCAGATTTAAATCTAATGATACAACTATATTTTATATGTTCGTACGTTTGTCTCGTATAACATCCGGTATTAACATATTTATGCTACCGATGGTGTTATTTATTTACTAAATTTTATTATGTCCAACGTCAAACGATGTAACATTTTTTTTACTTACAAATACAGACACTATAAATGAAGTTTATACTTTGCCTTTGGGCTCATATGGCTTTATACTTTTTTTTCGCCAAATGGCTGCACGGACATCTCATTTTGAAGTTAGAAAACATGACAAGAACTTTCCTCATGGTCATTTTTACTGCCTCATTTTCGTTTAAAAAAGTGTAAACCAAATTTTCAACATTTCGACATTGTTAGTAAATTATAATAAACATTAGCTTAATAATGACTGCTTGAATTATATCGCTAATTTTGCTTATGCAAGAAAAATGTTTACTAAGTTGAAACAGTAAAAATGACGATAATAATGATACAGCCAAAACTGACCCTCCTGCTTTCGCCTTTTGTAACGAAATTTTAACGAACATGCCAACAAGAATCTTCATGCCCTTTGTAAAATAATTGAACTTGTAATGAAGAAACACAAAGGCCATGTAGAATAAAAGGTATCACAAGAACTTTACGGTTTAGATATAGTTCAATGAGAGCATGTGCGAACTTTTTAAGATTTTGGTTTTCCTGATCCGGAAAAATAAAACAAATTACAAAAACAACAATATGTGCGACGATTGAACTCAATAGCTGACTTTTAAACTAAGTGCTTAATTAGCAAAAAATGTTAAATAATTGTAAGATGTTAAATATAATAATGTGTTATGTCCAACCAATCTAACTGCATGCTACCACATGGGTATCGACAACATAAGATACACTTAAGAAAGACATAATCATAATTTCTGCCACTTAACCATGAGTAATTGATGTTCAGATGCTGACATATTTTTCATGGGCACTTAAATCTATTATGTGCCAAGAGGTGATTATTATGTTGATTTATCTTCAGAACTATGATTGTCGTCATGCTCTTTATGATATATACATTTTTACGTATATCCACAAGTTGTACGAACTCAAACATTATTATGACCGCAAGTAATTTTATTACACTGTGTTGAAAAAACGATTTTCGCCCATAACTGTTTAATCTGAAATTTTTTATGGCTAACTTAACAAAAACAGTTCAATCAATGTGAAGAATAAAACATTATTGGTGACCATGGTAATTTTTCTCAGAGCAGACAAATCTTACATAGGCATTACTCTTTGCAACATCAGCTCACGATGCATTGACATAAGTAATGACACCTCAATATGAAAACCAAGACATTTTGCCATGTTTTCATGTTTTATTGAACAAGACATCAATATGCAAAGCGTACAATGTATTTGTTTTGCTCATACGCATTAAATTATACACATTAAGTAGAAGTTTATAAATAACGATTAATAATAATGCTTTTGAATTTTGCAATAATTATCTTATTATAAACACCTTCTTGTAAACAAGACATTACACATATCGAAAATCTACACAAGGCTGTGCATATTCGTTCATGCAACACATAGACACAATTTTGGACATCCTAGGACAATATCGATTAGGCTTAAGATACTAAAATACTGTCCTTGTATCCTTTGTTAAATAAGACCGTTCATAAATGCTGCCTGTTAGTTTTTCCTAAGATTAGAATGTCTTAATAAAAATGGGCACACATATAAATTTTGCATTTCACTGTTTTTTCATACTAATTTCTGCTTGATAAATGAATGAACTAGTATTAAAACTTTGACGTTCTAGTTTTAAAATATGTACTACTTTGTCAAATATATAAGAATGTAAGCCATGAGATGTCTGTGTTAACAAACTATAAATTACTCACTATCTTTGTAACCGATAAGACTTGATATTATGTCAGTGAAAGTGTTAAACATATCGTCTAGACTAAATAAATATTCCGATATAACGGTGCTCCACATCCTTAATATGGGTAGCTATTCTTATTCGCAGTTAATTATGTGCACATGTTCTTAAAATGAACAGTGTTTATATTTATTTCTTATTCACATGGGGAAGCTATTGGTATTCGTAATTATGTGCATAATTATTAAAACTAATATATTACTGTGCAATGATGTTAACGATGTGGATTATCATATAATACAAACCAAAATTAATATTGACATTTGGAAAGAACTTCCGTGGCGCTTGCGGAGGTCAAGATAAGGCGTCTTTAATTAAGTGATTCCCCTTCACGTTAAACAGTTTTGCCAGCCAATGATCGGACTCCCTTGCGGGGGTTCTGATTTCTTGCGCACATGTTGAAAATATATGTTTCTTAGACACATAGAAAACCACACACACAAGTATTAAAACATTCTTCATATTTTCAATATTTTCGTATTTGCATTGCAAAGTGAGAGTTTGTTACGTTAATTATAAGGTAAAGTTTCATATAATTTAATTACAAAATATTTATATGCACACTGAAGCTTCGTGTAAAACGATATTTTTTCTTATAAATTAAAAGCAAATTGGCTTTCTTTATCATGGAATAACTCAATACATATTCAGCTTCAGCTTACACATGATTTACAGACCAAACCTGCAGTCGCACACTTTCTATGAGAAGAAATTCTCAAAAATAGATTCATTCGTAATTTTATAAATATATAAATGCAAGCTACGCTAATCATCAAATTACAAATATTGTTTATTTGATCTCAGGACTACCCTTATGTGTATTTCTTTCTCAAAATCTAATAAAATTTGTTGTTTTCGTAACTCATTAAATTCTAATTTTGACAACTGTTTAAAGTATCCTTTATATAATGGCAACATAATGACCCCGTGTATCAATACGCGTGAGATACCTGGCTTGAAGAGTCGTGATTTGTGCAGTTAATTTTCGATACCCCAAGTGGAATTATGTCTCATTTCCATTTTGCGTGAGTCATTTGTTATAATTATAAAATGCTTTTTAAACTGCGTTTCGAAATATTGACCAAAATCATGTAATGTAAAAGCGCAAGAGTGCAGAGCATTATAACAATCGGTCATTCTGAAGCTGCCCGTATTCCGACCAAAGCAAACCGAATAAAATAAAATAAACAAATTAAAATACATCATAAACCACCACATGATGTAAAAGTATGTTATACTAGAATATAATAAAAGAGAGATACTGCAGTTATTATAAGCATTAATATTATCGTATTTTTTATTTATATTTTGTCCATAATTAAAAAAAAACAACAAAGTAATACATTATAAGGAATTACACAGAAGCCGTGATCCAAACGGCAGTTGGTAATTTTCATCATTTATAAAACAACAACAACAACAACAACGCAAAAAGGTATAGATAGAGAAAGACCATGCTTTCCAACATCCGACTGTGCGGAAGATACCTAAATCTCCCTGGATTGTATACTGATAACGCTATAGAAAAAAAACGCCGAAGAGATAAATATAACACGGTACTGGCTACAGGGTGCGCACGTTTAACCTGTATATTGATAATCGATTTTATAGACAGCATGTATCGCTGCAAGAAAATATGAGAAAATATCATATGTGTATGCGTTTGGGGTAATTCCTGGACTTGTTTTTCTCAGATAAGTTAGAAAATTATTTATTTCACGAGCGCTTGCTTGAGATAAAATGTGTTACTTTTTTTACTCAAAAAAGCATTCACGGTTAAACCAAATTAAAACCCCATGGTAAAGCAAAAATATTTTTTTTTTATTAAATGCTTCCACTTCTACTTTTCATATTAGTTTCTCTATGATGCGCAGTAAAAGGGTAAAAAATCGCCATTCCAATAAATGGGCAAATGCTGTCTTGATCCGAGCAGAAATAATGCATAAACCAACTTCTACAGTGCGGTATAGGATTAGACAAAGTGTTTATTACAAATAATAACGATGGTCACAAGATGGATACAGTATTATTACATCAAAATAGTATCTTTACAAAAAAATAAATGATGAGGAAGATGTATGATGGAATCATGACAAACAATTGATCATCACTTAGTTACTTACATTAAAAGTTGGTAACATGTGTACGTGTGTAAACTTGAGTGAACACAATTTAACACAGTACTATTACATGGGGAATTGAGTTAAGATAAACTTTGCGTTGGAATATGATGTTGAAATCGTTACTCATGACTGATTCCCGAGTTCCATCCGCGGTTCAATATGTACACTTAAATATCTGCTGGCTTCTGACATTAACTATTTGTAAATAAACTTCTTTTTCAGTCTAACAGTCACTTACCGGTTGGAAAACACTTATACTATGTCGCTTTTTTTTCGATACATTTGCACGTTGTTATAAAAAATAGCAAAAATCAAAACGACATATTGGGTGTTATTTTGTATCGGAATAATAATATTTGTTAAGAAATTAAAATTTTATTATTACAAAGTATTTTTATCACACCATTCAGAATCAGTTATATCACCGCAGAAACATTAGGATTGACTTACATAACTTGACAAACACATCGGTATAATAACCGTGAATACAGTGTTAAATGTACAACGATAATTACATATACCGTATGTTCGTGGCTTATTACATTGTAAAACAAACAAGCTTACAAAAAATGTATAGAAAGGCAAGAAGGTATCATGAAGACACAAGCTATTACTTCGAGAGCGTTTCTTGATTTAAGAAGCTCTTTTCGTGATTCCGAGACAAACACGTTTTGTCGAGAGTTACATGTAAACCTCATTGAATTAATTTGTGTTAATGTGTTCAGTTTCTTTATAAAGGATGCATTTAAATAGAATTTTACTATAAAAATGTTATTGTGAGCACTGAATATTTGACAACAATTATCATACATGTTCAATAATGTCTTACGGAATGTCTTTTGTACTAGTATCAGCTTATAATGACGAAAATTATTTCGAATATTTTGTGTACAATTGTCATCTCTTAGAATCAAAACGGACAATGACCCGCAACAAGTATTCATTTAAAAATTCCCCATGGTTCTAGTAACTAAACGATTTCATCAATATTCTTTAATATCACATTTGTAATTTTTTAGTAAATCTAGAAATCTGTCGATTTGAGTAATACTTTTGTTATTAAAAAGTCTCAACTATTGCAGAATTTATTGTCTCTGAGTAAACCTTAATTTACATATCCTACGAACACAGAGATTTATATTTTTTTCTTTTCAGTATGTTGTTTACAAAAAAAAATCAAAAGTTATTATGGTTAAAAGCATTACTTTGTATAAAGAGTATACGAGTCATTATCACTATTTTCCCAAATGCGATGCAATCATATATGATCTAAATAAATGAGACCGACGAAATAAATTTACTTTATGTGTATTTGTTTACATCGATTCAAGTTGATGATATGTACACACTTTTAGAAACCACTATAGTTTATCTTATCATGACTTATAAGAGACTTATATATAAAGTATGCAATTGAATAAGTCGTATGATCAATGTAGACACGATTGAATAATATTTTATGACATGATACGTGTTTCCGGTCGCATGGTTCCGTAACTGGCACCTAATAAACCCATTTAGACCAGCATATAGGTTTTAAGCCTTATAACGTATCATGCAACGTCAAATTCAATTAAATTCAGTTTACGTAGTTCTATGTTCAGCGTTTAATCTTGGCATAATATTGGCATCGCATATGTCATGTAAGTCGTTCTTTAACATCAAACATGTCGTGTCAAAGTGGAATCACAGGATGTTATTATCAAAACCAAGAGAAAATATCTCTCTATTTATGAAAATACGTATTCGATCTATGAGATAACACAATTGGCTTCAAAACAGAGCAGTAAATGTAAGATTTTTTTTATCGGATGTAGATACTGCAGATTTAATATTATATTTACTTTGTCAATTTTTGTATCGCTTAACTGACGGTTTTTGTTTTGCGAGAAAATTATGTTGTTTCATGGTGCATTTTGTTGTTATTTGATTCTTAGAAATCTTGAATAAAACAAATTAATGCATCAACAGAGAACTTGAAAACACCCTACAGATAACTATCATCTAGAATAACGGTAAGTTAGACTTTCTGTAAATAAATGTTATTTTTTGCCCCAACACCTGTTTTTAGAAAAGATATTGTTAAATTGCATCACAAAAGGTGGTATTGTGTAGCACACGTATTAGCTCGCAGCATGCAATTCTGTGTATTATTGCAAGCCTTCGCAAATATTCCTCTATTGTAAATATGACTCAAATGTATCTTTTATATCCTCATGTTTTTGTTTTATGTTCGTTTAATTTCCGATCGTAACCATCGTATTTGTTGGTTTCATAATAAATACGTTAAGGTGTTATGACTAAAATGTATATGATAGATGGTGTACACAATGTTTAATAAAAGTTCACCCTCTTTGCGTCATGTCTGGCTGTACGTGCTTCTGCTAATCTGTTTGTACGTATCTCTGTCAGTCCGTCATAGCGTTTATGACGTCAAACAATGTTCCTGCAATAAGGAATATAAAGTTCACATAATACCTGAATGAAACTGTGAATAATGAGTAAATTATGCAAGAACCTTTCTCCAAAAGTCAGAGGTCATGTGGCTGTTACTAAATAGAACAACAACTTAAAATGCAAAAACTCAAAAAGGATAAAGATATTATGGTAAAACTTGGTAAAATCATTTAGCCTTAGGTTTCTGACTGCGTATCCATTGTTCTGATTATTGAGTTTTTTTGTTTTTTTTAGAACTATATGTTAACTTTGTATAGAACTAATGTATTATATCGCTTATAAAGCTTTCACAAAACTGAGTACTTAATAGCTTTCAATAATGCCCATATATTCATTGCCTGGTGCAGGCAGTACTGGCCTGGCACAGTTCCTTTTGATAATATTGACGGAAACTGAAATAAACATGCATACAGATAACATAATTAACATAAATCACAAACGTCAAAGGTATGGACAAACACCATGGACATATTACTAACTTGTAATACAAGAAATGTAAAGTGTACAAAGCATGTGCATAATATTTCGAATAAGCAATCTTGCAAAACAATTTCAAATATATTTTATTGTGCTGTATTGATGACATAGTGGATTATTAATGATCCAGACCAATGAAACCAATACAAAATTATATAAGGCGTAAGACAATTATCTGTGAGATCTACCCTTAAAAGCCACGTTTAATTGTCAACAAATGCTTATTCATTAAGAAGTTCCAAGTGTAATGACCAACACTTTCAACCAAACGATACCACATGAGCATCTACAAATTAGCTTATGTCAGATACTCAGGAACGATGTCCCAACAATTGCTTCCTCTTATCCATTAGCAATTGTTGTTAAGATGCTTACTTGTTTTAAATGTGCCCAGAGGTGAGTAATATATTTAGCTCTCGTCAGGCATATGGTTGTTGACATGCTCAGGATATTTTCATCTGGACGTATATCTTCAAGTTTAACGAACTCGCACTATAATGATTACGACAAAAAAAAATATGAAAGAAACAATGTTTACCATGGACTATGTAAACTTAAACGCATCGATAATTGCTCTTATATTCAGAAGAAGTACAATAAGTGTTCAAAGTAAAACATACTTGTTTTTATGTTTATTTTTCGGGAAACAAAAACCTTATATGGGCAAGTCCATTGTCAACAATAGTAATAGGCCAGAAAAATGTAAACCAAAAAAGTTTGTGTCATTTCTTTCAAGGTCTGTTAAACATGCAAATGGGTAAATTGTATCGCTGTCCTGAAAAAAAGTATTTACGGAATTATCCCATTGGAAATAGATTTTTTCTCATTAAACGCCTTCACTTATTATCATACGATATATTTTAAGACGCTTTATCCTCGCACTCGGTTCTGTTTGATTTTAAGTAATTTGATTAAAAAATCCAGCGATGTGCTGTTTCCATAACATGCGCCATGGATTCAAAACTTTATTTATAGGGTATTCTACTGGCCTTTAAATGCTTTGGGACTTCATGTGTGTAAGAAGATTCGATTCGACCAGAAATAATGCATAAAACATTAATAAAATACTTACACACAACTTATCTGTAACAACAACGTCACAAAATGGAAAAGCAGACAAGATGCTTAATATAAGTATCATCCATAAAATGTACAGAATCGAAAGTGAAATATAGCACGGATGTTTGGCTTGGAAATGCACACATTCAGACTAAAAATACTCTGATTTTTAAATAACATAAACACCAAGATAAAGAGATCCACTGCCTTTAATCAGTGGGTTTTATCAGAACCCTAGCTACATTATTTGATAGTAGCCTTAGCTCAATACGACTGAGGATGCAACAGTCGTGTAGTTTAAAGTAAGAAAGCATATCAAAACTAATAAAATATTTTAATGTAATGTTTTATAAAAGACTTTTATATCAATAGTATGTTCGAACATTAACGGTAGAATTAACATTCACTGCTAGTCGGCTTCACTTCTTATTAATGACTTTTTGATAATAAATCTAACAAGATCTTCTAATTCTTATTTATTTTTTAAAGATAGTTATCCATATTTTGTGAGACATTAGATTAGGTAATATTTATTAGATATTACAGTTTCAATATTTCATCAGTAAGCATTAACAAAAATGTAAAAGTTACTCCTATCAAGGAACTGGAATCATCAGAAGAAGAAAACACATCCGACTAATTATGTAGTCTTATTTTATTTTTACTTGAATTGCTTTTCCTTATCTAAGACATATACAAATGGCTTTAGGTGATATAACAATCATTTAGCTAAACTGATCTGCTAAGATACGCTAAATAGTTTGTATGTGTTAAGATGTATTTCCCCTCGTTTTTGTAATAATGTAATTCCCTTGTTTGAAGAAATTAATCGCCATTTTAGTCCCTTTATTATTAAGGCGAAGACGGCTACTGCAATTAAAATGAATACTAGTAAATGAAAAATGAATGTTACTCGGTAAAAAGAGATAAACACTAATCATTAAGACTTTGTTTTGTTTCCGTGTTCAAGTTGAATAAAAAAAATCTTACCCATGGCATACATATTGATTGCTAGAGAATATATGTGTTTATAGTATAAATATTTTAAATATTGTGCAATGCAAAACAGCACATTAAGTTAGATACTATACAAAAATGGCATACAGGGATAAATAGAAATATTATAGGGCGCAAACATGACTAATGTTGTTGACTCCAGTTTACAACCATTGTCATACACATGAAATGATAAACAGAATGCACTTCTTAGCATTCGAGTATATTCCAAACAGCAATGTGTAACATTACACTAATATATATATATAAATAAATAAATATATATATATATATATATATATATATATATATATAGATATATATAACAGAACCTGATCAATTTCGAGGAGACCAGTTTGTTAGGAATTGTGAGAGGAAGTATTTTCTGAGATTTTTTTACAACGCATTTGGATACTTGCATATATGAACTAAACTATATTTGATTGTCCTATGAAAATGATCCAAGGACCATGATTAGTATAGGTAGTGTATATCAATATCATACTACCCGCATCAAAATTAATATGTTTTTTTTGTAATAAACATAGTTGTATGATTTCCATGTGGTATAACTCGTATTGTGTTGTTAAGGTAGGAAATCTTATTCTCGCTGTTGTTTTTCTTTACTTACTTTTAAGCGGTATGGAAAATTTTCTACATCGGGTATCTGTGATTTTTCAAACATAATGAACACTACCACATGTCCTGTACTGCTTACGTAGGGAGATTAGATGTACATGTACTTACTAATTGAGGTGTGTGTTTCATTGTGCCAGTAAGTCGGATCTTATGCATCTGAAACGTTTCATTCAACCGCAAATGATCAAGTCGACCATTATGGGGTCGATTTTTCTTCTGTGTTCTTCTTTATTCAAATTTTCATATGGTCCTGTTTATGCGTTAAAAAGATACATTACTCACATAAAACATATAAAACCAAAGGCGTGTGATCGCGAGATCTAAACAGGGCTGTAACTTCACCAAAAGAGCACAAGTTTAAAACTTATCTATGAAAAATGAAGTAAATATTGAAAGATACGTTTATTACAGTAAAACTCTTATTTTGATAGGAATATTAACGTTCGCTGTGAACATAATTTGTACCCCATTCCAGACAAAAATGACCTATTGCATTTGAACGCTTCGGCAATGCGATTGGAACACTCTTTCGACTCTGCTATCAGCTTATCCATGATTTGAATTGTTTTCCTTCACCTATTCTGGCAATCAAATGACCCGTATTTTAATTGTTTGTATGTATCTGATAATAGCATGTTGTTTACAATACATTGTCAGTTTTCCTTAGGCGTAATTTATAAATTGCATTTTATAATATTTGCTCATCAGTTAAGTTTTTTTCAGACAGTTTTTGTCATTGACTATTAGTTCACAGGTGTTACCAAAGCGCACATTTAGCACATTCTTATGTAATGATGATTTTACTACTGCTTACTAAGATTGTGTTGGTATTTCTGTCAGGAACAAGCCTGCTTGAAAGATATGTCCGCATAATGTGTTATGTCACAACAGAAAGAAAGAAATGTGGCACTAGTAACAGTTGTGATTAATAACTTGAACATATCTTGTCAACAACTGCAAATTGCCAGATAGTAATTAGTGTTTGGAATGCATTGCGGTAATACATGTAAAAGCGTAGAGGACGTGTTGACCTTATTTATTTACCAAATAATATACGCCAATATGTGCTCCATAGAAATATGGATCATTGAACATGTGTTCAGTCCTCTTTAAAAGTTTTTTTTCCATTTTGCATTACTTCGAAAATATTGTATATGTAACTTTTTAGATGAAGTTTAATATTGAAATGAGCCATAATCCCAACTGTATCGATTTGCCGGTGTACGTCTCCGTTCTTAAAATGAACTAAAAAGGGTTAGATATCCAGTAAGCCTCGTTTATTCTATCCAGAACAACGAAAATTCGAATTTTTGTGTGGTAATCGTTGTTTTTTGCCTTATGTATTGGCACTTACATTTTAAAGTTAAATTTATATACCCGATTCTCTCGTGTAATTTATTGATTTGTGGTAAAATTTTACTATGATTTTAAAATGGCTTTTTTCCTCCAGAAATGACATTATTTTAATCAGTTGAATGAAATTCCATATCAATGTAATTAAGCTGTTGCATATAGTTGTTGTAGATACATAAAAAAGCGTTCGTAGTAAATAATTCAAAATAAAACAGAATAATGTTTTTGTCAGGTACCAGGATGAGAAGAGAAAAAATGAAAGTATTTCCAAACTTGTATATCACCTACTTTATATTGTTCGAGACATGCTGTCATACCTATCCTCAACTATAACCGTGCTATAAGGTGTTTACGCCGTAACCGCGTTCATGGTGTTCTTTGATCGTTAACATCGACCACATGAGTACGAACTACATCTGAATTTTTAGAATATCCCATGTACACTATTTAAGGGCCGATCATTATTTAGTGTGTGTAAGAAACGTATACGTTTCTTAACTTATGTAAATGGCAGTGTATGTAATTACATGACGCGCTATTTTTATACGACGTTGACGTCATGTTATTATGACGCTATTGTTATTAATGTGAAAACCGTTCACGGACAGGAAAATTAATTGGAACTTGGATGTTTGATAAGGAGTTTCTGACACCAGTATCGGTAAATAATATTTATATTTGTATCAAAATGAATTAATGAAATTGTTTGAAATAATAAGTTATTATTCAAGTCAGTATCGGTATTTTTTTATTGTTTGTGAACTAGATTTAAATGTTTTGTAGAAATGTAGATCTGTGTTACTTATTGATTGTTTGAGATCCGAATGTATGATTTAAATGTGTTTGCATGTATTTATTATTTAATCTCTGTTGTTTCAGAGAATCGCTGCGTCTATCAATAAAAGTTTTTAAATCAGCACATACTCGTTATTTAAATTGAAGTCGCCCCCAAGTTCCAACAATTCTCGATAGTCAATTTGATGTCTGCTAGACGACCTTCTCTGACTACGGATCCAGCGACAGAAATCGTCACTATGGATACTTTAGATACGGAAGGTTATAATAATCGAGACTTTTCTACTTTGAAACGAGAACGTACTATACAGTTAACTCAAATGACAAGACTTTACAATGATCTCGAGAAAAACATTTTGAATTATGATAATGTAGAAAAGGTGAATCAGCTATACAGTAAATTATGCAGCCGCTTTGAACAGTTCAAAACCGCACATTTACAAATCTTAGATGTCTGCGAGGATAGTGACGCGCTAGATAATTTAGAAAAGAACTATGAAAGTTGTAAAACAACTTTTACTGAGTTCCGGGAGAGGTATACCGAATGAGTGTCCAGCGTTAATCCCGATGATAATGAAAGATGTTCAACTGTCAGTGTTAGTTCAGCAAATTCAGTATCGTCGTAAGCGAAGCGCAGAATTGCAAAGGCTAAAAGACTAGTCGCAGAGAATTAGATGAAAATGTTGCAGCAAAAGCACGAAATCGAACGGCTGCGCAAAGAACTCGAACTTAAGCAGCTGATATTAGAGCAGCAATGTGAAACCGAAGATGCTAAACTAGAGGAATCAGTGCGGGACCACGCCGTGGCGGAAGACTTATCTCATACATCACAAATATTAACTGACGGTTATCGTCCAGAAAAAGAAGCTACAAGCGTTCAACAGAATTCAACTTCTGGGTACGCACAACAGAATCTGGGGACAACAGCCGGCGATGGATTCTCTACTTCCGGCGCGGCACGTGGTCAGTTTCGTGCAGCTAGTGATCAGAACATACAAAACTATGAAAAATTCAGTGGCGTGAATATTCATCAGCCGGCAAGTACAGCGACCAAGATATCACAGATGAACGGTGAATGTGAGCACATACGGTATGGTAAGAACACAAATACTGTTCAGTCAGGCGTTTCAGAACTTACTCTTTCTAGCATAGACACCGCATTTCAACAGCTTGCGTCAATCTTACAAGAGGGTTTAAATTTTCCCAAACCGGAACTGTTAACATTCAATTGAACGTCTACTGATTATTGTAAGTTCATCAAAAATTTCGAAACGAACATTGAATGCAGAATAATTGATGATAGACTCAGACTGAGTTATTTAATTTATTACTGTACAGGTGAGGCTAAATCGTGTATAGAGGACTGTGTGGTATTAGAACCAAATGACGATAATAAGCGTGCAAGATCTATATTGTTTGCACGTTACGGCAGACCTTATGTCATTACCAGATCTTATATTGATAAGCTTGTGTATGGCCCTCAAATTAAGGCATCATTTCGATGCGATCTGCAGAAGAACACATCAGTATACGTAACCTATCTTACTTGACTGATATAGAAATACCGAGAATAGACGACAGTCACGGGATGTTGTTGATTGGTACAGATTCGCCCGACGTCCATATCTCACTAGAAGTACGTTCAGGCGGAAGTCATCAGCCGTATGCAGTACGTTCACGCTTAGGCTGGGCTGTGCGCGGACCAATAAGGACAATAAGTAATACCAAAGCGCGTGAAATAAATGTAAACTATCAGCAATCGAACATGATGCTAGAGCAGCGCATTGCACAAACTATTGAATTTGACACTTAAACTCAGTCTGACAAAAATCCTTTGCCAGTTGAAGATAAACGTGTACTGTGCTCTATGGAATCCACAGTAACTCCCGACATTACAACGTCCAGACAGTGTCATGTTGAATCGAAGTCATACCCCGCTGATGTAGCATCAAAAGTTGTTGAAGCAGTAGACACTAAACCACCCAATACGTGGTTGCTTGAACCGGAGTCCTTTCGCAAAGACCGGTCTCGTTCGCCGGAAACTATACCCCAAGTAAAATTGAAATCCGTTGACATAGTAGTTGATAAAATTGCCCCTGTAAACGCCGTTACCTGTAGCAACTGTATCAACGACCTGAATGCTTATTGCAGCGATAGTATTACCGACCTGGTGAGTGGCGACAAGGAGATACGGACGTACATAAAATCATGTAATCAGTCCGAGATCGAGCGTCATATGACGCAATCTGAAACAATGTAGATTCTCAAGCCCCCAGGAGGACAAGGAAGAGTAATCAAAGTCGACGTTGGTCGAGATGGACGTGTCCGTAGCTGTGTGGTCAGGTCATGTGCTTCAAAATCAGTAATACCTATTACTTAATTATGTCATTTAGAGGCTTCAATGTAAATTTTTGAGAATGACCTCTTTCAGCGTGAAAAAGTTATCTGATAGCTGAATATAATGCTAAGATAGTCATTATTTTTGCCTGAAATAGGAAAAGGCTTGCCCATATTTTGTTTAACAACTTACTTTCAGTTATGTCTACTTGTATGTTTAAATGCATGCAATTGGATTACTGATGTGTGTGGGTGGTGCGGTGGTCGAGTGGTAACACTCTGGTCTTCCATTCCAGAGGTCCCCGGTTCAAATCCCGGCCGGGGCACTGGAAATTTCAGAAATGCTTCAAGTGTTTCCCACCTGACTAGAGATGCACTGGTATGATTTCCATGTAATTCTCGCGTGTATCGGTGCTATACACTGAGCACGTAAAAGAACCAAGGTATCTATTCGCAAAGAGCTAGGGCATCGCACCCGGATTCCTTGAATCCCAATACTGTCTCTTCTACTTGCTGTCTCTTCAGCAAAACCAAAGGACCCCATTGGAAATAAGTGCTTGCACTTTCATGGGTTATCCTTGACCGCAAGGTCAAAATAAATACATAAATGTGTACCAAGTTAAAAATAATTACGTCCTTTGTGCATAAAAGTGTTATGAAATTTATGTAATTTCATGATGGGGAATGTAAGAAACGTACACGTTTCTTAACTAATGTAAATGGCGTCAGTGTTTGTAATAACGTGACGCGCCATTTGTTATACGACGTTGACGTCATGTTATTATTACGCTATTGTTATTGTTGTGAAAACCGTTCACGGACAGGAAAATTAATTGGAACTTGGATGTTTGATAAGGACTTTCTGACACCAGTATCGGTAAACAATATTTATATTTGTATCAAAATGAATTAATGAAATTGTTTGAAATAATAAGTTATTATTCAAGTCAGTATCGGTATTTTTGTATTGTTTGTGAACGTGATTTAAATGTTTTGTATAAATGTAGATCTGTGTTACTTATTGATTGTTTGAGATCCGAATGTATAATTTAAATGTGTTTGCATGTATTTATTATTTAATCTCTGTTGTTTCAGAGAATCGCTACGTTTATCAATAAAAGTTTTGAAATCAGCGCATACTCGTTATTTAAATTGAAGTCGCCCCCAAGTGCCAACAGTGTGTATGCAGTCCGCGTGCGTAATTTCCAAATGTTTTGTACTCAAAGTACACTAGAACTCCCTAACCAGTTTAAATAGTATAATAACTCCTAACTACGACAACTGTGAATATGATTATTTTGATAACAACCACATGCGTTTTGAATTAAAATCTGCTATGTGTTTACGATCTAATGTTTCTGTTTTTGTAATTTACGACATGCATGATGAAGACTGTTTCAGATGTCCTTTGATTTTATTAAATCAGCTGTTTATGTTGTGGGGGTCTGGTGTTTTCAAGAAATGATTAAAACAATTTGTACTTCGTCGTTGCTGTGAAGCACTGAATGCTAAGATTTTGACGGACTAAAACTAATTTCTCCACAATGTGCTGATTTATTTTCTTTATGAATATTTGTATATTATTATTAAATGTGAAAAACAATTCTTTGAGGTTAATTTTCATTTTAAAATATGTGTATTGTTAAAAGTTCTGAGGAAAGTTTTAGGTTTGACATTTTATTAACAGTTTTCAAACAACACTCGTTTCTTTCTGTCCAGATATTGAGGATTGGACAATTGCGATGGCCACGATACCAATCTTATATTGCTATGACCATCACTAATTAACATGCATGCGGATTTATATCGCGTTTTGTCTATTTATTCTTTAAGACACTGGCCAACATATAGGTATATTTGACTTTATTTGTGGGCTATGTCGTAAATTAGACAGTTTGGTTGAAAGATGTGTACATTGATTATGTTTTTACAAAAGGAAAATGTGTATTATCTTTTTGACAAACGCCTGCTCTGTATTTTTTTTTGCTGACAGATGTCGTACACAATTGTAAATAAGAAAGGCCCGCGAGGTCAAGACACAACACTTGTCAAAGATTTGATCTGATGACCTTGTTAATGTAATTAAGATTTAACTTGGTAAAATGTGGTCATGATTAACATACATCATCTTTATTATCGTTGAAATAACGCACAAACTGACATAGACTATCTTTACGTCTGTTCTTAAATGTTTAATGGTAATCTTCTTTCCGAATTCAAACAAGGATATTGTCAAGATAAACATTCAATTCATAAGGGCGTATCATGGTAAAAATCTAGATTATACAATACAATACATGTATACAATATGCCTTGGGTTTATGTTGTTATTTTATACTGTTTATTTTCGCTCGAATGTATTTCCAACAAAGGCTTTTTAAGAGACTTAATTCAGTTTCCTGGGTATAATCAATACTTGAGGATTTTACGGCCGATTAAAATAAAGCTCCCAAACTGGAGATAGAAACTGTGAAAGTTATTTGTTCAGTAAACATACATTTTTTTGTTAACAAAATGCACCTTTTTGTAATGCGTTGGTAAATATAAGCGTGGATTCAAACTTACAAAAGAGATTAATAAACAAAGCCAGATTCTTGTGGCAAATTGACAAATGAGAGATACACCTACAAAATAAACGGAAAAGATGAAGCTTTTATAAATCAAAGGCTGGTAAAGGTCTCTGTTGATAACTTGGGTAGTGTATGATGAGTTGATATATTGGTTCTTTAAGCGACGTTGAGTCATGTTCAAAACCTAGAAACAAACAAAATACGTTAATCAATAATTATTCGAAATGCTTTTAGTTTTAAAAGAATGATATGTTGAAGAAGAATTGCTATCACAAAATCGTGGATTTAAACGTCCATAGTTCTTATTAAAGTCATTCAGACATTTCCAACGTTTCTGAAAACCTACATTATTACCATTGCTGTATCAAAAACACGTGCTGCTCATGTTTGGAAAATTGCGTTTGATGTTTTAAATAATTTGTCACTTGCATCAACGTCATCGTTATTGTAAAACCTTGAATAAAAACGTTGGAATAATTAGAACTTAATTTCTAGGGGCATCAAATATAGCAACTTTCTCAAGGATTTCCAAATAATTTAAACAGGTGCCTAATTTGTTTTGGCAATAACATGTTTGCAAATAAAAAGCTCGACATTTGGAAGTATACCTAACATGTTTAATATAAAACGTAACAGTGACCTTGAACCCGACACAAGTCTGCATGTAAGATACCTACGTTAACAATGAAAAGATTTAACTCAATCGAAACTAAAGTTATAAAGGTTTTTTCTAAACCGAAACTTATTATGGCAGCGTCTACCATACTGATGTTTTGCATTTTAGTTTGACAAGTGTTCTTGTTTGTTTCTTGTCTAAAATATTTATTGCGAAATCTGTTTGCTGCAATTTATAGTATTTTGAATAATCACACAAGACGTATGAATGTATCAATCCGCTGAGACTATTTATAGCCAGTGCTTTTAACTAATATAGAACAGTTGTCTTATACACCGAAATATCATAGCTCACTTTAACCAAACGATTTATCATATTAGACGTTTAACTAATCGTGCTTGTACAAAGGGTACGAGCAGATTTGCATACGTTTATAGATAATAACACCATACATTAAAGGCTCCGTTGGGAATGAAGTAGACATATCTCGATAAAAACAGGAAGACAAATCTGAAAAATGAAAATAATAAACACTATAATGCGTGTTAACATATGTGTTAGGAATTATTGGTAAATAGTTACTGAGATTAGTTCTGCTTACTTACAACAATGAGTGGGTTTAAAGGTTATCAGGTAGCAAAAACCAACATTAATCTTTTGGCAACAAAAAGTATAAATGAAAACAAATGCAATCTTAATATTATAAATAGTCCTTTGGATAAGCAGCTTGTATGACTGTGTATTTCAGAAGTAATACGTTAACTTAAATAGTTATAAGCAGCAAGAATAAATGGAACTTTCAATATTGAATACACCATATTCATGATAGTCATAAAACTTTACTGATTCTAAATATAAAACACGATTGATATTAATGGCATCCAAAACAATTTCGAATATAAGTGTTCATGGCATTTTTATGAGGCAATTTTAGATAATGTGTATAATAATTAATGATTTGTATATAAACCTCTTTAAGTCAATCAGTATAAAACTATTTATATGACTATGACAGATATTGATTTATATGTTTTGATCAATGGTTCATGTGAACTATACGAATCAACACTATGTCGTTTTTTAGCAAACTTGTATTTAATGTATTAGGTAGTGATTGGAAAAAAGGTACTCCGGAATCAGTATCGGGAGGTATAGCATTGTTATTATCTTAGACTTCGATACTTATAACAACGAATGTGTGTGTTTTACAAGGTTGCACATGCAAACAAATATTGCTCTTCTTTTCTTAAAGGAGAAATGAAACAATTATCAAATAAAATAAACAAAAGAGAAGAGAGGAACAGATCTTCCGAGATAATTTAACGATGTATCATCACTTATGTGTTATCATTAGCAACACTCTTACATACTATGCTTTCTTTCTTTAGCTGGTTATTCATTGTTGAATATCACATGACACAGGGAATTGAACCTTACTAAAACATGTGTTTCTTTCGGCGCATTTGAAGTGAAGGCTTCACACATTATAATATAGGTGTTGCGTATGTTGATGTAGTCGGAGGATCAGAAGCTCTAAGTGAACCATAAAGTTAAAATATCGCTCAGACAACTTTATTCTCGGTCCACTTAACGTAAAATTGTGAGCATTTTATTTCTTTAACTCGTTTACGTTAGAAAACAAAACAAAACACCAAAACGACCAATCCTTTGTATAAATCATCATTTTATATGTGAATTATATATTATTTATACATTTAAAACTTACCTCTGACACGATTTTTCAAGAATAGAAATCGAAAACATACATTAAAAAGTCCTATTTGTGACACTCTCTTGGTGACTTCAAGTCCATTTTCTAGCAAAATATCAGTCTTAGCCACAAAGTGAACATGATGTAAAACATCGCAAGTTCTTTATAAAAGTTTTTCCGAATAACGAAAAAGATTAAATAAATGTTTTCGTTAAAAACTCTCGAGAGAAGATATATTTCAATATATATCACATAGAGGAATATTATAGATGAATGTTATATTATGTTAAATGAACCATCGTCGGTCGTGGCTTAGTAGTCCGGTCGTTTGCACACAAACTACTTTTACATTCTTTTTGTGTTTGTACAATTTATTTACTTAACGCAAGTTTCGTTGCATGTCTGTCTATGTTTGCATATTTTAATATTATAATTCATAGTAATATGTGTTTAATCAATACATGCACATGAATTGGATTAAACATATTTAAAAAACAAAATAAATATATCTTAAAGTATAATATATATTATATTTGAAGCGTAAAAAAGATAAAACTGTATAGGCTATCAATGCTAAAGCAGATTTGACGATGAAAGATAAAGCTTGAAAGTAAACTAAAATGATGAAGCATTATTCATCACGTGCTAATAAAGATCTATATGGGTGAAGTAACGGTCTGTATTATAAGGGTGTATTGTAATCAGTTTCTTTAGAAAAAGCGTTGAAAGCAACGTTACGTCATGTATATATTGTGTTGTTCAAGCATATATTTTATTTGTTTAACTGGAACTTTTTCACACACAAAATTAGTCGGGTGGAAGAAATACAATAACAAACTATGACCGATCGACCAAACCGAACATTAAAAAAGAGTCCCTTTGTGAGTTAAAAAATGAAAAAAAAACATTTTAATAAGATAGAAGAAACCATATACATTAAACAAATATCTGATTAAAACGCACAACCTTTGAACCCCTTGAAAGACTATTAATGGCTATTTAAACTCGCTCTTATTAATTTTTTATATATTTTTATAGTTTTACTTTTAATTCAAGCATGTATTCAAAAGCATGTATTCTGATTTAACCTTTGCTATGAGACATACTTAGTAAATAACATGTTTTAAACGCAAATGAAATCATATATTTAGAAAAAGTCTGTTTCAGGTCTGACGCAAAACTTTGTTAGAGTAAAAACACACAATACATATCTGAAAACTTGTGCTAAAAATAGTCTACATTTCCACCAAGTACATATACGTTTTACGTTACTATTAGGAATACCGCCATACATGTAAATAAATAAAAAGACTTGTTCTCTCGATCTTAAGTCGTTTGTAAACAAGCTCAAGTATGTACCATTTGATTGCAGTGTTTAACTTGAATTGATTTTACACAAAATAAGGCAATTTATTCCGATAAGAATAAATTATATTATTTATGCAATTCAGCTGTTTCGTCGTCTATTTGTTTACATATCACGTTCGGAATCCTCGGTTATCATTGTCAATAGTTATTGACGGGTTTGATGCTTATCTTGTTCCATAATAAGAACTTACAGACCATATCCAAACCAGTCGGTTCAGTTCACATCCGGCAACGAGTGTCTAAAACGTAAAAGAAAGTTTCTTGGTCTTTTGCAATTCCCGCCCAGCCCACCCAGCGTGCCTGGTATGCAATAAATCTACTGTGTTCTGCCAGTGTTATTTTGTATTTGCTTAAGAATAGGCATGTTTAAATTTGTCTCAATCTTAACGTTCATGTTCAACAATCCTTGTGTCTTCCTGTCGCATTTTTGTAGTTTTACGTTATACTGTTCATTCATACGTTAACACAACTCGATCCTTGCCTGAAATTTATTATAATATTTGGAGTTATAGTTTATGTCAATTATATGCTAAACACCATAAACAGATTGCTGCTCTAGTTTGTTGCTACAGAATCCAGACATACCGTTTGAAAGACTGGGCTGTTCAGAGTAGCGGTGACGTACCGATGCTCCATAACAAGTCCCACCAATCACAATGAGTGGTAAAGTCCTCCATCCGCGTGTGGCCAAACCATACCAAGAATGACGACTCTTCTCCAACAGGGTAACCGGTCTACCCGTGGAGCAGCCTTTGCAAGTATTTTCAATGCGGGCCTGATCATGCCTCGGTGTTCGATGAATATAATAACAGTCATCACCTGCGTTTTTTAACCTCTAAACCGGTTAATTCCTATGTCGGGTTCTTCCACCTAAGAGTTAATCACTTTAACGTTCGTTATTTTGATGAACGGCAAAACATTTGTTATTTTAACGTTGTTGTTTTCTAAGTGTGATTTGTGACAATTTGTTTTTATTCTAAACCAGTTAATTCCTATGTCGGGATTCCTCAGTACTTAACTTACCTAAAAGTGTTAATTACTTGAACGTTCATAATATTGACGAACTGCAAAGCATTCATTACCTTTAAATTGTATTTTCTCAGTGTAATTTGTTTCTTACTCGTACACGTCTCAACAATTAATGTCTCACATGTCGTTCTTTTTCGGGAAGGAAAATTTACATTGGCCGAGAGTCAGTCAGGCTGGGTACATTAATAAACTTTCTATGAGCTGTTAATGTATACTTATACTTATACTCACATTTGGACCTGTGCACCCTCTTACAATCAGTCGTTTATCAGTGTGGTTTGAGGGAACAACAGTTGGGCAAATACATCAAGGGTTTCGCTATGGCTTCATTTTTCATTGGGCTTGTCTCACCGGCTCCTCTATGTCGCCAGTCAACAGGGAGTTACGGTTAGGCAGTTGGGCAGAAAATAATAAACTATAATATATTAATATATATAACGCTGTGGGTTATATTGCAGACGAGTCGGTGTTGATGCACGGCACATGTTGTGTCTCAACTTTGCTACCCTTACTGTTATCCGTAGACCCAATTTCGTGGGGCGAGTCGGTGTTGATGCACGGCACATGTTGTGTCTCAACTTTGCTACCCTTACTGTTGTCTGTCACCCCAATTGCGTGGGGCGAGTTGCATTGCGTCTCTCTGGTGGTTTGTACATTGCCCGGGAATCGTCCACAGTACTTGGCGACCCGGAGTTTGCGTGTTGCGTTGCGTTTGCTTGGGTTGTTGCGTTACCCACTGTCTACAGTTGCTAGCCAAATTGATATATATTTATATAGCACTATGCATTTTATTAAGAGGGAAATCTTGTTGCTCTGCCCGGCTTTCTCTCGGCCATGGATACATCTCGACCTCTGACTATAGACGAGTCCTTAAGACAAATCATATGGTCAGTGACGTAACACGGCCTTTATCATCCCACATCCTACACATCATTTACATGTTCTTAAATTTTGTATTTTGTTAAATATATTGCAAAACGTTATGTGTCTTGTTTTACCATCTCTGGATGGGCAAAAATATTAATAAACACGTGTAATGGTTCTTAGTCTTTATTTTTGAATTATCTTTAAATAATTATAGTAAACGTTTAAACCATACAATAGCAAAAGAAAATATTTGAACCTACGGGCATTCGCCACCAAACATAATTATGAATCAGCAATTCATAGCTCAAAACAAGAAAAAGACACATTATAGACACGAGTACGATGAATCGCCAGAATCGTTTACTACAGTAATGATATTTTGAGAAAAAAAATCTGTCAAACTTCCTTTAAATCGATACTTGCTTTGAATGATGCACTAGTTGTGTCGCCATAAATATTCAATGCGTAAAAGCAGACACCATTCTGTAATTAATAATTTGTATAAATCAATCAATGAACCAATTACGTTGTATCAAAATTCGTCTGGTTAATTGTTGTTGACATTATCGTTGCATAATTATCTATCAAGTTAACATAAACGATACGTCTGGTACATAGGATAAATATTTAGAATAAGAAATTGGAAAACCAGCCTCTTATTAATTTTTTTGGTGAGGGCTACTTTTGGCTATAACAGTAAACAATACAATTTGACAATAAAACTAACGTGAGTTTAAAATTATGAAATACATAAAGCTATATTCATTTGCTTGAAGTTTCTTGCATTTCTGGATAAATTCTAATAACAAAAATGGTCAAAAGCAAACGGTTCGTTTTGAAATGTTTACATAAAATAAACACACAAAAAACAATAATGAACATCCGATAGATTTGGGCTTGCACTTTAGTTTAACCAATTCTGTCATTTTTTAACTGCAAACAAGCATTTTTTGTATTTACTTCATGATCATTTTTATTATTATTGCATATACCGATCGACGAAATAGTATTAATAATACAATTTAGGACGAAAATAAGAGTAAGTCAGGAAAGCATAAGATATTCATGAGATGTCAAATCTTTTCATTCATCCAGTTATTATAACACGGCGATTATACATGTATTACATTTAGACGGCTAATCGTTGTATCTTTAACTCATACGAATACGATTTTTTGCATCAAAGATGCGTATTCTAGCGCCTTTGTCCCTGATAATGTATGTAGAAGTTTACAAGCTATTTTTGAATTACTCAGATGAATACCTACGTTAACCAGTATTTAACCTGTCCGCTTTGCTTCCAATTGCAAACTATGTATTACTGTGTTGTTGGAAATTAAAAGTGCCTTGACTAAACGTTTGACATCACATTGACTTTTTATGTGAAAAACATTATAATTCACAAAATACTATGGCAATGTATACACCGATCTGTTAGTATCAAACTTGGAATTGTCTTGTTTTATCACTTTAAACAATTATCATAACACACTGAGGCATGGTCCTCAGTTTGGCACCTTATACATATATTAACTCCTTAAACTATGTCAAAACCGAATTAGAAATAACGAAACATCACGTTCAATTATTTGTCAATAATGGCATATTATTCAATGTCGAAAAAATCATGTACTTATTTTCTTCGATGAAAAATTATCTTCACGATAAAATAAAAGATACCATGACAATTCTGTCATAACAAATATGATTAAACGAACGTATTGGGCTCTTTTTCTCATAATAGAATTTTCAATTAAAACATGAAAGTCTTTAATGTCAAAATATACTAAAACATTTCCTTAACAAATTCAATGTCAAAGCAATAACTTAAAAAAATAAAAGTAAAACTTTTCAAAGTTGACACGCTCATACCAATATCTTTTCTAAAAGAGCATTCCAAGCCGAATTGATTTAACAATAAAAATGATGGGTCATGCAGTATGTAGGAAAGAACTCGACGCGAATCAATGGTCACTCTTTAATAGTCATCTTTTTACCGGCTTCTCTCCAGATGATGAGGGTACCCTAACAACTGTCAAAGTCTCATGCAGTCTCCAATCTAAAAGCAAAGTTGTGATTGTTTAGTATACAAAAATGTTTTTCCTTCAATATGGGCACTGAAATATTAAACAATTAAGTCATGACTAGTGACTATAAAGAGAAATTTGTCTCAAAATAAATGATATTCCCTCTTTAAGAGAGCACAGCATTGAACACAAAAAATATTTAGTATACTGTAACCTATAAAAAGTCTTGAAGAGGTTCCTGTTTACCATATAATTTGATTGGCGATAACGTGTTCCCACTTTCGAGGCTTTTCTATCAACCTCTTCACGAGTTTTTTCTTCAAAGGCTAAATTTTTGTGATACCGCGAAATTATTTTTTACGTGGGCATTGCGTATTTTATTATTGTGACATCTGGGCATTCACTATAGGTAAGGACTATAGACCTTTATTGGATGATATAAATCAAATTAAAAAGGAAACATATGTGTGGAAAAATATATGGCATATCATGGGATACGTATTGTATGACGAAATATTCAGAATGAGGTGCGTATGTGTGTTCCTGTTTATGGGTGCATGTGCGCGTGTGCGTGTATTTATTTTAATTGAAGGCTTTGAATCTTGATGTACTAAGGTTCAAAACAAAAATGATCATACTTCAACAATTATTATGCGTGTATGAAATAAGGTACAATATCATATACATTTTACAGAAAAGGTCAGCTGTTTTTGCCCCATGTCGTTTATCGAGTATGTGTTTGACAGACATGTACATAAAAAAAACACACATCAATAAACGTATTTGGATAGGTAATACTATAAATAATAATAAATTATGCAAATATGTTAATAAACTTAAAGTAAGTCATTATACTTTTTGGTATCGGAAACAGAAATGTTTAAATTTCCGTATATGGAAACTATTAATCCTTACAGAAGATTTATGTACAAAGGATACAAACAGGTGAAGGAAATTCATTAATATATAAAGGCATTTTGTAGATCCCAAGTAGATATCATTATAATCCCACATATGTAAGCGCTGCAACAGTCAGATTATCTCTAAAACTCGCACAACACGATATAAAAAAACAGACAACCATTCGATGAATTGTGAGCGGAAATCAGGATATCAAAAATTAAACCAGACTATAAACACACAATCTGTTACGCTGGAGCAACACGTGCATGTATTTTACCACAACACGATGCTATGTATAATGGGTTTAAATGATAACGGAGATTGTTTAAAAATCTTTTCGTCCTGCATTAAACCATTTTAACGGTGTTTGAGACTATATGTTGTTTTAATTGAGTAGTTTCCGTATACGTATATTTTGTGACAAATTGTGAGAATTTATCATTGATAATCGTTTCGTATATTCTTATTTTGACAATGCACATTTCAATACTATGTCTGAAAATGTATTGTTGTACGCACCAATAACTAATCTGACAACATAACGTGTAATCCAAAAATGCAATCATGCTCGACATTTTTATTAAGAAAATAGCTTTTAAACAACAACCGACATTCGTATTAATTTTGCCTTGATTTTACTACAGCTTTCATTTTTCGTCAGATGAGTTTTGAAACGTTTAAGTTATGAAGGCAAATAACGAAAAAGTGTTGTGTCAAGACAAGCAAGATTGTGTGTTCAGATTAAAGTCTTAACGTAGTTTTTCATCGATCGCAATTAAAAACAGAATACATGTATGATAAAAGCCAATTAATCGACATTTCATTTGCAAGAGACATCGATTAAATCGATGTATTTTACTAGTGTATATTTGATCGGTACAAAAATTATACAAAGACATGATTTTAAACTATTAACAATTAATATTAAAAATATTTACTATACAGTTATGTCCCTATTAAAAGTTATAAAACTGTGAAAGAATTTTAATTAACAAATCTTAGGGTTAAATTTGTTTTCAACTTCGTTCGATTTTATCTAATACAAACGAAATTCGTATAAAAAGCGACAAAACAGATTCAATGCATTATTAAATTTTGATATTTGAATATCTTTATATAACGTTTTACGGGCATGCTTTCGTATCATCAATGAAACATTTGGAACTCTTGAAAATACTTGTATCGATTAGATACTGAACGCAGTTGTGAAGAAGTTCGGTATCATAAATTGGAATCCAAAATTAATACTGAAATATGTAAGGAAATCCCAGGGCAACGCAAAGCAGGTGTCGGTGGGTATCTAGATAAGGCATCCATAATTAATTGATTCACCTTAATACTTAACACTTTTGCCAGACAATGTACGGGCATCACATAGGATTGGTTAATATATGAGCATGTGTTGAATCTATTAACAGCAAATACCTGAAAAACACATACACACCTAATACTTTACTTTAATACATGAAATATTCAAATCATAGTAATAGTGTGGTCATCAGCGTGTTAAGCACCTTGACTTTAACTCAGGAAAAAGGGAAAGATATCGATTATTCATGTATACCAATTAAAGATTAAGTGAAGACAAATGATAATGGCATTTTGTCTACAATAAACACTTTCTGAATGATAATTGTATGTAAAAGAACTATTGTAAACTAAACATTTAAAAAGTAAACTTTTAAATAGAAATGTTGAGGCTTCAGTAGAAACCGCTCTAATCTCCATATCAATACAAGTTATGATAAGTTATGAAAGTAGGTTATGCTTTGGATATAATTGTTTCATCAAACAAGGGATGTGACGCAAATGAGATCACACCTAACTTAATGGGCAAAACAAAGACCTCACCTCAAACCTCGTTTTCTCTTTTTTGGCGCCGAAAATTATCGTACATTATATATAACAGCAGGTTGTTAGACAAGGAGTATACACCATTTCTTTACTAATGGTACGAAGTAAGCCATGTTGAAAAAAAAATGTCAGTAATCAAGAATGCATTAATGCGAGTGATGGCAAAGTACTTATTTTAACAAAACGGATCTAAAGTCATAACATTTTAAGTTGACTTCAAAAGTCGTCGAATTAATTGTATATGTTATTTTATAAACCATATCATTATGCTTAGTTTATTATTAATAAATGCTATTAAGACTGTTACCTTAACTGTATTCACAATTCTGGGAGATAGTACAATATTACATCGGTTCCCTGATAACATTGTTTCAATATATATGACTGGTCTTTTTTTAAATTACCAGATTTAAAAACAACGCAATTTCGGCTTCTTAAGATGCTTATTTGTGCGTACCTTCTATAGTAGATTATTTACTTTCAAACCATTGTATTTTTCGACTAAAATACAAGCTATTTTCTTGCGAAGCAAATGGCCATGGTTTTAACATGATATAAAGTATTTTCCAACATTTAAAAATAATGCAATTTATTCAACCATCGAGAATATTTAGTTTTATTTTATTGTTTGTTTTTTATTTTCGCGTCCGACCAGGTGTGAAGTTTCGAAACAGTTTAAGGCTCATTAAACCACGTTGATTTTGCCATGATTATCTTCCAACAACATACGATTTCATGCTTTTTTCGTGTTATTGATCTCCAGCTAGCAAATGTTCAGTACAAAAATGACTCAATGTGTTTTAGTAATAAGAAATTGTTAGTCAAAAGTAAGTAATTATGAAAAAAAAAGCTTTTCCCATGAATTTGCGGCAGTCGATTGTGTCGGTTTTTGTCCTACTATAGCGTAATTGATATAAAAGCTTTTTAATTGTATATAACTTTTTACTTTTAATGTATAATGTATTTGTATTTTATGGATTTTAAATTTCCTATTTCAATCACATGCCATGTCCAGCTTTTCTTGGACATTCCCCGAAGACCATAAATAAAATGCTGTAAATTATATTTACAGTACAATTACGCTGTATATATATATATATATATATAAATATATAAATATATATATATATATATATATATATATATATACTTATATATATATATATATATATATATATATATATATATATATATATATATATATATATATATATATATATATATATGATTGCTTCAAAAAGTATACGTTTGAGCTAAACGGCATAGCTCGCAAAATTTACCAGGTACTTGTGAATTCTTATTAGCAATAGTTCCTCGCCTAAATTGTATTATGCAGTCTTACTCTGATTTCATATTGCACTTGTTTTACGAGATAACTTACAAACTTAGTGGAATAACATTTTATATATTTACTCCGATTCGAGTACGAAACCTAACTTAGTCATCAAAACAGTTGTATATTGTAATGAAGCGCAAGGTCGGTGTGAGGTTAATGTTGACGATAATGACTGTACAACAGTAACTTTATGGAAAAAACAATATAAGCACTAAGAATGTTCAATTATATAATAAAACATTCATTAAAGAAAATATGCACACAAACATATTTACAGCTGTTTAAGATAGAATTAAATTTGCTAATTAATTCTTTATTATCGCATTCGAGAGTTGAATAATTTTGACATAAAATGTACGTGCTCACAATTTGTGGAATGCATTCGTTTTACAAAAAAAGAGTTTCAGCTGCGATTGATGTAAATTAACTCTCTGAGAACATTCACTCGATAAAAGACGAAACAAGTATGATCAAATTTGTTGCGACGAAAGATGAAAAATACTCATTTGTTTTATTGCTGTGTCTGTAGCGAATTATAGTAAATGATGACACGTACGTCTCGTCATTTTTGTGTAAATTGCAAACGTGAAACAAATATATTGTACACCTTTGTAACATAGACATTGAACAATGGTATATATTAATGATTCCGATGAAGCATTTGTTCATAATTATACAATCATGCAAAGAAGTTGATAACATTGCTTACTGCATAATGTACAACTGCCACTTTCTGAAGCTGGCCGTGAAATATAAACTTTATTGGTACGTATAACATCGCGTGCTAATATATTTAGGTAATATATAAGGTAAATTAAAACAACATGATCAGTTAATTATGTTACAAAAGTACATATATTTACACAAGCATTACTGTTGAAAGTTTGCCAGTATATAGTGTTTTATCCACTATCCTCAATCTCTTTCTTTGTGAAATAATTATACATGCATTATGTTATCATGATCTGTAAAACATACAGCTGTAGCAAATCTTTACAGAACTATGTTGGATATTTAACACATTGATATTAATGCCAATGGGTATGTCAGTGCTAAACACACCAATCAAATTGCGATATTTTCGTTGATGATGCAACGATCCAAAGGGAAGTTAGAAGATGCCATTGCATGTTTGGCACGTGTCCTATTCCAAAGAAAGCGTTGTTGAAAACGACGTCCTCTCATCATCGAGTATATAAAATTGTTTCGTTTCAAAATTTGATTAAATAAAACTGATCTTTTCGAAATCTTACAAGGTACAGAAATACCATAAATCGTCATAATCGTTATATATCAATATCAAGATATCAATATTCACAAGAAACACGTGCAGTATAAAAGTAAAATTAAGTTTGTGACTTTGACTTCGTTGAATTCCAAATAAGAATCAACTTTTATTTAAAGGACGACTTTTTAACCTGTAAATGATGGACAACGCGTTTACAATAGTTATACAGATGTTTAATATCAATGGAATTTGGGGTGAATTAAGATAACAATAAATGCTTAAATTTCGCTACATATTGATCAAACTGATAACGTTACATTGCATGAGGGATCATATGGTTATAGCCATAAAACAGTACACATATCAAAATCAAGGAGATACAGTAATGTAAAAACCCTCATCGTATAACGTTGATATAATCTTTTATTTGATGAGCCCCGTAATGTTTCAAAACGTCACACCTGTCTCTACTGCAACGCGCTATGAACAGTTGGCTTTATATGAATGACAAATCTGGAATCTGGAACGCATTTTCCTACTATACAGAGATCAAAATATCTGCTCAATAAGAACATGATATTTATTTTTCATTGCGATTATTGCGCACAAATATGTCTGTCTAATCAGTAAAAAAATATAAACGCGTAACATCTGATTTGCAGCCATTAGAACGAATGGTTACTTAATATACGTACAAGCATATTGTGACAATACATATTACGAAAGTCATGCGAAGATGAAATAAATAAATCGATAAAAGTTGACGTAAAGTCGGTTGTTTTCGTTTTATAAACAAACGTAGACGTGGACCATATGCTTATAAGTCGTAGTAGACGAAACTGTTTGTGTTCGAAACTGCTAGTTTGGGTATTGAGACTGTTGACCATACAAAAGTCACCACGATTCATTTATGACTGTTGTAAGTTTTAAAAAATGCAATCATATTTCATTATCCATGAATATATTTTGCGTATAAAAACCAGAGAATGCTGCATCAAATATCGAGTGTATTTTTATATGAATCGGTTTTTATAAAAAAAAAAAAGTAATCGTTGTGGAAAATTATATGAGGGCCAAGTTTACATGATAGCGTACGATTTAGGGGTCTTAAGTTGCTATAATCTCGAGCCAATCATTTTATCAAAATAATAAATCCGAAATCGTGTTTAACATTGTATTACATTAACTGCAAAATTGTGGCAGCTGAAAGGATTGCAGAGAGATGTTTTAAAAAAGTAATCGTGCAAATATTTCGATGTATCGTATTAAAACATATATGCACATGTAATCAAAAGCATCATTGCTAAATCAATTGAAACGAGAAAAAAAAATCTAGATTTGCGTTTTACATACATGTGTTTATAATAACTTTTGTAATTATGTTTGAATTTTAGGACAGTAGCCACTCGGACAAAAGCCCCATTCAGATGACTGCAAAAGTGGGCATTGAGTTCTTTCACATGAGACAATACTTATTCTGGTTAAAAGACGAATAATAGCCCTTTCGGGTCATTGATATGAAAATGAATAAAACACCTATCATTAGCAGAGCTCATAATTAAATTAAGTTCAACTCATTCCTAAAATTTTACAGGCGAAACAAACAATTCAGTGTATACAGTATAGTGTATATTAGATAAAAATGTAAGTATCTACCTATTAATACAGCGTGCTCATTTGAGCTGTCTAGATCGCTTTTTTGTCCGCCCTTCAACAATAAAAGTCAACGTTTACCTTGTGAACACATTAATTTCCAAACAATCATGAAACTCTGTAAGAACATGTGTATATATTATATGATGAGATCGAAGATAGGTCACGTAGATTCAAAAACTAGGTAAAATTAACGACACAACTTGTAAAATCTCTAGAAGTAACATGTTTTGCCCAATCATTATACAACTTGCTCAGATTGGCTTAGCATTCCATTTCAAGAGTAATACTTATAACAATGCGTCCAATACTTTGTAAACCATCACTGTGAGAGTGTGGGACAGTTTTCTTTATATGCCTTATGTGAAATCTTGTGGACACTCTTTAAGTAACATTTTTGCACAATCACCAGGAAGGTTGAAAAACACATTTGTTCTCATGATATAAAGACCTACTTCAAAAATAATTTTGGTCCGTTTGAAAAACATGGCCCACAGGGTGCGGGTGGTTTTGTTTACATGACTATATCTTGAAGATGCGAACATGCTAGAAGTCATATTTTTCTTATTGTATCTACATTGATAATAAATTAATTATTCAAACATCATACAATTGTTCTCAGAATAACTCAGTTATTTCGTATCTCATGTGAGCGACATGGGTATTGTGGCTCTCTTGTAGCACGTTGTTATCATATAAAACACTATCACACAAGGTATATTGCACTTAAAATGTAAACCTGCTGTTAATTAAGTACATAATTATGTTCAACTATCATCAAAGTTGTGACTCGAGTTAAAACATAACCAAAATTATCACAAATTATTATACAGTGGATAGCGTAAGTGCGTAATAATTTGACCATCGTACCATTATTGCTTGCATATGAAACGCCGTTTTTCATTTCGTTGATTTGAATGTCCATAACGGTTAACCATCAGTTCTTTTAAATGAATCACTTAATGACTGCATTATGTCAAAACAAATCATGTTCACATGATTACTCGCACAATTATTCTTGACCCACGTCGTGCGATCATGGACCTCGAAATATATGTATATTCAAACTGTGTAGCTCTACAAATATATGTGCCTCCATGTGTTCTGATGATTGGAAAAAAATGTGAGATCATGAAACGTGTGACACAGTAGCGGACTTGTAGCCCCTGGCAAGACTGCAGATACGCAGGCTGTCTTAATCAGACTGCTAATGGGGCATTTACCTATGTTCATGCTGTGCCGTTTGTGTCAATAGTACCTTTCCGGAAAATTCGAGTTCGGTTTAAACACGAACACTTTTGCAGCGCTAAAACAAAACATAAACATTCATCAATACATAAGGTAAATGTGTTAAAGTGATTTTGTTTTGATTTACTAACAATTGTGTGCAAAATTTGTCTTACAAATACATATCAAACATAACATACTATCAAATATCTTGAATAAGGAATAATGAATTGTTCCGTATTTCTTATTCGAAAAGGGAATAATGCACAAGTGAAATGGAACCCACTTATTCTCCATGATTTTGAACCTATATTGGATACAATTGAATACGAAACCCATTTAACAAGGGCATGTATAGTTCATTACTATATACGGATCATGATTATATAATTTAAAACACATAATGAGACAGACATTAAAATCCAGAGCCCGAAATTAATTTCCGAGTTGCGCAAGTGTTTCAATAATTGCGCGTTCAACCATATGCCGATAATCTTTGGTTTTTAACAGCACTCACCATGAATACGCTGTGCATGTGTATATATATACGCTATACCGCCTGTATCATGCATTACAATATCACATTATTTAATGTAGCAAATTTTTAAACACGTATATACACTTTTATTATTAAACAAATCAGTTAATATGCAATGCGATTCAAAATGTTTTGTTATTTTAATTCTGAATGCATAATTTTTATTTTCATCTCTACATGAAAGCCACACACCTTAAAATGTAATACATGTTAATCAATACATATAGATGCAATTTGAAAGTGTGCACAATTATAATTTAATCTATAGCCTAGCTAGCAAATAATTTATATTTTTTTTTCGGCGTCAGCTGAATACGCCAGCTTTTCACCTTAGCCTGACCTTTGTTAGCGTCCTATAGAATTCAAATAAAACTTCCCGCGGCCAAGTACAGATGAATGCACTTCATTGACTGCATTGGCTGATTTGATAATACCACTAGAACATTGGAAACATGTCCGCGTCTTTGTAACACTGTTTTACTGCGTGTTCAGCATGAAACAGTTTTATCTCTAATAAAAAGGCTTTATAGATAGAACAGTTTTACACTCAATCTCGACATCAATACAGTTTGTGCGTACATCTTTTATTTTCAGAGGATTTTCAGCGCGAGAACGTTGTGTACTTAAAGGCCATGTTCTCATATTTAGTACTGACTTCCATATTCCTGTCAACATGTTATATGTAAAAGTATAAAGAGCAGTGGAAGCGATGCCTCACTTTAATGTGTTGCATTTCAACCCGCGAGGTATAAGGGGTCAGTTCGCGGTTAGTGTGTTTGAATGTCAGAGTTTATATACAGATCAGACCTTCTGTGCTGTTCGGAGTTCGCGGTCAGTTATATAATAGGTATATAATAAAGACGCTATAGCGTGAACTAGGTGAACCAGAATTTTCTTTACCACCAGAAAGATGTGAAATGAAGATATCCAGCGATATTATTTTATGGCATGTCAATAATAGATTCTTAATGTGTTTTCAACAATACCATGATAAATATTATTTTTAATTAATTAACAAGAATTATTCCATCATATTTACTAATGTATTATTGCAGCATATTGACTAATGTATTAAGTATGAGCGCGATGATTCTCGATACTGTTAATAATCGAATCAAATACACGTAGCAATTCCCGATAAACCACTCAAACAGGTTTGTTCGAAGAACGCGCGTATACATATTTAAAATATGTACGGAGACTTCGCGTGTGGCCGGTTGACTTTGGTTTTCTTTTTTGTATCTATAGGTTTATGACCAGCAATATGTAATAATGTAAAATAAGCCGCGAAAACTCCGCGTAACATCCCGTACTGCGTTTGATGCAGCTAAAAACTGCACAGAAAAAGATATTAGCTATCCTTGATCTCATTCATTTAAATCTTTACCTTCCATAAACTCCAACCACAATCAACGCCGTATATCTTTTTTAAAGATATTTCTTGTTAATGTTAAAACCGAAAGTAGGATTTCTATACGTATACTTCCATTTCAACGAAATCGAGTATTTTTAAGTTTTAAAGCGCAAAAAAGACGGATTTCTACCTTGTTAGCACCATATATATTTTAACATGCATATATACAATTAAATCTATAGCCTAGTTAGCAAGTAATTTATTCTTTTTTAATTTTAAAACCGAAAGTAGGATTTATATACGGTATACGCCCATTTCAACAAACTCGATTATTTTTAAGTTTTAAAGCACAAAAAGACGGATTTCTACCTTGGAACCACCAGATATATTCTAATTCTCATAGATAAAATAAAATATATAGCCTAGTTAGCAAGTAATTTATTATTTTTCAAACGGTATCGCTTTTAAAACCGAAAGTAGGATTTCTAGACGTATATGTCCATTTCGACAAACGCGATTATTTTTAAGTTTTAAAGCGCAAAAAAGACGGATTTCTACCTTTAACCACAAAATATACTCTAATTGGCATAGATGAAATATGTTTATTGTTTTTACTTAGATTTACTTTCATTTCAAGGTGTGTGGCTTTAATATCACGGACATGGATCCGTAAACATATTATAATCTGGATATGAATTATATATAAAAAAAATAATTTCAGACGATACAACTATAGCGGATAGTGAATATTTCATGTGGAATAATTTAATTAATAAAATAGCGGATTATATTTATAAATACTTTAACGATTTTTCTTCATTTACTGTTGCGCGCCATTCTCGTTTACTGCACTCTGTACCAGAACCCGCAATAAACTTGATGATCTGCATTGATTTATGCAACCAATTAAGTGCGGATGTATTTCTGGTTTAACGCTTTGATAACGCCTAGTGGCGGAAGAATAAATATAGTTCCTAACGATATTACTATTTCTTTGTGCCGGACTATATTTCTAGAACGTAGTATCGCTTCATCTTGTCTGTGATGAAAGGCTGACTCACGCTCATGGCTAGTTTTTGTGAAAAAGCAGGAAAAAAATAGTGATGCAGTGATAAAGCGGTTTTTACTGTATATTGACCTTCAGATATTGAACGCGTGCAAGGATGTTCCGCGGTGTCCACGAAAGAGATTATTCGGCATGTTTGTATAACATAGTCATGGTAGACGTGATTTTCGTCTTACTGACACGAAAAGATGCTGTTATCATGGTTACACCATGTGACCCCTTTAATTAAAAACTGATCATTTCGCCATTCAGGGATGATACCAAGGGTCCTAATATATGTTTTTAAGTCATCTGGACAGCTTTTGGCAATGTTTTGACATCTATTATACTTACATTGTGTGAAGGGAAATAACGCTGCGTAAGCATGAAAGTAGGGTATTTATAAGAAACAAAACCTCAGCATGGTATCCCATGTAAAATAATCAAACGACCAACGTGCGTTCAGTACATTATATACAAACACATATGTAACGTGATAGATCCATTTAATGAATATATCAAATAAACCACATATGGTCCAACATATTGTTTTGAAAAAGGCACCCGTGTGGTGTTAATGGAGTTTAAAGGTTGACTAACGGCCAAACAAATCACAGACCCAATTAATATCACGTATGTTAGAAATCTAATAGTCCTTGAGACGCATACGAGTAAAGCGATGAAATGGAAATGAAAATAAAGAAACATACTTAATACATATCTTTTAAGAACATATCAATTTACAGATTACATATTGACTATACCTTATAGTTTACCCATACTTAACACTATTTCAGGATAAATTGAAATTAATTTGAGGCATTTGAGTTGTTACATGTACTTGTTGCCATATCTAATTCGTATACGACTACGTGTGAACTAAATACTACTAGATTATGATAATACAATATGTTTATGTGATCCATGTTTATTGTAATACAACACCGAAATAAATTAATGCAATATGTGTGTTGATTGCAAATAAATTAAGGTTCTACAATCGGTCGAAAATATTGGGCATTTACAGCTTTTGGAACGTAGATTATTAAAATCTTGTATTGGCCGTATAAACTTGTTGATATTTTTCCTATGGACATTCAACGACTTAGAATTTGACTTTAGCATTCTGAATGATCACATTTTCATGTTATTCAATGTAATTTTGCGGAAACTAGTGCTTTGCAAAAATGGTCTTTTAATCATTTCGTTCCTGACATAAGAGTATTTTGTATATGGTGTGATATTGTATTATACTTTGTATGGTCTACACATATAACGAAAGTGTGCATGTTCACCACATAGACGGCATTCTGTCTATGCGATGATGGTCGCTAAATAGAGGAAACCGGTGACATGTCTGTTGCCAAATATGCGCGACATTGATAAAATATACTAACAGCATATGCATCAGTTTATGGACTAAATCAAGTTGTCAACGTTTAATGTTATCTTAATAAATTTGCTTTATCAGCTGGGTCTGCTTTTAAGTTGCAAACTCAATACCTCCCCGTAAACCGATTATAAGTCGATTTGACTTATATTTGAGTAACAGCAACTTTGCACTTGACCTTACAGGTCTTGTGCAAACCTCATTTTTCCAAAGATTTAATCAAGATTTAATGTTATGATCTATTTACGCTGAAACAACTATCGTTGCTTTTCCGCACACAAGCCCGCCTTACTGTTCTCCAATAAAATAAAATATAAATACTTCGTTGGTAACTGAATGAACGCGCTTCCCAAAAAGGCGGACCGTGTGCGCTTGGTTGGTGGTAACCCTACCGCACAGGTCGGTATTCCTCCGGTTATTGCGGCTTCCCACTACAGAACAAGACCGTACCAAAATTAATATGTTTCCGTAAAAGCTCAATAGCTAAAAACTGCAGCAATAATTTCAAATTCATTCCGACGTTCGTGTGTCTAGTAAGATAGAAACAAACACACAAGCACCCCCCCCCCCACACACACACTAACAGTTAGTAACACCCCAATCCCCAATCACACGCACTCTTCGTTGAAAACCTGCTTTACATATTACATAAGCATGCAATATAAACTTACGTTTTTCTTCTTTATTATATCTTTCACCAGTTAATTTATAGCACTCTGTATTTTATAAGCAAATGTTGACATCTGGCAGAAAAAACACAAGTGCCAATTAGCAGGTACATGAACATCCAAATGCCGAACGTAAGCTTTACAGGACAGGCATACGAGTGTTCATTATCTTTGAGAATTTCCAGACACTCACACAGCGTATTATTCGAGCTTTCTCAAAACATAAATATGTTTCAAAAACATGCCGTTGCAGGTTCACAAGTACCACAGTCTTACCCAATCAAATCATAAACTTCATGTTTTATTAAGAACAACATGCAAATTGGTCATTTGTGTTGTCCCATCATTAAGCGTGCGTTGTTAAAACATAACTCATTTTGTAACTTCGAGTTATTTAAAAAATGCTGGACACTATGCACGAAAATCAACATTAATGCTGAGCAGAGCAGACCTCTGCATTTTCGGTTTGGCCATATAGCAACCCAAACGGCCTTTAGGACGGCTACATGAGAAATGACAGAATCGGACCAGTGAATGGAAGTAACGTAGGTACCTGGCAGATCCGTAGATATCCGAACAACATATTGCGTTTTACGTATTGGAATACTAGTCCTTATTTTGACATATGCAAATTGATAGTATATTGTTTATTGTATGTCACTGTAATGCATCAATCGTATGGCTCACATAATATGATAAATATATATGTATTATAACCGTGGATTAAGTGTATAGTACGATTTCGAAAATCGGTTCAACGCTAATAAAGATTTCGTTTCTTTGTATGCTGACAACAAAAATAGCGATTCAGCAACACATAGATGCACAATTCAGAACACAAATATTTAACTGATGAGTACTTATGTTTCTTCTCAAAATCAAATGTGTCGGATTTTGTTATAACTAATAAAATTGTGAGCAATGCAAGTTTTCAAAATACCTAAACGGATAAGATTACTTTAAAAACGTATCATGATCTATGCAGTTATTTTTCGTGATTCTTTGACAATCACATTTGTTGAGAGTTACATGTAAACCTCATTTTATTGATTTATGTAATTTTGCTCTGTTATTATATTTACATTTTATTATTTTATTTATTTTATTTTATTATCTGTTATTAAGTTTACATTTTAATAGAAAAATTGTTAGAAAACTATTATTTATGTAATGTTAATGAAGCACTGAATATGAAATGACGTATAAATAATAATTGTACAGTTTATGTCTTACGGAATGCCATTTATGCAATTATAAACTATTACTGACGAACATAGAAAAGTTTTGCGTTATGAAAACTAGAAAGAAAGACAGATACTGACCATAAAATAGTATTTAGGCAAATTTTCTCCATGGTTTTAGTAATAAACTGATTTGATTTCAACAAGTATCTTTTAGAATTTTTATTGTATTAGTTTAGTCAATCCACATGTTCTGTCGATATGTAGTAATGCAAATAGTCTCAAACATTCTGTGATTTAATAATTTACGCAGTCAACATTAGTTCACCTATCATTTAGTACGAATAAAACGGTGTTGTTTGCAATTCAATTGTATTTTTTTGATACAAAATAAACATCAAATAATCACGGTGAAAACATTACCTTACATAAAGAGGTATGTCGCATATCGAGAAATCAATCTTAACGAGGAATATAAATTAAACTGAATGTGAATTGATGTAATTCACTTCAAGTTAGGAATATGTTTTTAGTTTTAAATAGTTTTAACAAACCGCTTACTTTACCGATCGTTTAGTTCATGACAAACACGTTTAATATACTAATATCAATGTAACATAATAAGTCAACAGGTATATTTCTAAAGTAAACACGGTTGAACACTATTGCATTACATAATACGTGTTTCCGATTGTATGACTCAATAACGCCACGTTATTGACCCATGTAGCCCAGTATATGCTTTCTTACGTATCATTCAACGTCACCTTCAATTACGCTCATTGTGTGTTGTTCTATGCTAAACGTTTAATCTTGGCATTGAAGAAATCATGTAATTCGTTATCTAACATAAATAATGTCGTTGCAATGTGGAATCACGGTATGTTATTATCTAAACCAAAAGATAATGAGGATTTATAAAAATACACATATATCTATCTAACAACATCATTGGCTTCAAAACGAAAACAATGAATGTTAAAATATTCGCCGGATGTAGATGCTGCAGATTTAACATTATGATTACATTGTATACATATGGCATTCTTATCTCACGTTTTCATATGGACACATGTTGCACAATTTGCTGCTCTCAATGTGCATTTCTAGATGTGCTGTTAATCCCTCGATAATCTTACACTAGTTTTAAAAACAAAAATCTTGTAAATTTATCGTTTATATCCTTATATTTTGTTGATTTTATCATCAGAAACATTAAGCTTTTGATAGTATGTGTGTGTTTATGTCAATCCATGTTTATGTTCGAAAAGTCCTTCTGCAAAAAAACAACAGAAATAATTCAACAAGTACATAATAAGTATCATTAAACTTGAAACTTTGAAAATCTTAAATGTCCGGTTTCGGGATTTCAGTTTCGACAAATAGGAAAGAGGCGAAAGATTCGAAAAATGACATGGACAAAAAATCGATTTCGACTTTATGTGCTTAAAAAACGCAAAATTGCTTTTGAACGTGATTTTTAACAAATTCATACGTAAATTAAGAAAACCCAGAAATGCAATATTTTTTATTGCAAAACGGGTTGCGCTGTCTTAATTCCGTTTTAACGTTTTGATAACAATGTCAAACATTTAGTACATCTGTGATAATTTTATTGCGAAACGGTTTGTTATACAAATAACACATTTCAATACTAAAGACACACTTTTCAATATTGTTGTGCTTTTCTGCGTTACATTTCCCTCAGAACCAGAATTGGTTGAAATCACTTTCTATGCACACTATTTTTTGTTTAATCGTTTTAAATTTCCAAATTCATCATCTTCGATTCCTTTTGATTATAGTCGAGTCTTACAGTTTTGTCAATTGTTTATATAATAGTTTGTAAATACGACTTTTGAAAGGTTTTTATTTCGAACCCATTGAAATTAATTAATACATGTTTCATGCCTTTTTTTCAAAACGAATTTATTAGAAAAAGGTTTGTTATAGAAATTTTCAATTGCAAAAAGACACTTCAGCCAATTTTGCTTTACACTTTTTGCAAAACGGGTTTATTGCAAAACGCGTGTTTTTTATATATATATCTTGATGTATATGCGTGTTTTATATATATATATATATATATATCTTGATGTATATCTGCAAGTTTAAAAGAACTTACTTTATATTTTAGACCGCAGGAAAATGCATTTTAAAATAATTGAGAAAAAAAGTTTTACGTTGACTTTTAAAACTTGAGTACATCAATGAATGCTTTGACTTCCAGAAGCAGTTCATTTAATGTTTAAATAAAACAGACACGGTAATCAAGTACATGTTTCAGGGCAGCAAAACCTTACATGTGATGACCCTTTGTAATAACAGTTATCGTTGAAATCCTTTAATTATAAATACATGCATTCAAGTTTCGATTTTTGTTTCACAATAGTAAAATGAAAGACTACTGAAAACCCAAATGTTTTCGCGTTTTCGACTTTTCAAGTTTTCTGCAACAAGACCTCAAGAGACGGAAAGCCCTGTGGAAAATAAACGCGTAAAGCAAATACAAAATAAATATTCTTTAATTTGTAAATACGAATCTTGACAATCAACATCTACATGTATCTGTTATAATTATAGATAGCCATGCTTTTATGCGAATCATAAATGCATACTAATTTAATATTTTGCATTTTGTGAAAACCATCGATTAGTAACATCTAGTTTGTTATGATACATATACATATCTTCATATATATATCAAACTATAGAGAATATGTGTTTGCTTTCGGGGTAATACATGTTATATTTTCCGTAGTAAAGAATAAACATAGATATTTTAGATTGGTTATCGCGCATAAAAGTGTGAAAAAAGTATTTCTTCATGAAAAAATCATCTCTTAATAACCCAAAGAAAATATATTTTTCCTCTGTTTAATTGTTCAATTATTGGTTTTATTAATTTTATGAATTTGAAGACGTTTTATCCCGTACAATATCCTGATTGATGCGAAGTCAGTGAGCTAAGAAATCAACATTCCAGCGCCGTGTTCTATTTCGATTAAAGCGCCATGGATTCCACAAAATGCGAATTGATTCAGCTAAATGAAAAGTCGATTCAACTAAATGCACCATCGATTAAATTAAATGTAAAGTGGTTTAACTTAATGCACCGTTTTTGCAACTGAATGCGCAATGGGTTCAACTAAATGCGAAATGGATTCAACTGAATTCTACGAAACTTCGTCTACATACGCAGTGAATTCGCAATGGATTCAAATAAATGCACAATGGATTCAAGTAATAGCGCCATGGATTCAACTTAATGCGCCGTAAATTCAACTAAATGCACCATATGTTGAAAAAATGCGCCACATATATGTAACTAAATGCGCCATATAAATTTAACTAAATGCGTCATTGATTCAACTAAAGTCGCCGTTGATTCAACTGAATGCGAAATATATTGAACCAAAATGCGCCGTTGATTCTACTAAATGCGTTGTGGATTCAACTTAATGCGCCGTGGGTGCAATTTAATGCGCAGTAAATTCAACTAAATGCGCCGTGGATTCAACTAAATGCGCCATTGATTCAACGAAATGCGCCAAGGATTCAACTAAATGAGCCATGTATATTCAGCTTAATGCGCTATGGATTCAACGAAATTCGCCATGAATTCAACTAAATGCGCCATGGATTAAACTAAATGAGCCATGTATATTCAACTTAATGCGCAGTGGATTCAACGAAATGCGCAGTGAGTTCAACTAAATGCGCCGTGGATTAAACTTAATAAACCGTGGATTCAACTAAATGAGCCGTGGATTCAACTAAATGAACCATTGATTCAACTTAATGCGCCATGGATGTCAAACTTTTTTTTTTGGGGCTGCTTGTTACCCTACAATGATTATGAAGGGAATGTATGCATCTATAAGTAATGCATTCAATAATCTTAATCGTGCGTTGTATGATTAGCCAACCTGTTTAGAAAAACAAAGACGAATGGTTAAAATCAAACGCAGACATGATGCATCAGTACAAATATGCACATAAAATATTAACTCATCGAAGCTTTACGATGCAAGAGTGTTCTGAACAGGATAAGTAACAGTTATTGATTGTTTTCTTCTTTTTTCGTTTTCGAAAGCTGACCTGGAGTTGGACTCGGATAAGCACGAATTCGGATTGAAAATGTTCTTTATTTTATAATAACGTTTGCACCAAGATATTGAGTTCAGATGTCGTTTGGGTTTAACAGTACCCTCGAAACATTTCCTTATATTCACATTTTTCAATACGATTAAGAGGCAAAATTCGTGTTGATTAAACAGGTAGGGTATTTTTAAAATGATTAAATAACGTTTTTCAACGTTATATATAATTAGTAGGTTTGAGCATTAACGATAGTCTAACAATTCACTTTTTTCTTCACTACTTTTAAATGATTTGTTAGTGCGATAAAATATTCACATTCAAATCCACATATTTTTTCCAAACAAAGAAGTTAGTATCCAGGCAAATAAGAAATGATATCAGGTATTATTTATCCGATGATGTTCATCATATGATCACTTAGCATTTAAATGATAAATGTCCCAGTTACGTCAATAAAGGAACAGGAATCGTCAGAGAAAGGAATTACATACGAGTAATTATGTGTTCTTATTTACCATGTACTTGAAGTGCTTTTTCGTATTTAATATGTTTTTCAATGAATTTAGGTGATATACGAGTTATTAAAAAAAATCTGATCTGTCAAGATAAGTTAAACGGTTTGTGTGTGTTCAGATAATTTTCCCCTTATTTCCTTCAATCATACCCACAGTCTGTTTGAAGAAAATTTATCGCTAGTTCAGTTCCGTAATACGAACATATTGTAAATAAGATAAATTTTGTGAAAATCAAATAAAACGTTCAAAACAACAAAATACGTTATATAATTTTTCAATGCCATAATTATGAATGCATAAAAACATAATAAAGTACTAAATGAATAAATTTTTCCTTTAACAAGTATTACATACACAAGACATGATACAACAGTAAACAATAGCATTTAGCATGACACAATTACACACGTCACATTTCACAACCTTCCAATCTTAATAAGAACATGTTTTGGAAACGTGAAATGTTCTTATTTGTAAATATGTGCAACTGTTTGTAATGTTTCACAATTCAAGTATTGAATACAACGATTAATACTTTTTCAAGTATAAGCATAAGTAATAATGATAATTTATATTTGTTTTTTTTTTAGATTTTGCTGTTTTCTACACCTTTTCATAAAAGACTTGTGTTTTTTAAAACGTGATTCATAAAATATAGGATTGAATGTTTTTGTTAATTATAAATATATCGTCCATTATTAAACATATGAAATGTTGTAATAATTTCCGCCAATATGTTCCAAATAAGTTAATCAATCTATTATGCAGGTTAACAAGGTCGAAAATCATAAAGTAGAATCCAAATCAAATTTAATACTGAAGTATGAATATACATATCAGGGTGTTGGAAAGCTTATCTTTGCGGGGTCGAGATAAGGCGGCTCTTATTAAGTGATTCACCTTAACATTAATAAGTTATGTCAGATAATTATTTACACCCATGAAGGCTCTCTTATTTGTTGCGCCCTTGTAAGTTTTACGCGCAAAGAAAGCCACAAAATATGACCAATATATCGTTTAACAAATGATAAAATGATTATCATAAATGTAAAAAAAAAATAATTTATAAATGTAAAATGATTTGATCAAATGTAGTTTGGATGAAATATTAAGTCTGTTACTATCATTTAATTAATCAACAAACATTCAACTTTACCATACATTAACATTAAACGACCACAGCAGTAGCATGCTATTTTTGATTAAAAGTTATAAAAATAATTCAATATAATATTATTTATTGTATGTATGCCACATTTATGGTCAGATTTCAAAATATTTTTTTCGTGCATTAATATAATACCAAAGTTTCCGTCATTAAATACTGGTTATGCACCATGTTTTAAAGTGTTACTTTCTTTCTAGGTAAAATCAATTGTTTGACGTGATTTCATTTTTCTTAAATCGCTGAGCAAATTTATGGTTAATATAACATTTAAGGTAGTTAATGGTGTCGCTTTTCGTTATGATAATGTTTTGTGTAAAATATTATTATATTAAATACATTTACAAGCAGGTCATGCTTACAGTTTCAAACTCCCATATGATAGAGTTTGAACAGCGTTAAGTAAAATGTAAATAACTGTGTACACGTATTGCGCGTATAAATATATATTTGAAGTGCAAGTGCGTTTGCCTGTGAATTATTTATAATTGTTTCGGCCAATCATCTTCTGAAAGTTAGAAAGAACGAACATATTTTCATGTTGTGTCTGGATCGCCGATTTGTTTGAATAAATTATATTTCATGTTTATGGTCCTAAGGTAGACAACGATTTGCTGTTCTAGTACATGATTTATTTGGGGACTTTTCTCCTATCTGTCAACTCCCAACTAGAATATGATTCGCAATGCGTGAGTAAAGAAATTTCTTCTGAAGCTTACAACAACGGGTTGAATAATCAAAGATTCATTGAACATGTTCGTTCGTTTTGTCACATCTACCTGTGAAATTCTAATAACTGCGACTGCATGTCTACAATTTCTGTCAGCGACCATATTATGCAAACATTCCGGGTCTTTCATGCATGTAGACAAATTGTCATTTCTTACAACTCATTCAGCAAAATGCATCAGTCGTTGTTTTTCGAAACATGTGGTTTCTATTTTATCAACCTAAGCACAAAGCAAGGTGTGCAAGACAAGTACACTTATGTAATACTACTACATCATCATTTTGCCATTATCCTATGCCAAGTATTATTGCATTATGACAAATGATATTATAGAATACGTGTCGCGTAATGTGTATGGTCAGAGGTTCTGACATTGGTTGTATGTTCATGCATGTTTTTGTAGTTGTTCCAACTATTATCGACGAACCGGCAAAGTGGTATAAGCAAATAATACTGTTTGTTGTAGTAACAGTAACGTGCACAAGTAACGTATTTGTAAAAAATGATAGATTGGTTTGCGATATACTTCTGAGAAATCGTAAGGGAAAAACGATTAAATTGACATAAACAACATATCAATTATATGCAAACGTCTACTCAATTAAGCACACTAAGTCGCTAGGCTTTTAAAATGATTTGTGTATTCGAGGGAAATATAAGAGATGAGCCGTAAAGACTCCGAGAATAACATCTATTGTTCTGAAGTATATTTAAAGCAACAGTCCCATTTTTTTCGTTTTTTACAATTATTACATAATATCGGGATGTAGATATAGTATTTTGACCCATAATATTAATATATTGTTTTATTATTTTTTGTCTGTGTGGACACATATGCACCGCATGTATGATCATAAGAATTATACACTTGTATAACTCAAGTGCTTAAACATTCAATAAAAACGGTAGCAAACAGAGTGCGAGGAAACCAGTATGTTAGAATCACGGACAGAAAGTATATTTCATGAATCTTAAGGCATCACATTTGTAGAACCACAGCATGTTTGATTCTGATAGCAACATGAAACACTTGATAAATAACTATTATATGTATATGCATGCGGTGGTGTATATAAGAAACATGTTACTAGCATTTTATATTTTACGTTTATTTGATGTCTTATGCGCGTTTATTAAGTTGTTTATTATTATTATTTAGTTTTTTCTATAAAACATATAGTGCTGTTATGTCCAGTTATCATATTTTCGATGTTGTTTATACGTGATTTTGAGGCCGTATTGAACATTTTCCAAAACGGGTTCTGGTTTTTAAAAATGAACACTAACACATTTCCTGAACTGCCTACGTTGGGATTTTGGATGTACATGTACTTACTAATTGAAGTGTGTGATTAATTTATTATTTTGAAAAGCAATTGTGTTTCGTTAACATATATTTTCAAACCCATGTATTATTTAATGTTCTTAGAAAGTTTTAGGAATGTTTTTGTTTTAGCATGTGGTAAACAGTGTTAAACCAACGCTCGTTCTCTTCTTATCACAGAGAAAATTTGCGATGTCTATGATAAATCTTATATTGTTATGTCCATCGCTATTTAACTTGCATGCGCATTTATATCGCTCTTTGTGATGTTTTGAAAACATATTTATCGCGAGTTGTATATATATCCGTCAATATAGTTGCCAACATATGGCGTTTGAATAAGTGGTATATAAGAGTGTGTTTTGTTTTCAACGGAACAGTAGATTTTCAACATCTATATGTTTTTATGTCCCTCAATCTTAACTGGGGGACATGTTGTTTTTGCCTTGTCTTTTTGTTGGTGTGATTGTTGGTTTGTTTGCGTCAAACTTTAACATTGGTCATAACTTTTGCAATATTGAAGATAGCAACTTGATAGTTGGCATGCATGTGTATGTCATGAAGCTGCATGTTTTGAGTGGTGAAAGGTAAAGGTTAAGATAAGATCATCATTCAAGGTCAAAGATCAAATATATGTGGGTCATATTGTTTTACAAACGCATCTATTTTGTTTCTCAATAAGGTATAATTGTACTTCCTTTTTGACGAACACTGTTCCATTTGACATTAGTCGGAAAAAATCTTCGAATAAAAAAGGGCTATGAAAGCTGAAAAGTGCTTAACTGAGCTCAGTGTACAACAACTGTCAAAATAGTACTTGGTGACCTTGTTAATGTGGCGCAGTATTAAATTTGAATAGACATGATTATGATAAACATACATCCTACTTTTCAGCGTTAAGTAAAAATGACACGGCTATATTAGATTATTTCTACGATGTTAAAGGTATCCTAGGTCTTAATCCATTTTTTCATAAATTCACACATATATGTTGAATAGATAAATATTCAGGTCAGGTTTCTTCAAGACAGAGTAATTAATGTAGCTTTGAGAGAGATAACCAGACTTTTGTAAGATATGACCTTATGATCTAGGTTCTGGTCCCCACTTGACCGAAATAACTGTATTGTTTAGAAGTTGCAGATATTAACAGTTTAACTAAGTTTCATCAAGATTTAGACAAATAAGCTTATACATTTGTGACACAGTTGTTTCTGAGGGCTGACCTGGTGACAGATTGTTTTACCCAACCATGCCAAAACATGAATAGAGGCAAGATAATTGACCCTGTGACCTAGTTTTTTTGTTCACTTGACCCATATTCCAAGCCCTCGTAAATTGTGTGATGATTAATAATCTGGCCAAAATTGAGTAATAACTGTGGATAGATGCGTTTTTTTTAAAAGTATTTCCTAAGATTTTACGCCTTTTGCTAGTGTTTGACCCCGCTAGACCAAGGTTTAAACTTTTCCTAGATTTCGTCCAGATAAACATTCTAACAAAGTCTCATCAAGATTGAGTGTACAATGCTTCTTATTGAATGGTAATTAGCTAGTTGTTTAAGACACGCGTACACGGTGGGTTCTTTATGTACACCTTTGATTTTAGGGTTTTATATTGTATCCCTATAATATCTCAAACAAAAGGCTAATAACCACACTGTCCGGTCGGATTCCTAGGTATAACCAATACTTCGGAAAGATTAAGAGAAACCAACCACACTGGGGGTTGGAAGTTTTTTAGTTTTTGTGTTTGTAATGTTAACATACTAATTTGGCTAACAAAAGGTACTTTTTGTTATGCGTTGGTAAAATATAAGCCTGGATTCCAAGCTGGCGAACGCGAACCATAAACATATCCCGATTTCAACGGCATATGGAACGATGACAGCTTTACCAGGAAAGTTAACTGAGATAATGAAGCTTGAAATCATCACATGCTGATAAAGGCCTCCGTTGATGAACAAGGTGTGTTATGATGGATTGATTCATTGCTGCTTAAACCGACGTAAATAGCACCGTTTATTTCTGCCTATATTGTGTAAAATACAATATTTTATTACATATTTTGAAACGTCGAGAATATGCAATTTCGGACGGAAAGAACTATTGATTGATTGCTGTTTATGAACTGTAACATTTGAATGCCGAATTGACATAACTTCTCGCCCAGCAAATAATAACAATGTTCTGCAACTTTTTAAAGTAAATTTGGAAATTTCTGACAGCTTAGAATATTGAACATTGCCGTATCAAAAGCATCTGTTGAACAAATATGCCTTTTCATTAACGCCATCATTAATTGCAGTTCTGGATTTGAATCTGTGATGTTAACGTTTAATTTGATATATGTATTCAAATAAGAATGATTGATTGATTGCTTTATATGAACTGTACCATTTTGATGCAGATTACACATACAACCTCGCCCACCGAATAAACACAATGATCTGCTACTTTTTAAAGTTATTTCGAAAATGTTGAACATTTCTGAACATTTATAATATTGAACATAGCCGTATCAAAAGCATCTGTTGCGTGTGGGTGCGTTTGATTTGAATAAGACTATGACTGTTCATAAACGTCATCGTTAATTGCAATTCTGGATACAAATCAGTGATTTAAAGTTTTAATGTAATATATATATTCAATTATTATCCATGAATATGCAAAATTTTAAGCATAAGGATAACTAATTGTGTTACATTGCAGGTTAACAGTTATGGAAACACTAGTGACGGACCAAAACAAATGAATGAAGCTTCTATTGAATAACTGAAGTAGAAAAGTTATATGGAACTTTTAAACGTTAACGTTACCCATTTCGTTACGTAGACGCAGCCAACGACTCCTATGCCGACAAGTGTATGAGTAGAAAACCTTCAACTATTCGGTTAATAGAAGACGTGAAAATATATTACAGTTTATCTACGCAGATACTTTATTCAGAACGAAATGAAAGATTTGTCGTATTGTTCACTGTGTATTTTTGAGGGTTGTTATGGTATGGTACATGGTTTATATCATACTACTCTAGCTGTAATGTTTACATAGCTTTACATATTATTTATTTCCATCTTTGACTATTTTCAGAAATCATGTATAGATATTTAGCTGATGCGGAGCTAGGTGTAGAAGTACTGTTACAGAATGTATGTTGCAGTTTTCTTGTTAAAATTTATGTTTCTCTTTTTTGTTAGTTTCTGAATCGACATGCATTTCTAATATCCACAAGTAACCATGCAGAATAGCAATACCTTTATGGCTGAACAATATGATAGGGAGTTCCTGTACTTGGGTATCGACATTTGCAGGTTAAGTAATTAAAGTTATATAAGTTATTTACATAAAAACAATGTGAACAAAAAATTACTGTGAAACCATTTATTTTCGTCAGCACGAAATTTCGTCCTTTTAAAAAAAATGACTATTTCGTCAGCACTTAAATTCGTCCATTTCTGGTTTTGAAAAAAAGCGTACGATTTGTTTGTAATGGTTGTAATACATGTAATACGCGGTTGCGAAAAAATCGTGCTGGGGAAAGAGGGGTGACACTTGGTAGTCACTTGCAGGAGGTGGGTCTTGTTTGGCATATGCCAATTAACAAGTCTGTTATTTCAGGTGATAGTAACTGTCCCTTATTATTTTATGTCATTGACACGTTCTTTGTTATGATTAGCGGATAAGTGGGACTGAATAACCGTTAACGAGTGTTTTAAACAACGAAGCCAATTGCCAATTAGTCTTTTTCCATTACAATCACGGACAACCAAACACAAATCAATATGTTCTTTTTTTTAATTTGTAATAAAAGCGCAGAATATATTTCAGTCAGGTGTTGATCACACATCGTCATATTTTAATGCGTTTAATAGTATTGTCTTAAATCCGGATTCGCCGCGTGTTGGCTGTATAATCTGCAACACCCCTGAAAAACAACAACAACAACCTTTATTAGCATATAAGCATAATACAATGCTTTTTTGCCACAAAACAGAAAGTTACGCAGTGTGTGTTTTAAACATACATTGATTCAATATTCAATAAGAGAAGTTTACAAAAAACAGTAGTACGTACAGCAGTAATCAATATAATTATATCATCAACTGTAATACGAGGAAAATGTAGAATTATTTTAATGATACAAACATATTCAATGAAAAAAATAAAATTAAAAATAACCTGGCTATGTCTTGTAGAAGTTAACAATTATAACTGATTGTCTATATTATTACGCATTTCATTAGCATTGAAAATATATTTAGCAAGGCTTATTATGTCTCTTTTATTTGCCGACTGCATTAGAAAGTCAAATTTATTGAACGTTGGCCACCTTTGAAAATATGATTTTAAATGTTTCTTTCTAATTTCTCTATATAAAGGACAAACAAGTAGAAAGTGATACTCGTTTTCTAAAGCGTGTCCGTTGCAAAACTTACATTTTCTATTTTCGCGTAGTATGTTATTATAACGACCTCTTTCGATTTCTAATCTATGTGACGATAATCGAAATCGTGTAAGTGATGTTTTGTATTTCTTATTTGTTATAAAATCAAGATATGGTTCTAACTCAAAAGTGTTTTTAAATCTACAATAGCTCATGAGTTTAGGGGAATTATTTATCTCACTATACCAGATTTGTTTGTAATTATCTAATAAACGTTGTTTAATTGTATTGTAGATGAATGTTTGATCGGTTTGATTTATGATAGTTGTTTGATCCGCCCATATATTGCTTAACCCAAGCTCGTCAAGAGTGTTTTTTATGTGTGACGCCCAATTTCGATGGTTGTATGTGATATTTTGTTGTGCATCGTTAAATATCACAGAATATATTGTTTTTGTGATACTGTTATCACTTGATTTAAGTATTTTCAACCAATAGCGGAATATTTGTAATTTGCGTATTATGTATAGCGGGTATCGTCCTAATTCTCCGTACATACCAGCTAGATTTGTAGATTTGTTTACTTTTAAGAGTTTTCGAAGTAGTTTTGTATGTATTATTTCGATTTCTTAAACTTTCGTAAACCCCCATACTTCTGCTGAATAGTGTAGGGCTGGGGTGACTAGTTTATCAAATAGGTTTAATTGTTCGCGTGTTGAGAATTCGTATTGATTAATAATAGTGAAAAGTATATGTAGAGATCTATTTCCACGTTCTGCTAGTGTTTGGGCTGTTTTATACCAGTTACCATTCTTAAATAGTGTTATACCTAAGTACTTGAAAGATAATAATTCCCCGTAGAGGTAAAAGTTATAATTTGTATGGCGATTACTTTTTTCAAAGATCAAGACCTTTGTTTTACGTGTATTAATTTTAAGTTGAGTTACTATGCAGTAATTTTCAATGTCATTCAACATTGATTGTAATGATGTTGGTGATGTCGAAAACAGAACTTGATCATCTGCGTATGATAACAAGAAAAACTTAATGTCGTTAATCGTTATAATTCCTTCGATGTTTGAGTTTATGTTCTCTACCATATCATTGACGAACATTAAAAAAAGTATGCTTGAACACGGGTCTCCTTGTTTTACTCCTGTATAAGATATTATATGATCGGATATTTGTGATTTCATTTTAACAGCTGCCTTAACAGAAGTATACATAGCTCGAAACGCGGATACAAATTTGGTACTAATTTTTTGCGATATCAGTTTTTGCCATAATAGTGCACGGTTTATGCTATCATAGCATTTAGCATAATCAATGCAAATGCAGTATAATTTTTGGCCCGAATTTAGTACTTTATTTATTATACTGTGAAGTATAAAAATACAATCTACAGTACTTTTGCCTTTTTGATAACCGTATTGGAATTCAGATATTGATTTGTTCGATTCGCACCATTTGGTTATTCGGTTTAATAATACTTGTGAATAAATCTTTGATATTATATTATTTAGGGTTATTCCGCGATAGTTTTCTGCTTGATTTGGGTCACCACTTTTATAAATTGGTGTAATATAACCTAGTCCCCAATCTTTCGGGTAATTTCCACTTTCAAATATGTTATTGAATATATGTGTCAGATGTGGTTTTATGATGGTGTATGAAGCTTTGATTATTTCAGCTGGTATCTGATCCGGCCCGTTTGATTTTCCGTTGTGTTGTGTTGATAATGCTTGTTGTATTTCATTCTCTGTTATCGGGGAGTCAAGAAAATCCTTTGTTTCGCTGTTGCCAGTGTTGTCATGGATGTTGTCAATGTTTTCATTGGACATGTCGTTTATATCATTACTATATAAATTATTGAAATGTTCATACATGTTTTCTATATTGATGTTGTCGGGAATACTTGCGTGTTGTTTATGACATTTTTAAATATTTTTCCAAAAATTTTTAGGCTGTGTTTAAGCTATATTGGTTAACCGTGCCCCTTCTACGACTCTATAGCGGTGTTTTGCTTTTCGTCTTACATCGTTATATTTTGTTCTGTGCTGAATAAAATTGTGTCTGTTTGCATCAGTTTTACTTTTATTGAAAGCATTTTTTGCGTGTTTGAAATTGTCTTTTGCATTTTTACAGGTTGAATCGAACCATTGTGGTTTTTTATGTTGCCTGTTGTGCGAATTTATTTTTATTACTTTGTCGAATATGCATGCACTGTTTTCTTGAAGATATTTAGTCAAAATACTAGTTTTCTCATCTACCGTTTTATTTTCATCAAAAAATGTATTAAGTTTTGAATTGTATTTTTTATTAACGTATTAAATTCATTAATTTTAGATTCGTAAAACACTATTTTTTTAGTTTCTGTTGTATTAGATTCATTAATATTAAATGGTGTCTTTTTGGTGTAATTTTTCATATTTAAACTAAAATATAGAGCTGCATGGTCAGAAAATTCTGTCCAGTCTAGAACTTCAAATTCTTTAACAAAATTCCGATCGAGCGTATCCTTTTGCATTAATAAATAATCCGTTACACTGAGGCCACGTGATGAACTGAAAGTGTAATTCCCATGTTTATCTTGCGCTAATCGACCGTTGGCAATAATGTGACTGGTGATTTTGCACATGGAGATCAAAGCGCGACCTTGAATGTCAATCACGTGATCTTGATTCATGCGTTTAGGAAAACTCGTGGGCGTAAAGTAAGAGTTGTTTGTATTTAAAGTGGTATCGCCATCTAAATGTTTGTCATATTCTAATATGTCTGATTAATTCCCAGTTCTTGAGTTTAAATCTCCAACAATGTATTTAAGGCCTAAATTACAATATTTTTCGATGCCTTTTTCTAATTCCTCAAAAAAATCAAAATCTTTGTCTTTTAATACTTTTGAAGTGATAGGTAGAATGTATGTACAACATAAGTATACATTTCAAACAGTGATTGATCTAATTTCAACCATACTATTCCATAATTATCTTTTTCTGCAACAGTTATCTTATGTTTAAATGTTGTTTTATAATAAATTGAAATACCTTCGGCTTGACGACCTTTTTTAATCCCAAATGATTTATGTCCATAAATGTGTTCACTAAGATAGTTTTGAATTTCGATGTTTGTTGATTGCGTTTTGCTTGTCCAAGTTTCACTTAATACCAAAAGGTCGTAATCGCTGATTACTTGTAGAAAGTCACAGTCATTTATTTTTCTATTGAGTCCGTTTACATTCCACGAGATGATTTTGAACTTCTCAGTGTCCTACATATTAACTTCCCGGAAGATCCCGTCCGCTCCTCTGGATAGTAGTTTCGGTCCCGCCCATTTTGTTTTTCTACCGGCTGCTCGTTCCCGGTCTACCAAGTGCTGTTTGTTGCGTCTTTTCTCTAGGGTCCCCCTCGTTTGTTGGATACCGATGCCTTGATGGAGTGCTTTCAGGTCTTGGCTCCGCTCAATTGCTGTTTTTCGCACGAGCTCTCGATCTTCGTAAAGATGGAATTTTGCTACAATAGGTCTCGTTTTAGATGGTTTACTCTGACCTATTCTGTGTACTCTGTCAAGGATGATATTTTTGTCGATGTGGAGAACTTCTTTAATGAGTGTTTTAATAATTTCGTCACAGTTTTCTTGGCTTGACGTTTCCGCAATACCATGAAACAGAAGATTTTCACGTAAGCTATGAAATTCAAGTTTGTCGGTACCTTCATCAATTTGGGTGATTTTCTTGTCATATGTGTGTAGTGTATCTTCGATACACACAATGGGTAATAAAGTTGTTAACAATTAGCGCTAATCAACACTATTATACCTAAACGAAGTCGACGAATTCGATACAGCCTTATTGCATTCGCGTTTTACAGGAAATGTCAGTTGTCAGTACACTGTATAATGTACACCCCTTTGTGTCAAAACCGGATTTAACTTGAGTGTGAATAGTCGACTGTTTCATGTTCTTTGTATCAATACCATCCGGGTATCTGTACTATAAGTATACCAGTCTACAAACAAGGTGCGCGCTCCCGCATATGGGTATTCGGACGTTCAAAAAATTGACCTACGGTTTAGCGTTCACGCCGTCGAACGCATTTAGAAATATAACTCGTTTTTTTTCCACTATTTCTATACTTGCAAAAAATACTAGTGGCTTATTACTTACCTTGCAATCTTTTTTTCTCGCATTTTGCGAGTGTGCGAGTGTTAATTTCGAGCCCTGTGTATATGCGTTGATTACGCTGGATTTAAATGCCTCATGCCTACGGTAATTCAGTCTTATTTGTTTCAAATATGGGACATGATTGTTCGTTAGGATCTTGAATTCGTCCATCGGTCGAAGGACGAAAAAGATGAAAATTAATGTCTGACGAATAATAATGGTTTCACAGTATGTAAAAATTAAACACAAACGTGTTGTGGCAGCGTGTACCTTACAAATTTGAAACATGTGTTTGGCATGTGGTCTCATTTGTTTCTTGCATTAAATATTCATTGCTAAAGCTGTTTGGTAAAATATTTACAATTTTGATTAATTCACACAAGCCGCATGAAAAAATCAGTCAGCTCCGACTATTTATGGGAATCATTTTAAATTAATATGGAACAGTTGGCTAACAAATCACATACGGACATATCATAAATCATATAAACCATTAACTTTATAACGATAAACGTTATAAACATCGTGTTTGTACTAACGTACAATACCTCAAATCGTATTAAGGCTGGCACCCTATATTGAAGCATCTGTCAGTAATGGGGCGCAACATATCACATTATGACATTGAAACATCGCGAGTATCAAAAACTGCATAACAACGCACCATCAGTCGAATTAACATGTGTCTTCTATCATAAGAAACTCGAAATTTTTATCATCTAGGGCTGCCAGCATAAACATGACACGTTTGGCAACAGTAATACATATAAATATCGAATATTTATTTTGGATATTGATATAATAGAAACAAAGCCAAATTATGGTATTTCTATCTGAACAAGAATTTATGATTTATCATAATATTATTAGGCCAATCAGCAAATAAAATATATATAATCGTATGGCTATTACAAATAAAGATCAATGCAGTTGGGAGCCGAAATTGTGTGACAGTCAAACATTATGACATACAACAATTATTTGATAAATGGTACATTTTATCTTAACGAATCATATTTATACTAACTGTTAGAAAAAAATGTATGTCAGGTATTTATGGTGATTGGAAAGATGGAACACCAGAACAAGTATAAAGACAATCTAAGCCTTCGATTCGTATAACAAAGAATATACTATGTGTTAGTCAGAATGTTACAAATAAAAACAAAGATTGCTTTTTTGATTGAATGTTAATATGAATAGATAATTCCAATATTTGATAGAATAAATCACCATAGAGCAGAACAAAAATGCAATAAAGAGCTCAGATCAGAATCACCAAGTGCATAAAAAACAATTTCCGTTGATATAAACGATTTGTCATCACTTATCTGTTTATCTGTTGTTGCACTATCTTTTGTAACACTCTTAAAGTGCTGTGTTTCCTTATCTTCAGCTGGTTATTCATTGTTTAATAATTCCATACCACAGGACATTGAACGTTACTCACAAACTTTGTTTAATCAAAGGTGCATTCCACATGAAATCGTTCAGCATTCTAATATATTTGTTTCCGTATTGTCCCATGTGGATATCGGCGATGAATCAACATATTGTTCTCAATCTTAGACAGAAAATACCGTACAACTATACTATCTGTTCACTTGACGTAACAATCGTAAACAATATATTCGTTTTATTTGTATAATTTATAAAACAAAACCACAATTACCAGATCATTTACCATACTTTGCCATAAGTTGCACCAGGATTTAAAAATCGCAAAACATTTCGTCGTTTTTAACAGCTAAAACTTAAGGTCACCAAACTAGTTAATATACAACAAACGAATGAAAAATTAACATTTCAAAATACTGACGTGATCAATGTAACAAGAAGTACTTGCCATCTAAACGCATTGAAATACATGTGGTTAAGGTCGAACTTTGAACACGGTATGTATAAATGCATTGACCTCTTTTCAAATGTTAACAATAATTCACGTATTTTACAACGGCACGATCAATTACTGTTTATTATTTTCCCTGCGAGTTATCTTTGCATAATATTTAGCGTCATTTTGTTGATGCATCTCTTAATCTAACATCAAAGAAGTCGTGTCTACGTAGAATCATATTCTGTTATTATCATTGCCACGATATATTCAATACTAGGGCAAATATGAATTAGATTAATTTTAGAGTTAATTTAATTTGCTTTTAAAAGATGAAAATGTATGTTGAGTCTCAAACCGGATGAACTTTGTAAAATTTGGGTTATATTTTGTCAATGAAATTAAAAATTATCTATTACATGTTTGTTCTTTAATAAGAATCGATAACATATAGTGTAACTTGATGAAGTCATATGTGTAACGCTTGCTTGGTGAGTTAAAAGTCCATTTTCGTAAAATTATCGGTTTTAGTCTCAAAGTGTACATGATATATAGTCCTTTTGATTAAGTTGACGAGTGAACGTACAATTGCTAAAACAAATATCTAGATGAGACATGTTTGAATAAATAGTATGTAGACAAAAATGAATATTATGTTCTATTGAATACATCATCATCGTGGCTAATTGGTAACGCTATTCGCCTTAATAATACTCTGAGATTTATTTTAGCTGTGTAAAATTGTATAATATGTATATTTAAACCACAAGTTAAGATGTATGATGATTCATTTTCACATATAATAATCCTAGTGAGTGTTTTATATTTTTTATGTGTTTAAATGGAAACAATGGAATATGATTTTACACGCACATATTTGTAAAAACGTTGTAATTATATCTTAGGTTATACATAATCTCATATACGGAGGTCATTCAGAACATGAATTTAATGCTCATAGCAGTAGCAGATGTGAAGATGAACGATAAAGCTTGAAAGTAAACTAAAATGATAAAGCATTAATTCGTCACCTTCAAAAAGCTGTCCTTACGGAAGCAAATAATTGTCTGCATGATTAGCTAAGGCATTATTATCATCTATTTATTTGAATATGCAATATAACCCAAAGTAACATTTTGTATATATCGTGTTGGGCTAACATGTTAATATCATGTGTTTAATTGTAACTTAAACAATGAGTCGGGCGGGAGAAATAAATAAAGTGTAAGATTTGGCATGCCTTCCAACCGATTTAACTCCAACAATTTGCATTGACCGATTATGTCGTATTGTTTGTTTTGCCTTTTATACGAAATTGGCTTCTTGCTTTTAGTCTATAACTTTAATAATTTACATTCTGATCTTTCTAAAACTTCAATTTTGTCTAGCAATTTGAAAGACATTGGGTTATTTCGAATACGAACATGTACATATCATTAGCAGATACGTTTGATATGCATACGTTCAAAGACTGTTTTGATGCATAAAATGAGTTCCATTTCTCGTTAACGGCGTCGTTTATTAGTGTATGATTTTAATAAAGAGGTTGATGAAAATTAGCAGGAGGCGTGGCAACGGACATTTTCTTGTTGATGTCAATTCATTCACACGGATAGAAAATGCGCGTTGATATTCATATATTTAATTGAATTCAGTTGGGCTTAATTACCATGTGAAATAGACGTGTATTCAAGTGTAAGAATTTAATGTTTTCTTGTATCTTTAATCACGTTTCACACAAACAATAAGCCAGCTGCAATCAATGCAGTGTAACTCCCATTTTTTTAATGTCCTTGAGTTGACATTTTAAAAAAATAATTATAAAAATAGATATTCAGTGGTATAACTTAAAAAACACACATATATATATGGTAACGAGAGCTCCAGTTCAGTTGCATAATTTTTACCGTGTAATTTATCTTTGTTTTAAATTCATTCTTCGGTAGCACATTTCTTTTCTTCATAATTGCACAGAGCTCAATGCAATATCCTTAAAATAAGCACCATTACGTTGAATTTGTTAAATGATCACGGCAGTTCTAGTTGGTCAACTATATATAGGGTGCTATATTAACTTTTCAAAGCTGTTTAGCTATTAAAAGTATTTCGATTTAATTTTCTTAATGTTTAAAGGAACAACTAAATGTTTATTCGACTATTATCAATATTTAAGAAATGATTCCTTTTCTTTGTATGTTTAAAATGAAAGCACTTGTGAACCTTTTATTATAAAATCGACTGTCGATATTAGAAAGCTATCACAATATATATGCACAATTTGAAATCAATGACATATGAAACACTCGTAAACCATGTCACAAAGATGTGTATCCAATTAGAAACCAGAATGTTTAACGTTATGGACCACACGGTATAACGTTATATGTCACGTTATAGCTGATGGTAATTCATTCCTACGTCAAATAAGTAGCATGCTGTATAATATCGTTACTTTTTGTTCTGTACATGTATGCGTTGTTACGAAAGTCACATATTTGCTTGTATATGGGTGTGTACGTATGTTTTGTGCTAGAAATATATGTCGTTGAATAGCCCATACAAGAAAGTTCAGATTTAGAGCACAGTATTGCATTATCCCTACATCAAAGCCTTTGACGACTATGAGCGGCGAATACCACCTGTTTAAATTACTGCGTTGAGATTCATAAATTAATATTTCATGCGCAAAAAACACTTAAGTGAGGAGTAATATTAGTGAGTAGTTACAAGAAAATTGTCTGCTTCATTAGCAGGTAGAGATCGTCATCAGTTAGCGACTTTTCAAGACCAACAGTAATCGCTGTTAAATTAATAACGTACGAGTACACATTTAAAAGAATTGTTTATTTTAATATTTTTAGCATTACATACGATGGGTTGGGACTATGATGAAGTTGTCAACGCAGACTCAATTTATATTATATAATAGTATTGTTAAATAAGTTCGAATGCAAACTTACATGCTGACTAATATATTATTTCCCTAAAATACATAATAATGGTGGAAACAGATATTTTAGAACCATGCGGGATATACAATTCGATATATATCTCAAAGGGACCGTTAAAAGCATTGTAGTATGATCTTTATAATATTTCGCGATCATTTTGCTTTTAAACTTTTATATGACGAGTTCAACCCAGATTTAATTCCTGCAGAGGAGAGACAATAGGACAGCTATTGCAGCAAAACCTAAACAGGATACTTTTAAGCTCGTTTATTCATTAATTGTGCATTTGCTGTCTCAAACTGTACTTGCACATACACTATCGGTATTTGAGAAAATAAATATATGTTTAATTCACCTTCAATCAATGATTTTGAGTATGTTGATTTTAGATGAATAATAAAAAGCTAGATAATGGTCAACGGATATGTACAATATCTACTTAACATATCCGTACAAGAATATGAGTTTTGTTCTGATGCAATTCTTTTTGTTATGACTAATCGTAAAGAACAAACTGTTATTAGAGTATTATGTTTATTTGACGTGAGTATGTTTCGTTATTTGCCGCATTACATGGTTACGACTACGTACAATTATTTATGTGGCGTATGGTATGACTGGTGTATCACAAATGTACCAACTTCATAACAAAATTCAAATCAATTTGTGTAATTTATAAAGCAATCATTTGTCGATTTTCAATATGTGCAATATTTATGCTATTTAATAGAAGAATAGTTTTTTGTTCGAATTCAATGTGTAAATAGGCTAAATGAATGACCGAGCGAAGCCATTTTATCACGCGGATAAACATAACTCAAAACAATTTTGATCAAACCAACCAAAACGAAAAGAAATAAATCTATGGGATTCTCTTGATAACAGAAACCAATCCTTAATAACTGTATAGTATTGATCACATCAATGAGTGAATCATATTGTTTTGAAAACTCGTCTCGTTAAGTGTTGCAGGCACTATCGTTCATACCCATAATTCATGTAACCGATACGTTTGATGAATATATGAATAAGATGTACCTTCAAAGATCAGAAAACCCCCCAAAAAAGCTTCAATTGGGTCTTGTATGCAGAGGGTTACGTGTTTGATTGACAGTTAAACATACAATTTGAATGCCAAATTATTTGGGTTGAATTTATGCAATCGATATAGTTATGTTCATGTGTTGGAACTTTCGTGTGAGTTTAGGTCAATTATATGGATACAAATGACCTAAAACCAACGATGTTGTTTCGATATTTTCACAAAATTAACTTAATTATAATAGAATTGCCCACCTACAAACCCTACTTATTTGGGCGTACAGTATTTCCTGTTCATCAAGCTATACACATAAGTTAGCAAATTAATTTTATGTTCTTAGGCTTGTTATCAGCGGTGCATGTTTCGTCAGCTAGAATCAGAATTCGATAATATAATACTGTACGTGTTTCAGTTGTTCATTGTTATCAAACATGTGTTTTTCTTCCCTTGATGTTTAATTAATATTTATTTTGCATAAACAGATGGGAGAAATATTCTGTAGAAAACTTATTAATGTAAAAACATGTTAAATAATGAACATTAATCATGGTCCACAAATTGGCATCTTACACTACATACTTACCCCTTTCCATAAGTTTCAAATACTACCGGAATAACGCAACATCACATTCAATAATATGTAAATACTTTGATTATCTTTTTCATTGCGTAATTCATTAACCTCGTTATCTAAAGTAAACAGGTCAAGTCATTATGTCATTGCCTTACTGTTATAATAAAAAGGATTGAACGTTGGTGTTCCACTACTGCTGTTGCGGCTGCATCTGCACCTTCTAATGCTAAAGTAGTATAAATATTAGTAGCTGTAAAGTTTATAATACAACTTTTTCTAATTCCTCAAACAAATCAAAATCTTTGTCTTTTAATTATTTTGAAGTGATAGGTGGAATGTATGTACAACATAAGTATACATTTTTATCAAAATCAAACAGTGATTGATCTAATTTCAACCATACTATTCCATAATTATCTTTTTCTGCAACAGTTATCTTATTTTTAAATGTTGTTTTATAATAAATTGAAATACCTCCGGCTTGACGACCTTTTTTAATCCCATATGATTTATGTCCATAAATGTGTTCACTAAGATAGTTTTGAATTTCGATGTTTGTTGATTGCGTTTTGCTTGTCCAAGTTTCACTTAATACCAAAAGGTCGTAATCGCTGATTACTTGTAGAAAGTCACAGTCATTTATTTTTCTATAGAGTCCGTTTACATTCCACGAGATGATTTTGAACTTCTCAGTGTCCTGCATATTAACTTCCCGGAAGTTCCCGTCCGCTCCTCTGGATAGTAGTTTCGGTCCCGCCCATTTTGTTGTTCTACCGGCTGCTCGTTCCCGGTCTACCTAGTGCTGTTTGTTGCGTCTTTTCTCTAGGGTCCCCCTCGTTTGTTGGATACCGATGCCTTGATGGAGTGCTTTCAGGTCTTGGCTCCGCTCAATTGCTGTTATTCACACGAGCTCTCGATCTTCGTAAAGATGGAATTTTGCTACAATAGGTCTCGTTTTAGATGGTTTACTCTGACCTATTCTGTGTACTCTGTCAAGGATGATATTTTTGTCGATGTGGAGAACTTCTTTAATGTGTGTTTTAATAATTTCGTCACAGTTTTCTTGGCTTGACGTTTCCGCAATACCATGAAACAGAAGATTTTCACGTAAGCTATGAAATTCAAGTTTGTCGGCAGCTTCATCAATTTGGGTGATTTTCTTGTCATATGTGTGTAGTGTATCTTCGATACACACAATGGGTAATAAAGTTGTTAACAATTAGCGCTAATCAACACTATTATACCTAAACGAAGTCGACGAATTCGATACAGCCTTATTGCATTCGCGTTTTACAGGAAATGTCAGTTGTCAGTACACTGTATAATGTACACCCCTTTGTGTCAAAACCGGATTTAACTTGAGTGTGAATAGTCGACTGTTTCATGTTCTTTGTATCAATACCATCCGGGTATCTGTACTATAAGTATACCAGTCTACAAAAAAGGTGCGCGCTCCCGCATATGGGTATTCGGACGTTCAAAAAATTGACCTACGGTTTAGCGTTCACGCCGTCGAACGCATTTAGAAATATAACTCGTTTTTTTTTCCACTATTTCTTTACTTGCAAAAAATACTAGTGGCTTATTACTTACCTTGCAATCTTTTTTTCTCGCATTTTGCGAGTGTGCGAGTGTTAATTTCGAGCCCTGTGTATATGCGTTGATTACGCTGGATTTAAATGCCTCATGCCTACGGTAATTCAGTCTCATTTGTTTCAAATATGGGACATGATTGTTCGTTAGGATCTTGAATTCGTCCATCGGTCGAAGGACGAAAAAGATGAAAATTAATGTCTGACGAATAATAATGGTTTCACAGTATGTCAAAATTAAACACAAACGTGTTGTGGCAGCGTGTACCTTACAAATTTGAAACATGTGTTTGGCATGTGGTCTCATTTGTTTCTTGCATTAAATATTCATTTCTAAAGCTGTTTGGTAAAATATTTACAATTTTGATTTATTCACACAAGCCGCATGAAAAAATCAGTCAGCTCCGACTAGTTACGGGAATCATTTTAAATTAATATGGAACAGTTGGCTAACAAATCACATACGGACATATCATAAATCATATAAACCATTAACTTTATAACGATAAACGTTATAAACATCGTGGTTGTACTAACGTACAATACCTCAAATCTTATTAAGGCTGGCACCCTATATTGAAGCATCTGTCAGTAATGGGGCGCAAAATATCATATTTTGACATTGAAACATCGCGAGTATCAAAAACTGCATAACAACGCACCATCAGTCGAATTAACATGTGTCTGCTATCATAAGAAACTCGAAATTTTTATCATCTAGGGCTGCCAGCATAAACATGACACGTTTGGCAACAGTAATACATATAAATATCGAATATTTATTTTGGATATTGATATAATAGAAACAAAGCCAAATTATGGTATTTCTATCTGAACAAGAATTTATGATTTATCATAATATTATTAGGCCAATCAGCAAATAAAATATATCTAATCGTATGGCTATTACAAATAAAGATCAATGCAGTTGGGAGCCGAAATTGTGTGACAGTCAAACATTATGACATACAACAATTATTTGATAAATGGTACATTTTATCTTAACGAATCATATTTATACTAACTGTTAGAAAAAAAATGTATGTCAGGTATTTATGGTGATTGGAAAGATGGAACACCAGAACAAGTATAAAGACAATCTAAGCCTTCGATTCGTATAACAAAGAATATACTATGTGTTAGTCAGAATGTTACAAATAAAAACAAAGATTGCTTTTTTGATTGAATGTTAATATGAATAGATAATTCCAATATTTGATAGAATAAATCACCATAGAGCAGAACAAAAATGCAATAAAGAGCTCAGATCAGAATCACCAAGTGAATAAAAAACAATTTCCGTTGATATAAACGATTTGTCATCACTTATCTGTTTATCTGTTGTTGCACTATCTTTTGTAACACTCTTAAAGTGCTGTGTTTCCTTATCTTCAGCTGGTTATTCATTGTTTAATAATTCCATACCACAGGACATTGAACGTTACTCACAAACTTTGTTTAATCAAAGGTGCATTCCACATGAAATCGTTCAGCATTCTAATATATTTGTTTCCGTATTGTCCCATGTGGATATCGGCGATGAATCAACATATTGTTCTCAATCTTAGACAGAAAATACCGTACAACTATACTATCTGTTCACTTGACGTAACAATCGTAAACAATATATTCGTTTTATTTGTATAATTTATAAAACAAAACCACAATTACCAGATCATTTACCATACTTTGCCATAAGTTGCACCAGGATTTAAAAATCGCAAAACATTTCGTCGTTTTTAACAGCTAAAACTTAAGGTCACCAAACTAGTTAATATACAACAAACGAATGAAAAATTAACATTTCAAAATACTGACGTGATCAATGTAACAAGAAGTACTTGCCATCTAAACGCATTGAAATACATGTGGTTAAGGTCGAACTTTGAACACGGTATGTATAAATGCATTGACCTCTTTTCAAATGTTAACAATAATTCACGTATTTTACAACGGCACGATCAATTACTGTTTATTATTTTCCCTGCGAGTTATCTTTGCATAATATTTAGCGTCATTTTGTTGATGCATCTCTTAATCTAACATCAAAGAAGTCGTGTCTACGTAGAATCATATTCTGTTATTATCATTGCCACGATATATTCAATACTAGGGCAAATATGAATTAGATTAATTTTAGAGTTAATTTAATTTGCTTTTAAAAGATGAAAATGTATGTTGAGTCTCAAACCGGATGAACTTTGTAAAATTTGGGTTATATTTTGTCAATGAAATTAAAAATTATCTATGACATGTTTGTTCTTTAATAAGAATCGATAACATATAGTGTAACTTGATGAAGTCATATGTGTAACGCTTGCTTGGTGAGTTAAAAGTCCATTTTCGTAAAATTATCGGTTTTAGTCTCAAAGTGTACATGATATATAGTCCTTTTGATTAAGTTGACGAGTGAACGTACAATTGCTAAAACAAATATCTAGATGAGACATGTTTGAATAAATAGTATGTAGACAAAAATGAATATTATGTTCTATTGAATACATCATCATCGTGGCTAATTGGTAACGCTATTCGCCTTAATAATACTCTGAGATTTATTTTAGCTGTGTAAAATTGTATAATATGTATATTTAAACCACAAGTTAAGATGTATGATGATTCATTTTCACATATAATAATCCTAGTGAGTGTTTTATATTTTTTATGTGTTTAAATGGAAACAATGGAATATGATTTTACACGCACATATTTGTAAAAACGTTGTAATTATATCTTAGGTTATACATAATCTCATATACGGAGGTCATTCAGAACATGAATTTAATGCTCATAGCAGTAGCAGATGTGAAGATGAACGATAAAGCTTGAAAGTAAACTAAAATGATAAAGCATTAATTCGTCACCTTCAAAAAGCTGTCCTTACGGAAGCAAATAATTGTCTGCGTGATTAGCTAAGGCATTATTATCATCTATTTATTTGAATATGCAATATAACCCAAAGTAACATTTTGTATATATCGTGTTGGGCTAACATGTTAATATCATGTGTTTAATTGTAACTTAAACAATGAGTCGGGCGGGAGAAATAAATAAAGTGTAAGATTTGGCATGCCTTCCAACCGATTTAACTCCAACAATTTGCTTTGACCGATTATGTCGTATTGTTTGTTTTGCCTTTTATACGAAATTGGCTTCTTGCTTTTAGTCTATAACTTTAATAATTTACATTCTGATCTTTCTAAAACTTCAATTTTGTCTAGCAATTTGAAAGACATTGGGTTATTTCGAATACGAACATGTACATATCATTAGCAGATACATTTGATATGCATACGTTCAAAGACTGTTTTGATGCATAAAATGAGTTCCATTTCTCGTTAACGGCGTCGTTTATTAGTGTATGATTTTAATAAAGAGGTTGATGAAAATTAGCAGGAGGCGTGGCAACGGACATTTTCTTGTTGATGTCAATTCATTCACACGGATAGAAAATGCGCGTTGATATTCATATATTTAATTGAATTCAGTTGGGCTTAATTACCATGTGAAATAGACGTGTATTCAAGTGTAAGAATTTAATGTTTTCTTGTATCTTTAATCACGTTTCACACAAACAATAAGCCAGCTGCAATCAATGCAGTGTAACTCCCATTTTTTTAATGTCCTTGAGTTGACATTTTAAAAAAATAATTATAAAAATAGATATTCAGTGGTATAACTTAAAAAACACACATATATATATGGTAACGAGAGCTCCAGTTCAGTTGCATAATTTTTACCGTGTAATTTATCTTTGTTTTAAATTCATTCTTCGGTAGCACATTTCTTTTCTTCATAATTGCACAGAGCTCAATGCAATATCCTTAAAATAAGCACCATTACGTTGAATTTGTTAAATGATCACGGCAGTTCTAGTTGGTCAACTATATATAGGGTGCTTTATTAACTTTTCAAAGCTGTTTAGCTATTAAAAGTATTTCGATTTTATTTTCTTAATGTTTAAAGGAACAACTAAATGTTTATTCGACTATTATCAATATTTAAGAAATGATTCCTTTTCTTTGTATGTTTAAAATGAAAGCACTTGTGAACCTTTTATTATAAAATCGACTGTCGATATTAGAAAGCTATCACAATATATATGCACAATTTGAAATCAATGACATATGAAACACTCGTAAACCATGTCACAAAGATGTGTATCCAATTAGAAACCAGAATGTTTAACGTTATGGACCACACGGTATAACGTTATATGTCACGTTATAGCTGATGGTAATACATTCCTACGTCAAATAAGTAGCATGCTGTATAATATCGTTACTTTTTGTTCTGTACATGTATGCGTTGTTACGAAAGTCACATATTTGCTTGTATATGGGTGTGTACGTATGTTTTGTGCTAGAAATATATGTCGTTGAATAGCCCATACAAGAAAGTTCAGATTTAGAGCACAGTATTGCAATATCCCTACATCAAAGCCTTTGACGACTATGAGCGGCGAATACCACCTGTTTAAATTACTGCGTTGAGATTCATAAATTAATATTTCATGCGCAAAAAACACTTAAGTGAGGAGTAATATTAGTGAGTAGTTACAAGAAAATTGTCTGCTTCATTAGCAGGTAGAGATCGTCATCAGTTAGCGACTTTTCAAGACCAACAGTAATCGCTGTTAAATTAATAACGTACGAGTACACATTTAAAAGAATTGTTTATTTTAATATTTTTAGCATTACATACAATGGGTTGGGACTATGATGAAGTTGTCAACGCAGACTCAATTTATATTATATAATAGTATTGTTAAATAAGTTCGAATGCAAACTTACATGCTGACTAATATATTATTTCCCTAAAATACATAATAATGGTGGAAACAGATATTTTAGAACCATGCGGGATATACAATTCGATATATATCTCAAAGGGACCGTTAAAAGCATTGTAGTATGATCTTTATAATATTTCGCGATCATTTTGCTTTTAAACTTTTATATGAAGAGTTCAACCCAGATTTAATTCCTGCAGAGGAGAGACAATAGGACAGCTATTGCAGCAAAACCTAAACAGGATACTTTTAAGCTCGTTTATTCATTAATTGTGCATTTGCTGTCTCAAACTGTACTTGCACATACACTATCGGTATTTGAGAAAATAAGTATATGTTTAAATTCACCTTCAATCAATGATTTTGAGTATGTTGATTTTAGATGAATAATAAAAAGCTAGATAATGGTCAACGGATATGTACAATATCTACTTAACATATCCGTACAAGAATATGAGTTTTGTTCTGATGCAATTCTTTTTGTTATGACTAATCGTAAAGAACAAACTGTTATTAGAGTATTATGTTTATTTGACGTGAGTATGTTTCGTTATTTGCCGCATTACATGGTTACGACTACGTACAATTATTTATGTGGCGTATGGTATGACTGGTGTATCACAAATGTACCAACTTCATAACAAAATTCAAATCAATTTGTGTAATTTATAAAGCAATCATTTGTCGATTTTCAATATGTGCAATATTTATGCTATTTAAAAGAAGAATAGTTTTTTGTTCGAATTCAATGTGTAAATAGGCTAAATGAATGACCGAGCGAAGCCATTTTATCACGCGGATAAACATAACTCAAAACAATTTTGATCAAACCAACCAAAACAAAAAGAAATAAATCTATGGGATTCTCTTGATAACAGAAACCAATCCTTAATAACTGTATAGTATTGATCACATCAATGAGTGAATCATATTGTTTTGAAAACTCGTCTCGTTAAGTGTTGCAGGCACTATCGTTCATACCCATCATTCATGTAACCGATACGTTTGATGAATATATGAATAAGATGTACCTTCAAAGATCAGAAAACCCCCCAAAAAACCTTCAATTGGGTCTTGTATGCAGAGGGTTACATGTTTGATTGACAGTTAAACATACAATTTGAATGCCAAATTATTTGGGTTGAATTTATGCAATCGATATAGTTATGTTCAAGTGTTGGAACTGTCGTGTGAGTTTAGGTCAATTATATGGATACAAATGACCTAAAACCAACGATGTTGTTTCGATATTTTCACAAAATTAACTTAATTATAATAGAATTGCCCACCTACAAACCCTACTTATTTGGGCGTACAGTATTTCCTGTTCATCAAGCTATACACATAAGTTAGCAAATTAATTTTATGTTCTTAGGCTTGTTATCAGCGGTGCATGTTTCGTCAGCTAGAATCAGAATTCGATAATACAATACTGTACGTGTTTCAGTTGTTCATTGTTATCAAACATGTGTTTTTCTTCCCTTGATGTTTAATTAATATTTATTTTGCATAAACAGATGGGAGAAATATTCTGTAGCACACTTATTAATGTAAAAACATGTTAAATAATGAACATTAATCATGGTCCACAAATTGGCATCTTACACTACATACTTACCCCTTTCCATAAGTTTCAAATACTACCGGAATAACGCAACATCACATTCAATAATATGTAAATACTTTGATTATCTTTTTCATTGCGTAATTCATTAACCTCGTTATCTAAAGTAAACAGGTCAAGTCATTATGTCATTGCCTTACTGTTATAATAAAAAGGATTGAACGTTGGTGTTTTACTCTTATTCTAAATAAAGCATTTCAATAAACGCAGTTATTATTATTTACATATTAGTTCAATTTAATTAATGTGTGTGTGCATATTAGTGCATACAAAACGTATTGAAACATAACAAGATATTTAGCAATGTATAAGTATATGATTTGATTGGAAATCCTTTAAATACAGCTTTAACTTCTTTTAAATGTTTTGGTGTTTGTTTGTTTTTCAAATATTGTGCAAAGTCTACACAGATATTGAATAAAAAATGTTAAGTTATTTTCTGGCATTGTCGCATGAATGTATTTCAATTAACAATTCTACTCTATACTTATTGACAATCCAGAGATTTCATCTGGACCAACAGTAACATTAACTTATGCTTCAAGAGGAAGCGGGTTTCTTGGAGAGCTGCTTGTTAAACAATGTATATGATTGCCGAACCTTTGACCCAGCTTGAGAGGTTAAAACTAACGCAAAAGACCTGGAAATAAATGCACGTATATCTAGTAAACAAGTATGAGTGGGTCAATATAAAACGACGTATATGTATGTGAATGTTTCATAAAACTGTGTTATTGATGGTCGTATGTCGGCATGTTTTCATACACCCCAAAACGTATTTATTCAGTTCAAAACGTTATCATTAGTATTTTCATATATAATTATGCATGGATATAATAATGTACGAAATACTTGGAGTTTGCTATTAAACATTTTGCTCATAAGGTCCACTGCATGAGCCACTTGTCATATCTTCCAATATGTGTTTAACAGGCATGTGCATATTCAATTTATAAAGATGAACATATTTGGAAACGCAATAATATTTATCAAATTGAATTATTTCTTAATGTCAAGATACAAAAATATGTAAATATACCTTGCTGTATCGCAAACGTTTAAATATTAGATTTTGACAACTTATTCCCAGTTAAAGAAGATGTGTATACAAAAGGTACAACATGCTATGGACATTTATTACTATAAAGCAAATATTTAGATTACAAACGGTAAATGATAATAATCAGTATAATTATAAGCGCTCTGGCAGTCCAAATATCTCTAAAACTTGCACAACGGTATATAAAACAGACAACAATTCGACGAAATCCGGATTTCAAACAAATAAACCTATACAACTATAAACACACAATTTGTTCCGCTCGAGCAACATTAATGTATTAATGTTTGATAACCCTTTTCGGCCTGCAAATTGTGACTTTACATTTTACTGTGTAATTATTACAAAGACAACTGTTTTAGTTACTAAGTTCATTATTTTGCATGTTGTGATCATTTCTTAAAGATTATCGTTGTGTACAGTAGGGCTGCAACGGATATCCGAAATATCCGAGATTTGCGGGACCAAACGAGGATTCGCGTATCTAACCGTGATTGGTAAAATAGGTTTCGAATCCGGATCTTATTTGAGTTTAATCTTTCCTTTGCGGTAATTGTTTCTTTCGCCCTATTACTTTTCGTTATTTTTTTCTGTTTGAAAGGCTGACTGGTACGTAGTTTGTCACGATTATCGCCACTTTTTCGACAAAAACATGCTTCTACCACAGTCTTCTTTCGTTTTCGATGGTGCAACATGGCGCAGAAGAAAATTCACGAATAACCTGAACAATTAAAATCCTCGGTGTGGTAGCATTTCGGGTTTTACCAGCAAACTAATTATTGCTTATAAGTGGTCGTTACGAAGTATTTTATTGATACTTATTGCAGATTGCGCGTGATGCGTTTTTTGCTTGTTAAAATACAGCGTTATTCATTTTATATCTGACTGACATAGATGTGTTCGAATATGATACATTATTATTAATGTTTGTTGTTAAAATACTTACACTTTTTTCGTGTATGTGCAATTTTAATAGTTTTTTAGAAATTTGCGGAATCTTGACCCGGGTATAAAAGTTTGTTCAAACAACGTCCATTTTTTTCATCTACTTAGTATTTGTTTTTGTTTTTGATGTTGTTATTTATGCTTCCACTACTGCAGTTGCGGCTGCATCTGCACCTTCTTATGCTAAAGTAGTATAAATATTAGTAGCTGTAAAGTTTATAATACAACTTTTTCTAATTCCTCAAAAAAATCAAAATCTTTGTCTTTTAATACTTTTGAAGTGATAGGTGGAATGTATGTACAACATAAGTATACATTTTTATCAAAATCAAACAGTGATTGATCTAATTTCAACCATACTATTCCATAATTATCTTTTTCTGCAACAGTTATCTTATTTTTAAATGTTGTTTTATAATAAATTGAAATACCTCCGGCTTGACGACCTTTTTTAATCCCATATGATTTATGTCCATAAATGTGTTCACTAAGATAGTTTTGAATTTCGATGTTTGTTGATTGCGTTTTGCTTGTCCAAGTTTCACTTAATACCAAAAGGTCGTAATCGCTGATTACTTGTAGAAAGTCACAGTCATTTATTTTTCTATAGAGTCCGTTTACATTCCACGAGATGATTTTGAACTTCTCAGTGTCCTGCATATTAACTTCCCGGAAGTTCCCGTCCGCTCCTCTGGATAGTAGTTTCGGTCCCGCCCATTTTGTTGTTCTACCGGCTGCTCGTTCCCGGTCTACCTAGTGCTGTTTGTTGCGTCTTTTCTCTAGGGTCCCCCTCGTTTGTTGGATACCGATGCCTTGATGGAGTGCTTTCAGGTCTTGGCTCCGCTCAATTGCTGTTATTCACACGAGCTCTCGATCTTCGTAAAGATGGAATTTTGCTACAATAGGTCTCGTTTTAGATGGTTTACTCTGACCTATTCTGTGTACTCTGTCAAGGATGATATTTTTGTCGATGTGGAGAACTTCTTTAATGTGTGTTTTAATAATTTCGTCACAGTTTTCTTGGCTTGACGTTTCCGCAATACCATGAAACAGAAGATTTTCACGTAAGCTATGAAATTCAAGTTTGTCGGCAGCTTCATCAATTTGGGTGATTTTCTTGTCATATGTGTGTAGTGTATCTTCGATACACACAATGGGTAATAAAGTTGTTAACAATTAGCGCTAATCAACACTATTATACCTAAACGAAGTCGACGAATTCGATACAGCCTTATTGCATTCGCGTTTTACAGGAAATGTCAGTTGTCAGTACACTGTATAATGTACACCCCTTTGTGTCAAAACCGGATTTAACTTGAGTGTGAATAGTCGACTGTTTCATGTTCTTTGTATCAATACCATCCGGGTATCTGTACTATAAGTATACCAGTCTACAAAAAAGGTGCGCGCTCCCGCATATGGGTATTCGGACGTTCAAAAAATTGACCTACGGTTTAGCGTTCACGCCGTCGAACGCATTTAGAAATATAACTCGTTTTTTTTTCCACTATTTCTTTACTTGCAAAAAATACTAGTGGCTTATTACTTACCTTGCAATCTTTTTTTCTCGCATTTTGCGAGTGTGCGAGTGTTAATTTCGAGCCCTGTGTATATGCGTTGATTACGCTGGATTTAAATGCCTCATGCCTACGGTAATTCAGTCTCATTTGTTTCAAATATGGGACATGATTGTTCGTTAGGATCTTGAATTCGTCCATCGGTCGAAGGACGAAAAAGATGAAAATTAATGTCTGACGAATAATAATGGTTTCACAGTATGTCAAAATTAAACACAAACGTGTTGTGGCAGCGTGTACCTTACAAATTTGAAACATGTGTTTGGCATGTGGTCTCATTTGTTTCTTGCATTAAATATTCATTTCTAAAGCTGTTTGGTAAAATATTTACAATTTTGATTTATTCACACAAGCCGCATGAAAAAATCAGTCAGCTCCGACTAGTTACGGGAATCATTTTAAATTAATATGGAACAGTTGGCTAACAAATCACATACGGACATATCATAAATCATATAAACCATTAACTTTATAACGATAAACGTTATAAACATCGTGGTTGTACTAACGTACAATACCTCAAATCTTATTAAGGCTGGCACCCTATATTGAAGCATCTGTCAGTAATGGGGCGCAAAATATCATATTTTGACATTGAAACATCGCGAGTATCAAAAACTGCATAACAACGCACCATCAGTCGAATTAACATGTGTCTGCTATCATAAGAAACTCGAAATTTTTATCATCTAGGGCTGCCAGCATAAACATGACACGTTTGGCAACAGTAATACATATAAATATCGAATATTTATTTTGGATATTGATATAATAGAAACAAAGCCAAATTATGGTATTTCTATCTGAACAAGAATTTATGATTTATCATAATATTATTAGGCCAATCAGCAAATAAAATATATCTAATCGTATGGCTATTACAAATAAAGATCAATGCAGTTGGGAGCCGAAATTGTGTGACAGTCAAACATTATGACATACAACAATTATTTGATAAATGGTACATTTTATCTTAACGAATCATATTTATACTAACTGTTAGAAAAAAAATGTATGTCAGGTATTTATGGTGATTGGAAAGATGGAACACCAGAACAAGTATAAAGACAATCTAAGCCTTCGATTCGTATAACAAAGAATATACTATGTGTTAGTCAGAATGTTACAAATAAAAACAAAGATTGCTTTTTTGATTGAATGTTAATATGAATAGATAATTCCAATATTTGATAGAATAAATCACCATAGAGCAGAACAAAAATGCAATAAAGAGCTCAGATCAGAATCACCAAGTGAATAAAAAACAATTTCCGTTGATATAAACGATTTGTCATCACTTATCTGTTTATCTGTTGTTGCACTATCTTTTGTAACACTCTTAAAGTGCTGTGTTTCCTTATCTTCAGCTGGTTATTCATTGTTTAATAATTCCATACCACAGGACATTGAACGTTACTCACAAACTTTGTTTAATCAAAGGTGCATTCCACATGAAATCGTTCAGCATTCTAATATATTTGTTTCCGTATTGTCCCATGTGGATATCGGCGATGAATCAACATATTGTTCTCAATCTTAGACAGAAAATACCGTACAACTATACTATCTGTTCACTTGACGTAACAATCGTAAACAATATATTCGTTTTATTTGTATAATTTATAAAACAAAACCACAATTACCAGATCATTTACCATACTTTGCCATAAGTTGCACCAGGATTTAAAAATCGCAAAACATTTCGTCGTTTTTAACAGCTAAAACTTAAGGTCACCAAACTAGTTAATATACAACAAACGAATGAAAAATTAACATTTCAAAATACTGACGTGATCAATGTAACAAGAAGTACTTGCCATCTAAACGCATTGAAATACATGTGGTTAAGGTCGAACTTTGAACACGGTATGTATAAATGCATTGACCTCTTTTCAAATGTTAACAATAATTCACGTATTTTACAACGGCACGATCAATTACTGTTTATTATTTTCCCTGCGAGTTATCTTTGCATAATATTTAGCGTCATTTTGTTGATGCATCTCTTAATCTAACATCAAAGAAGTCGTGTCTACGTAGAATCATATTCTGTTATTATCATTGCCACGATATATTCAATACTAGGGCAAATATGAATTAGATTAATTTTAGAGTTAATTTAATTTGCTTTTAAAAGATGAAAATGTATGTTGAGTCTCAAACCGGATGAACTTTGTAAAATTTGGGTTATATTTTGTCAATGAAATTAAAAATTATCTATTACATGTTTGTTCTTTAATAAGAATCGATAACATATAGTGTAACTTGATGAAGTCATATGTGTAACGCTTGCTTGGTGAGTTAAAAGTCCATTTTCGTAAAATTATCGGTTTTAGTCTCAAAGTGTACATGATATATAGTCCTTTTGATTAAGTTGACGAGTGAACGTACAATTGCTAAAACAAATATCTAGATGAGACATGTTTGAATAAATAGTATGTAGACAAAAATGAATATTATGTTCTATTGAATACATCATCATCGTGGCTAATTGGTAACGCTATTCGCCTTAATAATACTCTGAGATTTATTTTAGCTGTGTAAAATTGTATAATATGTATATTTAAACCACAAGTTAAGATGTATGATGATTCATTTTCACATATAATAATCCTAGTGAGTGTTTTATATTTTTTATGTGTTTAAATGGAAACAATGGAATATGATTTTACACGCACATATTTGTAAAAACGTTGTAATTATATCTTAGGTTATACATAATCTCATATACGGAGGTCATTCAGAACATGAATTTAATGCTCATAGCAGTAGCAGATGTGAAGATGAACGATAAAGCTTGAAAGTAAACTAAAATGATAAAGCATTAATTCGTCACCTTCAAAAAGCTGTCCTTACGGAAGCAAATAATTGTCTGCATGATTAGCTAAGGCATTATTATCATCTATTTATTTGAATATGCAATATAACCCAAAGTAACATTTTGTATATATCGTGTTGGGCTAACATGTTAATATCATGTGTTTAATTGTAACTTAAACAATGAGTCGGGCGGGAGAAATAAATAAAGTGTAAGATTTGGCATGCCTTCCAACCGATTTAACTCCAACAATTTGCTTTGACCGATTATGTCGTATTGTTTGTTTTGCCTTTTATACGAAATTGGCTTCTTGCTTTTAGTCTATAACTTTAATAATTTACATTCTGATCTTTCTAAAACTTCAATTTTGTCTAGCAATTTGAAAGACATTGGGTTATTTCGAATACGAACATGTACATATCATTAGCAGATACGTTTGATATGCATACGTTCAAAGACTGTTTTGATGCATAAAATGAGTTCCATTTCTCGTTAACGGCGTCGTTTATTAGTGTATGATTTTAATAAAGAGGTTGATGAAAATTAGCAGGAGGCGTGGCAACGGACATTTTCTTGTTGATGTCAATTCATTCACACGGATAGAAAATGCGCGTTGATATTCATATATTTAATTGAATTCAGTTGGGCTTAATTACCATGTGAAATAGACGTGTATTCAAGTGTAAGAATTTAATGTTTTCTTGTATCTTTAATCACGTTTCACACAAACAATAAGCCAGCTGCAATCAATGCAGTGTAACTCCCATTTTTTTAATGTCCTTGAGTTGACATTTTAAAAAAATAATTATAAAAATAGATATTCAGTGGTATAACTTAAAAAACACACATATATATATGGTAACGAGAGCTCCAGTTCAGTTGCATAATTTTTACCGTGTAATTTATCTTTGTTTTAAATTCATTCTTCGGTAGCACATTTCTTTTCTTCATAATTGCACAGAGCTCAATGCAATATCCTTAAAATAAGCACCATTACGTTGAATTTGTTAAATGATCACGGCAGTTCTAGTTGGTCAACTATATATAGGGTGCTATATTAACTTTTCAAAGCTGTTTAGCTATTAAAAGTATTTCGATTTTATTTTCTTAATGTTTAAAGGAACAACTAAATGTTTATTCGACTATTATCAATATTTAAGAAATGATTCCTTTTCTTTGTATGTTTAAAATGAAAGCACTTGTGAACCTTTTATTATAAAATCGACTGTCGATATTAGAAAGCTATCACAATATATATGCACAATTTGAAATCAATGACATATGAAACACTCGTAAACCATGTCACAAAGATGTGTATCCAATTAGAAACCAGAATGTTTAACGTTATGGACCACACGGTATAACGTTATATGTCACGTTATAGCTGATGGTAATACATTCCTACGTCAAATAAGTAGCATGCTGTATAATATCGTTACTTTTTGTTCTGTACATGTATGCGTTGTTACGAAAGTCACATATTTGCTTGTATATGGGTGTGTACGTATGTTTTGTGCTAGAAATATATGTCGTTGAATAGCCCATACAAGAAAGTTCAGATTTAGAGCACAGTATTGCAATATCCCTACATCAAAGCCTTTGACGACTATGAGCGGCGAATACCACCTGTTTAAATTACTGCGTTGAGATTCATAAATTAATATTTCATGCGCAAAAAACACTTAAGTGAGGAGTAATATTAGTGAGTAGTTACAAGAAAATTGTCTGCTTCATTAGCAGGTAGAGATCGTCATCAGTTAGCGACTTTTCAAGACCAACAGTAATCGCTGTTAAATTAATAACGTACGAGTACACATTTAAAAGAATTGTTTATTTTAATATTTTTAGCATTACATACAATGGGTTGGGACTATGATGAAGTTGTCAACGCAGACTCAATTTATATTATATAATAGTATTGTTAAATAAGTTCGAATGCAAACTTACATGCTGACTAATATATTATTTCCCTAAAATACATAATAATGGTGGAAACAGATATTTTAGAACCATGCGGGATATACAATTCGATATATATCTCAAAGGGACCGTTAAAAGCATTGTAGTATGATCTTTATAATATTTCGCGATCATTTTGCTTTTAAACTTTTATATGAAGAGTTCAACCCAGATTTAATTCCTGCAGAGGAGAGACAATAGGACAGCTATTGCAGCAAAACCTAAACAGGATACTTTTAAGCTCGTTTATTCATTAATTGTGCATTTGCTGTCTCAAACTGTACTTGCACATACACTATCGGTATTTGAGAAAATAAATATATGTTTAAATTCACCTTCAATCAATGATTTTGAGTATGTTGATTTTAGATGAATAATAAAAAGCTAGATAATGGTCAACGGATATGTACAATATCTACTTAACATATCCGTACAAGAATATGAGTTTTGTTCTGATGCAATTCTTTTTGTTATGACTAATCGTAAAGAACAAACTGTTATTAGAGTATTATGTTTATTTGACGTGAGTATGTTTCGTTATTTGCCGCATTACATGGTTACGACTACGTACAATTATTTATGTGGCGTATGGTATGACTGGTGTATCACAAATGTACCAACTTCATAACAAAATTCAAATCAATTTGTGTAATTTATAAAGCAATCATTTGTCGATTTGCAATATGTGCAATATTTATGCTATTTAAAAGAAGAATAGTTTTTTGTTCGAATTCAATGTGTAAATAGGCTAAATGAATGACCGAGCGAAGCCATTTTATCACGCGGATAAACATAACTCAAAACAATTTTGATCAAACCAACCAAAACAAAAAGAAATAAATCTATGGGATTCTGTTGATAACAGAAACCAATCCTTAATAACTGTATAGTATTGATCACATCAATGAGTGAATCATATTGTTTTGAAAACTCGTCTCGTTAAGTGTTGCAGGCACTATCGTTCATACCCATCATTCATGTAACCGATACGTTTGATGAATATATGAATAAGATGTACCTTCAAAGATCAGAAAACCCCCCAAAAAACCTTCAATTGGGTCTTGTATGCAGAGGGTTACATGTTTGATTGACAGTTAAACATACAATTTGAATGCCAAATTATTTGGGTTGAATTTATGCAATCGATATAGTTATGTTCAAGTGTTGGAACTGTCGTGTGAGTTTAGGTCAATTATATGGATACAAATGACCTAAAACCAACGATGTTGTTTCGATATTTTCACAAAATTAACTTAATTATAATAGAATTGCCCACCTACAAACCCTACTTATTTGGGCGTACAGTATTTCCTGTTCATCAAGCTATACACATAAGTTAGCAAATTAATTTTATGTTCTTAGGCTTGTTATCAGCGGTGCATGTTTCGTCAGCTAGAATCAGAATTCGATAATATAATACTGTACGTGTTTCAGTTGTTCATTGTTATCAAACATGTGTTTTTCTTCCCTTGATGTTTAATTAATATTTAATATTGCATAAACAGATCGGAGAAATATTCTGTAGAACACTTAATAATACAAGTACGGGCATTAAAGCAATTCTCCCAAAAGATTTGAACAAGATGCCATCTCTTATCATTCGTCCATTTATTATAACACTACTGTAATTTCACATGCGTTACCTTTAGACGGCTATACGTTGCATAAGAAACAGAGTTTACATCAAAAGACACCATACTCATATGCTTTGTGTCATCCAGAATTCTAATGGAAAAATTAGCACGCAAAAAACATGTTAAATAATGAACATTAATCATGGTCCACAAATCGGCATCTTACACTACATATTTACCCCTTTCCATAAATTTCAAATACAGCCGGAATAACGCTACATCATATTCAAAAATATGTAAATGCTTTGATTATCTTTTACATTGCGTAATTCATTAACCTCGTTATCTAAACTAAACAGGTCAAGTCATTATGTCATAGCATTTCTGTCATAATAAAAAGGATTGAACGTTGGTGTTTTACTCTTATTCTAAATGAAGCATTTCAATAAACGCAGTTATTATTATTTTCATATTAGTTAAATTTAATAAATGTGTTTGTGCATATAAGTGCATACAAAATGTATTGAAACATAACAAGATAAATAGCAATGTATAAGTATATGATTTAATTGGAAATCCTTTAAATACAGCTTTAACTTCTTTTCAATGGTTTGGTGTTTGTTTGTTTTTCAAATATTGTGCAAAGTCTACACAGAAATTGAATAATAAAGTTAAGTCATTTTCTGGCATTGTCGCATGAATGTATTTCAATTCACAATTCTACTCTATACTTATTGACAATCCAGAGATTCCATCTGGACCAACAGTATCATTAACTAATGCTTCAAGAGGAAGCGGGTTTCTTTGAGAGCTGCCTGTAAAACAATGTATATGATTGCCGAAATGTTGACCCGGCTTGAGAGGTTAAAACTAACATTAAAGACTTGGATATAAATACACGTATATCTAGTTAACAAGTATGAGTGGGTCAATATATAACGACGTATATGTATGTGAATGTTTCATAAAACTGTGTCATTGATGGTCGTATGTCGGCATGTTTTCATACACTCAAAAACTTATTTATTAAGTTCAAAACGTTATCATTAGTATTTTCATATAATTATGCATGGGTATATTAATGTACGACATACTTGGAGTTTGCTATTAAACATTTTGCTCATAAGGTCCACTGCATTAGCCACTTGTCATATCTTCCAATATGTGTTTAAGAGGCATGTGCATATTCAATTTATAACGATGAACATATTTGGAAACGAAATACTATTTATCAAATTGAATTATTTCTTAATGTCAAGATACAAAAATATGTAAATATACCATTGCTGTATCGCAAACGTTTAAATATTAGATTTTGACAACTTATTCCCAGAAAGAAGATGTGTATACAAAAGATACAACATGGTAAGAAAATTTATTACTATATAGCAAATATTTAGATTGCAAACGGTAAATAATAATAATCAGTATAATTATATAAGCGCTCTGGCAGTCCAAATATCTCTAAAACTTGCACAACGGTATATACAACAGACAACAATTCGACGAAATCCGGATTTCAAACAAATAAACCTATACAACTATCAATACAATCTGTTCCGCTCGATTAACATTAATGTATTGAAGTTTGAAAACCCTTTTCGGCCTGAAAATTGTGATTTTACATTTTACTGTGTAATTATTTCAAAGACAACTGTTTTAGTTACTAAGTTTATTATTTTGCATGTTATCATTTCTTAAAGATTATCGTTGTGTACAGTAGGGCTGCAGCGGATATCCGAAATATCCGAGATTCGCGGGACCAAACGAGGATTCGCGGATCCGACCGTGATTGGTAAATCGGTTTCGAATCCGGACCTTATTTGAGTTTAACCTTTCCTTTGCGGTAATTGTTTCTTTCGCCCTATTACTTTTCGTTATTTTTTTTTTGTTTGAAAGGCTGACTGGTACGTAGTTTGTCACGATTATTGCTACTTTTTCGACAAAAACATGTTTCTACCACAGTCATCTTTCGTTTTCGATGGTGCAACATGGCGCAGAAGAAAATTAACGAATCTCCTGAACAATAAAAATCCTCGGTGTGGAAGCATTTCGGGTTTTACCAGCATACTAATTATGGCTTATAAGTGGTCGTTACGAAGCATTTTATTGATACTTATTGCAGATTGCGCGTGATGCGTTTATTGCTTGTTAAAATACAGCGTTATTCATATTATATCTGACTGACATAGATGTGTTTAATATGAGACATTATTATTAATGTTTGTCGTTAAAATACTTACACTTTTTTCGTGTATGTGCGATTTTTATAGTTTTTGAGAATTTTGCGGAATCTTGACCCGGGTATAAAAATGTGTTCAAACAACGTAAGTCAATTTTGTTTCATCTACTTAGTATTTGTTTTTGTTTTTGATGTAGTTATTTATGCTTCCACTACTGCTGTTGCGGCTGCAGCTGCACCTACTAATGCTAAAGTAGTATAAATATTAGTAGCTGTAAAGTTTATAATAATGATCATAAAATTTAATCACTTTTTTTCATAAGAAATATATAAGTTCTGGTGTTTCAAAACATAATTTTGGTTATAGCAATATAAATATTTATTTATTTTGCGTATTTTTACTTTCAAATTAAGATTTGAAACGATATTCGATATCCGGGCCTTTCGATTCGAATTCGGATACGATTGAAATTTTGGATTCGCTGCAGCACTAGTGTACAGTCTTATTGTAAAAAGCACATTCTTATATGAGCAGCTCTTTGCCTTCGCGTTTGTCTTTCCTCCAAACATGATTGTGCTGTCGATTGTGAGAATTTCTGAAGAACTATTGGTGGTTACATCTATATATAGTATGACATAGACAGGGCACACTAGTGTAGAAGGTATGAAGTCCGCTTTGCGATCGGGAGGTCACGGGTTCGATCCCCATTGGTGAAGCGTTATTTTAGCTTTCGCCCATAGACACCAAGTACTGGTTTAAGTCACAGGTAACGGACTCGAGAGCGTTTCAAATGAGCATTGGGCTTTGTATGCAATCGAGCTAAAATAAATAAACTAATTTTACATAATTATTTGTATCTAAAAAGATATAGTTTTACACTTTATAAAGATAGCGAACAAAATGGTACTTTAATTTCAACCATTAATGTTTTAAAGCCTCCTCGCACATAGACGAATCCATATGACGAAACCTGGCGAAAAGGGTAAATTTATGAATTCTAGCGAATTCTTGCCGAATTTGTTTGAAAATGTGTTGCATTGCGTAATATTATAACGAAAGGTGAACGAAGAGGAACTATTTGATGCGAATAATTTACGATGTGTGACGAACAGTTACTGCAATTCGTTTGAAAGCAAATGGTCGCGCAAATAATATTATTTCTTTCGGTTAGCGATTAGGAGCTTTTAAGAGCGTAAAGAAATGAATGTAAACGCAACCTTGCGCATACTTGCGCAGACCGCCGAATATTTCCGAAACGGTGTTTCTGCATCCGAGCGTTTTGATATAGACTAACTTTTTTTAGACTCGACAGTATTGCTGTGACTACTGATTCTGTAAGTCAAAAGTATGCCGCCTATGGGAAGAGGGAGAGGAAGAGGATCTAGAGCAAGGTAGGCTGTTGCTGTAGAGGAACGGGAACTTAAGCAACCACAGTTAACGTGAACATTACTTTTATTAATGAAATTTCGTTTTGAACAAGGGTATTGCTGTACAGTTCCGCTATTAAGCCCACTCCGAAAATCTTTTTAAAAAATGCGGTTTTTGACAATACTCAAGTCCCAAATGGTTAATATTTAAACAAAAATGGTCCGTTATTAAGACCACTTCGCTATTGAGACCACTATTTTGTCTGGTTTTCATAGCGGAACTTTACTGTACCTGGAATCGGTTGGCCAAATTCCCAAATGCATTTTCTGATACTCTCCTAGCCCTAGATAACCGGTAGTTCAGGATTATTTCGTCTCTTGTCAGGACTCTATGTCCATAGGGTTTCTGCATGTTCTCGCTAAGGCTGAAAGCGTCATCTCCAACCAAGAAATAGGGCATGTCGACGGTTTCATTTGGAAAGGGCTGTGGGTCTTGAAATCCGATGGAACCATCCTGCACCATCTCCAGGAATTCTGATTCATTATAAATGTTGGCATCTCCACTTTAACCGTATCATGAAAATACAAAAGGATAAGACATCGTCAGTATACAAATGTACTTTTAAAACAGCACTAAATGTTATAATTTATGTAATTACAAAATAATGCAGTTAAATTTATGTAGACTTATACTCACCACGCAGATCACACCATACGAACTTGTAGTCCGAGTAGACAATGGCCAGTAAGATGATGCTGAAAAATCCCTTATAATTATAATATAAGGAACCAGAGCTGACAGGCTTTCTGATAGCTATGTGCTTGCCATCAATAGCAGCAACGTAATTTGGAAAGTTCCAATTCTTGAGGATACCATCAGCCAGTTGTCTCCATTCTTCAGGTGTGGAGGGGGGCTGTCATAACCTCATCAACATATTCTTCACATATAGCATGACACACGTCTCTGACCACTACAGAGAGAGTATTTTCAGAGACCCGCCAGGAATACTGCATGTCTGAGTACTTGACACCAGAAACCAGGTGACGTAGTGTGGCAGCTAACTTTAGCCCTGGATCCAAGGGCTCCCTGTACCAAGTGTGTTGCTTCACGAGGCGATGACGAACCCTTCCGAAAATTTCATCGTACATTTCAGTAGGTAAGCGGGGGAATTTCTTAAATGTTTCAGGATCTTCTCCTTTGAGCTCAACCATGAGCTGATCATAGATGCCAAATTGGCGCCGTCTCCCGGGATGCAGTCATGGTCTTCTCTAGATATTAACGTGCTCTGGCTCCTCTTCTCCGCCTTAGTCGGCCTCTGAGAAACCGGTGTATGTTTAGTTGTTGCTGGACTACTTCTTGATTGGACATAGCAGCAACATACTGCAGTTTCAGGCGTTGTATATCTTCCATTTTGACGAAGAAATAATGATACTTTCAACATTATATATATGAAATATTGGCATATGTCTGCACAAACTACTAAAACAATAAGGAGCGTTATTATTCGGATGGATTCGCATAGAGTCGCTTATCGTAGTTACCCTTCGGATTGATTCGTATACAAGCGTGTACCGTTCGTTTTCTGAACGTTAACTTATCGTTATAAATCGCTTAAATGCGTCGGATTCAATTCCCTACAATACGCAAATCCTCGCTATAGTTCGCAAAAGTTCGCATGCTATTGCAAAGATTCGTTTTCGAATCGTCCTCTTTCGTTTGATATGCAAATCAAGTAATCACGATATGCAAATTAGCTGAGAGCTGCGACCTCTTAACGCGAGTTGACGAACGCTATGCGAAGACTTTCCGATCGACTTACGTATTGAAACGAATTTTAACGAACGAGATACGAAACTTTTATGCGCCAATTTTTTTCAACATGTTTAAAATTCTCCGACGAACAGAATTAATCGCAACGGACGCAAAAGCTCGCAAACGCATCCATACGAACACCTCCAACGATGTGCAACGTTCATATACAAATGTGGACGAATTTTGCTGAAGTCTTATTCGCCAGTACACTCAAGTTGACGTCGGGAGACTTTCGCCTATGTGTGAGGAAGCCTTTAATGTCGGTTTATTTTTACTTAAGCTTGTTTTGCGTATCCAATTAGTATTGAAACGTTTAAGTGACGAAAGACTCATAAGGCAAAATTGTTCTGTCAAGATAAGCTAAATGATTATGTGTGATGTTCAGATTTAAGTATATACTTTTTAATCGAGTTAATTACAGACAGAATATGTTAACACCTCATTATTTGACATTTCGTTTTCAAATGGCTAAATATTGAATCGATATAATTTACTGATGCATATTCGATAACTATATGTTTTCAAACTATTTAAAATTATTATTGATATATTGACCATACATTAAGTGCACTAAATGTAAGTTATAAACCTCAACAAATATTCGTATAAAATAACATTTTAACTAATCAAAACATCACTTGAATAACATGGAACAAAATACTGAAGCATGCAGTGTTAAAATACATTTTAATTTTTTGAATATCTTTAGATAACGTTCAGCTGGTATGTTTTCGTTTCATCAATGTTACGTTCTGAATAAATGAATAATTGAATACACTCTTATGGTTTAAACACTAAAAGAACTAAACCCAGTTGTTAATAATATCTTAAGATCATAAATTGTTCTCCAAACTTTCTGAAATATGTAAAGAAATCTCCTGGACACGCAAAACAGGTGTCGGCGGGGTTCCAGATAAGGCATCTGTAATTAATTGATTCAGCTTCACGTTTAACGCTTTTACCAGAAAACGTACGGGTACCCTTTGGGATCGGTTTATATATTTAGCAAGGGTTGAATCTATTAAAAGTAAAACATGGAAAAAACATAACAGTAAACAATGCATAGCTTAAACACATGTAATATTTGTCTATTGGTAATTCAAATCGCAGTAGTGCGTGCTCAGCAACTTGACCGAAACTCAGGAAAAATGGCAAAATACTTGTTATTCAAATAATTATGCAGTTTCACTGTAAAGCATGTTATATCAAATTATATTATTCTGACATGTATCTGATAATATTGTTAACTAAGATGATAACGTTGCTGTTAAAAAATGTAAAAGTATATATATGAGCCGTTCCACGACAAAACCTGCATAAGTGACATCAGTGATGACGTTGGGAAAATCCCACTTATTATGACGTCGTCACATGCGAGTTTACGCAGTGCATCACGCGGAGTTAAAATTATATTTGTGATTTACGGAGTGGTTTTTAGTGTTATTTCTGTTGTGTTGGATATTAATGGAGTTGGAGATAGAGGTAAATTTATGAACTTATTTTATTTTTCATAGATCTATTTATATAAACACCGATATTGATGCAAAACCCGATGTGACAAAGTGACAAAGTGACGATCATAACAATGGCGCCCATTTGTATGCAAAACATGGGTTTAAATCCGATCGCAATTAATGTGATTAATTCTTTACAAAACAAGGTCTCAAAAATAATAAACAGCATTGTTATGTTTAATATGCAATAATTTAACCACCATTCAATTGTAATTGAACTTATTTATATTTATAAGCAAATAATCTTCGTATCACGTTGAGCTGCTTGAAAACATTGCAGAGTTGACTGTTGTATATTGAAATTGCCTTTGATATGTTTTCGGTATTAAATGTTTTCTTCAAAAATTAATAATAAATTACATATTTTTCTTTTGTTGCAAAATCAACGACAGAGGTTTGAATGTTATTTGCAGTAAAATGATTCTACTTTACTTCCTTATTTTATTGTGTGCGTGTACGTCAGTATTTTAATTAAATGTAAATTGAAACGATTTTATTTATATTTTATGTTTCATGCACATTATAGAATCGATATGTCGTAATTGTTTTCAGGAGCTCGAACGTCTATTTTCTGAGCATTTTGGCAGAACACCATTATGTACGCCTGCACATTCTCAGGAACTGTCATCCGATGACGACAATGTCCAGGAAGAAGGTGCATGTAGCGCCGTAATGGACAACCGCATTGGGTCCTTCGTTTCTGGGCAGCCTGCGGAACCAAGCAGTGACTCCAATGACGATGATGGAAGTGATGACGGTGATGCGTTTTCACAGGATGATAGCATCCGACGCTTTCCCTAATCTGGCTGTGGGTGTGCTAAGAAATCCCACGAGAAATTTGATGCCTCCCAAATCAGAACACACATACTTGATACGCGGGAAATGACGAGGGAAGAAAAGGAAATGTACATACATTAAAGGCTGTTTGTCCGAAGGTCCCACAAATGACTCTACAAAGCTCGGGAAAAAGAGAATGCGAATTCGTGGCAAATACACATTCCGCGGTCAGGAAATATGTGCATACACGTTCTGATTGTTATTTGACATAGGACGCTGTGCATTAAAATCAATAAGGCAATCATTGAACAAGATCGGTCCGGGACCACGCCGGCATGGAAATACTAGAAGGAAACCAAAACATGCTCTGGTCTTCACAGATGTCGAGCGCGTTGTCCAATTCATCTGCACGATGCGGAAAAATTCGGAATTCCACAACCTGCAGCTCCTCGTGGGAGAGACGTTACGGCACTGATATACATACACAGCGGTACAACGAAAATGAACATTCATAAGCTGTACAAGGCAAGCTGTCAAGAGGCTGGTGCGCGTTTCGTTGTAAAAAGCTCATTTTTAGTCAATATGGAGTGCCTGCATCCCACATATAAAGGTTGCATCCCCTAGAGACGATGCGCGACATGTGAGAAGCTGCGAAAGAAAGTTATGGATTCAGTATCGGAAGAGGACAAACTAGCTTCCACTGAAGAAATGCATAATCACATTGTTTTAGCACAAAAAGAAAGAGACGTGTACAACAGTCTCATTAAACAGGCTAAAGAAACGTCACATCTATGTCCAGCTGAACGATCAAACCACTTCACATTTGATTTCGCGCAAAGTGTAGATATACCGCACCATGCACGACAGATGGGGCCATTATATTTCGCATCGTTAAGAAAGGTCCACATTTTTGGAATGGGAATTGATGGACAATCACTTCAATTTAATTTTCTTATCGACGAAAATTAGAGCATCGGTGCAGATGGAATTAATGCACAGGGACCAAACGCTGTCATCTCGATGATAGACTACGTGCCAACACCCATGGTTGCGCAGACCTCTCGTGCACAATACACGCTGATAATTGTCCGGGTGAGTTAAATTTCCATTGTGGTCATTATAAGTTAATATTGCGTTTAAAACATGATATAACGACAATACTTGTATAATTTTATTTGTTATATTTATTGTGATAATTATACGTAAATCATAAATGATCATAACATATCACAGTGATTTTAAAATGAATGATGATGGAAGTGTGCTGATTATGACGACGACGACAACGATGGTGGTAAAGAAGATGATGATGGTTATAAATGGTGATGTTGATGCTGATGACGATGAAGATGATGACCATGAAGTAAACGATGACTGATGAATATGATCTTGATCTCTTGATCAAAGTTATTGTTGTTGCTTTTATGTCAAAACAATAATCAGTTTGTGCTTGGGTACTTCGCATGGCGAGTCCTGACACGGCGTCACACTTCAATCGAATATATGATGCAGCTTCCGGGTAATTCACGGTGTTTGGTGGATAGTGGGTTCGCCCATATTAAAAAGCTGTACAGTAATAAACCTTATAGTTGTTATAAGTTAGCATTTATTATATTAATTACGATTACTTAAATGTGTTTTATTTGCAACATAAATATTCAACATTATAATAAGAAGTATTATTGATGATATCAGAATAAATTACACGGTAAATGGTATAATTACATGTAAGTACTTAAAACATTTTATACATGGTTTGGTTTAATTATTTTATTTAACATGCGCTTCAGACGCTCGGACTGTGACAGCATTCAACAGCTAAAGGATATTGTCAACAACTCGTCTACTGCAAACGAGGCTGTCCGATATCCGACCTGGCGCTGGCGTGACTGGAAGACTTTCTTGTCTACATCTTTTAAAGCAATACCCGGGATAAGGTAGTGTGCCCAACTTTTTATTAGCTACACATTTTTCACAAGGATTAAAATACACACAAATATTCATAAATGCACACATGTTCCCCACAGATATTTGTAAGTTGTTGTTTAAACATATTTATTCAATAATGTGTTTTACAACATAATGTACACGCATGTAAAGTTTATAGGATTGGAACGATAGCTAGGCTAGTAGGTTTCCTTTCCTCAATGGTATATTTACAAAACATAGTGGCGGTATTTGCATTCTAAACACAAAATATTTGAATAATCATTCGAGTTTAAACAAGTTTATATGTATGATTGGAACCAGCGTAGCTTAAATATGTTAAGACAATGTATTAAGAAAAAACATATTGCTGGTGTGATTATGATCGAATAAATTGTTTGTGAAAACAAATGTTAAAACTTAGAGAACCGAAAGTTATACCACTCTGAACTTTCCTGAGCCTTCGATGATAATATGGACTGCATCAAATATTGCATTGTTATCTCTGATTGAAAGATAATCATCTCCTCCGTACAGTACTGTGCGGAGTGATATATCCGTGTATTGTTCTATAGTTCTTACTAAATTTAATCTTATAGCTGCATAAAATGGACAGACCAGTTAAAAGTGAGTAGTGTCCTCAATTTTTCCGCATTGACAAAGTGGCGATAGAACCAGATTTTTATCAAATAAATGTTTATTAAGAGAACTACAATTAGTTTGTGTGTGCAGCACTTGCTGTCTTCGCTTACCATAATAGAACAACGGATTACTACGAGGTTTATTATGATCGAGGGCCTTTTTAAAATCAGATACGTTATCAACAAGTTTTGCTTCGTCTGGAAGTGAATTCCAAGCAGCAATTGTTGAGGGCAAGAAGGAATGTTGGTACAGAGAAGTCCTAGTCCGAGCACCATCTAAGTGGGATGAGTTACGCAATGATCTTGTAGATCGCTCGCCAACTGATTGTGGGGACAGTGAGGATAAATATTCTGGACTAAGACCTTTGACCATTTTAAAGAAAAGAATGAGTTTGTGCTTGGACCTTCTTGTGCCAAGAGTTTCCCAGCCAATTTCGTTAGAAAGTAAATTTAAGGACACACGTCGGGTAATTCCGGAAACAATGCGGGCAGCTTCAGTTTGAATTTTATCTAAATCATTTTTTTCATACATTGTACAATTATCCCATACAACATCTGCATATTCTAGAATAGGCCCAATAAACGTGAAATAAGTTATTTCAAGTGATCTTCGGTCAAGGCAAAAACGAAGTTTTTTTAGAAGGTTTACACGTGACCAGGCCTTTAATTCAATACATTCAATGTGTTTGATTGACATCATTTGACAGAATAAGGCCTAAATGTGTGTGACTATTCACTTCGGGAATCGGAGCATCGTACATATTGATAGGAGTATGATAGGGTTTGTCCCTCTTACGCGATATAACAAGTGATTCTGACTTCAATGGATTGAATTTTACCAACCATGTATCGGCCCATTTTGCAATGTTGTCTATATCGCGCTCTAACACAGCGGCTGCAGAATTAGGATTGTTAACAACGACAAATAAACTAGTGTCGTCTGCAACTAAGTTTATATGAGCTTGAATGTCATTTACAATGTCATTTATATATACAAGAAATAATAGGGGAACAAGAATTGAGCCTTGTGGAACTCCAGCCTTGATTTCGGCTAGGAAAGATGAGGCCCCGGGAACCACTACCCTTTGACGCCTTTGATACAGATAGTTAGAAAACCAGTTCAAAAGTTTATCTTTGATACCGGCGCGTTTCAGTTTTAATATCAGGCCACTATGCCAGACTTTGTCGAATGCTTTGATTATATAAAAAAAACACCCTTACTTCCAATCCATGATCGAGTGCTTTACAAAACGTGTTGTTAAGGTATGTAAGCTGGTTGACAGTAGAGTCACCTGGCATAAATCCGGATTGAAACCTTGTGAAAAAATAGTATCACGCAAAAAGTTAAATACATGTTTAAAGATAATCCGTTCTAGTACTTTTCCATGGTATTTAGAGGTGAAATATGGCGATACCTCGAGGGAATGGAAACGTCCCCTTTTTTTAATATTGCACAAACGTTTGACGTTTTCCAATCATATGGTACTGTTGACGACAACAAAGACATATTAAAGAGATCACAAAGTGGTTGACTTAGTTCATGAGATGCCTCTACAAGTAATTTGTTATAAATACCAGCAGGGCCACAGGCTTTACCCAAAGGCGATTCATAAGAACGTCCTTAACTTTGCAAGCGGTTATAAATATAGACGAAATTGACTGTTGAATTTCAATGGTTGCCAATTCTGGTAAAACGTGACCAGACTCATCTAAAAATGTCTGTTGAGCGAAGAAATTATTAAGTACTTCAGCTTTTTGAAGTTCATCAAAAACCAGTTCGCGAGCGATGCTGACAAAGTTTTACTAACGTTGACTTTTAGGAAAGATTTCAGGACTTTCCACCAATCTTGCGAGGAGTAATTGTTGGATTTTAGTTTGAATGCAAGAGAGTCGTAATAATTTGATTTGGCGAGGCGGACAAGAGAGACTACATCATTACGAAGTACACGAAACCTAGTCCAATTAGATGTGGAATTCGTTGTTTTAGCTTTCCTATAAGCACGTTTTCGTTTTCGTATTTTTAATTTTATTTTCGATGAAAGCCATGGCGGTTCGGCTGGGCGGACAGTGGCCTCTTTGCTTGGTATACAATCAGCTGCATTTGCAAGTACAATGTTAGTAAGATTTTTAGTAAATGCACCGATATTGTCACTATATACATTATTCCATTCAATATTTGATAAATTGCTTCGAAAAGAGTCGTAATTCTCTGAGTCGTTCCTCTAAATTTTACGTGTATAACATAGCGATGATGGTTTTTTAAATTTAAGAATAACGAATACGGGACAGTGATATCTTATAGTTTGATCAAAGAATGGATCACCAACACCAGAGAAGATGACAGACCCTTTGTTTGAAATAAAAAATGAGATCAATAATAGATGACGAAGTTTCAGTAAAGTGGGTGGGGTCCTGTATACATTGGTCGAGTGAACACTTTTGCGAGATGGAGTCAATTTTACGTTTAGCCTGATCAAGTTGGGTGTTTAAATTAAAGTCGCCCAAAACTATAATGTCGTTAATGCCGGTATCTATTGCCAGCCCGATTGGGTCTTCAATTTTACAGAAATAATTGTTATCTGACTTGGGTGGTCTGTAAAAAGTTCCGATTAAAATTCGTTTATCAGAATGAGGTCGAACCTCCAACCAAATTGCCTTAAGATTAGTTATCTAGTCTTCGAGTTAAATGAATACCATCTTTGACATATACAGCAACTCCGCCGTGTGCATTTTGAGTTCGGTCGCGGCGGACAGGTATGCAAAAACCTGGTATAAATACCTGGTCGTTATTAATGGATTCTGATAGCCACGTTTCTGAGAAAGTGATTATATCAACTGGTGTTAATTTTGCAGATAGCAAATCCAACTTATGAAGAAGACTTTGCACATTATAGTGAACTAGCGAAAATTGTGAGAAGAATTTAAAAAATTGAACATATCTAATGATGAGTAACTGTGGGATTCAAGTGATGATGAGGAAACACTAGCTGATGGCCCGGGGTTCGGGTGGATATCACCGGATATAATCAGTAGAAGACAGTGTAACCATTCGCAAAGAGTAGACACAAAGACTGATGTATTCAATCGAAAAAAGAACATGATATTTTGCATTTCTTTGTGACTGGTTGGACTGAAATGTACATGGGTCTGTATTGTCAGATGGCAATCGGACATGGAATCAATATTAACAGCCAAAGATTTTAAAAACACGGGAATATTAAAGATAGCGACGAGATAAAATAAGGTGATTGCTAGCGGCAAAAAGTAGTTGATGCGCAAGTTGGACATGACAGCTATTCTTGTCTGGCCTTTGCTCATGATATACGAAGCAGGAGCAAAATGAACATGTTAACAGCTGTCATGCCAAACAAAATAAAAACGAGCAGGGAGTAAACTCTGAGAAGGCTCAATATGGTCAATATGGTCAAATTATAGGCTCCATGTAGAGAAAAACATACTAAAAAAAGCAGAAGTACAATAAATAAGTAAAAAGTGCAAAAGAAAAAATATATATTTACGTAGATAAGAGTGTAAGGCATTATGCAAATAGGCCGGTCATTCAACATAATTCGTAAGTGCTGTAATAATGACGTGAGTAGCTTCTTGAGAAGCATAGATGTGGTTAAAGGCATTCGTAGGTCTAGTGTATGACAGTAACTGCACTTAATAGGCATTCATGATATGAATATACAACGTAGTAAGAAGCGATAGAAAGCAAATTTGATACAGAGTGAATAGTAAAAGGGATACAAATTATGTTGTGAACAAACATACACGATCATTATGAACAGTATATAAAAATAAATGATCAGATTTTTCTTTTTACAAGTTGCAATAAGGATATCAGTAAAACTGATGGATGCTGCCCAATGATGCTTTGTCGATATATGGGTTTATTGTGTGGAAATAAGTGTGACCTTGAGAAAATCTATTATTAGCCTCAGTGACCTTGACCTTGATCCCAGTGACCTCAAATCTCATCAAGGGGTAGAGGTCCATGCAAGGTACCTACATGCCAAATATGTAAGAGAACGGTAAAGTATTAAATGCGCTATGTGAAACTGTAACCAAAGAGTGACGAAAAATATATTATTAGCCTCAGTGACCTTGACCCCAGTTATGTCAAATCTTATCAAAAGAATGCCAAATATGTAAAAGAGCGGTAAAGTATTCAAGTCGCTATGAGAAACTGTAACAAAAGTGTGACCGAAAATATATTATTAGCCTCGGTGACCTTGACCTTGACCCCAGTGACGTCAAACCTCATCAAAAGGTAGAGGTCCATGCAAGGTACAGTACCTACATGCCAAATATATAAGATATCGGTATAATAGTGAAGGCGCTATGAGAAAATGTATCAAAGGTGTGACGGAACATCTATTATTAGCCTCGGTGACCTTGACTTTGACCCCAGTAACATCAAACCTCATCAAATAGGTAGAGGTCCATGCAAGGTACCTACATGCCAAATATGTAAGAGATCGGTTAAATAGTGAAGGTGCTATGAGAAACTGTAACAAATGTGCAACGGAAGGAAGTATGGAAGTACGGAACTCACTTGTAATTCAATATGTTTATGTGTATATATTAATTGTAAATAATTATAAGATACTCAGTAATTAATTATTATACTTAATAATAAGATACATATTTTAAGTAACACATTGTTAAACGACATGGTTAAAGATTTGTTTCTGGCTAATGTGTTACAGAAAGTACCAGTACTTCAGGTTCGACTCATCGAAGCCCGGCACGGTTGTCGCGAAGAAAGCTACGGACCATCCAGAAGTAGAGTTCTTCATCATGACACACAGGGAACTCCACTCAGCAGAACCGTGCTTAATTAATCCGGCAGGGCTATCGGAGAATCGCATGAAATACCTGTACAGGACTGTTCGACCATTTGTGCGACCATGTTATCAGGACATTACCTGTCCAACACCCACAGACTGATTGCATGTGATTACATCAAACATCAACCTGAACAGTTATTTAAATCCATGCGCATGTTTATTAATTTGTTTCCAACATGTTATCGAATATTTGAATAAGTGTTTGATATTGCGAAATATTTACATACTGTTATAGTCATGAATGCGTCATTCCGATTGAAAATGACGCGACGTCAACATCTTTGTTGCGTTACAGTATGCGTATATAATGTCGTCATAGCAACGCTAAACAGTGGCGTACACATGAAATTTATACACCATTTGATTTGTGGATAAACGTACAATATGAAACTGAAAAAAACTAAAAATTGATTCTTTTGTCATTAATGCAGGTTTTGACGTGGAACGGCTCTTAACTACGTTTGAGTTTTTATGACTTCAGTAGAAAAGCTCTGTTTAGAGTGTAATCTGCATAGAAAAATCATAATATTATGTATATACGTTATGCTTTTGATATATTTGCGAAATGAAAATTGGGCTGTGACGAGAAAATGTAGTCACACATTACTTAATGGGGCACACTTCATAAATTAAAAGCAAGAACATCTCACACCTCATTTTTCAACAGCCAGTTTTATCGTAAATTATGGATACTAGCAGGGTGTTAGACAAGATATATTAACCACTCCATTAGTAATTATACGTAGTTATACATTGAGCAAAGTTTACATATTTGTTTTGTATTCAGCAATGAAAGTATGGAGATTATGGCAATTTATTTATTTTATCTAAATGGATCTTTAGATATATAATATAAAGTTGACTGCAACAGGGATTGAAATATGTTATATTTCCCTCTACTCTTGTTAATTGTGCAAGCAAAAGATGCCATTATTTTTGTTTTCTTTAACAATTGTGTAATAATTCTGGTATATAGTAAAATATTATAAATTTCGTGGTACTTGACGGCTTCACGTAAGTCCCTTTTCACATGGATTGTTTCACTACGGATATTGAATTTTTTGTTTTTACCAGAAGTCAAAATGTAAAAACAACTTCAATTTGTCATCTTCACTGCTAAATGATGCGTCAATATTTACGATAGATTGTTCACTTTAACTCTTAGTACTTTTGGACAAAGAAGCAATCTGGTTTCTCGAAAAGCGAATTTGAATGTTATAAAGATGGTTATTAACTAAGATTAGATAGTATCCAACATGCAATCTAAATTCATATTTATCCCGGCCAGGTGTGAATTGTTGAGACAGTTTCAGGCTCATAAAACAACATTGATTGTGTCATGATAATCTTCCAAAAACATACACGGTCATGTGTATCTTTGTAGATTTGATCACCATTAAGGAACTATTAATTTCTTAAATGACTCCATGTGTCCGGGTAAACTTATAACCTGTTTATTAAAAATGCAGCAATTTATCACTAAACCCTTTCTGGTTTTGCACAAAATGTATATTAACAATTATTGTATAAATTGATCCATATGGAAGTAATTCTAAGCTATGTTTCTATGTCAATTAGTATTGTATTTGGTCCCACATAACATAATTCCTATACGATGCATTGTATAAGTTTAAGTCATTCTTAAAATGCTAATAACCGGAATGGGCGGTGGATGATTTCCCTTTGAGTCGGTTTTGTTCGCCCATAGCGTCATTGACAAAAAACTTCCTTGTTCAGTGCATATAACAGATAGTTATGTATATTCAATGTATACGTTATTGTGTGGCATTTTATGAAGTGCTTATTTCAAAAACATTTAATATCGTGCTTTTCTATTGATACCATACAAGTTAGAATGATTATCAGAAATGATCCGGGGAAAAATAAAAAACTATAGTTTCTGAAAAACAGATCTTATATTTCCCTTGCTGAAAATAACATTAATTTTACAATTACATTGTTGCGTATTTGAAGTATTATATGATGGTTAAAACACGTATACGTTTCAGTTAAAACTCACTAATATGTACTAGTACTTATGAAATATTATGAGCATTAATTATACGCTTAAATAATATAATTTAGTCGTACTCGGTTTTCCTAATTCACTTAATGCATGAGATCTATGAAAATATAACCGAATAAGGATATATCTATTTAACTCAATTCGAATACTAATAACAGTACTTTAATGTGGCCATAAGCTATATACGATAGAAAATATATCCATATTCAATCATGTGATGACACATTTAGCTGGGATAACGGTCACATACATTATTTTAAAGCATGATTAGATATTATGAAACTTGCAACAAAAGTATGAGTTCTCATATTGTCGAGATGAATTGATGTGATATAAAATGAATGTGCAAACACTTTGTAAAATGATTTCGGTGTACAAAAACAACATTAAAAAGATTTGAAATGCAAGTTCCAGCTGCGGTTGATGTTAATTAGCTCTCTGTGGATATTCACTTGATAATGTTTTTGATACAAGTTAATATGCAAAGTTTCTATAGGTGATATCTGCATCTGAGGAAAAGCTATACTAAGACAAAAAGAAAAACATGTTTGTAAAACTTTATTGTTCCGCTGTGGAGCCCTTCAATGCTAGCACGCACTAAAAATAAATACGATACGTAAAATACATTTGTTATTTAGTTATTGGTTCAACACTGTAAAATACAATTGTATAAGTTCAACGATGTTGTATTACAATAAAGAAAAAATGTGATTAAAATCGAAATCGTTATTTAGTTATTGGTTCAACAATGTAAACTACAATTGTATGAGTTAAACGATGTTGTATTACAATTAAGAAAAAATGTGATTAAAATCGAAATCGTTTCTCGATGAAAATATAATATTCTGAATATGTATCTACTTCATGTTTATATTGGTGTCAAATGTAGCAAACAAACGTGTAAGCTTCTCCATATTTTGTAAATTGGACATGTGATACATATATGTTGTAAATGTTTGCAGATGATAAACGTCTGATGCGTTTGTTCATAGTTATACAGTATTCAAATAATTTACTCAGATTTTCTGCATAATATTTTACTACCAGTTTTGTATTTAAACAGCTGGTAGGTATATGTAAGCGATGTGCACTGTTTTCGGGAAGATAATAAGGAACTTAACTTTATGGGAACGTACAACATCGCATGATACATTAAATGTAAGTAAATATGAAAGGTACTTTATACAACATGAAAATTTATTGATTTTGTATGTATGTTTGTTTACACATAAGTTCATCCAACTACATTCGCATTAATGTACAAGTTGTACATGATTAGTCGCAAACTGTGTCTTCTCAGTGAATTCGTTCGATACTTTAAGATTTGTTTCGTATCAATAGTTTACATTAGGAACTTGTTGAAAACTGATGTATTTGCAATTTTAAAAGGCAAAGATGAAAATTACAATACATTATGGGTAATATATTGTCAATCAAACTCAAGTCGTTTGTATATAACAATATTAACGAGACTATCGTTTATGTAAAAGTAAAAAGTAGTTTGTGCCAAGGATAAGATGAATTCAGGCATAATTTGTTCTCCATATTTAGTTTAAAACACTATTTATTTTAGTTCGATTGCATCGCAAGCCTCAGGTTTATTCAAAGGCCCGTTTCCTGGTCCATAACCAGTACTTAGGGAGTGTCTTAGGGGGTGATCTTAAGAACGATCCCATAGTGGGGATCGAACTCTTGACCACCTGGTCGCTAGGCGGACACCATATCAATTAAACCACAACGAATTAATATTATAATAGCATAATCGACTTTCCTGCCTTGTTGCCAATTTAGGACCAACGTTTTATTACAAAGGAATAGTTTATGGACATACCTTACACCACAGGTTTATTTTAAGCTATTTGACATAAAGAAGACTGCTAGACTATGTTACGCATTACAAAACGTCTTGGACGACACGTTTAACCTGTACATGATTAGCAACACATTGACAATAGCTAAACAGATGTTTATTATCAATAGAGATTTTCAATTTGGTTTTTGATTTCAGAGAACGATAAATGGTTAAATTACAAGTTTTAAACTGTTATAGTTACATTTATGAGAAATAATATTGCTTTAACCATTAAACAGTGCAACCATAACACAAACAAGAGATAAAGAGATGTAAAAGCCCTCAAGGGATAACCTAGTAATTATCTGTATTTTAATGTTTCCCTCGATGTTTTCAAACGTCACACTTGGCCAATTGCAACACGCTATCAACTCTGCTACCAACAGTTTGGTAGAGACGTGACGGCGGTGAGCTCTTTATTCATGACGAATCAAGATCGTCCTAAAATACAGAGATCAAAACATCTGACTAAACGCTGTTCCAAAAGTTGATTTCACTTCAAAGGTTCTTCTGCTGTTCATTAAGTGCGTATGCATATTCAACTAATAACATGAAAGTAGTGACTGGAGTACAAACATAATCAACATTGTCAGAAATTTTTAAATAGTGAATAGCGTTTACGCGTAATTAGAGGGCCTCATAACACAATTATTCGCATATGAACCGTCATGTTTCATTTCGTAAATTGGTATGTCGATAATGGTTTAGCATGCTTTAAGGTGAAATATTAAATGAGTACATCATATGAAAACAGTTAATGTTCACAAGATTACCAACACAATTAAATAAGACTCACGTCGTGTGATAATGGTCTCCATAAACTTTTTTTTAAAAAAAACGTTATTCTTCAGAAATAACTAAGAATGCTCTTATGATGAGACATTATCTCAACTTATGAGACAACAAACCGTAGCGTGACTTTAAAGCAAACATATTCGCGTGTTAACAAAATGCGCGGAAACACAATGTTGTTCTGGAACTACACTGGTCGAATAAGGTCTAATACCCATTTCACGCCGAACAGTTAAGGTCAAAAGTAGCTATGCCAAAACGGCTAATCATGTATATATATATATATATATATATATATATATATATATATATATATAAGTGACAGTAAGCTTCATTATTAGAATTTATGCCGACTTGTATCTTCGTATATGTTTATTTGTAAATGTGCCCGCATGCCTTAAAATATTCATGTAGGCATTAACTATTTATGTTTAGGCACAACTTTATGTCTGTTGGTGTATATTAGTACATGGAGCGTCATGCATGTTCGGATTAGGCGGCTCATTAAGAATTGATTATCGTTAAACCGCATATCACGCACGAATTGTCGTCGATAAAAGTAAACAATATAACCAACTTGAACATCTGATGCACCAGCAGGAGAAGCAAATTTATTTTCATGAAGTCCTTAGTGTTATTACAAAAGACATTACTGTTAGAGTATGTTCTCTTTTGACAGGCCTTTTGGTTACCTTGATGGACGTGATACGTTTTCATATTCTTCTATGATTGATAGTATTGGTTAATTAAGTCCAGACGCTAAATTGTGTGGTCTCAAACGGACATATGGACGTTATTATTCCTAAAAACTGACCTAATTTCACACAACGCAATAGTTTCACTGATCACACTGTTTTGTTTCTGTTCTGTTCACACAAAGGTTCATCTAGAAGCAGCTATATACTGCTGAAATCGTAAATCTGATATTAAAAAACGCCGTTTAATGATTCTACTGAGATTTGAACTCATCGATACACAAATAATACACTTCGATACTTAAAAGCCCGGAAGATTCGTATTGTATATTGTATATAAACAAAGCGGTACTTCGTGCACATTTCAATAATAAAGCTTTTGCAACTCCTTTTGATTTTCCAGAGCCTTGAAATGTGTCTTAAAGTCAACCTTTTAAAACTTTAAGAATACATACTCGACTCAGCGTTTATTACAAAAAAGAAACACGATAAGTGTATATGCATTTTTTAATATAATACTGTATTAGCTATTGATATGACTCTTAAAAAAATATTTTTACCTTATCATTAATGCATTCATTTGAAATAACCGATTGTGTTATCTATCTATTTTCATTGCACTCATTTCAATTCAAGTTCACAACCCTTTTACGCAGGCATGAATCTATCGTTACTTAAGACGGATCATGCTCACATAATTAAAACACACCGTGATGTAGAAATAAAAAAAACCCAGAACCCCCAAACTTATTACCGATGTGCGCAAGTGATTCAATAACAGGGCTTTTAATCATAGGCCTGCTTGTATGTGCCGATAATCTGTGTTTATAAACATTATGCACCAAGATTACGCTGAGCAGGGTATGCGCTTTACCGCTTATAGCATTCAGTGTTATTTCATATCCAGTCGATTGCTCGAGTATGTATACATATATACGTATATTTCATTCGTTGAAGTTATTAATATTATGCCGTTCAAACTACTCGTAGCATTTATTTTATTTTTTTTGCCTAATGCACTTTTTTCACAACAACCTCTCCGTTTATATAATTAACAGTTATCCGTAAATCAAGGTATAAGGTAAACTATTATATGTAACAAAAATAATGTCAGAATATACATGTAGAAGAGTACGGTGAGTAGTGCATAAGGACTAATTTCATAAGCGGATGATAATATGCATACTGGTGAAAGCAATTTCAAATGCTATAAATTGTCTTCGAAGTTTCTAGTTTTAACCTTATTCATTTTACGAATGGACTTTAAGAGTTTTAGAGTTGATTTTAAAATACATGAGGCTATAAACCCATGCGTACACACATATTACAATACAAATATAGTCACAGATGGTCAATTATGTACATAGTGTTTAACAGAATCAAGATAAAAATCTTTTCAGAAAGTTTTAGTTATAACTTTGTATACACTTTATCTTATTTAGTATGTTTATATTAAGTAGATAAATAAATTAAAGTACATGGAGAGAAACTATTGCTCATCGATTTAAAAGTTTTAAAAACAAAAATGGTAATATATCGTACACCGTTTTCAGTGTACTTTTGAAAAAGGTCCATGAACTTGATTATGTTTTCTTCTTCCGATAATATTTATTTATATACTGCTTACGTAAGTAATAAGATATTTAAGTGATGTTTGCATGTTATGTTTCGAAACAAAAATATTCAGGATTGCGCAATCTCCCTGCTTCCACTTCAAGTCTGTGGGCAGATTATATTCAAACGAGTCACACGTACGGGTACAACGAATTAACGAAATTCTAAATATTTATGCAGTTGATACCTATACATATTCTTGAAACTTAAAGCGACTGTAAAGGCTATAACTTCTATATCTGGTCGTATTTGCATTTTTCACTTGACCAGGTTGGAACAAGCATTTCAAATATTCGATGTTTATGTATAACTAAACATATTGTAAACTAAAAAGTTATCCAACCCCTTGAAAACAAGCATACTTCACTTAATCCTTATCTAATAAATTATTAAGAGATTTAACCCATGACCTTTGTTCTGGGTTTATATCATGATCATGTAGTAACATAGCATAAACGAGTCTTATGTTGTAATATTTTAAACCGGTACTTTAAACACAAATGATTCTTTAATTTGTTAACGGTACACGTCTCAGTTCTCTGTAAATGAACTTACTTTGTGTTTCCAGCCTCAAATCTCATACTTGATTACAGTCTCATATATTCCATGGTATTAAACTAAATGAGATATGAACGTGTGTATTGTTGTAAGAGCCTTTTCTGAGAGTGCGTCATACGTTAACGAAAAAGAACCCCCAGTGGTAAATATTAAACCTAGGTAGTAAAACTATTCACTAACAATTTCTACAATGTGTCCTTTGTAATACAAATTTAAATTTCGTCTTTTCTGTCCGCGTTTTTTTAAATATCAGTAATTTTGTTTTATTCACATTAACACATTGCCTCCATTTAGTACAATACTTCTCTAATACATCTAATCCGTTTTGCAGTTCAGATTCCGAATCCGCACATATTACAATATCTTCAGCATAAAACAATAAAAACACCTTTAACATACCAAGATGTATTCCTTCAAATTTGTTAAGCATAAAATGTTCCGTAATATCATTGAAATACAGCGAAAACAAAAATGGCTATAAAGATTAACATTTTCCTGCTCCCAAATAGCATATAAACGAAGCATTACTTATTATATATGTATAATGCATGTTCGATTTAACAACTGTGTACATTGATCTTACTGTATTCAAAAATTTACCTCGTTACCTTAATTGTATCAATTTATATCATATAAAATCTCTAACTATAAAGCCAAATGCCTTAAGTCGAAGATTCTTTGAAAAGTTTGTTATATTTCTTAAAAGCATGCGTAATAATGCCCTGCATTACAACAATGTAATCAACAATTCCCATACGTTTTCGGTAGTCGGATTGAGCTTCTTTGTACACATTATATTGTTGCCCCCATGTGTTTAATTGACTTTTAAATATTTTACTAAATGTTTTTTCTATAGAACTTAACCGTGTTATTCCTCTATAATTAATCGGGTCGTCTACTTCGACCTTCTTATGCAGCGGGACAATAATCTTTCGCACTAAGTCTCTGGAAAATAATATAAAACCTTTTTTTATTCACAGGTAAATAGTATACCCTCAAAAGGTGTTCATTTGTAACACCGTGTTTAAGAAACTCATTAAAAACATAATCAGGAACAGAAGATTTTCTATTTTTATGCCCCGGTAGGGTGTCATACAGCAGTTAAACTGTCCGTCAGTCCGTCTGTCAGTCTGTGCGTCCGTCTTAAAACTTTAACATTGGCCATAACTTTTGCAATATTAAAAATAGCAACTTGATATTTGGCATGCATGTGTATCTCATGGAGCTGCACATTTCGAGTGGTGAAAGGTCAAGGTCATCCTTCAAGGTCAAAGGTCAAATATATGGCTTCAAAGCGGCGCAATAGGGAGCATTGTGCTTCCGACAAACACATTTCTTGTTTGGAGATGTATGATGCCCTTTTAATTTCTTTTTGTGATATTTCCAATCATCAAACATAACCTGTTCCTAATAAAGATATATTTCATTAAAATAAAGTATATCGTCATCAAGCTTATACAATATGTATCTGGATCGTTTATGTATATAATGTTTCAAAAAAAATAATCGGCCTGAAATTAATCTGTCTTGCATGGCTTTACCGATCCCTTTAATTAAATAAAATATTTGTTGCATCTAATAATCGACTTTGTTCTTAAATCATTGTCTGCTCTGAATCAAATTATATTTATTTTGATCTAACAACTTTAAAAAATTTTATACGTTCACGATTAAGTACAATTCTCGTGAAATGCACTCTGCAGCAGAACCTCAATTACCTTGATGATCTGATTTATGTAACTAAATAAGTGCGGCTGTATTTCTGGTTTGAAGCTTGATTACCCTTAGTGGCGGCAGCATAAATGTAAGCTCGATCTGTGTTATTATTTCCTTTGTATAAGACTATAGTTCTACTCGTTTTATCGTTATATCATGTCTGCGATTAACTCGTGGCTAGCTTTTATGAAAAGGCAGAACTAGTTTACGTGCAGCGATAAACTGCTGTGTACAATGTATATAAACCTTCACATACTAAACTTATGCAATTTTGTTCCGTGGTTTCTCTGGAACAAGATCATTGGTATGTTAGGAGTATATGAAATGTCATGGTATACGTGTTTTGTACTTGTATTTCGTTTTCATTTCTCCATATTTGGAAATATGCTATTCTTATGTTGACAACATGTGAGCGCTATAATAAGATCCATTTCTTTACGCTGGATAGGCCATGTCTTAATATATGTGTTTAAGTCTTCTTGGTAGCATATGTCCATGTTTTTACATTAATAATACTTGCTTTGTGAAAAGGGCAAAAAACTATTAATAAACACAGACATAATTATCACATTAATGCAACACGATCGCCCAAATCAATATGCCTACTGCACAAGTCATTGTCTTATTGATAACAAACAAAATCTGCATGGTATCCGAAGCTAATAAGTATTACACCTTATCTATGCTAATTGAATAATAAACATAGAAAAACTTTACTTGATTGATTCATTTAATGCATGTATCAAATGAAACACATCTGGCCAAACATATCTTGTGAAATAGAAACCCATGTGGTGTAAAATGAGTCAAACTTTGGAATAACGGCGAAACAGGACACAGGCCCAATTAACATCACGTACATTACGAAATATAATAGTCTTTAAGACGTATAATGAAACAGAAGAGGCAATACATGCGTATACTTGTTAGATATCTCGTGAGAACATACGCTGTTACGGATTATGTAAGGATGTCTTTTTGCAAAAATACATTCACGTAAATGTTTTACGTTGGAATAATTTTGACAAAACAGTTTAATTTACCGATCGGTAAGCTCTTTACAAATAGACAAATATGTAGTCAAGAAGATAAATCGTTTAATAGCAACCAACATATGCCGGTTTCTTCTATTAATATACCTACCAATGCTATTATAAAATCATCAATACCTTAAAATTACATAATATATAACCTGCGAAAATAAAAGACCACTAATATTTTCATGTTTTCACGTAAAGTAAATTGTTATTAAAAATAGTATATTATACGTTTTGGATAAATACAGATGGCTTGAATTGTAACATTTTCTATGTTTATGAAAAAAAATGTGTTAACCGCAAATAAAGAAACTAAAGCAACGAGTATGCTATTATTGAAATACGTTTAATATAAATATAGATATTTGAAAGGCAAATTTCGCGCAAAAAAATGTGTTAATTGTAATGGCTTACTGAAAATGCATAATTCGCGAAATTCACTCAAATAAAATATAGTTTCCTTTATTAAATGCGTTTTCATATTAGTTACTTTTCTAATTGATGCGAAGTTAAAAAATCGACATAAAATGCCATTTTGGATTTCAATAAATGCGCAATGAATATCAATAAATGTGCGTTGTTTGTTCTATTTTGTTGGAGTCGCTTCTGTCCCTTTAATGATTTGGGCTGGCATGTATATCACCAGATTTTATCCGAGCAGAAATACTGCATGCAATAACAGTAATAGTGCGGTATTGTATAAGACAATTTGTTTACATTTACAAAGAGACAAGGTTTTAAAATGTACACGAGGACAAGATGCATAACTTGAAATATGAAAATGAGATCGTTAAGGTATAACATACCGAAAAACTGGTTACTGTCCTATCCTTTTGAGATATATCAAGTACGGCAAGAATATTGCAATGGTTCGGTAAGCCTCGACATTATTTTCTTATAATTCGCTCCTAATACTTGTCAAAGCAATAGGTTTTTTATGCCCCCAGATCGAATGATAAGGGCGTATATCGTTTTCGGCCTGTCTGTCTGTCTGCCATTGTATGTGTGTGTCTGTCTGTCCCAAAACTTAAACCTTGCTCATAAAATGAAAACTTTATGTTCTTTAAACATCACATGTGCGTGCATCTCATTGAGATCTACAATCAAACATGGTTTGCGGTCACTAGGTGACCTTGACCTTTACATTCAAAATATAACCTTGTTTCTAAAAAAGCTGCCGTGCGGCTTCAAAGCGAAGTAGGGGGTATTGTGTTTCACAAACACAGCTCTTGTTTCTGTTTATCATAGTTGTTTGACATGGCAATCTTGATAAATAGTTGTAATCAACACATAGCAGAATTTTACACGTTAACAGATTTATAAATTGCTTTAAATTTTGTGTTTGATTATGAAGTTCTCATTCGTAACATTCACTGCCAGGTTCACGTAAAATGTAACACATTTTACAAGTGTTCACACTTGTATTGATAATTTTTCCCATATGTATGATTATTTTGAGTAAGTTTCTGTTTTTGTGTGCAAGTTTAAGAGGCTATTTTTACACAACTTTTGGACTGGTAGCAGTGCATTATCGGATATGTCTGTCTTTTTTCACCATACTTTAAACATAAGCATATTTGATAATTGAGTTTTGGTTTTCTATCTTCAAAAAGTTTAAATAAAATTCCTTATGACTTTAAACATGAAAAAGTGTTAGCATTAAAACGCGATACATAAAATATATAAAGTAATGTCATTGTTATTTAACGTATATATTCCAGTATGAATCATATTAAATATTTGCATAACCTGTTTTGCTTGTAACGTCAAAGTAAGTGAATTTTATCTATTCAAAATTTTAAATTATTTAGTATAATACTGTGTATTATTATACGAAATACATGTGAAAGTTGTTATTCGCGCGGACCCGAGAAGGTACGACTAATCATATTTCACTCTCACGTGGAATCGTTCCATTACCGTTCACTAAATGGTGAGATTACATTTGTAGACGTATTACGCTTGTTAATATATACTTGAGTTTAACTCGCGTTTTCTTGTAAGAAATATATAATTGTGCCTTTCTATCACCTTTTCCGCGTTAGTAGTTCCGAGGAAATATCTCCTTATTTTCTTCTTGAATACATTTACGACATAATTCTGATGAATTTGATAAATGATTTAGGTCATTGACTAATGCCAAAAAACATATGCATAAGTATAGTTCAATAATTTATAATGGTTAACCTTAACTAAAAACAGAAGCCGATAAATTGCGAGAAAATCAGTGCGTTAGAGACGGTGACATGAAGTGTTTCTTGAGATTTGTAAAGCATCGCATTTGGATACTTACATATATGGACCACAGTATATTTGATTCTCCTGGCAAAATGATCCAATTATCATAATTTTTATAGGTTGTGTATATCATAAACATATTACCATATGTTTATATAAATGTTAAATATTGTTCTTGTCATGCATATGAAATGACTGTTAAGTTGTATAATAATGATTTTCAATGAATAAAATACGTATTATGTTGTTAAGTAAAGAAATCTTGTTTTCTCTTTTTTATTATGTATGTTTGAGCCGTATGGAAAATGTTCCTAAACGGTTTTCTGGGATTTTTCAAAAATAATTTGAACCCTCTTACATATGCCTTGTACTGATTACGTTGGAATATTGGGTGTACATGTGCTTTCTTTCTGAGTTGCGTGTTTCAATGTTCCAATGTCGGGTCTAATTAGTTGGAAAACGTGTCATTCAACCGCAAATGATGTTAGCGACAACTGTTTTTAGTGATTATTTTTCTAAATTCTCCTTTATACACATTTCCATATTATATTCCTAGCTACAGGAAATAAAATATATACGTTTTTACGAACATAAAATTGTATAACACCACATGAGTATTATATATCTGGAGTTATACTACCCTAGAAATCGCAATACAATGGGTAAGCCTATTACTTCACCAAAATAGCATTACTTATTTCATAACGTGTTCTATTACAAATATTTTTCTGCCTGAACGATAAGTTCATGTCAATAAAACACATATTTTGATGTGAATATTAACTTTCTCCGTTGACATAAATAGTGACCCATGCCAGAAAAAAAGGCATATTTCATTTGAAGATTGGATGTTGGACATGGGTTGAAACACCTATTACGGTCAGATAACTCATTTATTTCCTGTAACATATATTCATCCACCAATTCCGGAAATGAGAGGAATAATTTTAATAATTGTTTATATGTAATAAATTTCATAACACGGTGTTGTTGTTGTTGTTTTTGTTCTTTAAAAATATTTTTTTGTTTCCAACTTGTGTGTTTAATGTATTGCATTTCATAATATGCGTTCATCAGTAAAATAATGTCGTGACAAACTTTGTCATTGAATATCAAGGTACACAGGGTTTTCAAAAGCTTAATATACGCACATTATGCTTATTTTTATGCCATGATTGTTCACTTTGTTTTGTCAGGTATAGAGCTGCTTGAAAGGTAACCAATTATATTGTAAAAGTTATAACAAATAGGTAAAATTGTAACTCTAGCAACCGTTGTCGGGACAAACATCAACATATCTTGTCAACAACTGGAATTCCAGACAGTAGTTAGTGGTTTACATGCATACGGTTATTAATGAAAATGCATTTGGGGCGTGTTGAAATATTTATTTACAAAAAAACGTATTGATGAAACTGCTCACAATTATGTAGAAATGTGCTGAAGCAAGCTGTTCTAGATAATTGACACGAACCTTTGCTCGTGGAAATATGGAACTTTGTACATGTTTTCAGTCATATATTAACGTTATTCTGTTTAGTATTGCATTTAAATATGATAATATGCCACAGTTAAGATAGAATGAATTATTTAAAGGAGACAAAGTCTCAGTTGTATCGTATAATTAGCAAACGTCTCTTCTCAGTACTAGGACATAACTAAAAAGTAAAACACTCTATGTTTAACCAGTTAATTACCTACATAACTACGCAAATTAAATGTGTTATAATCGGTATTTTATATTTTCTTTATTCCTACTTACATTTAATGTAAAGATTACTTATGTAGCAATAGCAAATTCACAGTTTTTCGTGTGTAACTTATTGGTTTGAGGAATATAATTCACAATGTTATACTGTAGAACACATATCCTGTGATTGTAAGATGCCTTATTGCCTCGAGGACAAAACGTGTTTTAATCTGTTGAATAAATATTTCAATACAAATAGTAAAAAGCCGCTAACCTTTTAAAATATAGTTTGGGGTTTGGTAGATTAAAGAATGAAAACTGAAATAGTTTTATATTTTAAGTGGTCTTTCTGATAAATTAAAAACAGTGTTTTTTCATGGTTTCGTCTATGATAGGAGAACAGAAAACGTGTTTCTAAACCTGCATATACCAGAATGTCTAGTGACATATCATCAATACGATAACCGTTCTATATTCTATTTACGCCTTCACTGTTTTCATTATCTTCATTTTGGTGGCTCACATCGAACCGGACGAATTAGACCTTCATTTGATTATATAATTGTATTTATTCTAACCAAAACAACTGCGAATGCGCTTATTTTGATAACAAACACATGTTTTGGTCATATATATAATTTCATGTTTGATTTCATAACACCTAGCAATAAATGTAGATTCAAGAGTGACTACACGGTTATTGTAAGATTTGACCACATAACATGGTTTCATACTCCACTTAACACAGACACGACTCTGGTTTAGATGTTTGTCAGATTGTTTGACATTATCAAGTTTCATCAAGATTGAGACATACATCACATTAGAGTTGGAACAGAGTTTTTTCTGAGGGTTGACCCGCATTTGAATAGTGATATATGTTGTCAAGATAAACGAATTTTATCAATGTTGAGATATAAACATGTTTGTAAAACGGTTTTCAACACCCGTTTTAAAATCAACGACACCAATCTGAGTTATATCCAGAATTACCGTTTCTCTACCTGTTATAAAAAGTATATTAACATAATGCGTGTTTCATGAATTCCATTATCCCTTTCTTAATTTCATACTGATGACACCTTTTACGAGTGTTTTTACTGAGAAACAATCAATTGTAAGAACAACAAGCACTTCACAAATTGACGACTCCTTAACCTCAAATAATCAAACATGAAAATATGCATTGCATGAGGTAAAATGTTGAAACGTTGAAACTTTTATCAATATAATCCTCTTGTAAATGAGTTTTATTTTATTCGCATGGACAAAAGTAACGAAGAAGTTAATCTTATTTAGATCCGTTGTTCCAAGGTCAATGGATAATTAATTGCTCTGACTCAAACTTGACAAGAGGGAAATTGCCTATGGAAACATCTCCAGGAACAGCTTACACATCGACATGTGAGAGCTGTCCAACATGTAATTACAAAGTATTCAAACTGCATATAAACGTGTCAATAGGTCACATAATTTCTTAAAACATCATTTTAAAACTTCGTTATTCATAAGCAACAATTTATCAGACAATTATTTGTTTATGTATAGAAAATGTGAACAAAATGTTTCGTAATAGTAATGTGTCTGGAATAAACTGACTTAAAGGGATCTTTTCACGTTTTGGTAAATTGACAAAATTGAAAAAAGTTGTTTTAGATTCGCAAATGTTCGTTTTAGTTATGATATTTGTGAGGAAACAGTAATACTGAACATTTACCATGGTCTTATATAGCCAGTATATGCATCTTTTGACAATTTAAAAACCTGAAAATTATAAAGCGTTGCAACGCGAAACGATTGTTGAATAATTTGGAGAGTTCTGTTGTTGTCGTTTAATTTTGTGAAACTACAAAGATTGCTTATATAAACTATTAAATACGTCTTTCATACATATTTGGCAGGATGGCCGAGCGGTCTAATTGGTTTTACTTCAGGACTCCGGGGGTCACTGGTTCGAGCCCTACTGCGGGTTACTTTTTTCCTTTTTTTAATGTTATTCTTGATGTTTTACTAGAGCTTTTTAGATCCAATTTTTTTAACATTTATCAATATAAAGCATTTTATGACAAACTTCAAAACATGCCAAAATCTGTGAAAAGGCCCCTTTAATTCAACAGCAGAAAAACGTTGGTGATAGGTATCGAATTCATTTTCGGGTTTGCAAACCACCTGCTCTTTTTATGCACTTTTATTTTGCAACAGAATGTCAAACAGCCCTGACGTCATTAAAGAACATATTTTTTTCCCACGAAAAATAAAATAATATGTTTAACTTAAAGTTAATTAATATCAAGGAGATGAACACATTTAGTTCTAATATAAAAAGCAAATATTTATTTCGTATTTTAATTCTTCAATAAAAGCACACACATTAATTTAGTTTATAAAGCATTATTTCCAGACTTTGACGTAGATAAACAATCGTTGCCAAACGCTTTTCGAATACGGCTTTATCGCGGGAATAATAGTTTTCACAGTCTTCTGATACTTTGAAAGTAATTTGGAAATTAAGAATGTTTCAGAGCACCTATTAAATTACTATTGCAATATCAAAAGCGTATGCTGCAAGTGGTTGAACAACTACGTTTGATGTTTAAAAGAATTAGCCTTTTATTGTTTATAAGTGTGATACATTTCAATGAAAACGTTGAAATAACGAGAAAATAATTATTACTTATGTAAACTATAATTAATTTCTCAAGAATTGTCCATGAAGTCAAACATTTGTCCAATCTGTTTTCGTTTGAACATTTTAAATTACGTTTTATTTGTATTCCGTTTTTGAACTTGGAATGTGACCTAAGGCAATGACCCCAATACACATGTGAAGTTTAAATTGAATGTGTTTAATGAAAACATTGATATTATCATCCTTAACGTTTATCGTAACCAATTGCCTAAGAACAAAACGTGGCATGACTCGGCTAAAATGCAGTTAGGCGTTATACACCTTAATCAGAGAGCACACACTTTGATCCTTAACACATATTATATTTATAATATTTTAATAAATAAATATTTATATAAATATATTTATAACTATAAACTTTGTTTCTTTCAAAACACATGTGTACATTTGAAACCGAACACATATAGTCAAAATACATGTTACCTGATCCAATTTGATAATTGAAATTCTGCTTAATTTCCTGCCAGAGTCCGAGTTTGTATTAAATGCTTTAAGTAGAAACAGTGATATGAAGATGGCTCACGTTTACCTAAAAGAGATAATTACGCAGACGCATGTTCCGACGGCATTCATAGTTGTATAGTTGATACGAAGCAGGGTGTCGACTATTAAAACTAGTATAGCTTCATTATTTACGTAACTATAAATAGTTTAAAAACCTGCATGTAAGCACTTTCTTAATTTGCTGTCTCGACATGCTTTTCTTGTACTGACAATTACATATTTAGTTTAGCCGTACACATGTGGCGAATCAGTATGCTAAGTGGTACCAGTTGTTGTTGCACGCCGGTGGCAACTGTAGTATTTGTTGCTACTAATGTGATTTAAACTTAAGTGTTATTGTGAACAAAACCCATTTTTTTAACTAGAAAAACCTGTGTTGTAGCAGCGTTTACCATACTGATTTGATACATGTGCTTGACATGTGGTCGCATGTGTTTCTTGTCTGAAATATTTATTGCTGTTTGTTGCAAAATGTAATAATTTGATTAATTTACACTAGCCGAATCAGTCAGCTCCGACTATTGATAGACATTGATTATGACTTTGATGGAACAGTTGCCTAACCAAGCACATACAGCTATAACATAAATAATTCACACCATACACTATATAATGATAAAGCGTTATAATCAACGTGCTTGTACAAAGGGCACTAGAATACTTGCACACGATTGTCAATAATGAAATCCTATATAAAAACCACCTTCGGCAATGAAGCGCAAATATCTTCTGGTTAGAAAGAAACATTCGCAGTACCAAAAGGCTGTATTAATAAAATACAACATAGGGCAAGATAACTATTTTGTTTGCAATTATTGGTCAATGGCTACATAGCATTTTTCTGATTTCATTAATTCTATAAGCGGTTTTAACACGTAATCAGGTAGCGCGTTGCAAACCCCGTATAAATCTTTAAGCAACGATGATAAGTATAAATGGATACAAATCAAAGCTTTAAAATATAAATAAAGTATTTTGTGTATCGACAACTGTTCTTGATGTGTATCGTAAAAGGCTAGACGTTCAAGTGCATGTGTTTTTAATAGCATAAGTAAACAGTAGCAAGCATAAATAACATATGTTGTTTGCCATTTTGGATAATTACACCATGATAATTAAACCATAACATTGTATTGATATAAACGTTAACTGATCCTCAATATAGAATGTGATTGATAAAAGTCACATCTTAAACGATGTCGACTATGTATTTTGATATTTAATATTATAGAAAAAAAGTAACGTATTTCAATTTGTATATTTACTTATGATTTCTCATTCAACAAACATAAAACCTTCATACACTTATTACAAATATAGATCAATGCAATTAAGATACGTCCACATTTTATGAACTTTCAAATAAGTCTCCAAATGAAGCGGATACGTAATATTGTAAAATATCCTCTTCAAAGTACTTGAGCCCGAATAGTTACATAATTTGAATCATCTATATTTTTCGCTTGTAATGGTTAATTATTACAATTGCAACAATAGCACGAGTCGTTTTTGTTGTCTTTAATTATAGGCTATGTACGTCGGGAGTGCCAAATTGTTAATTCGTTGTATCAATGTTAAGAATAACACATAATTCAGTAAATGTGTTATTTATTTGGGGAAGTTTTGGCAATCTATTTCCATACATAAATGAACATTTCGAATATCATTTATTTGTGAGTTTCATTTTTTAGTTTAAGTGTAAACTATTAAATGACCACATTTTACCTTATGGCTTTGTTTGCATATACATTGTTAAAGAAAATAGCGCAAATTCAGGACACGAAGACAATTTTTTATGATGATTGGAAAAATGGAACTCCAGAATCCGTATTGAGAGATGAATTCTTGTCAAGGACCTCGTTACATAAAACTCATAATGTGTGTAAGCCAGAAAGTTACAGATGTTAACACATGCCTATATCTAAACTGAATGTTGATATAAATGGATAATGCCAATACTTGATTGAATAAATCACCATTGAGCAGAACAAAAATGCAATAATGGACAAAGATTAGAAAGAACAAATGTGAAAAACAATTGTCTGAGGATATATTCTGTGTGTCATCACTTAACTGTTTATCTTTAGCAACAATATTGAAATGATATGTTATCTTTCTTCAGTTGGTTATTCATTTCCTCATTATCACATGCCAAAAGACATTGAACGTTAACTATAAACTTTTTTTCTTCCATGGAACGTTTCACATGAAGGCTTCCATAATTTTAATACATTTGTTGCCGTATTGTTACATGCTGATGTCGGCGAAGGATCGAAAGCTCTTCGTGAATCTCAGAGTGTCGATGCCGTTCATACTTTATTCTCGTTTCACCTGACATAAAACTCGTGAACAACATATTATAATAACATTTGTACGTTACAACACCAAACCTCTATGACCAGAATATTTACCATACGTTGCCATCACGTTAACCTGAATTTAAAAATCGAAAAACATTAGTCGTCTTTTTAAGCAGCTCAAATTCAAGGCAACACGATAACATTATATACAACAAAGAAATAAGACCGTCTCAAGACCAAAACGACTTATGAAACAACACGCAAACGTTATCTAAAATTATATTGTAATTCAAGTGCTTCAGGTCTGACCTTCAACATGAATAGTATTACGAATTGACCTCTTTTCAAACGTTTCGATCACGTATTTTCACAACATCTTAATCAATTACCTTCAATGCTTTGCGTTGCCTGTTATCTTTGCATAATATCTGCCATCGTATTGTTTATGTTATTTGTTATCTAACATCAAACAAATCATGTCTACATGGAAGCACGGGATGTTTTTATAAAAAACTACGCAACGTATAGGAGCAAGCACCATCAAGCCTCTCCTGAAAAAATGAATTAAAACAATAAACAAAATCGATTAAATCATAAATGGAAATCATTCATGACCCAAATCAGAAGAAAATATATCAATTTTAATGCTTAAGAAATGCTTCCACTTATTGCCCAAAACAAGCCGACATTATGACAGACAGAAATTCATATCATCTTACAAAATCCACGCAAATGAAAACGCTACATACTTACCCGATAAGATCCCGTTATGTTAATTCATCCTCTTTACGTCCATCCCAACACCAAACACCACGCCGCTTGCTATTTTTAGAGCTGATTAATTGATTGTACCATTTTATGTCTAAACCGGTAAAGACTTAAAGGCTACACTCCACTAAATGATAACTGTAGAAAACTGTAGTAATGACTCTCCGAAGATCCCTTAGCAAAATTAAAATGTGTGTGTATCTTAACGTCCTCCATGTTAGTCGAATCGCAAATGATGTTTCATCCTATAGTATGCTATATATATATAAAATAAAATAAAGAAAGAATATTTGATAAGAAACTATACCATATGTAATGTAATTTATATTTTAATTGCATTATTACCCACCTCGTTTATACATCTACGTACTCTATTGCTCATATTGAAAATGATTATTTCTAACTTCTATATGTGTTGAAGCTACTTGAAATATGTTATCTATATTGTATAATCAAGAAAGAACATGAAATAAGACGCTACTTGAAATATGATATCTATAATGTATATATATATAATCAAGAAAGAATATGTAATAAGAACCATACCATATGAATGTAATCCATCATTTTTATATAATGTTGCACGCCTCGTCTATACATTTATGCACTTTTTTGCTCATGTATCCAAGTCAAACATGAATTGAGTTGAAATAAAAGGTTTTTTACTTGACTTGACTTTATCAAAGCCAATAGATGTTAAATGCTTGCGAAAACTATTAAACATTAATTAAGACTGAATCAATGTAATTTGCTGATGTTTATTTGATCAGATTATAGATTATGAATCGAAATAATTTCAAACTGCGAAAACTAAATAATTGACAATAAGTTAATTGCATTATAAAAAAGTGCAAACTTGTGTATGAATTTATATAAAAATTTTATGGTAAAATTTGTCTTAAACTTCGAATAAAATACGAATGTATCTAATAGATACCCACATTGGTTGCATTAATATTTAAAATCAAAGTGTATGGAGCTGCATATTGCCAGGGCAATTTAACAAATATTTTCTAAAATTAACTTTTTTATAAATAATAAATTCGTTAAAATAGGACGATAATTTTGTTGTGAAGAAAAATGGTTAAAATAATTGTTTACAAAACAACAACTCTGAATGAAAATTATTGCAGAGAAATATTGTTATCAAGGCATGAACTAAAACTTTCTTTGAGCTGGAGCTGTAATAGCTTAAGTAGAAGCAGCTCGAAAACTGCATCATCATAATGTAAAATGCAAGTTATGATGCGTTATGCTTGCGAGATATTTGTTAGTTCAAATTAGGGCTGTAACGCATATGAGATAAGACTTCGTGTAATGGTAATATTTGTTAAAAACACAAACTTATCTCACAACGTCAACAGATTGTGAACTATTTATATATATATAATTTAAGAAATCATGTAGACATTCTAATGTCGTTATACATATATGCCATTAAGAATGTTGCACTTACAAATCTTAAACAGTTTTTAGAAATAGAAAACTATTTAAACTAGTACACCATAACATGGATCGTTTCACGTCGTATTTATGGTATATTTCTCATTTACCAGAAGTGGCAATGTTTGATAAAAGCTGAAATATCGGCATCCTTAAATGTTGTTTATACGTTAATATAAAAGGCAGACTATGCAATTTAAACCAATAGCACTTTTCGACCAGGATACGAGTTCATTTCTCGCTAAAGCGAATTCGAATTGTAGTGTAGTATTGGTTATTATCCAATAGGCAATGCTAATCAATTTTATTCCGACGAAGATAACCGTTAGTTGTTGTGTTTTCACACTAACGGCCAGGTGTGAAGTGTCGGAAAATTTTGAGGCTCATTAATTAATTTTGATTTTGTCATGATTATCTTCTGACAGATTACATGTTCAAGTTTATCTTAGTAGTTTTGATTACCAATTAGCAACTTTTCATTACTAAAATGATTCCGTGTGACGTGTTAAAATACCAACTTTTTATACAAATTGCACCAGTTCACCCTTTCTGGTTTTGCACTAAAGGTATATGTATAATTGTTTCATAAACGTTTCTATATTGAAGGAATGAAATACTCGTTTTGAATGTCTGTCAGTTTTGCAGTTGAGTCCTGCATAACAAAACACGATTAGGGTGAATAAATTATAAAGACATTATAAGAAAATCTATTTTACCTGATTGGCGGATTATCGGTTTCACTTTGTGTCGAGTTTTTTCTCACAAAGCATCATGTATAGAAAACTGTAATTTGTCATTGTATATTGCAGATTATTATGTATATAAGCTGTATATGGTACTTTATGGCGTGTTAAATTAATGTCCTACTTTAATATCATGGCGTGTGTTTCCTTCATTGCCCGATAGAACGATCCCAAACATTATCAGGTGGATGATAAATAACCATAAAATGCACGTTTAAATTGCTTTAAATTGTAATAACTACTTCATCATGCAAAAGGTCAGTGTGGGGCTAATGTTGTCGATCAAGAGAATTATAACATGGTCGAGATGACGTTTTTTGACATAAAATGTATTTGCAAAACAATGTGGAATGCATTATCTGTACAAAAGCTAATTTAAAATGATAAGCATGCAAGTTGCAGATTGCTGGTTGATGTTAATTAGCTCTCTGAGACTATTCACTCGAAAGCGTTCTTGGTAACAGTCAATATGCACTGGTTCTATAGGTGATATATGCAACTGTGGAAATGGATTACGTACTACATTAACATGTATATCAACTTTTGTAAGAGAGCACTGAAGCATGTCAATGCTGAAATTAATTAAACGCCAAATGATATTTAAAACTAAATAATATTATGTTCACTTTGTAATTTTTTTACCCATCTATATAACAATAAAAGAGGGTATAAATTGACTTCAAGAAAAATCGTTTTCTCCAAAGACGAAAAAGTAATTACAAAACCTTACTATTTAAATTCTTTATATTTATATTGTAGATGATTGTAATTAAAATATTATTGTAAATTTCAAAGGTTACTAAAATATATTTGTCACGTTTGCTGCATACCATTATATTTACTATAAGGCTTTTCGACGCGTGTGTTCATAGTTAAACACTTATACAAATTAGTTAATAAGATTGTTTGAATAATGCTTTACTGCCACTTCTTGAAGGTAAAAGCTGACAGTGATAAAAAAGCGAAAGTAATTGCTTTTGGGTAGATGATTTGGATTTGAACTTAAATAGTACGCATATCACGGTATTATAATTAATTTAGTTAAAAGAGTAAATTTTATATGAAAGGTACAAAATGAATAGTGGAATAATCGTGTCTTGGTACATATAAGGTTATATTTTTACACAAATAGGGGGCTCAATCATAACCGATAGACGTTACACAGCATATTGAATAAAATCGTAGTTGAAAAACAAAGAATATATAACCAGCGTGAACATCAGCTGTACCAGCAGGAGCAAACAAACATATCATAGAACAAGATCCTTTATTGTCTTAGACACGACAAATTCACAATATACACTACAAAACAATTACGCAAACGTGCAAATAAAATCTCAGGGCACGGTCTTGCATGGGACGGTCAATATATGTATTTCACCAAAAATACAATTTACATATTTATGTTTCATAATTACTTTTCCCTTTTTACTGTAAACCGTCGAAATTAAATACATATACTAACATGTACTATGTCGGTATCTTAAATATGTTTACAAAATATTTACCATGTAAGCTGCGTTCTTTAGCTTGTATACCTGCAATTGTAGTATTGCGATTTTTGTTGTGTAATTGTTTTCACAACAATTTAGTGGCGTGAGAATATGTTCCAATGGGTCTGATATACATGTGTCACGTCTTCATATTTATTTTATGCTTTCCGGTGGTTTATAGAGAAAAATCAGTGAATTAAAACTGATAAGTTCACTGTTTCAAACAGAGAAAATGAACAGCGATAATTTTCACTGTTTGCTTGAAATGACGTATTATTTTACGCAATGACGTCATTATCCCAGCAAAATTCTTTAGTTAAACTCTAAAACAATGTATACAAACTGTGGAAAAAGCATGAAATAAAAAGAAAATTTGTTGGATTCGGTTGAATATCGATTTTAATACACCCGTGATCATAGAAAAAAATAATTTCACTCGTGGCTATGCCACTCGTGACAATATTATTTTCTATGATTACTCGTGAATTAAAATCGATAATCAACCGAATCCAACAAATATCCTCTTTTTATTTCTATACTATCGGTTCACTTCCCGGTACTTCAAAAGCTAAATTTTATTATAAAGGGACTTATTGATAGTATTCTCCCCTAACACAGACCCAAATTTACATAACACACGTTCAACACACAAGTGTACGTAGTTGCAGATATATGCTGCTGACAACTTTACAATGTAAAAAAAAAACATCCTTAAAATTCTAGTCGGACTCGAACACAGTCATACAAAAAAGAATACATTTTGATGACTAGAAATGGCGCGTCAGAGGCCGACGCTTATCCCCACGCCGCATGTTTGACCCAGGGGCGCCCCATGGTTGGTAATGGGTCCATGCATAGTTGAGATTGACCGTATTGTCATAAGAGAAGTTCAGTATCAATTTGAAGTGAATCGGTGTAGAAATGAAAAAAATATAGTAAAAGACAATTTTGGAAGGGTGTGGCCTATTATGGGAGGGGCGCCCCAGGGTTGGTAAAGGGGCCATATATAGTTGAGATTGACCGTATTGTCATAAGAGATGTTTAGTATGAATTTAAAGTGAATCGGTATAGAAATGAAGAAATTATAGTAAAAGGCAATTTTGGGTGGGCGTGGCCTATGTGGGCGGGCGCCCCAGGGTTGGTAATGGCGCCATGCATAGTTGAGATTGACTGTATTGTCATAAAAGGGGTTCAGTATCAATTTGAAGTGAATCGGTGTAGAAATGAAGATATTACAGTAAAAGGCAATTTTGGGTTTGCGTGGCCTTTGTGGGCGGGGCGCCCCAGGGTTGGTTATGGGGCCATACATAGTTGAGATTAACTGTATTGTCATAAGAGAGGTTCAGTACAAATTTTAAGTCAATCGGTTTAGAGATGAAGAAATTATAGTAAAAGGCAATTTTAGGTGGGCATGGCCTATGTGGGCGGGGCGCCCTAGGGTTGGTAATGGGGCCATGCATAGTTGAGATTAACTGTATTGTCATAAGAGAGGTTCAGTTTCAATTTGAAGTGAATCGGTGCAGAAATGAAGAAATTATAGTAAAAGGCAAATTTGGGTGGGCGTGGCCTATTATGGGCGGGGCACCCAAGGGTTGGTAATGGCGCCATGCATAGTTGAGATTGACTGTATTGTAATAAAAGAGGTTCAGTATCAATTTGAAGTGAATCGGTGTAGAGATAAAGAAATTATAGTAAAAGGCAATTTTGGGAGGGCATGGCCTATGTGGGCGGGGCGCCCCAGGGTTGGTAATGGGGCCATGCATAGTTGAGATTAACTGTATTGTCATAAGAGAGGTTCAGTATCAATTTGAAGTGAATCGGTGTAGAAATGAAGAAATTATAGTAAAAGGCAATTTTGGGTGGGCGTGGCCTATGTGGGCGGGGCGCCCCAGGGTTGGTAATGGCGCCATGCATAGTTGAGATTGACTGTATTGTGAATCAGTGTAGAAATGAAGAAATTAGAGTAAAAGGATATATTGGGTTTGCGTGGCCTATGTGGGTGTGGCCTATTATGGGCGGGGCGCTCCAGGGTTGGTAATGGGGCCATACATAGTTGGGATTGACCGTATTGTCATTAGAGAAGTTCAGTATCAATTAGAAGGTAATCGGTGTAGAAATGAAGAAATCATAGTAAAAGGCACTTTTGGGTGGGCGTGGCCTATTATGGGCGGGGCGCACCAGGGTTGGTAATGGGGCCTTACATAGTTGAGATTTACCGTATTGTCATAAAAGATGTTCAGTATCAATTTGAAGTAAATCGGTGTAGAAATGAAGAAATCATAGTAAAAGGCAATTTTGGGTGGGTGTGGCCTATGTGGGCGGGGCGCCCCAGGGTTGGTAATGGCGCCATGCATAGTTGAGATTGACAGTATTGTCATAATTTATCGGCACACGCGATAAGATCCTCCGACGAGCCAGATCCATTCTCCATCCACGTCACCAACCTATTATTCGAATAATTCTATTTATCATGTCACATTTACAACATTCGTTGAAATGTTTCTAAAATATCTAGTTTTCGAGTACTTTGTGTTGAAATATTTAATATGTGAAACAACACGCGCGAACAAAATCGTCACGTCATGCAAAGCGCTTAGGCTAGCTTCCATCTTTTTAAACAACACAGAAATCGAGTTTATCGTTATAAAGTCAGTACACAAAGACGAAATTATGCTGTTTAAATAATTCTGTTTAAACAAACATTACTTTACATGCATTTGGTATTTTATAAATAGAAAAAAAACGTATATTTGTTAAAAGAAAATAGTAAAGGCATGCGCATGGGCGGTGAGCGACTGGTGGATATTCGAGGTGGTCAACTAGCCTAATAACTTTTGGGCTATTAGGTTACTTGGTTATCAGGCTGATTTAAAGGCATGTGACAGGATAAGATAAGTTCGCAGAATATGAGCTTGAGTCTTATTGGCAGCATAAGCCAATGTTTTGACATGAATGATACTTACTTTGTGAAAAGTGGGAGAACGCTCCGCTATCCGAAAAATGGCTATTTCTTGTATGCAATTCACATGCCCAAAACCAATATTACTAATATTGCATGTATAAGAAACAGAGAATCTGTATGTTAGCCCATGTAACTAGACAATACACCAAAGGTAATCTCATTGAATGATAAACACAGACGTCTACAAATGCAACTAAATGGCGGAACACATGTTATATTTCTACCGGATGTTCCTGCTGAAGATTCAATAGTATATTTACTTTGTCAATGTTTGGCTTGCTGACCTGGCGTGTGTTGTTTTTTTCGTGAAAATTGTTGTTTTATGGTTCTCTTTCTGTGTAAGTATGTATATTCCAGTATGTGATGACTCTTTCATAAAAGTTTTAAAGCATTCTAAGATAGTATTATATGCAGAAATATGAGTATGACATGGTCGAGATGAATTATTGTCACAATATTTAATGTTTAAATAATTGTGGAATGCATTCTCTGTACAAAAGCAAATTTGAAATGATAAGCATGCCCGTTCCAGCTGCGGTTGATGTTAATTAGCTCTCTGAGCATATCCACTCGATAATGAATACGATACTAATAAGTATGCACAGTTTCTATAGATGATATCTGCATCTAAGAATATCTATACTTACGACAAAAACATGCAAATATGTTAAACTTGTATATTGGAGAACCGATGCATTTCAATGCTAACATTAACTAAACAGCGATATGATAGTTACATTAAAACAATGTTCTTTTCATTTTGTAATTGGTTCACCGATCTATATAACAGTGGAGATAAAAGTTTATTAAAAGAAAAGTCGTTTTCTTCAAAGACGAAAACGCAATGTTTCAAAGGCATATTAGACGAATATACGTTTTGTAGTCGAAACTTCTTACTTTAAGTTCAGCATACAACATTCACTACACATTATTAAACAATCAATATGTTCTTATATTAATAATTTTAATTATTGCAATAATATTTTTCCAGCTATGATGATGTTTGCTTTTGAATTATCTTGCATCAAATATCGCATGTTGTGTTTTATCAATGAATCAGTTTTATCAAAAAAGTTCTTACGGTTGTGTTGCAAGATAATCTGCAAGCCAGGTATATACAATCATGTGAATTTTACACGATTACTACGTTCTTAGGTATACAGGCGGCTTAATTTTATGGAAATAGACATATCAACACCATAACACGAGTTCGTGTTTAAAATTGTATTCAGTTTACTGCGCACCTCAGGTAACTGTAAGGTTCACCCAACTGGTACGTCATACATTTTCACTCGAGTTTGTTCATTCATAATTGATAGACGTTCAACAGCCTGTTAAATACTAACCGTAGATGAAAAACAAAGACCATATAACCAACCCGAACATCAGCTGTACCAGCAGAAGGAAACACGCATATCATAGAACTAAGTCCTTTATTGTCTTAGACACGACAAATCCACAATATACACTTAAACAAAGTTATGTTATTATTTGTGTTATCCTGATGAAGGGAAGAAAAATATGTATTTTTGTTGGATTTATCATACAATATACACTACACAAACAATAACGCAAACTCAAACAATCACATGCAAATACAAACTCAGCGCACCGCCTTGTATGGGACAGTCAATATATGCATTCTAACAACAATACAATTTACATATTTATGTTTCATAATTACTTCTTTTGTATTCAACAACTTTAAAGACCGTTTGTCGTTTTCGTATGCTGCTGCAAACAAAATTCTCGTTAACTGCATCTGCGCAACTCGATCATCTGATGTATGCATCCAATTAGGTTCGGATGCGTTTCTGGTTAAACGCTGCGATTGCGCTTAATGGCGATAACATACATAAAGTTCCGACCGGTGTAGGACTCATTCTACTGAACGTAATATCGTTTCATCTTGTAAGTGATAACAGTCTGTATCACGCTCGTAGCTCATTTTTGTGAAAAATAAGCAAGATTTTAAGTGCAAAGATACACTGCGACTTATATTGTATGTAGAATTTTACAAATTGAACACGTGCAAGGTTGATCCGAGTTTTCTTTGCGCCATGTTTGAATTATTTGTTTTTCGTCTTCTTGAGGCCATATTTGATTAATATGCTGCTATCATGTCGACAACATGTGCCACCTATAAAAAGTAGCATGTTGTCATGCTGTTATGATAGGTTCTCAGAATTTGAGCTTAAGTCTTATTGGCAGCATATGCCAATGTTTTGACATTAAGGATACTTACTTTGTGAAATGTGAGAGAACGCTCCGTAAGCCTAAAAAATCATATGTATGGAATACTCTTGCCCAAAACCAATATTCCCAATGTTGCAATTATAAGAAACACAGACTATCTGCATGTTATCCCATGTAACTAAATAATACATCGAAGGTAATCTCATTGAATGATAAAGACAGGCATATGTTACTTGATTGATTCATTACACGAATATTGCTAATAAAATACGTATGTCCAAATTTATCGTCTTGAATTAGACATCCTTGTGTTGTGAATTGAGTTTAATGGTAGAATGACGGCCAAAAAGAACACAACCCATATTTACATCACGTACATTAACATATTGTAGTGTTAAAGATGTGTAAAGTGGTTAAATAGAAGAGGTAAATTAATAAATTGATGCACATACCTGATAGATATCTCGTAAGAACATATGCATTACCGATTATTTAATGATATGTTTATGCGACATTAAATTAACGAAAATGTATTCATTAACGCTTAGATAATTTTAACATAACAGTATACAAAACCGATCACATCGCATAGCTTTTTACAAAGACGCTACAAAAGCAACTAAATGGGTATAATGACTAGCACTGATGCGATTAAATTAAATTAACGTGTTTCTGGTCGCTTTGTTGGGTAATTGACACCCTATAAACCCAGTCTTCCGATTTTATGTTTTCAGACATATAACATATCGTGCAACGTCAACTTCAATTACATTCAGTTTATGTAGATTTATTTTCAGCGTTTAATCTTCTCATAATATTGGCATCGTATAGTTCATGTTAGTCATTATCTAACATCAAAACGGTTGTGTCAACATTTATGTACGGGATGTTATTATCAAACCCCAGAGAGAATCAAACATGAAATTACGAATAAGATCTCTTTGATAACATTATTGGCTTCAAAACGGACAAATACATGTTAGAATTTTCACCGGATGTATATGCTGGAGATCCAATATTATATTTACTTTGTCAATGTCTGGTTAGCTCTCCTGGCGTTTTTTTATTTGCGTTGCGCTTCGCGAAAATATGTTGTGTTATGGTTCTTACTTAATTCTTAAGTTCTCAGAAATCTTAAATTTAAAATAAAAGAAACAGTTTATGCATCAAAAGAGAAAAGAATAATAAATTTCCCCAGAAATAAAAGGTTATTTCGTTGTTAAATAGCATAACATACTTACTATTGTAATTAGTCAAACAATACAAAATATATAATAATGTAAAAACGTTTTAACATCCAGCTTTAGGGATGTTTAAAAAAGTGTCTATAAATCCCTGTTTCTGTTCATTGTCCGTGGTTTCCTCCGTCCGTAAAAACTGAAATGATTTGAAAGTACATACCATATAACTTGATCTTGGAATTTACTAAAGATTATGGCAAAAACCTTAATATAAAATATCGTGTGCGGTTTATGTAGGACCTGTTGGTATTTCCAAGAGGTCAAACGTAAGGTCACTCTTAATCAATCAGAACAAATCCAAATACTGTAATTACTCAACAAAACCATACACTATGATAATGAAGCTGAGTGCACAGAGTGGTCATATGATTCGCTTTAGTCCGCCTGGCAACCCTTTTCTCTGTTAACCAATCCGTCCGTCTGTTCGTCTGCATTTATTTCAAATATCTTAAAACTTTCATAGAATGTGATCATGAACCTTGCTTGAAATATCAAAAGTGATTAGAGGGTTGTCAGTGATTCTTCATTTCTGCTCATGCTTAAACGCCAGACAAGTTTTCTGAAACTAGAACAAAAGTATTGCAATCTAGCAAAAGGTACAAAGGGTGGGATCATGCAAGTTGGCATACATAATTATGATCAGGAATGTGACGGTATAGTTTACAAGCTTTTTATCACATTATCAATTTATAGCTGTATGCAAAAAATAGATTATATATTTTAACTTCTTAGTGATTCCCAATATTAAACGACATAAACCTAGATACACAGAAAAGCAGCATGAAGTATATCATACGTGTATGAGCTTTAAGTGTCTGACACCAGGTTCGTCAAAATAGGTGCACATACATCTTGTTTTAAAGATAATTAGAAATTCACCCTACTGGCAATTATGATTGCCTCATTTTATGAATATGGGTACACCAAAGTGTTAACTTTCGGAATTTTCAGCATGCGCACTAATTAAATTGGTATAAAACGAATACATTTTATCGCTTATCATAAGTACACAAAACTGTTTACTGTATAGAAAACAATAGAAACAACAAATTCATTGACTGTTGCCAGCAGTAATGGTCTGGTCCTCTTTCTTTTGACACTGTTGACTTCGGCTGAAATAAACATGACCACATGTAACTTCATAACTTAGATAACACAAACGTTGCATTTATGAATGAACATAAAGGTGTCATGAAAACAAAAAGGTAACACAAGAAATGTACAGTTTATCGAAGAATGTGTGTACTATTTCGAATCAGCAATCTTGCAAAACAGTTTAATTAATATTTCCGTGTGATGTCTTGATGACATAATGCATTTTATCACATGCTATATCCTGTTTCCCATGTAATACAACCATTACATATTTTTTTACACATGTGTAATACAACATTTTTGAGCGTTTTGATTGGCGTAGTTTTCGTTTATTGACCAATCGCATTTTGTTATTTTGCTGAAATGACGTTGCAACGTCAAATGACGTCACAAAATGTAAACATCATTTGGGATTTATCATTATGTTTGCGTAAATATGTATTTAATTTGCTCATTTAAAAGCATGTGATAAAAAAAGATCTGACACACGTTGTCATATCATACCATTTTTTATTAAACTCGTCCAGGAAATTCGTTTATAAGCTCGCCAAAGGCTCACTTACTAACAAAATTCCTGAACTCGTTTCATAAAATATGGTATGATACGGCAACTCGTGCCAGATCCTATATGTTTATGATTCGGAGCAATGCAAAAAAATCACAATATATGGCAGGAGACGAATATCTTCAACAGCTACTTTTACAACACCGTGTTTAATTTTTTTTAAATCCTTTGAGAAGTTCCAATTGCAAGTAATAACCAACACATCCAAATACATTCTACCACATCGGCATCGACAACATACACAATGTTACACTTGGAAACGACATCACCATAATTGCTTCCTGTTATACGTAAGTTATTGCTGTTAAGATGCTGGAATATTCTTAATGTGCCCAAAGGTGAGTATTGTGTCAAGCTCTCGTCAGTTGTATTGCTGCCGTCAGGCTCTTATTATCGTTACATCTCAACGAACTCATGCTATTATTATGACCGCAGATTAATTTATTTGCAAGTAAGGAGGAAACAATGTTAACCTTTGAATATGTAATATGAAATACATCAATTATTATATGTTTGATATTTAGAAGTGCGTTTTTAAGTGTTCATAAGAAAACATACTAGGTAAACATGTACATAGTTCAAGGCAACCAAACCATACCTGACAGGTCCCTTTTTCAGTAACAGTCCTCGTTTCAATTTTTTTATTGTAAATATGTTATTGTCAATTTACTATTTTGTAGACACTTGTAATGAGGCACATGAATGAAAACCAAATTAATTGATCGTGTTTTAAGATTTTCAAATTTTATATCACAACACATCAAAAGACCGAACGCCTAAGTGTTTATGCATTTTGACAGCAATTTCAAAATAAATGGTCAGTAATGATGCAAAGTGAGTATAAGTTTCGTTGCAACCAACACATGCATGCATCTTTAATTATTTTATCTAGAACTGCTATTATACAAAAAATAAATACAATACAACTGAAGAGGCCAAAGTCATGGATTAAAGTAGTAAGGCATTTAAAAAAAACATTGTTTCAGCTGACTCGTATGTATAATTAGAATGTTTGAGAATTAACAAGATTATTAAAATTCTCTTCTTCATTATCATTTTTAATGAGATAAAGTATTTTAATTTGAATCCAATACAATTTTCCAAACAAACAAGTCCACCGTCAGACTTGAAAGAAATGTTATCAGGAATTATTTTTCCGAAAATGTTCAATATTTCAACAACTAGCAATTAAAAGGAAGATGTAAAATGTAAAATTTCTATGAAGGAACACGATCGTTAGAGAAAGAAATCATATACGATTTATTATGTGGCATAATTTCATATTTACGTAAAGTGCTTTCCCATATCTAAGGCGTTTTCACATGTCTTTAGGCGATAAAAGAATCATTAAGAAAAACTGATATGTCAAGATAAGTTAAACAGTTTGTGTGTGTTCAGATAATCAGATAAATTTCACCTAGATTACTTCAATCATTAACACAGTTTGTTTAAAATAAATGAATCGCCATTTCAGTTCTGTAATACAATATTTAAAGTCGGTTCCTCAATTTAAAATGAACACGTTTACGATAAATTTGTAAAGGGAAAAAACTGGAACCTTTTAATGTTCTAGTTTTTCAGTACTAATGCATTACATACACTGCAAGGTTCACGTAACAAACAAAAATGTAATACGTGTTTTCGATCTTATTAATAAATTTTTACACATTTATTCTATTTATGAATAAATATATTTTTATTTCTGGAAATTAAAGCGGTACTTATAACAAAAATAATATATACATAGCAGTATTCTTTCGGATATATTAGTCTTATTTCACCATACACTTGACACTAGCACACATGATAATTTAGATTTGGTTTCCTTAATGTATGAAGATTATAATGTGGTGTTTCATTACGCCTGTGAAAAAATAGGGTTGTTTGTTTTAAAACGCGATATAGTGAATACATATGGTAAAGTTAAATATTCTAAAAGGTTATAAACAACCAGGTACCATCATATAGAAGAATCTAAAATTAAAACTGAAATATGAACAGATATGTACATGCGCTGGGAAGCTGATCTTTGAGGGGGTCTAGATAAGGCGTCTCTAATTAAGTGATTTTCCTTAACATTTAACAGATAAGCTAAGCAATTATTGGACACCATTGAGGTAGTTCTGATTAACAGCGTATTTGTTAGTTTTAAGCAGAAAGAACGCCAAGCAAATGTAATATAACGTCTAGTGCATTTTCAATATATCGTTTTAAAATGATATATCATATTGTTTACTTATACGTGTTTTTATTTGTTTATTTTAAATTTTTGTGTTTTTTAATTAAATAATAAAACTGTCTCTGTCAACAAACATTAAAATATACCTTGAATACAATAAACGACCATGCCAGTGGTACGCTTTTACAAGAAGATGTTCTTTAAAATAATTCAATTGGTTAAAACGTTATATTTATAACGTTATTGTTAATCTAACGTTAAAGGAAGTCAATTTTGTCTGAAAATTATATAGAATAATATTATATTATTATTATATATTATTATATTATTATAAGTAATACATTTTAAAGCTCCAATTCGCGCGGGGCCAAAGAAGGTACCACTGGCAATATTTAACGTTCACATGGCATCGTTGAAATATCTTTCATTAAAAAATGAGGTTAAAATAGTAAACGTCATGAGTCTTTTGAAATATATTTGACTTGTAAGTAAGAAGTAAGAGCGAAATTATCTCCTTTGTTTTGAATCGTCACTTGTCCTGAATACATATCCTGTGTCTTGTCTTAACGTACACAATGATATGTTATCCTAGTATATGATACATTTGGGGAATTTTCTCCTACCTGTATATTCCCCACTTGAGTATGGTTGTCCCCCGATTATGTTCTGTGTTATGTGTAATGACATTCCTACAGAGGCTTACAGCAACGGCTTACGAAAAAAACAATGATCTGTAGCGCGAGGCTTACTTCCTGAGGCCACCACGGAGCGCTATGTATGCGCAAAATAACAATCACTATGTGCCATCCGAAGCCCTCGGAAGGCAAATTACACATTTAATAAAATATCATAAATGATATTCCTCAGGCTGCTTGTGTTATGACCAGGAACTAAAAACAATCGAGTCGCTACGAATATGTACACTGCGACAAACATAGGACCGATGCCTTCAACGAAGCTTCCACTTTGAACGAACTTCTAGTTCTTCGTCACCCCAAGGCCTTAGGCGAAGCTTCTGCCGACCGGTACGACTTCCTAAGACTTCATTCTTCTGAAGACCCTCTTAACTTGCGACCGAAACTATGAAGCTCGGGCAGCATCATAAAAAGTAAACGAAATTTCCCTAATGCTCTAGAGAATTGTTCTTTAGAGTACCGTACCTTTTCTTCAGATATTGTCCCGCTCGAGTCCACAGGAGAAGTAACCGCTTTTAACAAATTGCAACCCTATACAGGGGAATCGAGGGCCAACTAGCCAACGGAGGGACACAACTCTGAAACTGCCGACGTCACCGTATGTTCATCGCGTTTGACGAAGCTTACCGATTGCCCTCCGTATCCTTCGGAGATTACCGATCATCAATTTCTCATCAACGGTCGAAGAAACGCGCCGGATATATATATACAGGATTTTACTAGACACATTCCTAATACAAAATGATCTCAAAATACTTAATTAATCATTTCTATTAGGAACAATAATTTATACTTGTATTTAATTAACATCTCAATATTGTTTACTTTTTTAATGTAAAACGTAGAGAGGTAAACGTTATGATGTAACAGTGAAGAAAAGTAAAGCATCATACTTAACCCAAAGCATTTCGTCACAGATCCATTGAAGACGTGTGTTCGTTCTGTCAAGTAATATAACTGCGACTGTCTGTCTACCAACTCTGTCTGTGATCACATTATGTGTCTTTCATGTGTGTAAAATGGCATTGCTTACAACACTTAGAGACAAATGCACTAGTCTAAATTAATAAAACATGTGGTTCCTATTAAATAAACCTAAGCATCAAGCAAGGTGTGCAAGACAAGTACATTTATGTAATCCTACAATAATAAAATGTTCGTGGTAAATGTCTTTTTCATTAATGTGTGCCAAAAAAGTTACTTGACGAATGATATTAGGCTCTAATATAAAATAATTTGATTTGGTTGTGTGCCTTGTCAGATGTTCTTACTGTTATGTAGATTATTAAATCATACATATCATTGAAGGGAATGAAAAGTACATACGTTACATGGTATTTGCAATAATTAGGGATTGGTTAAAGATATTACTTCTGGCAAATCTGAGAATAATAATTTGTAAGTGCCATGAACAAAAGATAAATATAAGTCAAATATGAACTATATTCAGCACACTTGCTGTTAAAAAATTGACATGATTTGTGTATTCAAGAAAATACAATATATGAGCCTTACACACGTCGAAGGTAATCAAATGTTCTGAATTATGTTTCTAAGCTCTGTCGCATTAAAAATATATACAAATATTACAAAAGATATAGTTTTGAATGTAGACTTAAAATGATTAAGTAATGTGCATTGTAATTTTAAAATGTCACATGTCAAACCATAAGAATAAACGGAAGACGTTAAAGTTCTAGGGAAGCAGTCTATAGGGACAGACAGTATTTCATTAGATTTGTTGGCATCACATTTGTATACTAACATATATGTGATGAATCACAGTATAGTTGATTCCGATAGCAACTTGATTTAATGAGCATATGTATGATAGGTATTTACAAGCGGTGGTGTATATCAAACACATACTACCAGCATTACAAAATATTTACCGTGTAATTACTATCTAATACGTTAAGTTGATTAGTTGTATGTTTATCCTTTGGTAGAAAACATAGTTTGGCGTTAACTCACGAATCGTTTTTCACCTTTTGTTTTCAAAAAATCGATGTTTGAGCAATATGGAAAATTCCATTGAAAAGGGGATCTGGTAATTTTTAAAAAATAATAAACACTTACACATGTCCTGTACTGCTTACCTTGGAAAAATCACATGTACATGTACTTACTATTTAGGTGTGTATTTCAATGTGCCATCTGTCGAAACTTCGGACACCTGTCATTCAACCGAAAATGATGTAACCGTCAATTATGTGAGGTTTTATTCTTCGTTATAACAATCCACACGGGCTAGTTCTTTTTAAAAGGATATTAAATAGATTGTTTTAGTCAATTATTAAATTGATGTTTTATCTTACCCACGAGATCGCAAAACAAAAAGTCATATTGTTACTTTACATAAATAGCATTAATTTCAAACTTTAAACTAATGAATCACTTATTTTCATATGAATAAAAAAATTCTTCTTTGATATAACGTGTGACCCTTGCCAGACAGAAATGTTATATTGGTTCGTCACGTGATTTTGGCGCGAACGGTCGACATTTCTACAGTGTGAAGAAAACAAACAAATATTAACAAATTAAACCATTTTCAGTGAAATTATATATTTGGATTTAATGTGAAACTGTGTAATATAACAAAATGTGAAGGTTCAACATGAACAAATCGCGGGATAAGAAAAGAAAAGACAGAAATAGTAGTGGAAATGAATCAAACAGCAGAAAAGTACATAAACAAAGAGGCCCGCCCGTCTGAGGATACCGATTGTGTAAATTTATCAATAAGTGATGTATTAAATTCAAAGAACACAGTGCTTTATGGTGAGGATTTAAGTGTATTCGCTAGTGTATCTGACAGTGTATCTGTCAGATCAGTAATGGCTGAAAATAGTGTAGAGCCGACAATCCGGGACCTTATGACCCTTTTACAGAATGTCAGTGGTCGGTTAAAGGCTATGGAAAAAAAGATGGGTGTGATTGAGAATATTGAGAAAAGAATGGGTGCTATGGAAAAGGATATGATCAAGCTTTGGGTGGCAATTGAGGATAAAGTGAAAAAAGTGGACAAGCGCGTGACGCGCATCGAGGACAAGGTAGATGGTGCTGACATCCATGCGGCGCAGCTTTCGGATAGGGTTCAGGAATTGGAGAAGGAAAGAAATACCCTGCGTGACAACGTGTCATACCTACAATCGCAGTCCATGCGAAATAATCTCATTTTCGTCGGGGTAACCGAGGATAACTCGACCGGAAACGAAGCGCCGGAAGTAACCGAAGTAAAACTCCGCCAGCACCTAAAAGACGCCTTCAAGATCGCGGGTTACGTTGTTGACTCAATTAAATTTGAGAGGGTGCATCGCTCACCCGGGTCACCGATATTAGGCAAAGTAAGGAATATCGTTGCCAAATTTACTTTTTACAAAGATAGATAAATGGTACGTAAACTATGGAAGGGATTGGACGGGAGTGTGTATAGGGTTTTTTAACAATTCCCACAAGACGTCATCGAAAAGAGACGTAAGTTAGTCCCCCTGATGAAAGAGGCGAGACGGCAGGGAAAACGGGCTTACCTGGCATACGACACCCTCTACGTCGACGGAACCGCGGTCAGAGCGCAGGGGCACGATGGCGGTGAGATTTCCATATTATCGTGGAACGTGCATGGTTTGACTGATGTTAAAAAGACTAGTTCCGAGTTTATTAATATTTTAAGTGCATTCGATATTTGTTTTTTGTTTGAATCATGGACAAATGTATCTAGTGATTTTACTGTTAAGGGCTATCAATCTTTTAATTTCTTTAGAAACTTAAACATAGGAACGCCCGAAGATGTAGCGGTGGTATTGTTATTTATGTAAAGGATCATTTAAAAATGGAATTGAAATTGTACGTAACCATTATGGCACTATTATTTGGTTGAAATTGAATCATGAATTTTTTAACACGGCCAGTGATGTTTACATATGTGGAAGCTATATATGGGGTGAGGACTCACCAGTCTATAATACAATTAATGTGGATCGTTTTGATATGTTAGAAAGTGATATTACATATTTTTCTGAATTAGGATGTATTTTTATCACTGGGGATTTTAATAGTCGAACCAGTAACAAACATGATTTTATTTTACATGACACTTATAATTCAGAAAATGATGATGTAGATTATTCACCAGACCAAGCCTTTGTTAGGGCCTCAATAGATAAAACTCTCAATGGTCATGGTATTAAATAACTTGATCTGTGCAAGTCCACTACACTACGTATTATATTTTTGTTTGAATGTTCCTTATAAATTGATATTAGAAAAAATACATAAAGCAATATTACAGGAAAAGACCAAATATTCCAAAATTTATAGAGTTAATGCAATCTGATAACCAAACAGTTAACAGAAATTTAGCAACTTATTTTCATAAAGCATTTATTCAAAGAAATGTCTATAAATATTATTTTGAGTAATTTACATGTCAGAAAATATTGACTTCTCGCTGTCAATAGCGATTTTTATGTTAACATTATGTTAAAATACATGTATCTTTTAACAATGTATGTATAGAATATAATATAGTTTGTATATGATCAATCATGTCATGAACTTGTATTTATTGATGACCACTTGCATGCATTTTGTTTGTATAAATATATTCAACATACATGTGTACTCGTGGACTGTAATGTCTAATGTATCTTGAATAAACATATAAACCTATATTATCAATGGTAGAATAGGTGATAGTTGTAAAAATACATTTTCTCGAATAACGGTTTTTCTGTAATTGATTATCTATTGTCAAAAGAAAGCAATTTTCCATTGTAATCAAACTTTCCTGTATGTGATTTTAACAAATGGAGCGATCACGCACCGTTGCAGTTTTCATTGTATTGCAATAATTATTTACCTAGTTACGATACTTTTACTGATGTTAAATATCAATGGGACAATTCATTTAAAGATGAATTTCGTTCAGGAATTATTTCACGACTTCCCGTATTTAATGATATTGTTGAAAATATTGATTGTTCCAGTAAACTGTCAATTAACGAAGCTGTGGAAAAATGTATTAACATAATCCGTAACGTTGCGGACCCGTTGTTTTCAAAATCTCGTTTTTACAGCATTAAACCCGCGTTTTATTCTGACAGTTGTATAAAACACGCAGAATGGTTCGATAACTAGTGCGTAATTGCACGAAAGCAATACCATGACGCTTTGAGATGTTTTAACTTGATAAGGTCTGATTCAAATAGATTAACTTTGTGTGAAAAGAAACGACATTATAAACAATTAATTAACAAAAAGAAAAAGAATGCATAAAAACAAAAAAGGATAGAAATTGAAAGTTTAAAAAGTAAAAAGCCTAAGGAGTTTTGGAAATATTTTAAAGTCACTATCACGCTCACCAATACATACGGCTACTGTATTATGCTATATGAAAACATTCGACAACAAGTAGTACCATACGATGGTTAATTACAATAGGAAGACCCTAAAAACAAGTAACATTGATGTAAAAACGTTATATTACAACCATTCGGCAAGTTTTAAGCATCTTAATATCTAAATATCGTTCCACGATGTAATCTACTTTCGCTTTCGAGTCAGGATCGGATTTATTCGGGTTGCGTTAATTTGAATAATTTATACAAGCCATTTTCGCATTCGCTAAGTTCCAGTTACCCAGAATTCATTTTGATTTCACAGAATGATTATTCATGAGAGCTACGTCATGCTTCCGACGCTAACCGTATCCAATCTCGTGTTCGCCCGTAAATGTTCGGATATTTCACGGGAGATATAAATGGAATTATTTGTGGCCACAAAAAATAAAAACGAGCATTTTGTATCTCGTTAAATCTATTCTACCAGACAACATCTAACGTTGAAGTTTTGCATTTTGCTAAAAGGAACATTGATTTTTTTATGGGTTAGCTTTATTTAACGAAATATTCGATATTTTTGAGCGTGATTGTTACTTTAAGCCTAAAAAACAAAATAAATAGCAATAACATTTCAGTAAATGCATTCGAGGATTATTTTGAAATTTGAGTAACTCCATTTCTAATAATGCTAATGTAGAAGCTGAGGATTTTTGTTCAAACAATGATTTTAACGATGAAAATTGTACTTTTCCAGAACTAGATAGACCGATAATTGTGGATGAAGTTAAGAATGCAATTAAATGCTTAAAACGTAATAAAGCGGCTGGTAATGATGTTATTTTAAATGAATATTTTGTTGAAAGTATGGATATTTTATCCAACCATTTGTGTGATATGTTTAATAGCATTTTATCATCCCTTTGCACAAAAAAGGTTCTGTCGACGATGTCAGTAATTATAGAGGGATAACACTTGAAAGTTGTTTTGCTAAGATGTTTACAACCATTTTAAACAAACGTATTGAATTGCTCTGTGACGATAATGCTAAAATTTCGGATGCACAATTCGGATTTAGAAAAGGATGTTCAACTGTTGATGCTATTTATATATTGATGTCTGTTGTGCAACATGTTTTATATGAAAACAAACGTTTGTATGTTGTTTACGTCGATTAACTTAAATGTTTTTTATAGTATATATCGTAATGCGTTATGGTTAAAAATGTACAAATCTGGTATAAAAGGTAAATTATTAAGAATAATTATAAATATGTATGAAACTGTTAAATCTTGTGTTAAGTCGTGTACATCATACTCTGAATACTTACGTTTTGTTTTCGGTCTAAGACAAGGACAGGTACTGTCCCCGATTCTTTTTTCACTGTTTGTAGAATATTTGGAACTTTTTTTTACAAGATAGCAACCTGTCTGGCTTAAATATAGACGACATAACCTTAATTTTATTGTTATTTGCAGATGACATGGTCATTTTAGGCAAATTGCCAGAAGAATTACAGAACCATCTAGATAAACTTTACCAGTACTGTAATTCATGGGGGCTCAATGTGAATACTTCAAAAACAAAAATAATGGTGTTTCGCTAAAGGGGTAAAATTCAAGAAAATGAAAAATGGACATATAATGGACAAAATATAGAAATCGTCGATAATTTCAAATATATCGGCACTGTTATTAACTACACTGGTAGTTTCACTTTAAATCAAGAACATTTGGTTGGAAAAGCTCTAAAGGAGATGCATATTTTACTCTATAAATGTAAGCAGTATGAATTTAAGCCAAACGTCAGTTTGTCAGTTGTTTGATTCTTTTGTTGGGTCTATTTGTTGCTATGCCTCTGAAATATGGGGTTTTAATAAATTAAAAGAAATCGAACGCATTCATTAAAATTTTTGCAAACGATTGTTAAATGTATATATAAATACATGTAATGATGTAGTATATGGCGAGTTAGGCAGATACCCGTTGAATGTGAAAAGATATGTACGAATTGTTAAATATTGGTTAAAAATTGTTAACAATAAAAATATTATTATACAAACTGTATACATCCAAACATTGAATGATTGTATAAAAGGATGCAAAAAAAGGTTGCAAATGTTAAACAATTGTTAAATGAATACGGATTTTCCCATGTGTGTGAAACTGCAAATATAACTAATAGTAGTTCTTTTGTATGTGAATTTAAATGCAGACTTATTGACACCGCTAAGAAGGAATAGTTTGGAAATATGAATAGAAGTTATGTTCTAGATATGTATAGAATTTTTAAAACCTCTCTTGAATATGAATACTACTTGGTTTTATTGCCTAAAAATCTACGTGTATACTTTGTTAAATTAAGGGCTTCGGCCCACCCGTTGAGCATTCAGACCGGAAGGTACTCACGCAACAATATCCCTCGTGAGGAACGGTATTGTCTTTGTTGTAATCAACGGGACATAGAGGATGAATTCCATTTTATTTGTGTTTGTGCATGCTTCGTTCACTACGTCAAAAATACATTAAACGTATTTATTACATGAACCCATCCGTTGTAAAGTTTTATAATTTATTGACATCAACATGTAAATTTGAAATTATTAATGTATGTAAATATGTTAAAGAAGCCTTAACTATACAACATTCTATTATAAATACCATTAATTGACTTAATAGTTTTTTCTTATTAAGTTCCCATAAATATCTGTCACTTTTTTGCATTGATATTATGTTAAATAATTGTTCTTCTGTTTTTGTACTTTCTGCAAAAATTATACCATATATACCATACCCAAATAAACGCAATAGTTTATCCTTACTGCCTTTAAAATAAGTATGTTTCTTCTTTTCAAAATCGTTGTGTTTTTTTCTGTTCATATTTAGTTTTGAAATTTCACTGAATTTACACATTGAATTGATAAATATATATTTAATATTGTATCATTGATTTTGTCAAAATTATTATATTTTGGCACGTGATATTGTTTAATTAATAAATATATGCATTAAAGAAATGTGCATATGTATAAGTCTGAATTAACTGTCTGTTCTGTTCTATATTGAATTTCAACATAATTCTTTGGTAATGTGGCGGAAACACCCTAACGGCAAACTTTGCGTCCAGGTAACCAATGTTTCTAGCAATAAGAGGAATACTTTGTATAATCGATCTGATAAAAAAGGTTGTATTTGTTTGTTGAAAATATATTATCAGTTTTACTGAGGCGTGTTTCATTTATTTATTTTAATTCATTTTGACCATGAGTTAAGTTTGTCGAGACAGTTTTATACGTTTGATTCTTAAATATTCAATAAACAATGCTGGTTGTATTGGTAATTCGATTTTACAGTACTATCCCTTTAATTATATGGAATTTTGTTGATGCCATCGTGTCATCGCTCCTAAATTACGTCATCCGATCCATTTTCACTGTTTTCGGCTACAAGCATAGGTGACGATAGGTTATCGGGTTTAAAACGTTAAACTTTGTAAATATTTTCTCCTTGACGGGCGTTTCTTTTTTATTTTTATTTTTAGGCAGTTACATAAACCACCAAGCTATGTAATATGGATCTTGTACACTCAATACTGCTTCTTCCTGTATTTGCACGGTGATAATCTGAAATATTAACTATATGATGCTATATTCTAAAATCTTTTTGTAAAAAGAAGGGATGTAGTTGACACTTGTTCGTAATTTCATTTCATCGTCTCCTTAAAAAGTTGTAACTCTTTTGCTCTGGTCTCCTTCCTACCATTGAGTAATTAAATGGCAATAAAATTGAATGCCTTTGATTATTGTTTAATTTGAGTTGTAATTATATGAGGTTAATTTTTTTTTACACTTATATGTATCATGAATATTGCTGGCCAAGTGTGAGGTTGAGCGCTCTAAAACCGGTTTAAACCCACAATGCTTTGCATTGACCGTTCCTAGGCGGTGACCCCAGCTTTATTCGTCTATGTGTGTAGGTTGTTTCGTATTGTGCTGTTTCGTACTTTTTTGGCAATTGGTCACTTTCCTTAAATAAAGGACCAACAAAGTGTATATAATGAGACTGCAATACTGATCAAGTAACTTGAGTTTAACGTCTTGATACTGTCATTGGACATCGGTTTAAATGTTCAATTGCAACATATTAATGCGTGCTATAAATGCATGAAGGTAATATATTTAAAAACGTATTCAACGTGTTGACATATGCATTTACCAAATTATGTTTTTTGGAACTGTTTACAAAAGTAAAGGAATTTGCTGACGCAAGTTGTTGAGATAGTACGCACAAATGTGCGAGCGGTTGAAAAACTCATCCTTCAACACACATTTAGTCGTACTTAAATGGTATTTCTGTTAAAAAAACAAACTTGGAAAATATGATACTACGTCACGTTTAAGATCGAGGGCAATATTTAAATGGGAAACAATCTCAAGTGCATCGTTTATCGATACTTCAAAAGAACAAATACGTATATAGAGAATACTAGGTCGGTGCCGAAGCAAAGTTTATTTTGCGAGGCTTAAAAAATCTGAACCACGAGCCTTAGCGAGTGGTTCAGATTTTCGTGTCGAGCAAAATAAACTTTGCTTTATTCGGCACCTACCTTGTATTCGATTTATCCCACCAATTTTCTTATTCGTAAATTATTACTTTAAAAATAGAATAGGAAAATCGAACTACAAGGAAAATCTCAAAGTTATTTTAAGCAAACATTGGTTCATTATTTTAATCGTGCCGAGCCTAATACATTACAAAAGATCAGTAACTAACCTGTTTTTCTGTTTATCATACCTCTACGTCCCCGATTTTTAAGAAATAATGAAATAAACACATTAAACAAGTGCAGCTTTATCGTGAAAAAAACATGCATTGTGTCGTATGACGTTTTAATTTTTATGCTATGTTAATGACATGTCTATAAGTATTGATCCCGACTGTAAATTGATCCTTTATGCTGATGATAGCGCTATTCTGTATGCACACAATGATCCACATGTTATATCTGAAAAATTAAGCAGGGTCGTGGATTCATAATCAAACTGGTTAGTTGACATTAAATTATCCCTTCATTTGGGGAAGACTGAATGTATTGTATATGGATCAAAGAGAAAGTTAAAACAACTAAAAAAATTAATATTGAATGTAATGGGCATAAAATCGAACCCTCAACTGCTGTTTAATATCTTGGTGTTAGTATTGAAAACACATTATCTGGTGAAAACATGGTAAACAACATTGTTAGCAAAGTAAACTCTCGTCTTAAATTTATGTATAGAAATGCTAAGTCTTTAGATACAAGGACTAGAAAATACTTATGTTCTGCCTTGATTCAGTGTCACATTGACTTTGCTTGTTCCTCTTGGTATCCAAGTTTAAATAAAGGTTTAAAAGACAAATTACAGATATGTCAAAATAAAATTGTGAGACTGGGTCCTAGAGAAAGTATTAATCAATGTTACCTGTCAGATATGTCATTGTTAAATGTTGAGAATAGAAATAAACAATTAAGATTGAATCCTGTTTTTGAAATTGTTAAAGACAAGTGTCCATCATACTTGAAAGAAAATTTTGTATATGTGAAAGATACCCATTCATATTAAACAAGGGCAAACATATACAATTTTAAAGTGCCCATATGCTATGATAAAGGAAATGTAATCTTTTACTACTGTGCAATTAGCGATTGCAATGCTTTGCCAGATACAATAAAGAAAATTGATACTAAACACCAGTTCAAATTAGCTGTTAAGGACCATCTATTGTGCTTAGCCAAAACACTTTAATTGTACTTTTATAATATGTGTGTACTAGTCATCATGGCAAATATATTATAGAAACATGGTTGTAACAACTTACATGTATACTCAAATTATCAGGGACTTATTGTTCATATTGTGTAACTTTCTCACAGGATTATATCATAGCAAGTATAACCTAAACTGGACCCCATTGAAAATAAGCTTTCGAGCTTTCATGGGCAATCCTAGGTTTTACACTATATTATCCAAGTTATTTCTTTTTACATACTAAGCTTTCCCTAAAGTTGTGAATTTGTTTCTATAATATATCAAATTACTAGTCTGTGCTGAAAATCTATGATAACAAATATATGTGACATGTTTAACTGTGATAATCAAGCAATAAATTATATTCCAGTATAGTCACATTAAATCATATTTTAAGTGTGAGACAGTTGCTGATCTGTTCCCTTCAAATCTAATTTTAGGTGATACGCTTCCTTAAGACTATTTTATATTGTTTCACTTGTGTGTTCATTCTCTTTGTCAAATCATATTTTATATTATTTCATGGCAGTTTTTATACCATAGGTTTTGATCAGCAGCAATCTCACAAATGCCTTTAGTTAAAATTGTTATGTAATTTTGAAAGATAACTTGTATATTATGTGTTTTAAAACCTGAAGAAAAATCAATCAATCAATCAATAATAATGACGTCACGAGTACGCGCACTTTATATTTGTAAATAATGTTTTTTTGCTTTTTGAGTTGCATTTTGTGTTAAAAATATAGTACATCTTGGTATCAAATTGTTTGTTTTGTTGAATCTGATTCGATTTTACTAAAAATGATTACTTTATAGTTGATTCCGAGTAATATGACTATTCTCCTCCGCGCGTGAAAGGTATATTTCAGCACTGCCGAACTAGAGGAAAATTTATTCAACAGTGGTTTTTTTCGACAATGCACGTCTGATGATGGGATAAAAACATATTCAGTAAGCCTAATTAATTCTTTACAGGACTACACATTCGATGTGTGTGATAGTCGCTGTCTGTTTGTAGATATGTCCAGGCATACTTTCTTTTTAAATATAAAATTGTCTAGCATTAACAAAGTTTCCATTTGTCCACGTGTAAATAAATGGTTTGTGTTATATTTCTTAGAGGTTCCATATTGAAGTAGGGCTGTCATTATACGACGGAAATTTTATTCAAAGACTTAAAATGTTATATTGATTTTATACATATCGTAATACCACTGTAAATAACCCATTAACCTTAATAAAAAAATGTAAAAACATTAATAAAAAGAGCATTTTGATATGTTTTATGTTTACTCCTTGAGTAATTTAGAAAACAGTTGATACAGCTGTTTTCAGGTCCCACCGATTAGTTGTGAAAAAAACACTGTTTAAAAACAGTATGTTCCCCACTGAATATTGAACCACACATGAGTCAATAAATGTTATCAACGACAACCTTGCTTAAATATACTTATTTTAATTAACGCGCTCAATGTTTTGGTCATCATTTAGATCGAACGCATTGTACATATGATAAACATCACCTGCATTTTTTAAATTTCACATTAACAAAAGACCGATAATTATAGAGAGTATACACATATTTTGTCTCGTAGTGTACATTTGAACTCCCTAACCAGTTTAAATAGCTTAATTACTCCTAACTACAAAAACTGTGAATGCGATAATTTTTATATGAAGCACATGCTTTCTCAATTAAAATCTGATATGTGTTTCCAATTTAATATGTCTGTTTTTTGCATTATACGACTTGCAGGGTGAAGACTGTTTCAGATGTCATGAAATGTGTGTTAACGAGCTGCTAATGTTGTGTGAGTCTGGTGTTTACAACACTCAATAATTATGTTCTTCATCGTTGTTGTAGAAGATTGACTTTTGAAATGATAACGGATTTGTTAAATTTAAGTACTACTTTCTCTACAACGTTCGTTGTTTTTTTCTCTTTTATTGGCATTGTGTTTAATTTTGCATTTAAAAATAATGGTATGACTTTAACTATCATTTTCAAGTCCATGTATTGTTAAAAGTTTTGAGCAATGTTTTAGAAGTTTTTTGTCAGATGCAGTTTAAAAGCAACGCTCGTTTTTGTTCTAGCCAGCAGCTGAGGTGAGGACAATTGCGATGGTCATGATAACAATTTTATATTGTTATGTCGACTGCTATAAATCTCACATGCGCATTTATTACACCATTTGTTATGTTTAGAAATCAAACTTTATCATCATATGTCTACAAATCCGTTAAGATAGATGCCCACATAAGGCGTTTGATTAATAGTTATATATTAATAATGTTAATGTCCCCCAGTCTATACTGGGGGACATATTGTTTTTGCTCTGTCTGTTGGTTTGTTGGTTAATTGGTTTGTTTGTTTGATTGTTTGCGTCAAACTTAACTTTCGCACATTGAAGATAGCATCTTGATATTTGGCACGCATGTGTATCTAATGGAGCTGCATATTTTGAGTGGTGAAAGGTCAAGGTCATCCTTCGAGGTCAAAGGTCAAATATATGGGGGGGTACAAAGTGTTTCACAAACACATCTTGTTTTAATAAATATTGATAGTTATATTTTATTTTATGTGTGTGCTAACCTATACTAGACGGTAGGGTTAAAACATCTACACATTATTTTCACTGATGATTTAATTGTTATGCTGTCAAATTTGTTGATGACATAAGTCTTCAGAAAGAAAACAAAGAAAGGGCCATGCACTCCAAAACGTGCTCACCTGAGTTCGAGTTGAAAAAGTACAAACATTGACCTGTTGATCTTGTTAATGTAATCCAGACATTCCGTTTTTCTAGATGAAGTCATGATAGAAATTCATAACGCTTTAATCGTAAAAATGCCAAATGTACTAATGTAGCGCAATCATTATTTGTCAACGCATTTATCATCGAAAACAAACGCGTTTTAATTTTGTTTTTAACTGAAATTCACTATGTTTGTATTTTAAGTATTTTAAAGGAGCATTCCACCAGTTGCGTCCAATAACTGCTATCGATATACGAGCCATCTTTGTTTGAGTTCTTTAAAACAACAAGATATTTTTTTAATTTTCTTATTTGCTTATAGTTTTTTTTTTACTCATTCTTTCTTCATTCAAACATAGATATTCTCAAGATAAGTATTAAAACTTTATAAAAGTTTAACACAATATTTAAATATTTGTTATTTAAATTTGAATTATAACTTGTATATTATGTGTTTTTAAACCTGAATAAAAATCAATCAATCAATATTGATAAGAATTTACTTTTTTCACCAATGTCATCACTTTATTGGTCAAATACATCTTCATAAATACGTTGAACTTATTGGAACATAATTACTAGAGGGCGTAAAGTATAGTATCTTTCGAAAGAATGTTCAAGCAATTCTAACATTGTCCCACTTTGGTATGAACATGTATTACTAAAAGAGCTGTCTCAAGACAATACGTTTGACTATCTTTCCGCTGTTTCAGTATATAGTTCTTTTTGTGTCAGTTATTTTTCTTCCGTTGTTTCAATATACAGTTATTTTTGTGTCAGCGATTTTTCTTCCACTGTTTGAGTATACAGTTCTTTTTGCGTCAAGTATATTTCTTCCGCTGTTTTAGTATATAGTTTTTTGTGTCAGTTATTTTACATTAATAAAAACAGTGACCTTGATTGCACTTGATATCTTATTTGCATATACTAAGCCAATTAAACAAAAGAACATTTCAGAAAAAATATCCCTTCAAACTTAATTTAATAATAATGAGTATTTTAAATAACAGTGACATTTACCTACTTGCCCCAAATAAAATCCATACTATGTTATCAGGTCACCTAGAGATATGAGAAGTTGAACTTGGTCATTTACCTGAATTTAAAAAACAAAAACGGGCATAAGTATGCTTTATTAAAGCCACACACCTTGAAATGAAATACATATTAATCAATATATATAGATGCAATTTGAAAGTGTGCAAAATTGTCATACAATCTACAGCATAGTTAGCAAGTAATTTATTTTTATTTTAAAACCGAAAGTAAGATTTCTATACGTACACGTCCATTTCGACAAACGGGACCGAAAATGCTTAACATTTATCTGGAATCTTAATAACACTGATCAGATTATATAATTAATTATTAAACACAATTCAACGAAGCTACCATTACATCTACCTTAATTTCTTTTGATTTGATGTGCGATGCTATTAGAGAGAAGCTTATTTAAACTTGGATGTTTTGTTACTATTTCGTCTGATAAGATTGAGGTTTGGCATGCTTGGCATGCTTATTTAATCAGTAATACATCCCATGCTTTGCATTGACCTTTAATGTCGCATTGTATGTTTTCCCTTGTATAGGCAATCGGGCACCTGCTACAACTATAAAAATAGCTAAAGTGTACAACAATCCCTCTCTTAATTATGTTTCGCAAATTTCAGAAGTCCTATATATTTAACAGTTCGAAAGACATTTGGTTATCTCGAATATTTCTGAAAACCTACAAATCTTTAGAGGAAGCGTTTGATGTAAATGATTCCAAAAATTGTTTTGATGCATAAAACAAGTTTTATTCTCGTTAACGCCGTCGTTTAAACATGTATACATGTAAAATGAATTAATTGGTCGATTAAAATTAGCAGCAAGCGTGAGAAAGGCAACTTTCTCAATGCATGAAAACGGGTACATAATGCGCGTTAATATGCAAATGTTTTATTTGCTCACTTAGCGTTAATAACTTTGTAAAAAAGACTCGATTACTAGTTTGTGAGTAAATGTTTTCTAGTAATTAAAACTACGTCCTACACAAGAATAATCCAGCTGCAATTCCTTACAGCGTAACTCCCATTTGTCAAATTGATCTGAATGGACATTTCACACGAACTGAAGGGATATAAATAAATAAGACATACGTATGGTTAACAGTGTTAAAATACTGCTTGAAATGCATTATTTACCGTTTCTTTAAACTTTTATCAATCTATTTCGTCGGGAATACATGGCCTTTCTTCATAATTGCATCCAGCTTATGTCAATATCTGCAAATATGAACGAGGACGATTAAGACATGCAATGACAGAGGAAGTTTTAGTTCTGCAACGCTACAAATGTGCTATTTTAAAATTTTAATCCTTAAATTTGTTTAAAGAAATACCACAAATGCTCATTCGAAAATAATCCTTACAAAAAATTTGAAAATCGCATTAAGAAACCTTCATATTTCTTTCTTGTCTGATGTTTATATTGAAAGCAGATTTGTATCTAAAATAATAAGGAGGGGCTAGCGATATCAGACAGCTATTACCATATGTATGCAAAACAAACATAGATATGTCATAAATCATAACAGCAATATTAAAAAGAGTATTAAACGTGATTGACCACATGCTTTACGTTATTTATAGTGGCATAGCTAATAACCATATGAAGTATACTATTGTTACTGTTTAGTTATTCATTGGTTATCATTAAAGTCTCGTTACACTATTTACACATATTTATAGGATCTGGCGCGAGATGTCATATCATACCATATTTTATTAAACGAGTTCCGGAATTGTGTTAGTAAGCTAGCTTTTGGCGAGTTTACTCACGAATTTCCTGGACGAGTTTAATAAAATATGGTATGACAAGACAACGAGTGTCAGATCTTTTTTATCACATGCTTTAAAATGAGCAAATTAAATAAATATTTACGCAAACATAATGATGAATCCCGAATATTGTGTACATTTCGTGACGTCATTTGACGTCGCAACGTTATTTCAGCAAAATTACAAAATGCGATTGGTCAATCGAACAAAAATAAGTCAATGAAAACGCTTAAAAAGTATATTACACATGTATAAGATAAAAATATCCGCAATGGTTATATTACATAGGAAACAGGGAATGGTATGTGATAAATGGATGTTTTAAGTAGGTATAGTAAACGCAATATAAGTTTCTTATAGCTATTTCACACTGAGTTCGACGCCGCGAAAAATCAGATCAACATTATCGCCACATTCCCTACATCAAAGCTTTTGTCGGAAATGAGCCGTGGATATCTCGTGTTTAGATAAGACCAGGGATTCATAACTTACAACATTAGGCGAGTAAACACATTCGTAAGCCGTATACTATTGATAAATAATAACATGGCAAATGAGTTTTATTAGCAGTAAGGAATCGTCGCTGTGTAGCTACTTGCCAAAATCAACATAAATCGTAAATACCTTTATTGTGTAAATATGTTAATGGACTGTTTATATTTTGATTTTCATTGTATTTTAGTTGTATAGCATGGACTGGGACGAAGTTAAGATTATCTATGCAATTTTAGAAATTCAATATCGATGAAAGATAAATTATAAAAAGTGTGATATTGGTCAACTGATATTTATGTGTGTATATTTGATTGTCGTACTTATCTGCGTGTACAATATCTACGATATCTGAACAACAAAGCGTTTTTTTTCTTCAATGACTGTCCTCATTGTCATAACTCACCGTATAGAACAAAATGTTACTATAGTTTTATGTTTATTTGAGTGAGCATGTAAAGCTATGAGCCGCATTACATGTTTACGACAACGTTCACTGGTGTATGTGGCGTATGGAATGACTGGAGTATCGTCATTGTATCCACATTACATGTTTACGACTAAGTTCACTGGTGTATGTGGCGTATGGTATTACTGGAGTATCGCCATTGTACCCACGTTGTCGGAAAACAAATAAACCAGTTTGAATTATTCATTTGGAAATAATTCGTCGATTTTTGGTAAAAGCCATAGATGTTATTTATAAAAAAAATAGTTTTTACGGTATAAGTGTGTCGATAAAATATCTCATGTGATGACCATGTGGTTGCATAGCGTAATTTGAATTGATTGTGCAAAAATGATTACAATAACAAGCGTAAACTATGCACAAGTAAATGAACATAACGACATCTATTGAAAGCTATGTGTTCGCCAACACATTATGAAACATCCATTTTTGAACACAAACACTTGAAAAACAACTTAAAAACACGCAGACCAATATGGTCATTGATCGCTTACTAAGTAATGTTTATGAGAATAAAACTTTGTTTAAATCTTACTTGAAGTCTATACAAATCATGTATGATGCACTTGTTTTACCACCACAAATAGTCAACGCGTGAAAAAAAATGAGAAGAAACCGATTCGCAATTACTTGAGTGTATGAATCAAATCAATGAGTCAATTCTATTGTTGGAAATTCGTTTAGTGTGGTGTTTCAGGCAATATCGATGCATACTCATCTATCGAGTAATTTTATAATTTATTCTTGTGAAAAGGCTGCGCATTTAACGAACAGAACACCAAAGACACAGCTTCAAATTGGTATAGTATGCCGAGGGCTACTTTTTGCTTTGATGGTAAAGCATAATGTTTATTCCAACGTATGCGTGTTTTTTTATGAAATTAAACATAACATTTCAATATCAACGTTTCGGGTTTTACTATATGAAAATAATAAACAAAGTTCAAAGGTTGTCAATTGCTTTTAAATCTGTGTAAATTCTAATTACATAATAGATCTTAAACAAACAGTGTGTTTTCTCAATATTTGCACAGAACAAACATACTAATAACAGAATGGCCACACAACCAATAGATTTTGAAGCAAACTTTAATTTCAACCAAAGTATAAAAATGTTTTAACAAAACCATAAAATGTTTTAAGGTTTAAAGTGCGGATTTTTGAGCGTCATCGGTCTATTAAATTATTGCAAACATCGATTGAAGAAATACTTTTAGCAGACTAATTACTTAGTATTTATTTATAATAAAGCCGTCATTGATATGTATAACTTATACATATTTTTCTTAACATCATTTTCCTTTAACGCTAAAAAATTAGCTCTTATCAAAATGTGTAATGAACTATTTGTAACGCAGTTGATATCTATACTGCAACATTCCTTCATTAATATCGCTTTTATTTATCTGAATTGTTCTTCATTTAAATTCTAACCTTACAAAGAACGTTTAAGCCTATTTTTGACCAATATATAAAGTTGTATACATTTATTATTTCACACACACAAGATTATTTACTGTTTAAATGCTTGAAGTAAGAAGTCACCTACATGCAAATAAATATTGTTGTTATTGTTGTTAATAAATATCATATGTACTATGCAAATTATGTTTGCATGGCACTTAGATCTCTGTTAATCCCTCTCAGATTAATGTTTATAATAGTTTATGTTCCTTTGACTTTTCACGTTGTAATTCTATTGTTGGCTGTCAGTATGCATTGTGCTATTTTATGCCAGAATAAAGATATAACAATGTTATGTTAATTACGGACGAGGACCGAAAACAATAATTCATGAAAGCTGTTTCGCCACAAAATATGAAAGAGTCATCTCTTATCATCCATTATATTACTCGGGTAATTCTACGTGCCTTACCTTAAATCGGAAATTTGTTGGATAATTAATACAGTTTATACTATTTTAAACCATTTATTAGCTTTGATACATCCAGGATACTTAAAACAGAAATGAATCAAGCACAAAACCTCTATCAGCTTCGGTCTCTTCTATTTCTGTTAAAGTGTGCAAGTCATAGTTAAATGTAAAATGATAGTAACAATAATGAACGAGTATACACGTGTTTTACCTGTCCGCTTCGCTTTCAAATGCGTATAATGAATACATGTAATTTTGAATATAAAAATGAACATCGACTTAATGTTCAAGTCCGCGTTAGCTTTATATGCGCAATATATTAACATTCGCAAAATAATAATTGTAGTTTTGTAGAAGAAACAAGTTAAAATGTTATTAACCTTAATTGCAATGTATGCACTTAAGTGTTACAAATATATATATATGGACATCTCACTAGATATATGGCGATTTCAAATAATATTTTTTCAACATTGAGTTAAACATTTCTGAATCGATATTGACCTAAAAATAATGCTCTTCTTTGGAATGTTCACACGCATGTATTTGAATACACAAAGGATTCTCTATGAGTATTGCCATCGTGTGATAATCCAGGGATGCCATCTGGACCAACAATATCATTAATAATCCGTCAAGAGGGGTAAAGTGTTTTGAAGAGCTGCCTGTTAAACCCCGTATTTGATTGGCAATAAAACATACCCACTAGACAGGCTTCAACTAAAGCAAACTAACTGAACAATTCAACATGGATATATTATACATAAACCTGAATGGGAAACTAAGTAATGACACACATTTAATTGTCGCTTTAAAAGGTTTGAATGATATTCACCTATCGATATGTTTTGATGAACCCCAACATGAGTTATTTCTTCAAGGGTTCAACTATTGATTCCGCTCAAGTATTATGATGTCATTGTATATTTTATTATGGTGGCATATGGACATTCATGATCTGGGGAAAAATGGACGTATTACCGGAGGCTATAAATCACAGATGAAAGGAAAACATACATGTACGCATGGAAAATATTATTGTTGTAGTTAAAATTGTCTTCAATTTGTATAAAATACGCGTTTATCTAATAAAAACATAATCCGAATAAATTGCGTCCTACGTATATAGCGTGGAATGTCGTAATACATTTTGATTATGGAATACATTTAAATCAATTGTGTATGGTATGTTCTCATTACATAAATATTACATTTTTTTCCGTTAATATACAGGTATCGGTTAAATACTTAGTGAACTGTCCCCAGTTATTAAGAAAATCGGACATCATATATTGGAATACCAAATTTTAACTGAAAGCAGGTGTCGGCGGGGGTCTAGATAAGGCATCCGTAATTAATTGATTAGCCTTTACACTTCGCAACTATGCCACACAATAAACGGACATCCTCTGCAATTGGTAAATGTGTTGAGCATGTGTTGCATCCATTAAAGTCATACGTGGAAAACATATAAACATATATAATGCATAACTTTCACACGTGTTATGTCGCAATAATTTGGGTATTCAACTCGTAATCAATGTGTGGTCATCAGCTTGTTTATAACATTAACTGTAACTCGTGGGAAATAAAAGGCAACATACCGATTATGCCATTATATACAAGCTAACGGTTAAGCATGATATGCCAAATCTTATGTGCAATATGCAGAGTATGCCAATATGCAAGTCGACGGTGAAGCATATAATATCAAACTATATGCACACATTCATCTTGGTGGAATTAGTGCTTTCAGATAAAAGTATATAGGTTGCTTGGGTTCATAAAGTGTATTTTTAACATAATATGACCATTTCTTTGAAGAAAAGATGCTTATTTTGCTGTCAAGAATAATGGTAAAGGTATATGTGTATATGATGCAAGAACTATGCATGAATATTCCATATAAATATTGTTAACTTTGCATTTATTTTCAAACCTTACAACTCTGTAAACCATGTTATCTAGATATTTAATGCAAAGTGTGATACATTTTCTAAATAAGTGCTTTGGATATGTTTGTTTAATCAAACTAGGGCTGTGACGCAAATGGGATCACACTTAACTAAATGAGCAATATTTCTAATTAACAAGAACTCGCCACACACCTCTTTTTCAAAAGCAAGTATTATCGTAAATAATGGATTATAGCAGGGTGTTAGACAATATGAATAACCCATTTTATTACTGATAATACGTATGTGTGCCTTGAGGAAAGCTGGGAAATTCGTTTTCTATTCAATAATGAGAATATGAGAGTTGGGGTAATATAATGCCTTCAACTAAACATATTTTAAGTCTCATAATGCTTAGTTGAACTTTTGACAGTTTATTTAAGAATCCATGCACTATGTCTTTGAATTTTGTTATAAACAGATGCTATTAAGATAGTTGGCTCAGCAAATTGAGAATAGTATTACTAGAATAGTATTACTAGAATAGTATTACTGGCGTGGTACTTAACGGCATCATAAAAGTCCACGATAACATGAAGTGTTTCACTGTTTATTGTTTGTACTTTTTTAATTTAGTCGAACTGTTCAATAAAGGCCACAATGCCGGCTACCTTAAATGCTCTTGCGTATTAATCACCGGTTAATTATGCATTCAAACTATTTGTACGTTTCGACTATGATACCATCTGTTTTCTCGCAGAGCGAATGTGAATGGTATTAAGATGGTATTTGATGTTGTCCAAAATGAAAAAAAATATTAAGAAACGAGATTCTTTAGCTTTTTTTATTGCCCTAATCCCAGCCAGGTGGTTGTGTCGAAACAGTTTGAGGCTCATTAAACAACATTGATTGTGTCATGATTATCTTCCGCCAACATAAATGTTAATGTTTATCTTCGTAGTTTTGATCTCCCGTTAACACCTGTTTATTACTAAAAAGGTTTACACGTGTCAAATGAATTATTTTTTTCATATATAAAACGCAACATTTAACGGTAAAAAGCGTTTTGTCAAAACCTTTCTGGTTTTGCACTAAAGTGTTTATTGATACTTGATTTATAAACTCATTTATATGGAAGGAACGACCCTGATCCCGCGGGACAATAAATAACTAAAATTTCCGTTAAACAGGATGCTTCTGTCTTAAGCTTTCAATTGAATTTGACTGTACAATTACACTTTTGCGTATTTGAATATGTATACTATAGCCTCAATACCGTTGAATGTCCGCTTTCAAAATGGACCTGTTAATTGTGATGTCTTACTTGCATTAATTCTACGCTCATTGCAATAATCGGTTTTAATTAATGTTTCACATTATAGCATTACCATAGCGGTATACACTATTTCAACCTTATTCGAATACGAAAACTAATGTATTTGTCATAGCAGTACTTCCATATAATCGTGCACAAGGTCAGTGTAAGGTTAATGTTGTCGATTTTAAAGATGTCGTATGGTATGTTTGCTACATGTTTTAATGCTGCAAAAGAGGTTTCTGTAGAAGATATTTCGAATTAATATTTGATTTAATGAAAACTGCTTATTTCACCTTTTTACTAAATACCATACATCATGGGGTTTTACATTTTTATTCAACCTAAAGTGATCTCAAATGACATTCCAATGTAACAATATTCACGAGACAAACCTCTAATTGTCAGTACAAAGAAGTTTGTTCATATGGTTTAGTTGAATTCAAAATAAGAACTATTTGAAATTTTGTTCCAATAAATTGCAAGCTACGGTCTGCGCGGTAAGCTTTTATATGTAAATCAGCCCACCACCGACCGATCTGATATCACTTTTAATTAATAATAGTACTATAAACTTTGCCGCCCATCAGTGCGTTATTATGACCAACGTTAAATTATAGGAATAGTATTGTTGCAAAACTTAAAAGATCACTAAGCAGATCATAAGACTGTTTTACACATCACACAAATATTGGGCATTTTAACATAGCAGAGACAAAACAATATTTTTTTAATTTTTTTTTATTTTTTTATGAGAAAACTTTATTTACCTCGTCAAAAGGTATGTGTAGGTCGAGGCCATCCTACTCCATACCTTACAAACATTATGTGTTAGTAGCAATAAATACAGCCTGTGTTAATATACAACTAAATGATTTGCACGTTTATAAACAGCGGATGCAAGTTTATATTTAGCAATGTATAATGTATGCATGTATACATAGATACATAGTAGATGAAAAACTTTGTGAAAGCACAGAAAATACAAGTAGCAGCTATACTTTCTATATAACACAGGGATCTTTATACTTAAAATTTGGAGATTTGTGTTACACATATCATTGTTTTCTGTTGTAAAAGGTAAAGAGAGTGTAGATTTGAACAACAACAACAAAAAATATGTGAAAACAAAACCACAGTGTATAGTTGAAATTATTCATTTCAGTGCACATCAATGTAAAGCAAGTACATTTTAGGTTATGGATTCATTGATTAATAATCTTACAACTGACCAATTTGGAAATTCCGATCCTTGGCAAATGGTGTACTTTTGAATTTCCCATGCTAGTTGAAAACTATTTTTTAGCCCTGGAACTGTTGGGATTTTACTATGTTTTTTACAGATAAAAACATACCTTTTCATTTCAAGAAATAAAATATTAATGGGGGTCATTTTATCAGAACAAATCCCAAGTAGAACATCTTGGCAAGATATGTTGGTAAAATTGATGTTGTTTAGATTCGTTGCATATTTTATATAGTTGATAATGGGTTGAATGTGTTCACATTCCCAGAAAAGATGAGTTAAGGTTTCTTCATGTTTTTTACAAAAAGAACAAAGATTGTCGTTAACAATTTTCATTTTATATAACAGAGATTTTGTACCCAAGATTCTGTGTACAATTCTAGTTTGAAGCCATTGTATATATGTATCTCTGGAGTTTTCAAAAACAAAGTTATGTACAAACTTCCAGTCAATGTTATTAAATATTTCATTCCACTTATTTTGACATGTAAGTTTTTCTTTATTAAATGTATATGTGCTATATATTGATTTATTTGGTTTTGCTTTAAAAACAATAACATTCAGATAGGAAGAGATAAATACTCCAGTGATGTTTGGCTTGTTAACAGTAGCAAAACTTGATTTTTTAATAAAATCCAATACAGTTCTTTTAACTCCTTCATAGAATAAAAACTTTAGCACTTTTCCAGTGTAATTCACAATATCATTCTTGGTCTTAAACCCTCCAGAGGTACATGATATGTCTCTAACAAGTCTTATTCCTCTTTCATACATGATTTATCATAAATGCAATTCATACCAATTTTAAAGTTGTTATTGTAAAATAATGGCATATTTAATACATCATCAAATGTACAAATCTCAAATTTGTTAACATATATGCTATAGTAATTAAGAACATCTTTCCAAAATGTGTTAGTTAATCTTTTAACAATTTTTTGCACATATGCATTACCCATATTTAACATTTTTTAACATCAAACAGTGAATAGACTAATACAAAGCATTTACCTGTACATAGTGCAAGTTTCTTTATCCATGTTAGCTTCATACTTTTTTCAAATGAGTATATATCTATCATTTTTAGCCCTCCCTCTTCATAAGGTTTGATAAGAACGTTGTGTTTGATTTTTAAAGGACCATCCCATATGAAGTTGTAAAAACAATTGTGTATTTGATTTAATATATGTACTCCTGGACTGGGAAGAGCAATAAATAAATGAGTGAAAAGGGGGAGTAACATGGATTTAACTACAGTTATCTTTCCTAAAGGTGAGATATTTCTCCTTTTCCAAAAATGTATGATATTTTGTAACATTGTAATTTGCTAGAATAATTATAATCAATCATTTTCTCTAGGTTGACATCAAATATGATACCTAGTACTTTGAAATTGGTTGAACCCCATATAAGTTTGTTTTTAGTTTTTATTGAGTGTGTACTGTATTTCTTGGAGCCTATCCATATGAGTTTTGTTTTGTCATAGTTAATTTTTAATCCAGATTCCAGGGCAAAGGTATGCAATAGGTCAAGTGCTGTGTTAAGAGAACATTCAGAACCGTCTAATAAAAGTGATGTGTCGTCTACAAATTGGGAAATTTTGTATTCAATGTTTTCAATAGTTATTCCTTTAATTTGTTTTGAGTTTCTTATTTTGATTGCCAATGTTTCTGCACATAGTATAAAAATGTAAGAACTGATCGGATCGCCTTGACGGCAGCCTTTTTCAATTTTGAATGATTCAGACAGGAATCCATTGATTTGAATGGCTAACATAGTGTTGTATAAAAAAAGAGAGATCCATTTTCTGAACATTGGACCAAAATTAAAATGAATTAGAGTTTTTTCTATGAAATTGAATGCCAATGAGTCGAGCGCCTTTTCAAAGTCTAATGTTAATAAGAGTCCTGGGATTTTGTTATCTTCTGTATATTTTAGTATATCATACAATAGTCTAGTATTTTCACCAATATATCTTCCTTTTATAAATCCAGTCTGATCTTTGGAAATTAATTTGTCAAGTACTGTTTTAAGTCTGTTTGCAATTGTGCCTGAAGCTATTTTGTAAACAACATTTAAGTTAATGGTCTAAGATTGTTAAAGGTTGTTCTTGGCTTATTTTCTTTTGGTATACAGGTGATAATACATTGCTTTTGAGTAATTAACATAGCTCCAGAAATAAAAGAAAAATTAAGACTCCTTAAAATGAAATACTTAAGATCTTTCCAGAAAACTTTAAAAAATTCTGTTGTGAAGCCATCTGAAACTGGACTTTTAAAATGTTTCATATTTATTAAGGTAGTTGAGATTTCTTCCATTGTCAATATGCCTTCTAATGCTTGAGCTTCATCGTTATTCAATTTTGCACCGTGTATCAAATTAAGTTCATCAAATATAGCGTTATCACTTTCTTTTGTTTCACCTTTGGAGTATAAAGACAAAACAATAGTTAAACCGACGTAGAAATAGAATATTTTGTTGAATTCATATAACGATATATGCTTCAATTACACTTACCATGGATCAAACTGTTAACGTTACATTTAGTGAGGGATCATATTGTGATAACCATTAAAGAGTACGAATATCGAAATTGAAGTAGATACAATCATGTAAAGCCATCATCAGATAATCTTTTATTTAATGAGCCCCGCGATGTTTGAAACTTCACACCTGTCTCTACTGCAACGTGCTATAGGAATCAGCTAACAACAGTTTCAAAGAAACAAGGTGGCGTTGGGCGTTTTATTCATGACGAATCGAGAGCGCAATTTCTTGCAATACAGAGATCAAAATATTGATTAACATGAACATGTTGAATTGCGATAGTTACTCACTAATATTTCTGTCTAATCAGTCTGAACGTATCTGAACATGTTGCACCTGGTTGAAGCGGCAACTCACAAATGGTGGATGTGGAAAGTTTAAACACGTACTAGCAAATTGTGATAATGCAGATTACGGAATTAACTTGAAGATGCCATCGCAAAGTAGATATCATATTGGCGTTGACAAAGGTCGGATGTATTCGTTTTGTAAACAATCGGAGAAGTGGACCTACATGCTTATAAGTCGTGGTAGACAAATATGTTTTGTGTTAGAAACTGCTTATTTGAAACTTGATCATACGTCAGTAAGCACGAGTCATAAATGACTGTTATAATTTTAATAACTGAAATCATATTTAACCACTATGACGAAGTTTGCTATTAATTAAAACCCAGAGAATTTTGTATCAAATATCGCATGTATTTTTCATATGAATCGGTTCTTAAAAAAATATAATCGTTTTGCCAGATAATCTGCTAGCCAAGTATTAAGCTTTATATGAATCATACATGATAACTTACAATTTAATTGTCTTAGGTCGCTTTTATCTCGAGCTAATCATAACATCAAAATTATAAAAATGAATTCGTTTTTAACACTGTATTAAATTCACTGCATAATTTTGGTAACTGTATGGTCTTGCAGAGATATGTTAGGAAAATGTGAACGTTCAAAAAAGCCGGTTACTCGTGTTCAAACATACATGTATATGCATTCAAAAGCATCCTTGTTTCATTGATTGAAACAAAACTTGCTATTTACAGATTTGCATGTATAATAACTTTCTTTATATTTTTTTATTTTAAGACAGAAGCAACTCAAAGGTAAGCCCTGTTTAGACGATTGCAGAGGTAGGATTATACTCCTCCAACTAAGAAATTTTAGTTTTCGTTTTAAGACGAATTTAAGCCCGTTCGGATTATTTATATCAAAAAAGAATAAAATGCAATTAATCAAATTTAAAATTCCGCTGTTGATAGACGTATTATTCTTTTTTGATGTCAATAATCCGAACGGGCTAATATTCGTCTTAAAACAAAAACTAATATTTCTTAGAAACTTGGTCACGTAGAATCAAACACTATGTAAAATTAAAGCTTGTGAACACATATTTTTTCTCAATCATCATAAAACGTGCTCAGAAAGGCTCAGAATTCCTTCTATTGCCCAACCTTGCGAACATTCTAGCGAAGTTATCATTTTATCAAATAGTCATTGCACTTGCATATAACGTTTGTTTTCAGGATGCCTATGCCGGGTCAAAGCTGCTTCCAATACGTTGTGAAACATGACTGCGAGAGGGTTGGACAGTGTTCCTTATCCCGCTTAAGTGAAACATTGTCAACACTCTAAAAGTAACACGTTTGCACAATCACCCATAATTTAGCTATAAAATATTTGTTCGAATGATATCTCGACCTAGTTCGAAAATGGTTTCGGTCTGTTTGAAAAACTTCACCAACATTCAGTTTTCCTTTTATGACTACATCGTGAACGTTGCGACATGATGTGATTTATAGTTTTGTCCAATCATTATAAAACATTCTAAAACAATTCGTCCCCTTATATGTAAAATTATTCATAATAAATTCTTGAAACATCAAATTTCTAAGAATAATGCAGTTATGCCAAGTCTCAGGTGAGCGACATAGATGCTTTTGCGTTATCATATAAAACACTATCCCACAAAGTACATTGCACTTCAAATGTAAATATGTTGTTCATTAAGTGCATATTTATGTTCATCTAATAACATTTAAGTTGTTTCTCGAGGTACAACATAATCAGAATTGTAACAAATTATTACAAAGTGCATAGCGTTTATGCGCAATAATTTGACCTCATAACAACATTGATTGTATATAAACCGTCGTGTTTCATTTCGTAATTGGAGTGTCGATAATGTTGAATTATCATTTCAGGGTCATGAAACACGAAATGAGTGCATTATATCAAAACAGTCAATGTGCACATGATAACTAGCATAATTATTCTAGGCTAAAGTCGAATTATACTAGATTAAAAAACCTATTCAAACAGTGTTGCTCTAGAAATAAATTTGCATCCGTATGCTCTGATGATGTGAACTAATGTCCACTTATGAGACCATGAAACATCGCATGACTGTAAAGGGGACATTATAGCCTTGACCTGACTCTTTGGATACGCAGGCGTGGTCTGAGACTACGCGTGTCACTTGTATTTTGCTGCACCGTTTGGGTCAAAGGTAGCTCACAAAGCAGATGAAAAAAGACATGAATGCAGGTACCAACTTATGCCGGTACATTTTTTCTTCTATATGGAATTAATATAAACCTGGCGGAAAATACTTGTTTACCCAAAAAGAAAAAAGCCCGCAGTCTTTTTATCAATTATATTTAGTCTTACACAATACACATAAGTAACAAAAAGGTTCTTTAGTTAAAGAAAACGATGCATTTCTTTCATTTTAATAGTATGATTAAATTAAAATATAATAAGTAATTCGCACCTAATAAATCCATTTAGCCAAGTATGAAGTATCTGCTTGTGGATATATTTCAAAAAGTTCAACTTAAACTTCAATTACATTCAGTTAAATTGGTTCTATGTTCATCGTTTATCTTGGCATAATATTGGCATTGTATATTAAATGTAAGTAGTTATCTAACATCAAACAGGTTATGTCAACGATGAAGCACGGGATGTTCCTTTGATAATCACATTTTATGAAAATACGCAGTAGATCTATTTGATAACATGATTGTCTTTACAACAGATTAATCAATATTATATTTCTAACCGGAAGCAGATGCTGCAGAATAAATATTGGATTTACTTTTTCACTTTTCGTATTGTTGACCCGACGTGTTCTTTTGTTCGTGAAAGAACAGTTGTTTAAACGTTCTAAATATGTTATTCCATTCTTCTTAGAAATAGTGTGTGCACAATAAAAACAACAGCTTATGCATAAATAGAGAAATATGAAAACACACTGTAGACAGCTATTTTATAGGCATGCACTAAATCAGACATTCTATGTATATTGTATACGTTTCGCCCCAATACAAATTCTAGGAAAGTGATTTTTCATTACATGACACATAAATTGGTATTGTGCAACCAAATTAACTGCTCTCAGCATGCATTCAGGTTCAAACGCCAAGCCATTGAAAACCGTATCACAAGTGTTAATCAAATGACACCTTTATATTGTATATTCTAATATTTTAGGTTTAGCGTATAATATCATTTGGAACATCGTTATGCATACGAAATAACTTTTGAGTTTATTCGCTAAAAGTGAAAATGATAGATTTTATAAAAAAATGTTAACTATAGGTTTACCTTCTGTCCGCCGTGGCTGTCTATCCGTCCATTCATATTATGAATAGCAAAGTGAGGATGATGCAAGAACCTTTTTCAAAAAGTCAAATGACTTGTCACTGTTATTAAAAATTAAAATAAAACACTGTAAATTGTCATACCTTAAATAGTACATAAAGAATATCATAAACCTTTGTATAAACATTCAGCTCTAGGTTTACTGTATGTGCACAGCAAGCTATTTTTCTGATCATCAAGTTCGTTGGCCTATCCGTCAGCAAAAACTGTGAAATCGAAAAGCACATATCATATAACTGCATTTTTCGATTTCCCGGAAATAACTGAAGATTCTAGCATAAACATTAATACACATATAATGCGTTTTGTGAGATTTATTCAATATCGATTTGTTGCCCAGATATATTGTTTTCTCTCATATAAAACTACGTAATTTCAAGAGCTTTTAAAAACTGTTAAAATACATGTTAGCCAATTTAATGATTTCAAACATCAAATAACATATTATATTTATTTAGCAAATAAACACACACAAGAAGCATGAAATATATATTTACTTGAAGGGCTTTAAGCTAGTTTCTTCATTAAAATGGCTGCAAGGGAAAAACTTTTTCAAAATAGAAAGCATGACTAGAAACAGCACGCTGGCCATTTTGACAGTCTGCTTTTCATTTTAAAATGTGTATGCAAAAGCGTATTGTTAATTCCATACATTTTTCAGGACAATAAAACCTTACATTTGCAAGCCTATTTGCAATAACAGTTCTCTTTGAATTCCTTTAATTACACTTATTTTATTAACATTAACATTTTTGTTGACATAAGTAATAGACAGTTTAATATCCAGTAGGGTTAAAGATATACATTTTCATAGTTAAAAACACTCTTTTATTCTAATATTTCGCCCAATGGGCTTTATCAAAGTTTACAAATGTAGTAAATTCATATTGGTAAACTTTGATAAAGCCCATTTGGGCGAAATATTAGAATAAAAGTGTGTTTTTAAATAAGTAATAGAGCATCTTAATTAAAACCCAAATGTATTCTCATGTTTTAAAGCTAACAAGTTTTATAGAACAATGAACAGAGAAACCAAACGCACATACTGAATGCATACTGTATACTTACATAAATTACACAATTAAGTGTATAATGATACAAGGATATAATAATTATTTGTTGGGGCTTCTATTTGTCCTTTAATGATTTGGAGCGTATTGTGTTTGAGCATGTTTAATCCGAATTATTTAGAGTATGCACAAAATAACATTAATAATGCGGAAAAGGCATGGACAACTTATTTACAACAACAAAAAGACACAATCACAAACATGGCAATCGGACCAGATTGATACATACATTGAAATATACTCCTTAACATGTGAAATCATCAAAACTATATGATGGAAGAGTCTCTTGAACCACGTAAATACCAACGTAACTGAAAAAAGTGACTTCGATATTTGACTCGCATAAACAAAAATTTGAAATAAAAATATTCTTGATGAAAGAACTGTTTGCACTACGATTACCAGCGCCAATGCCGTATAAATTTTATCAGTCCCAAAGTGACCTTTTCTGCTACTCATCTGAGCGACTGGAAAGACCAAAGACGCATAGATAATAGACGGCATGCATTTTAAAAATGATTAGATGTAACGTTTTCAAATTTGCTCTGATATATAACTAGAATTTTAGATCATAAATGGTAGAATTAACTTTTGTCTTCAAGCTTCTTTAATGATTTTCAATCATGATAGTGACATGTTTTAAAAAAACGTATATAAATTTACAGGAATCATCGAAAAAAGAAATCACATGCGAGTAATTATGTGACCTTATTTCATATTGACTTGGGGTGCTTTCCCGTATCTAATACGTTTCCAAATGTCTTAAAGTGATATAATAATCATTAAGCAAAACTGATCTGTCAAGATAAGTTAAATGGGTTGTGTGTGTTCAGATAAACTACCTGTAGTTTCTTTCAATCATGGGATCCCTCAGTTTGAAGATAATTAATAGCATTTTTGGTTCCTTAATACAGAGTTTAATTTCGGTTACATAAGCAAAACACGAACACGCTTGTTAAATTGAAAAAAAAACAGAATAAACCAAATGGTTTGGACCTGGCTTTTTTCTGTTTGCAAGTTGCGTACGAACGTACGCCATCAGGGATGATCGCGAGACAATTTGAGAATGTGAGTGTATATATATTATTAATACTGTTCAAATCAATATGATCATTAAAACACACATTAAGTTATATCAGTTGTATAGGTTATATAATTTACAAACATACCATATATGTATCTAGAAAAAGGAATCCTCTTTTGTACTCCAATTTGATTTCACGAAGGGGATATGTACAAGACATGAACGAAATATATATATATATATATATATATATATATATATATATATATATATATATATATATATATATATATATATATATATATATATATATATATATATATATATATAATAAAAGTAAAAACACGTGTCTGGGATTTTAAATATATATTGATTTTGCCAACGCGTTTCGCATAGCTCATCAGGGCATAATACAATATATTACAACGTCAAAATGTCATGGAGATAACGTCATATCAATTATGACGTCATAAATATTAAATGAAATTTAATTTGGGTTTAAATACATGTATAAAATGTTGTTTTTTGCTAACCTAGCTGAAATATTGTTCGAAAATAGCTTATAAAATGGAAATATTTTAAATTTTGGTTCATTATGTGAACATTCATCTAAATGTTTACTTAAAGGCATCTGTCTTGTTGAGGGGTCTCGCATTTGTTGTTCATGGACAGATCGCCTATTTCTAAGTTTATCGCCAGTTTGGCCTATATAATATGGTTTGCATCCATTGCATACTAATACATAAATCACATTTTGTATATCACATGACATATTAGTTTTTATTTTGAACATTTTTCCATTAAAATCAAAAGAATTCCCTTCAATAATATAACCACACAGGGCGCATCTAGAGTCATAACATTTGTATACTCTTGGTTCTTGAGATGAAAAGTAAGATTTGGTTAACAGACGTTTTAAATTAGGTGGATGTCGCTTACATTTTATAATCTTCTGATTTGAAATTATTTTATTCATAACCGGGTCTGTTTGTAAAATGTCAATGTTGTTTTTTAATACGCCAAACAGTTCTTTATTTTTTAGATTTTGTGTTGAAATAAATGGAATTATATTACTCTTGTCTTTTTATGTTGATTTTGAAAGTAATTCATGTTTAGGGATGGAAAGTGCTTTTTTAATACCTGTATTTATACACTTTATTATTGCGTTTTGTCAGTATTTAGTGTTCCGACCACCTTTACGTACTCTGATGCTAATAACTTATTCGTATTTTCATAAAGAGGAAATCATATTTATGAATAAACATTTCCTGGTACTAAATATGATATATTTGTAATATTATTTTGGTGTTGTCGTGTTTATTTCGGTTTTTTTATCGATTTATTGACTAAACAGAAGCCCGTTGTTCATATTTTACGTTACTGTAACCAGTGCTTTTGACGGCCAATCTATTTTTAGTAACGGAAAACCCCTCGTGTGACGTCACACAAAAACCTCCTATGACAAAATGACATACTTATAATTGGGCCCAATCTCAGGTACAAGCTATCAATACATATTTAAGGAATGTGGTTTACTGTGGGTTATATAAAGAAAAAGCGCGCATACTATTATTATCCTTGACCCGAGTTGCCTTACATCTCAACCGACAACCCACTAATTAGGTTGCACACAATCTATAAAGCTAAAAAGGTTCATGGCTTACTATCTTTGGAAAATTACGTTATTAAATGATAATGATATTTTAACTATTTTATTGTTTTGAACATCCAGACAGCATTTTGTTCTTTCTCTAATAATGATGATGATGATGATGATGATGATCATCATCATCATCATCATAATCATCATCATCATCATCAAAATCATCATCATCATCATCATCATCATCATCATCATCATCATCATCACTTGGGAAAAAAATATAAGAACGGAAGTCTTGGGTAATAAGAAAACCCGCATCTTACAAATTAGATCCATATAAACAAAGCTATGTACTGACACGTCTCTTACTAAGAAACTATTATCTTGTTCATAGTTAACCGTTGTTTAGTAATGAATATCACCAGGGAAAGTGCATTTGATTTTTCAAACTGTTATAGATATTGTCTTACATGTAAAAAATAATTATTATGATCCAATTTAACTAATCATGTATCTAGTTGTTCAAAAATAACTATGTTATTTCTAATTAATTAATTTCTCTTAATCTGTGTTTTTTCCATATATCAACATTTTCAATTATTCAAATGAATCATCTGTATATGAAAGTCGATGAAAACTTTAGTTCATTATAGATAAAAAATAGAGCATTATTTATTGCCAATTCATTATAAATAGAAATAAATCGAGCACTATTGATTGCCTATTCATTATAGATAGAAAAAAATGGAGCAATATATATGTATTGCCTATTCTTTATACTTCAATATATGGCTTGCACTTATTTAATGCATAATCATAATATTTGCGCACTGAAAATCATTTCCTGCTAATTTCAAACATTATTTTAAGTAGCGATTAATTGGTAGATTTTATTTAAAAGTACAAAGCCATAAAAAGCTGGTTACTGGCAATTTTAACATGATTAATTTATACAAGAAGGCCTGATTACAATTCTTGTTTATCAGAAGACCAGCCATCTTCATAAATACTGAATTTAATACTAATTTAAGTACATGTATATAATTTTTGGCAAAAAAACAGATGAAGATCAAAGATATTTACAATTATGTCTTCCATAAATTAAGATCATGGACGCTATGCCTTCCTCAGTGCAGACGACCCAGCCAACACGAAAGCAAAATTTGTTTTTCTATGTAAATGAACATTTCGTTGTTTTGTTTTTTATCCTTTTAAAAATGTATTGTCAAACAACAAAACACAATCAATGAGAAACAAACTAATTATTCTAGCAATTTGTATACATTTTTAACAAAACCTGTGTGCTGGCTATATCGATCATATGTTACCGTATAATATTGCGCTGCTTACTTCCCTTGGATATATCAGTGTTTGTTGGTATCGGGTCCGTTCGCCCTAGTTACACGTTCGCCCTGGGTCCGTTCGCCCTGGGTTCGTTCGCCCTTTATAATCATTTGCATATCGGGGTATGAACAGTTGATTGTTCACACATATAAGCAAGTTTGAACCTTAAGTTTTCATTAATTAATATAGTAAGCAATTAGTGAAAATAACTGGCCTTTGTTACAAACACGCTTACGAGTTAAAGAGCACCGGTTTGATTTTTCACACATGTAAGCAAGTTTGTACCTTAGATTTCATCATTAATTAATATAATAAGCAATAAGGGAATATTACTGGCCTTTGTTACAAATACGCTTACAAGTTAAAGAGCGCCGTCTTTTATATTTCGGTAACACTTTTTTGTTTGATATGTTCGGAATAACCTAACTGTGAATTATCACAGTATTTAAAATGGAGCTCAAATGTCTGGTTCTATTATTTCAAAAATGGATAATGTGTTGTGCATTTCGTGCAATTTGGAGGTACGACCAAGACAACATGCGACGTTTGTGAACGGTGGCAGCATCGGCTATGTGGAACTGGTTAGTTTAATTTAATTTGTCAATTGTATATAATAAAAACATATCGTACGTACTTTTTCTATATATTTTAATGTTCCTTGAGGATTTCATTATTTCCATCTAATGTAACTGGTAACGGGATCTTCATTTACGTACGATAAATTATTAAGTTCTTAATAATTAATCATTCTGTCCATTACGGTCTTAGTGAATGTTGTCTCTATCGTATTTCATTTTCAATTAGCATTAAATGTAAAAAGTACATTTTCTTAAGACGTTTATACCGGTTAATAGCCCCGCATGATGTAAGTTTCCACATGTTATCAATGCTATATAACTTGTATTTTGTTAAGGCAGTAATTATTTATGAGGTATATTCATTCATTCAGGTTTTTTCAGTAAATGCTATTCGTACCCAAATTACGTCGTACCTACCCTTTCGACCCAGTTGCGGATATATGTCCTATATGTTAGGGTAATTTCCAAAGCTTTGCTTTCGTTACTATGTCATTGTTTCTAACTAAGGTATAGGCTATACGTTTTACCTTTTTTCAGTCATTTAAAGTATTTTTTGATTACAATACATCATTTTCATTGTTCTTTACTGCAGAACTGAACATCTTTTATTTTGTTTTATTGCAGCAATTAACCACATACATCGAGTTGAATCTAAGAATAAATACTGAATACCACCAAATACAGTGTTCTTTTTCGACACGATAGGTCCGCTATCTGTTTCCAGAACAGAAAAGTAAATTGACCTACACTTTGCTAGTAGCAGATGGAGATGACTGGTACTGGACATCAAACTAAATCCACGTTCAAAATTGGTCGCACTAAAGTCTCATCTGTATTTCAACTGGCTTAAGAAAGTTTATTGTATGTCAACACGACATGTACATCCGTTTTCTGCAAAAGGAAGGGCTCTTTATGAAGAGAGAATTGATGACTTTAGGAAGTGCTGTTCTGCTTCAAGGCGCAATGTGACTGAAAGTTTGTGCATAGTAAGTAGTTTAACTTATGTGAGTAATGTTGGTGAAATTAACCTGATTGAACAGCAATTACCTATGAAAGTTACGTAAAAGTTAAAGACGAATTTGAAGTGTACTTAAAAAAATGTGAAAAGTGAAAGTCCTAAAGAATTATCGGCTCTCACTACAGACGTGTCGCATCGGGAAAAAGCAAAGTTACATGCGCTGGAACAGATTGACCAAAATAAACAATCAATATTAAAAAAAAGTCATGTCCAGCATGAAGCCAAACTCTGTCCATGGTGGTGTGAAGACACACAGTTCGAGATCCTCTAGCCGTTGGAGTGAACTCATGGCATTGAAACAAGCAGATGCCGAATCTGCCAAGATAAAACTGAAATATACTTAACAAGAAGCAGCTCTTTTGAAACAAAAGGCAGAATCAGATGCGAATCTTCAAGTTCTTTCTCAGCAAAAAGCTTTTGAAGCCAACGCTGCAGAAGTAAAGGTACTACAAGAGCACGATGTCGAAGGCTCTGATGGGTCAGAAAGTCATGTTGCACCAGACATTAAATTCAAATTGCAAACTTTGCCTGTTGTAAAACCTGACAATCTAGTTCAAGAATTCATCAAGAAATCCACAAACAATCCAACAGTATCTGACACTAATATGGGAGAAAATCTGTGCAAATTTCTCCTTAAAAAAGACTAGGCTCTCTCGCGACTGACTATATTTAGTGACAAAACTGACTTTTTATCCCTGGAAATGTTTGTATTAATATGTAAAATGATGACAATTTATAATAGCTGTATTAATACAAGTATCAAAAATGTTGTTTTTTAATGCAAAAAAATGACTTTGTTTGTGGAAATGTTTGTTTTAATACGAACAAAGATGACAGTTAATAATAGTTCGTATTAATACGAAATATCAAAATTGTTGATTGTTAATGCAAAAAAAGACCTTTTCCCTGAAAATGTTTGTATAAATACCAACAATGATGACATCTATGAATTTATCAAGTATTTCTGAAAAAATGTATAGTGCGTAAATTTACGAAGTATGGTTATGTTAAGAATCTATGAATTAAACAAGTATTTCTGTTGTTTTTTTAAAGTGCGTAAATTTACGAAGTCTGGTTTTGTTAAGAATCTATGAATTCACCAAGTATTTCTGAAATTGTTTAATAATGGGTAAATTTAGGAAGTCTGGTTTTGCTATGAATTTGCCAAGTACCGAGTATTTCTAAAAATATATAATAGTGTGTAAATGTACGACGTATGTTAAGAATATATGAACTGACCAAGTACATGACTTTGTATTTCTGAAATTTTTTAATGCAGCATAAATTTACGAAATATGATTTTGTTGAGAATATATGAATTGACAAAGAACGGGGTATTTCTGAAAAAATATAATAGTGCGTAAATTTACGAAGTATGGTTTTGTTAAGAATATATGAATTGACCTGATATTTCTGAAAATTGTTGATAGTGCGTAAATTTACGAAGTAAGGTTTTCCTGAGAAAATATGAATTGATGAAGTAATTCTGAAAAAAAATAGTAGTGCGTAAATTTACGAAGTATGGTTTTGTTAAGGATATATGAATTGACAAAGTATTTCTGAAAAGTTTTACTAGTTCGTAAATTTACGAAGTATGGTATTATTAAGAATATGAATTTACCAATTATGTCTGAAAAGTTTTAATAGTGCGTTAATTTACGAAGTATGGTTTTGAATTTACCAAGTATTATTGAAAAGGTTAAATAGTGCGTAAATTTACGAAGTATGTTTTTGTTAAGAATCTATGAATTCACCAAATACTGAAATTTTTTAATAGTGCGTAAATTTACGAAGTATGTTTTGTTAAGAATCTATGAATTCACCAAGTATTTCTGAAAGTTTTTAATAGTGCCTAAATTTACGAAGTATGTTTTGTTATGAATCTATGAATTCACCAAGTATTTCTGAAAGTTTTTAGTAGTGCGTAAATTTACGAAGTATGTTTTTGTTCAGAATCTATGAATTTACCAAGTATTTCTGAAAGTTTTTAATAGTGCGTAAATTTACGAAGTATGGTTTTGTTAAGAATCTATGACTGTTGTTTTTTTTAATAGTGCGTAAATTTACGAAGTATTTTTTGGTTAAGAATCTATGAATTTACAAAGTATTTCTGAAAATATATAATAGTGCGTAAATTTACGAAGTATGGTTTTGTTTAGAAAATATTAATTGACCTCATATTTGGAAAATTGTTAATAGTGCGTAAATTTACGAAGTAAGATTTGGTTGAGAATATATGAATTGATGAAGTATTTCTGAAAAGTTTTACTAGTTCGTAAATTTACGAAGTATGGAATTGCTAAGAATATGAATTTACCAATTATGTCTGAAAATTTTTCATAGTGCGTAAATTTACGAAGTATGGTTTTATTTATGAATTTACCAATGGAAATGTTAAATAGTGCGTAAATTTACGAAGTATGGTTTTGTTAAAAGTCTGGTTTTGGTAAGAATCTATGAATTCACCAAGTATTTTTGAACATTTTTAATAGTGCGTAAATTTACGAATAATGGTTTTGTTAATCATATATTTCTTTAAAAAAAGAAGTTCATAAATTTTTGCCACATGGTGACAAGCAATGAAAAAAACTACTGATTTTTCTCCCTTAAAATGTTCTTTAATTTACGAATAATTTCTTAGTTGATGTCAAATGTGTTCTTTTTGTATTAAAAATGTTCGTAAATTTACGCACTTCTTAAGGAAATATACAAGTTTGATAATTCCTGTTCATGCATTTTGATTGAAGGTTAAATTTGTGTGCAATAAAAGTGAGAAAAAAAACACCTGTTGTTCTTCATTTTGCAACGAAAAAAGGGAATATCAAAGGATATTCCCTCATAGAATTCCGATGCGTTTTTACCACTTTCTCATGTTATTAGATGATTAAGGAACATGATTTTGATTATTTTGTTTATGTTCTAGTTGTCAAATGGTGTTATTTGACCTAATGTTTTACAAATACTGCATTGAAATCTCTTTTTAACAATCTATATTTTTCAGAGGATTGGTCCTTATGTTGGTGAAAGAGTTGAAATATCGTTCAGACTAAATAAATCCGTTAATTTCTAGATCACAAGGGTAGGTGATCAATGCACAATCGTTGTTAATGCTGTCCACATGTTTGTGGTAAAACATATCGTAATAAAGAACAAGCACGTTGATATCAACCGGATACAAAGGTGCTTGATATATATATAAAAAAGTATATCAGGATAGTAAAAGTTTATAGCAGTCAATGTTTTGAGGTAAGAAATATAATTATTTTAAGAATGTATTATAGACAAACGTATAATATACATTTTAAGTATGCCATTATTTATCTGACAAACGTCAAACAACATATTTAAACCACCAAACATGCAGTGTTGTATATATATTATGATTTCTTGATCTATGATGCGTTATTCTTTTTACAAATATACTAGTTTTGTAATTAAAAAGAAATACATAAAATATATAAGTTAAGGTCTTGAATATTTCTATGTTTATTTATAGCATCCATAATAAACACAATCATTACATGTTTCCATAATTTCAGGCAATGTGTTTAAAATAAAAATATAGAATTTACACAAAAAGTTGAGAACGTCGATCATCATATAGTTTAATCCAAAATTAATACTGAAATAAAAACAGAAATATCAAGGCGCTGGGACGCTGATCTGTGTGTGGGTCGAGATAAGCTGTATCTTATCAAATGATTAACATTTTCATTTCATGGTTATGCCAGATAATGATCGGACACATCGGATCCTGATGTTTGCGTACTTGTTAGTTTTAAGCACAAAAAGAAGCCTATTATATATATAATATATTATATTTTGATTTTGTTTTTAAAGATTGAATATAACAAGGCTGTCCCCATCACTCAATAAGTCAACAAACATTCAACTATAATTTACACATGAATTTTAAAAGACCACGGCAGTGGCACGCTGTTTCTGAGAAAAATGGATGGACAAGAATTCGTAAACTCATAATAACTATTTAATGCATTTTCTATCAAAAGCCAAATATGTTGTTCTATGTGGTTTTCATGTGAGTCTGCTATTAAGAACGGGAAGTTGCATCATATATGTTTTAATTGTTACCTTCTGTTCTAGGTAAAATCAATTGTTTGATGTGATTCCATTACCCTCTCTTTAATCATTCAAAATCTTCACCGTTAATGTAATGATAACGTTAGTCAATGATTTGTCTTTTTGAAATTATAAATTACGTATTATAATTGTATATAATATTATATATATTTAATGCTCCGATGCGAAGTTCCCACTAACAATTTCGAACGCTCACATGACACCGTTTCAATAGCATTCAGTAATGAGTAAAAGATGACATTTGAAAACGTATAGCACCTATTCAAATATATTTATATTGCATGTACGCTTCCTGTGAATTATTTATAATGTGCCAGTCTATCACCGTGTTCACATTATGCACGAAAGTAGGAACATATATATCTCCTTTGTATTGGTCTTAAACATGTCCAATATCTGGCCTTAACGTACTTATAAAAATGTACATGCTATTTTGGGAAATTTCTCCTACCTGTTCATTCCCCAATTGGTTGTCATGTATGAGTAATGACATTTCTTAAGAAGAGTACAGCAAAGATCCTTTGAATACTTGCGTTCGTTATGACCAGTCTACCTGTGAAAGTCTAATAAATGCGACTGTCTGTCTATAATATATGTCAATGACCCTATTATGCAACAATTCTTCGTTGTTTATGCATGTAAAAGAAATGAGATTTCTTTCAAAGCTTTCAGCAAAATGCATCAGTCTTAGTTTGTGAAACATGTGGTTCTTATTTAACCAACCTAAGCATCAATCACTCCTGTTGTGCAAGAAAAGTACATTCTATGTAATAATACATAATTGTTAAGTTCTTGATTAATGTTTTGGTCATGGACGTATACCAAGAAAAAATATATTTGGCGAATGATATTATGCTTTAATATTAAATATTTTCATCGGGTTGTGTTTCTAGTAAGAGTTTACGACTATTGTTTTCATTGACATGCATGTTTTTGTTGATGTTTCAAGGGTAATCATCTAACTAAGAAAATGGTATTAGCAATAAACAAAGTTAAAATGAAGTACATTATTAACTTACACTCATTATTGTAGTAAAAGAACATGTAAAGTACATAGGTAAGATGGTTTTTTCGTATTTGTAAAACATACAGATTGGTTAAGGCTATTACTTCAGGAATATCCGAGGAAAAATATATGTACGTGCTATAAACAGAAAATCGACTATCATTTAATATCTACTTAATTTATCACAAGTATTGTTCAAATGATAATGACACGATTTGTGTGTTCTAAGGAAGTACACTAGATAAGACAATAATTCAAAACCTTTGAAAGACACGCAATTTTAATGTGTACATGTAATGTAAAAACATAAAGGTAAAAAATACCAACCGTTGTCGTGAATAACATTAACACATCTTTCAACAAATGCCGCACAAAAATTAGTAGTTAAAATGTATAACGGTAATATAACTAAAGCGTGTGGGACGTGTTGACAAGTTTATTAACCTATTGAAGTATTTTTGGAACTGCTCACAACATTGTCGGAATTTGCTCATGCACGTTGTTCGAGAGCAACGGATGTGTGCTAGGTAGAAATATGGATCATTGAACATACACTCAGTCCTATCAACACTTTGTTCTGTATAATTTTTTAATGCTTTGAAAATACTTTGAAAATGCGATAATATGTGAGATTTTCGAAGAGTTTTAGTATTTAAATAAGTAACAATGAGACTCAACTGTATCTTTTAACAGAAAGAACTAAATAACTAAAAGGTATTACATATAAAGTATACCTTATTGTTTATCTACAGCACACCGTTCATTCGATTTGTTGTGATGATCGTTGTTTGTCTGTTGTTGCTTTTGTTTTTGCCAACTTACATGTTTAAGGTTTCATTATAAAGCAAAAGCAAATATACAGTCCGTGTGTAAAGTGTAGGTTTTTCACAGCGAAGTAGAACTACAATGTCTTTGTAAGATTGTTGATTATCTCATGTACGAAAATTTAAATATATAATGAAAAACAAATGATATTAAGCCATAAAAAGTCATTTGTATAGATGTTGTCATTTGTATAGTTCATGAAACATAAAATTGTGTTATAGTGTAAGTGTCCTAACTGAATAATTAAAACAAATCTATTCAGTTTTTTCCAGATCTCGCCGATGTTAGGAAAACAACAAACGTATTTCAAAATCTGTATGCCCAATACTGTTTTTGATTCAGACATGCGACCATACATATCATCGACGATACCCATGCAACAATCTATTTACAACTTCACGGTTTTCATGGTTTTAAAATGGTATAATTACTCCCAACCATGATAACTGAGTGCGAGTATTTTGACAACAACCACATGCTTTTTGTATTAAACTCTGATAGGAGTTTCCAATTTAATGTTTCTGTTTTACAAATATACGCCTTGCAAGATTAACGCTGAGTCAGATGTCCTTGGCTTTTCTTTGAAACGATTTGGGGGTTTGTGAGAGTCTGGTGTTTGTCAGAAATAATTGCAACACTTGCAAACATACTTCATCGCTGTTGTGGAACATTGAATGTTGAAATTTCGGCGCATTGATCTGCTTTTAGTACTAGTCTCTCGAAAGTGTGCGTACATAGTTTTCCTAACAATACGATGCTATTGTATTGTTTTAATTAAAAAAAACAATGGTGAGATAAAACATATTTTTGTAATAATTGTATTGTTCAAAGTTCTAAGCAAACGGTTAGGAACGTATATCATACAGGTTTAAACAAACGCTTGTTCTGTTACTACCAGGTGCTGAAGTAAGAAAAATTGCGATTGCTATTATACAAATCCTATATTACTATGACCATAGCTTTACAATACGCATGTATCGCCGTTTGCTATTTATAAAACACCTTTATCACGGTGTGTATATTAATCCGTTAAGATAGGTACTAACATATGGCGTTTGATTGTATTTCTTGTGCTATATATTCAAATCGACAAAAGGCATTAAACATCTTTACAAACATTTTTACTTAAGGTAATATGTGTACTGTTTGACGAACAAATGTTTTATTGTTGCTGATATAAGTCGGACAAAACGTTAAAAAATATAGAGGACATGGAAGTCCTTTGGTGTTGTCTGTGTGGGAGTGAAAACAACATTCAAAGATTTGACACGTTAACGTTGTAAATATAAGTGTTTGTTTTTTTAAGTTTTCGTTGATATGAACATGATAGACGTACGTACTTTCATCGGACAAGGGACACAAATAAGGCAATAGAATTTTGTTCAATTTTTGTTTTAGAGGCTTAATAGGTTGCCTATTATTTAAATCCATTTTCTCTAAAGTCAAACATATATTTTTTCAATATGAATATTTACATTTGATTTGATAATGACTGGGTATAAAATGTAGCTGAAAGAATGATAACAAGGTTTCTGTAAGATTTAACAATATGAAGTAGTTTCTGACCTCAATTAACCCCAACAATAATTTATATTTTTAATAATTAGATATTGTTTCCGATAAATGCATTTTGGCTAAGTTCTATAAAGATTCAGTCATATGTATGGCTTCAAGAGTGGTACGTCGCACACAGCATTACCATGACGATAGGTGCCGGACTGATCACAATAGCGCGCCTTAGATCTTCGAGCTAATGTGAGCTTAAAATTGATGCAATCAGAAGAATGTGCCTTTAATGAATAAATACGTGTTTTGATAGCAAACACAATTTTAAAGAATGTTATATATAGATAAAAAAATGGAAAATTCAAATGTCTTGTTACAAATCAGACAACACTACATTAAGTTTGTGTTTAAGTGTTTATAAATTAGTTAAAGCATGTTTGAACAAAAGGTTTACTGTCATGTTACATATGTTTAACGAATACTTTGTGTCTTCGGGAAAGACTTAGAGAAAGTTCCGACATTTAAGTTATCTATTTAATGTTAACATACAGTTTACGCTAGCAAATGAACTATTTGTGCAATGTAATGCCATTCAACCTATTTGTGCAATGTAATACCATTCAACCTTAAATTCAAAGCTGACAAAGCCAATTAATAATAATAGATTCCTGATGACAGATACAACTGGCAGGTTAGCTGAAATGATGAAGCCTAAATTCATCACATGCTGATAAAGGCCTCTGTTGATAACCAGTGTGAGTAATGACGAGTCGCTATTTCGTTTCATAAACCGATGTAAAATGCGCCGTTTAGTTATTCCTTTATATTGTTACCAGGTTTTGGCAAGAAATAAAGATACGATGATGTACAGATTGATTTACGTGAACAGCGCTTTTGTCATACCGAATAAACACAACCCCGTGCCAAGCGAAACAATGAGGTTTTCAAATTATTTATTTATGTTCAAGCATGGGCACATACAAAATATGTAATGTAATGCAATCTTGGGATTCTTTCATTTGGTATTTTTGTATTGGTATTAGTTGTATTGCTATAAAAAAAAAACACACAAACTACGTCGAGTTCTAAATATTCACAGTTCTCTGTTACTTTGAAAGTCATTGGGAAACTTGGAACGTTTTTCAGAACGTTATTAATTACAATGGCCTTATAAAAAGAGTATGCTGCACGTAGGTGAATGCCTGCTTTTGGTCTGTATTTATACAACTGACTAAACAAAATGATAACAGAAAACACCTCCTACCAACCTTAAGTAAGTTATTGAAAATGTATTTTTAGTAACAGCGATAGTGACCTCATTTGTCTATATATCCAGACCATGCTATGTCTACATGTCATCTAGAGATTTGAGTTGTTCCACGTACATATTTCATAAGTACAAACATAAGAATAATTATGTTAAATGGCGGTTTAAAACTTCGGTCTATGACCTCACATGATGTTCGCAATAAGATGCATGAACATATTGAATATATTCAGTATTCACAGAGATAAGTACTTGCGTGCTGCAAACCTTGACCTAAAGTTCATCTTAAACGCAAAACTCAACATAACTTAACGCGTACAAAAATTATTGGTCAGTGAATGTTTATTAAGGCCATGAACACTTTTGTAAAAAAAAATCATTATCTGTAGTAAATATCAAACTATTGACGCGTTGTACATAAAAAATAAACAAATGTACACAGGGGAATTATTATGTTAAATTGAGTTTTAGAACTTGAAAAGTGACTCCACACAATCACTGCAAACATGTATGTGAAGTTCTAGTTCAATACGTTTAGTAAAACAGTTAATATGGTGACCTGACACAATCATCCCAAACACACGGGTGAATATTCGATTAAATACATGTAGTGGAACAGTGATAGGATAATTTAACCAATGACCTAATTACATATATCATATTATTTTTCTTACTTGTAGGTCAGAGTTATGGAACTCGGTCAGTGAACTCGCACAGTGAACCCGAACACTTGTGTGAAGTTTGTACCGAATGCCACGTTTTTAATTATAAGGGGCATAGTTTTTCACAATTGCAGACCAGAGTTATTAAACTTGGTAGGTTAACGCGGACAATGACCCCGACCACATGTATGAAGGTTCAATTTGGCGTTTAAATGTACATACCTGAAGCATAAATCGGGATATGGAGATGATTCATTAAGCAGATGACCTCGCCAATGCCGACACCACATTTGAGTATTAAATAGTATAGCTTGAACTATTCGGTGAATAGCCGAGCTAAATATATATATAGGATCTGGCACGAGTTGTCATATCATACCATATTTTATTAAACGAGTTCAGGAATTTTGTTAGAAAATGAGCCTTTGGTGAACTTACTAACGAATTTCCTAGATGAGTTTAATAAAATATTGTATGATATGACAACAAGTGTCATATCTTTGTTATCGCATGCTTTTAAATGAGCAAATTAAACAAATAATTACGCAAACATAATGATAAATCCCGAATGTTGTTTACATTTCGTAACGTTATTTGACGTTGCAATGTCATTTCAGCAAAATAACAAAATGCGATTGGTCAATAAACGAAAACAAAGCCAATGAAAACGCTCAAAATGTATTACACATGTGTAATATAAAAAATATGCAATGGTTGTATTACATGGGAAACAGGGTATAGCATGTGATAAAATACAATTATTATACTCCGATAAATTAATGTGTTAAAATGTTATTAGATTGATAGTTCAGTATGGGTTATAGAGGGTAAATATAGGAAAGTCATGGTGCATGTCATTAAACCTTACATGTAGCTGTAATCTTTACATTATTTTACTTAATATTCAATTTCTATATATGACTATTTCAATATTTCAAAACATTATTCATAGATATACAGGTGATGCGGTGCAGGGTGTTAATAATAAAAACTCATACAACTAGCGTTATTGCATTACATGCATGAAGTATCGTGTTTGCCAATATCGTTTCAGCATTTAAGCTACTGAATAGACATGCATTATTAGTCCTCTCAAGTTCATATTTATAATAGCAATACCCATGGGCCGAAACAATATGCTTGAGGTTACTAGTTTGTCTGCCAAGGTTCTTAAACACTGACACAAATGCACATATTCAAAAATGCAGGATTAAATTTTTCAGTAAGCTATGGATGTCTTTATGGTTATAGTTCAGCTATGTATACTATTTATATCACATATTTAAATAAACCATTGGCAAGGTTTGACAATTGTTATTTGAAATATGTAATTGTAACTAGCCATTTTACACTTTGTAAATTTTATATGAGATATATTATGAGAGGCAATGGAAATGAGATTCTGCCATAAAGCTTCATGTATAGATACATTGCACACAGATCCTACCAACCGACCAACCCAGCTTTACGTAATCCAAATATGGCGGCTACTTTGGGAACAAAAACTTGTTGTGGCAACATGTACACTACTTATTTGAAACACGTGTTTGACGTGTGTTCGCATTTGTATCGTGTCGAATATATTAATTGCGAACGCTGTTTGTTCAAATATAAAATATTTTGATTGATTAACACTAGCCGCATTAATTTATCAGTCAGCTCCGACTATTTATAGGCACTGCTTTTGACAAATATTTAATAGTTTGCAAACACATTGCATACAGACATATCATAAATCATATAAACCATTTACCCTGGTGTTAAAGATAGTAATCATCGGGCTAGCATTAAGACTACGTTAATACTTTTGTAAGTTTATTAATACTTGCAGCGTACAGTTAAGCATCCTTCGTCAATGAGGCGCAAATATCTCTAGGTTATTTAGAAAAGTTAAATGTTTCAATGGTGAAACCTGATCAGTAATTAGCAGCAAGCAAAAATGAACTTTTTTAAGCTATCCAAATTAATTATATAGTCGTAGAACTTTACTAATCGAGAAAATAAAAAGTGCTTGACATTATTATCAAACAAAACCATGTCGAATATATATTTTGATATATTATATAAGCAATTTGAATTATACGATTTTAGAGATCTGATTATTATTCAATGATTTTTCATTTAACAACTTAAATCAAAGTCGTTTAAACTATTACATTTGACTAGGACACAATAATGGTTTAATGCAGTTGTGAGACGACAACAGTGTTGTTCACTCTTTGCTTAATCACACAATGCATCAGATACACATGATTGTAAATTTGTCCACCGCGAAGTTCTTGATCCCTAAGGGTAAGTTGGATAAATTGAATCACTTCTGTAAAGTTAAGGTTGTTTAATGATATCATAGATATTAAAGCATGCGTCGTTAAGCATGCGTTGTTAAACATGCGTCGTTGTTGTATTTTACCTGAGTATTTATATGACTGGAGTGCCAATTAGTTGTTTCGTTGTATAACTGGTAAGAACAAAATTAGTAATTGCGATTTTTATTTGGCAGGCGTTCGACATTTTTTGGAAAAAGCAAAATATTTCCTCAAAGGAAGGCACATGTCGTAAACAAATAAATTAACACACATGACCGTATGTTTTTGTTAAAGTGTAACCATGTATTTTGGAAAAAAGTACAAATGTTCCGGTTAAAAAACGATTGCAAACATCCATATATATATTTTGAATAATGGTTCGCGTGCATTTTACGAATCCACATTATATTGGTTATGATATAGCGTAAATGGTACGTATAAAGCAGTGATTTGAACAATGGCACTCCAGTATCAGTATCATGACATACATTATTGTTAAAATTTAATACTCGATATTTATTACTTATAATGTGTCTTCTACATATGTAAACAAATATTCCTTTTTTAACTAAATATAAATGTGAATGTATAATGCCAATACATGTACTTGATCTTATACATTACCATACAGCAGAAAAAAATGCATTAATGGACAAATGCACGAAACAAGAAGTTAGGAGGCAATTTCAGAGGAGATATCGAGAATAATAGGTTAGTGTTGATTAGGATCAGGCTTATCATGCGAGGCTTAGACAACAAAAAGCACAAGCCTCGGCGAATGCTGTTTCGTGTTCGTGCCGAGCATGATAAACCTGATCATTAATCAACGCTAATATATTATTCTATTTATCCCACTTTTTATTCAGTAAACTTTTTATATTTAATTCTAACACGACATGCGACTTGTTTTCTATAGACAAAGAAAGAAATCCAGTGTGTGTTATTTAAGAAATAATCGACGGGTAACCGTTGGTTATTGCGGTAATAACCAACGGTATGGAGTTCCGATGCGTAGGAATAAAACCACGAGGGCGTAGCCCGAGTGGTTTGATAACAAGCATCGGAACGACATACCGTTGGTTATTACCGCAATAGCCAACGCTTACACGTAGATTATTTCGATTCTAACACGATTTTATTAATAAGTTATCCGCGATTTAACGGTTATAAATGAGAATTATATTAACCGAATGTCCTCCAATTTTCCGCGAAAACGCGACGTCACAACAACAATCAAAATCAAATGACGTCGTCTTCAATCATAAAAAGTGTGCGGACAATCAAAGTGACGTCATACTTATATTCGTTGGTATATCGGGGTAATAAACCACGGTAGTTTTCCTTCTTTGTATATAGAAAACAAGTCACATGCCGTGGTAGAATCTGCAATAACTTATGGGCGGAGCTTAATGTTTCGAAAATAGTTCCGAATGAATAAAGAAAATATTGCAGTAAAATGCACGTGCTAAAACCCGCTCTAAAAGAAATGTAATACATGTAGCATGTATATAAATGTAATGAAACAATAAATTGTATATTTGGTGATAAGTGGCATAACCACGTCTATAAAGAATGTTATTTTTTAGGAAACGTAATTCAGAAAACATTTATAGCATGTCAGCTTTTCAGTAGCATCAATAAACGTGACGTCATTAAGTTTCTACGATTGTTGTTTTCAATGAAAGTGACGTCATTTGCAAAATATTTATGAATGAAAATGACGTCATATGTTTGTACAATTCAATGACGTCACTAAATAGTGAACTTAGTAATAAGAAGGGCGGGGTATTGAAAAATATAGTTCACGTCCTAAATCTTAAACCAAATAAATCAGAATCGTGTTAGAATCGAAATAATATTCTTCTATGATGGTTTGTTGTCGAATAACCCACAGTAAGTTGTATAGATGCGTGTTATCAAATCACTCGTGCTTCGCACTCGTGATTTAATTCCTACGCATCTATACTCCTTACTGTGGGTTATTCGACAACAAACCATGATAGTAAAATATTATTTCTTAAACAAAATTAGTTTAACTGGATAATTTCGCAAAATTTATGACGTCATTATGTCGAAAAAATGACGTCATTTCGTGCCATGGTTTATAGCAGAAATTTAAGCAACGTGACTTTAATCAACCGAATTCGCTGTAAAAGTGGGATAAAAAACATTTGTCATTTGTTATCTTTCACAGCGCTTTTGAAATACAATGTTTTTCTTTCTTCAGCTGGTTATTTGTTGACTTTAATAAAAAGTCACTGGGCATTGGACGTTTCTCAAAACCTTTGTTTCTTTCAGAACGTTTTATATATGAAGGCTTTAAGCATTTTATATTTTAATTGTTGCCGTGTTATACCATGTTGATGTCTTCGAAGAATCACAAGTTATTCTTTACTCTAAGAGAGAACATATCGTTCAAACAACTTTATACTTAGTTCACTTGAAACTCGTGAACAATATATTATCTTTAACTGTGTTAGATTCAAAACAAAACATACCAATGACCAGAACATTAACAATATATTTGCATGAACATGAATTTAAAACATTAATTGTCTAATGAATAAATTAACAACATTCCATGATGTTGACATAATCAATTTAACAAGAAGTACACGTCATTAAACAATCTAAAATTGTTCTAAAACAAGGGCTGTTTGTAAAACATGCATGCCCCCATATGGGCTGTCCGTTGTAGTGGCAGCCATTGTGTGAATACGATTTTTGTCACTGTGACCTTGACCTTTGACCTAGTGACCTGAAAATCAATAGGGGTCATCTGCGGGTCACGATCAATGTACCTATGAAGTGTCATGATCCTAGGCAAAAGCGTTCTTGGTTTATGTTATTACTTGAAATGTACCCTGTTGTGGTGCGCAATACGTTGGGCAGACGGGTAGATCACTTAAAACACGTTTTAGGGAACATTTTTTTAAATTAAAAATAACAATAAATTTTATAACTTCATTTACCAGCACTTTAATAAAACAGGTCATAGCGTAACAAATATTTCAATTCAACCTGTGGAGCAACTTATTTTTAATGATAGTACTTCAAGTCAGTGCCAATTAAAAGCAAGGTGCATGTCAGAATTTGAATGGATTAAACGTTTGCAATCAGCTTACCCACTTGGATTAAATGATAATATTCTAAATGTTGGAACAACTTCTAAAAATAAATCGATTAATTCATTTTCTCTGTTTAGTAAACGTCTAAGAAATAAACGTTCACATGGCATTAGGAAAAATGGTAACTTAAGGCGTAAATTTAAACGTCTGCTTTCTTTAAATGATTGCTACACAGTATTACAAAATGGGGGTAAACATAAATTACTAAGTGCACTTTGCTCTCTTTCTGTTTCTTCGTTGGCGCATATTGATAAGGAATGTAAACTTATTTTACTTCAATCTGACCCTCTATATGAATGTGCTTGTATTATTGAATCTTTCACTGACTACTATCTTAAACCTTTTATTGAAAATGTACTTAACAAAACTAGAAATCGTATCAAAATTGAGTTTTGTAACAAAGGTCTTGATTTAATTGACCTTCCTAAAATATTCAATGATAAAAATGTACGTCGGTTGATTCCCCCTTATTTCCGCAATACTGAATCACCACTTATTTGCTACAAATATAGTAAACCTGTAAGAAGTATCGTTTTTAATTATAATTCTATTTCCACAGATATAAATGTAATAAGAAATTGTCCTACACTATGTGACTGTACTAGTTCTAAATATATATATGGTCCAGTTGGACATGTTATTACTGGGGACCTTAATTTCATTCAAAATAAAAACCTTAGAAATTTGCTACGCAGAGGCCCTAAGTACAGACTGCCTATTCCTGTTGATTTTGATGACTGCATTAAGAATATCGGAACATCCTTACATGATTATTGCACTAAATGGTGCAGGAAGGAAAATGCTGAAATTACTGCACTCAATTATTGGAAAACAAAAATATTTAGTATGGCCATGAATAAAATATGTTTTTATGATACACATCCTTTGGCCCTACCACATTCACCTAAATTTAATAAACAAAATCTCTGTAAATTGCTTGAAGACTTAAAATCTAAATTCTTCTTAGTTCCTGCTGATAAGGCTGCTAATAATGTTATCCTAATATGACGAGTGTTTTATGTTCAAACTATTTCACAAGAACTTTCACAAACTACATCATATTGTGAGTACAATAAGCAACCTAATGAAATTATAACCGACCATATTGCCCAATGCATAAAGTTAAATGTAATAGTCAATATTACTGACAAGAAATTGCCATCACTTTACTGGATACCTAAATTACATAAGACGCCATATAAAAGTCGTGTTATCGCTAATTCAGTGTCTTGTACCACCAAACAATTATCAGTGTATCTTACATTTGCATTGAGTGCTATCAGATATCATATAGCTAAATTTTGTAATCAAGTTTATGAAAATAGTAATATTAACCTATTTTGGTCAATAAAAAACACCTTAGAAGTTATTGATAAAATTGAAAATAAAAAATATAAGGTGTCACAGGTAAGTACTTATGATTTTTCGACACTATATACAACGCTTCCTCACGCTTTAATAAAATCCAAACTTGTTTCTTTGATTGAAAAAACTTTTGCTAGAGAGAAATGTTTGTATATAGCTTTAAACACTAAAACAGCTTTTTTTTACTAATCAGATATAAGATAACTACATCATTTGGACTGGTCTTGACTTTTGTGCAGCACTTACTTTTCTTTTGGATAACTTGTTTGTTGAATTTAATGGTAAAATATTTAAACAAATTATTGGCGTTCCTATGGGTACTAATTGTGCGCCACTTATAGCTGACCTTTTTTTATATTGTTATGAAAGCGAATTTATGTTAGAATTATCTAAAACTAAGCAAGTAGATTTGATTAATTGTTTTAACCTTACTAGTAGGTACATTGATGACATACTTAATTTAGATAATCCATTATTTGAACAATATATTCACAAAATCTACCCAAAAGAACTAGTCTTAAATAGATCGTGTATATCTAATACAGACGCTGCGTATTTAGACTTACATTTAACTATTAATAATAATTTGATCAACACTAGTTTATACGACAAACGGGACAATTTTAACTTTGAAATTGTAAATTTTCCGTTTCTAGATGGCAACATCCCTAAAGGACCTTCCTATGGTATTTACATTTCGCAGTTGGTACGTTATGCCAGAGCATGTTCGTGTATTAAAGATTTTAATGATCGTAATCTAATATTAACTAAAAAATTGCAAAACAAGGCTTTTTGTATCATAACCTAAGAAATAAATTTGCTAGATTTTACTCTAAGTATGGTGATTTAGTTTAAAAATATAATGTTTCTTTAAAATGGCATTTAAATAATGGAATCTCCCATCCATCATTTTACGGAGATGTTTTGAAGCGTGTCCGCAAATTAAAATATGTTAAACCAAATGTTCATACTAAACTTTTCTATTTAATTAACTTGTTTTTATCAAAAGGATACGATGCTTATGTACTTAAAAACACGTGTTTGATGGTTTTCGATTCACTATATCTTTCTTCCCTTAAAATTTGGAATCATTAGTGATATTATAGGCATTTTTCACTGTTGATTAAAATTGTGTCATTGTGTCGTATGAACAAATCTGCATGAATACTACATTATAGGCATTTTTCACTGTTGAATAAAATTGTGTCATTGTGTCGTATGAACAAATCTGCATGTAAACTACATTTGGACTCTACTCGTACATCAAATCATTTCTGTCTTCAGTTGTCAAAACACCTATATACTGTTTGATTCCAATAATGTCGCTTTAATGGAATTACCATTTTTATTCATTTGCTTCTTAATATTAAATCACCTTAACTTGTTTTATTAGTAGCACAGCCCCATTAATATTTTTATTTAGTACTGCCCTTGGAATTTGTTCACGTCATTATGGATTTTTGTGACGTCATACGACCGACTTTCCCAGTTGTAATCTACATGCATAGGTCATTGGGTTTATAACGTTCCATTTTATTTATATTTTCTCTCTGGTAGGCGTTTCTTGTTTGATTTAATTATTTTTAATTTGTTTAGCAGTCACATAAACAACCAAGCTATGTAATATGGAATTTTTACACCCATTATTGCTGCTTCTTCCTGTATTTGCGCGATGATTATCTGAGATATTAACTATATGATTCTATATTCTCAAATCTTTTCTATAAAGAGGGAATGTAGTTGACAATTGTTAATAGTTTTATTTAATCGTTCGTCAAAAAGTTGTAATTCTGTTACTCTTGTATCTTCAATGCAATTGAGTAATTAAATAGTAATTAAATTGAATGCGTTTTAATTCCCTTTTATTATTGTTTAATTTGAGTTACAATGCTATGACGTTAAATTTTATTTACACTTAAATGTATTATGAATATTGCTGGGCCAAGTGTGAGGTTGAGCGCTCTATAACCAGGTTTAAACCCCCAATGCTTTGCATTGACCGTTCCAAGGCGGTGACCCCAGCTTTATTCATATTTTGTGTTTATGTTGGTTTGTATTGTGCTGTTTTGTACTGTTTGGGCAATCGGTCACTTGCCTTAAATAAAGGACCAACTAATTGTTTTAATGAAAATTCAATACTGCTCCAGCAGCTGGAGTTTCACTTCTTTATATTGAGTTATCATCCGAAAATCATTTTACTATTTCGGGTCACCGTGACCTTGACCTTTGACCTTGTGACCTCAAAATCAATAGGGGTAATCTGCAAGTCATGATCAATCTACCTATGAAGTTTCATGATCCTAGGCGTATGCGTTCTTGAGTTATCATCCGAAAACCATTTTACTAGTTCAGGTCACCGTGACCTTGACCTTTGGCCTAGTGACCTCAAAATCAATAGGGGTCATCTGCGAGTCATGATCAATCTACCCATGAAGTTTCATGATCCTAGGCGTATGCGTTCTTGAGTAATCATCCGGAAACCATTTTACTATTTCGAGTTCTTGAGTTATCGTCTGACAACCACCTGGTGGACGGACCGACCGACAGACCGACAGACCGACAGACCGACCGACAGACCGACATGAGCAAAGCAATATACCCCCTCGTCTTCGAAGGGGGGCATAATGAATAATTTATCAAATATTTTAGAGTATTTGTTAAGGTGTCTTAAAGACTTCGAATATCTCGTGTTTAGATTAGAACTGCGGTGAGATATTGTATACATAACAAGATCTGTTAACACATTCATTAGCAGAAGTATTGGTAAATAGTTCCATTGACAATGTTCTGCTTCATTTCCATATTGGACTCTTCGTCATGTAGCTATTTGCCAAAAACAACATTTATCGCTGGTACCATTATTGCATACATATATTCAGACAATTCAGACAATACAACATAAATAGTCAAACCCGAATAATATATCAGGCCATAAGTATATTATATTTTAAATTACTTTAAACGCTCGTGATATATCCAAATTGAATACGAATTTATTTTAAAATGTTTGTAATATTTTGTAATGATTATTTAAAAATTGTTAAACACGTTTGTTTACACATGTTTTGAAATTCAAATGTATATTCAATATTTGGTCATCTCAACTACAGAAATGGTATCGTCATTTATGTAAACTTAACATCTGATACTTGGAAATGTATTACTTATAATGTATCTGTCACATATATAAACCAATTCTTCTTATTTTAACTGAATGTTTATGTGAATGGATAATATCAATACTTGATCGAATAAATTACCATACAGTAGAAAAATGCAATAATGGACAAAGGCAAGATATCAAAAGCGAGGAGGCATTTTGCCATGAGATGATATAGTTATCATCACGTACCTGTTATCATTTGCAACACTGTTGAAATACTGTTTTTTCTTTCTTCAGCTGGTTATTACCAAATGCGAAAATAAGAATACCTTATCATTCTGCAAACTGAAAACGTAGTCAGTTTTAGAAGGGGAGCTGGGTAAAAACAATTATTTGGCAATAAATTAGTCATTGAAGATGAAACGGCGTCAGGAAAATTAAATAATCGCGATTTAAGTTATATTTTACTGTACATGTTCTTCAATACTTTGTATTATAAGAGAAAATGATATTTATGCATCCAATTTCTCGATTGTCACGTAAGAAGAAAACATATGTGTGGCCAGTTTTCCTTCAATATTTTTTTTATCTCGACGTCTGCAATCTTGAAACAAAAAAACGAGGTAAGCGAACACACTGTAGATCCGTATTCATTTAAGAGAAATATAAACAAAGTTGGCTAACCGTGTGAAAATAGCCTCTACTGCTTCACGAAAAAAAAACACGAAAACGACGCCATCTTTGAATTACGTTCCAACTTACATCACTTAAACCCAGTGAGATCAAATTTACGCCCCCCCCCCCTGTTTAATGTATAAATAAAAATTGTATTATACTGTCACAATACATAATAATCATAACAAAATTACGCATGGTCCATAAAATATATTTACCCATTCGAATATGTTTCAAACGAATCAGGAGTAACGCAACGTCAAGTTCATTTATGTGTCGATACTGGCATAGATATCTGAATTGTTTAATTATGTTCCGCCTTATCTTACACCACGAATTCTTACAAACTCAACATTTTCTCCTTATAAAAAAATAGATACAACGAAATAAACATTACATTTTTGCAATAAAGCAAAGGATTGAACACATGTTTGCCACTCTTATTCTCATTAAGAACTTAAACAAATGTTTTCATTGTTATACTTATAATTAAAATATAATAAAAAATATCAATGTTATTGTTCATATTGTGTATATATTTACACCTTACTGGATATACAGTTAAAAATATATGATGTCTTTGGAAAGCCTTCGTTTGTTTCTACATGATTTTGTTAATCATTGTTTACAAAGATTGAGGCCATACGTTATGCTCTTCTTTGTAATTGTAACATAAATTAAATTTAATGCACATTGCTTCCTCATGCTGGTTAACGTTTTATGATAATCCATCTGTACAAACAATAATATTAACGAATGCGTCAAGTGAGAATGAGTGTCTTTAAGAGGGTATTTGCCTGTTAACCTCTGTATTTGATTAGCGATACTTTGTACCCACTTAAGAAGTTACAACTACGTAAACGACCTAGACATTTGACAGTTTATCTACCCTTAATTCTAACACGGCACGCGACTTGTTTTCTATAGACAAAGAAGGTAATCAAGTGTGGGTTATTCTGCAATAAATTATGGGCGGGGCTTAATGTTTCGAAAATAGTTCCGAATAAATAAAGAAAATATTGCAGTAACATGCACGTGCTAAAACACGCTCTAAAAGAAATGTAATAAATGTAGCATGTATATAAATGTAATGAAACACCAAATTGTGTATTTGGTGATAAGTGGCATAACCACGCCTGAAAAGAATGTTATTTGTGAAGAAACGTAATTAAGAAAACATTTATAGCATGTCAGCTGTTCAGTGGGATCAATACGCGTGACTTCATTTAGTTTCTACGATTGTTGTTCTCAATGAAAGTGACGTCATTTGAAAAATATTTATCAATGAAAACGACGTCATATGTTTGTACAATTCAATGACATCACAAAATAGTGAACTTTGTACTAAGAAGGGCGGAGTATTAAAAAAATATAGTTCACGTCCAAAAGCTTAAACCAAATCAATCAGAACCGTGTTAGAATTGAAATAATATTTTTCTATGATGGTTTGTTGTCGAATTATCCACAGTAAGGATTATAGATGCGTGTTATCAAATCACTCGTGCTTCGCACTCGTGATTTAATTCCTACGCATCTATACTCTTTACTGTGGGTTATTCGACAACAAACCATGATAGACAAATATTATTTCTTAAATATAACTGGGACACTCAAAGATTTAATTGACATTTCATTCAAATAAGTTATTGTTGTACAGTTGCCAAGACGATTCCATAAACACCATCACGAGTTATTACTTCCAGATTGCAACATTTGTGGCCCCGCTCAGTAAGTATGTTATCGTTCCGTCCTTCATTAAAATTACATCTTGAGATTTATCATCAAGGAGATGGAAACATATTTCAGCATGCTGTAAATCACACCTGAAATGAAAACATACGATTAGAAAAATACTTATATTTCAAAATAGTAAGCATGTTCTACGTTTTCAAATGTTGACTTGCGAACATGGATTTGCTAAAGCCAAACACCAAAACTACTGTATACTCAATATATACTCAATATACCCCAGTAAACCTTCTAGTATTCGGATAGGCTATAATATTAATCAAAATTAAATATGGCTTAATGTCAAGAAACTAAACTTTTATATTCTTATTGTATCGAAAACAGATATATTTTTAAAAAGCAGTTTATGGCAAATTTTAATTCGTTAATTATTATAAACTGAAATATGCAAGCCTTACAGGTTACAATATACTAAAATATTTTGGAGTGCAATGCTATACTCTCTAAAAACATGAACATCATTTATAAGAAGACACAATTCTCTGTAGGAGCACTTGCCATGGCTTTATTTTAGAATGATTCTTTGTGCATGTGGTAGGGAAAAATTGATGTCTAACAGAAATTCACTCTTTTGCTTGAAGGTTGGAGATTACATGAGACTTTGACAGATGGCGGGAAACCCTTCTCAACTGGTACGAAGCCGGTAAATAGATGGCCATAAAACAGTGACCGCTGATTCGCGTCGAGTTCTTTCTTGCATAACGTATGACCCCCCCCCCCTTTTTTTTATTGTTTAAATCATTGCGGCTTGGAATGCTCTTTAAGAAAAGGTATGGTTATGGGGATGTCTATGCGCAAAAGTTTGACATTATTTTTAGTTAAAGTTATTGCTTTCACATTGAATTTGTGTAGGAAATCTTTTAGTATATTGTCACCTAAACTTACTCTAGGTAAAAATGAAATATCATCTGCAAGTGCCAAATAGGACTGGGAAAGCTGATTGTTGGTCATTTCTTAGCAAAAGAGAAGAATATAAGTGCATTAAATGCATGAATTTATATTATTTGACCTGGAATAGTTGTTTTTCAAGTTGACCCCCCACCCTTATATAGCAGAATAAGGGCTAAATTGCTTTCCGACATAAATTCAAAGGCATTTTGGTTGACCGTGAACCGTTAATGTGCAACATGAAGTCAGAATTTAACGTCAGGGACTCCGTGATCCAGACACGCAACAATAGCTTGTGCGTAAAGCATGAACATTCAAACAGAGCCCCATGTCACCGACATGGAATGGCGGACATTTTTACAGTTTGGACAGTGCAGCAGACGCTTAACTGAGCCAGCTTTCATATTTAGTTCAATCATGAACATAACAAGCTTTATTACTTGCTATTATTCATAGAATTACACATAAAATACATAAATGCATTTTCATTTTATACCTATTTCTATTGGGTATTTTGACCTTTTCAGGTAGAGAAAAGTCTGGGACTTAGCCGAGGGCAACTGGAGAAGGGTTGTTGATGGCAAAACAGGTAATAATACTAAATTATTATCATGTACACAAGCAAATAAGCATAGTTATGATGCTTAAGGTGTGAAATACTGTCATAATAAGGTTTGTGGTCACTCAAATCCTTGCCGTCGAGCAATTCCCCGTGCAGTTTGTATTGATACCTACGCGTCCTGACACGTAAAGCTCGTGCTTTGTTGGCAGCGGAAGTTGGCACTTAACAGGTTTATCCTTGTTCCCAAGCATGTATGCAGTACATCTGAGTTGATATGCTACTTGTAACCCTACAATTAGCTTGTGTTTGGTATTGTTTTCTCGCAATATGCTTACAGTCATGGTCCCGGCTTGAAAGGATGTGGCGTCCGACTTAAACATAGGATTGTTGTAGCAAGTGTCCCCTTCATCATTTACCTTAGAGGGATCTTTTTGCCAAAATTTGGCATTTCAGCAACCAGTTTTGTTTTTTATTTGGTACATGCTTCTCTCATTCAGTGATTTAATGGAAGTATTGACCTTATTCACTTGTCTTTGCATACAAAGGTGACATGGATCAATGATATGTGTTGTGTTGAGAATACTGCGGGAAGCTGTGTCCCCAGAAGAAGTACCAGAAACCCCTTTCAGGAAGCTTGCATTGATCTGAGCTGCCTTTCTGCCCCTGTTACAACATGAAACCTCATTTCTAAGCTTATAAGGCTTTCCTACATGTTTGTGTCTTGTTCATTTTAACCTTTCCTTCCATTCTAAACCCCCAAAATGAGCATTTTTGTCTTTGGCTCGGTTATGAAGCCCCATTTTACCAGATTGCCACCATAAAAATAGTCATAAGTACTTATTTTGTGACCAAAATATGAAAATTTGTATTCTCTTTGACCTCTTTATGAGAGCTGGCAGTGAATATTGACCATCTTCTGCAGTTTAAAGGCACCCATGACATTATATGCTAGAATATATCATTGGCAGCTGGTAAACAAATTGGCTCCTAGCACCAAGGCGCTTTGAAGATTTCACGCTTTTATTGGTGCGAAACAACAAGTTTTTGGAAGCTTATTGATTTCTACACTTCAACGTATCTTTGATCTCTCATTTTCACCAATTTGCTTATTGTCTGTGATGAAATTGGATTATTTTTTTTGCTTTGAAATTGACATTTTTGGGGTGATTTAAAAAAAAGAACAAAAAATGCATTATCAAAATTTCTTTGAGTGAAAATATCTAACAAATTCATTCTTTCCCCACCCCGCATAAGCCTCACGTGCCTGTCCATTTGGTTTGTTTTGGTATTTTGTTGCATATATTGAACACAACAACTTTAAATCTTAAAGGGACATTTAAGCTTTAACAGGCCTAAAATTGCCTTCTTCGGACCGAAAACACCCGCGTGTGAAAATATGATATAAAATGGCCAAATGGACAGATAATCCAGCCAAACTTAACATTTTGCTGCAATATGCATATGAAGATAATAATATGCAAGAAAAACACATTTTAATCAGAATAAATTTCTCCTTTCAGTCAAAATATCTCAGTATAAAACCTGCATAACACTAAATATAATGAAAACGAATAACACTTCGATGAATTGCGAACAGAAATTGATATAAAGATGGTAAACAAAACTTTAAAAGATATGTTTTGCTCGAGCAACAAATTGAGATATTTCATCACAAAAAGATGCTAGGAATATTTACTAAAAACCAATATGTTATTTTATATAAAGGAGGAGTGTTTAAGAACCTTTCTTGCCTGCAACAGGTGATAACGGTCTAACAATGACAAAAGATACCGAAGATTGGTATGACACGTCGTTTAGTACGTAAATTATGATGCATATCGTGATTATCTTCAATTTATTATTTTGACTGATATTTTTATAGTAACAAGGCACACTACAATATTATTTCTGAAGAATAGGTGTTAAAACCCATTACCAATCTGACAACGCCATAATTTTATCAAAAAAGGTTATCTTGTTCGATCTTTTTATTAAGATAACGAACAAGAAGATAATTTGCTCATTTAACATATAACCGACTACTATTTTACAATCTACCTCATTTAACTTAAGCGGTTTTAAATGAGTTTTAAAACGTTAAAGAGATTAAAGGCTCGTTACACATGTTTGGTCTGTCACGATTAAGTGTGTGTTTATATTAAAGCCTATAAGACGTTTTATATTGATCTCATTTAAAATGAGATTCTGTTAAAAGCAAACAATTTAATCGATGTCTGTAATATAATGGTTTATATTTTATCAGAATATACATTATGCATCGAAATGATGTCAAACTATATAAATGACAATGAAAAACATAGACAGAACATTAATTTCACAAATATAATGTATACAATTGTACAATAGTGGTTATTACATTGGTTAAAGGAATATTTAAATTTGTACGAAATAAGACGTTATCTAATAATAAAAGGCAACAAAATAATAAACACTGCGGGGAATCACGTCGTTTTATTTTGATATGAAACACGGTTAATGGCGGCGTCATTGTCTCGGTAAGAGTATTATTTTTATTTCTTGTACCTAAATGTTTGATTTTAATTTGCTAAGATGTAGCCTATCATATGCGGAATCGAATTCCGCGTGTAATGGTACCTTACATGTCATACATTACTGAGTACTTTTCTCGCTTACCCTTTGAATTTATTTCAAAGTGAATATTTTTAAATGATAGTTTTCACGGAATAAAGGCGTTGTGTAATATATTTCATAAAATTAACATAGGTCATACCACAAAATTGCAGGAAAAATTCGAGATCTAGAATATGTACGATATTCTTGACGCCTTACCAATCAATGTAAAAAAATAAACGCGTAAATAAAAAATGATATGTTACACGGATTAAAATATTTATGATATGTTTCACGTAACAATTGTTAAAGAGCTAGGTAAATATTTATTTCCAGACTTGGTTTGTGTAGAATATGCGGCAAGGCTTTTCAAAGCGCCTCAGGATTAAACGATCATGAAAGAAAACATACGGGGGTAGCGCCATACAGATGTTGTGGACGGATGTTCTACAGCAAAGCTAATTTTACAAGGCACATATTAGATTGTTTTGTGAAAATTAGGCATTTTCAGAAACGTGAGTTAGACAATTCTTTTGTATTCAAGTACATATGACTGTTACTGTTTATTGCCAATTATTACGACACATTGCAACCAAAATTGTTTCGAAATTGTTAAAATGTTTACGTTACAATTCTTGCAATTGCTGATGATGGTTCTTAAGAAATGTACATACCCATTGACAAAGCATGGGATGTATACTCAATTGGTACAATGTATTTTTGAAAAAGAAAACCAAAAACACCAGGTTAATTTTCGATTGTGTTTATTTTTGGTCATTAATGATCCAAAAAACGTTTGACATGTTAAGGTGGATCTATTTCATGGCGGGACATGAGTTTCAAAACAATACTCAAACTTCGTTGCACCGTTTGTAGTGCAGGATGTGACAAATTGCGTATCTTCTAGAATGGCAAAAGTTAAAAAACATTCGCATTGGATCAAGTTAAAACTACTATCTTTTGCGTCATAAAACGTCAAGTCACTCTATAAAATATGAAATACTTGACCAGCTTTTTAATAGTTTTTACCGCAATATTTTGTATTAAACTACAAAACTTTGAAGCATACAAGTCCGACCTGTACATCTGTTGTTTTTCCTTGTATGTTTTCTTTTGCAAACTGGTGTTTTCTTTTCTGTAGGTGCGCAGCACATAAGGAAACTAAAGAGTTTGCCTGTGAGACATGTGGGAGGTCGTTCGCAATAATGGCAGACCTAAGAGCGCACATGACACAACACCAAGAAGCAACGTTTAAATGTGACACATGCGGACATGAAATGAAAAGGAGAGACCAGTATGATGATCACATGGCAATGCATCTTGGGGCCAAGAAACATGCATGCAAATGCGGGAAGACATATACTCACAAGCCGAATTTGTATAGGCATCAGAAATTGTGCAAACAAGATAACAATACCAATGCAGTTGCAAGCAATAATACGCCATCAACTTAAGAAAAAGCTGAAACGTGTAAACGCTATTTGTGTTTTATGTTGTTTATTTTTATTTGCAAGTTTTTAATTGTGCAACAAATTTTAACACAATGTATAATAAGTGATTTACTTCAAGTGATTGTATAGGTGCATTTTTTACACAGCCATGTCGTCATGGTTATCCTCAGGGAGAGTGATACGCTTGAATTATCTTCTGTTTATTATTTATTATATTTTTGTGATATTCCAACGTTACTTTTATTTACCTGTTCTCATGATTAACACTGTGATTTAATTTAATTATCTGTGATATTGCTGATTTGTGAACACATAAACGCAAATCCATGTTTTTCCTATTATTGATTTGAAATAAATAAATCAAGTTAGCGTTTTGTTATTGAACAATCATTTAGAAACAGCAAATGATAAGACATCTTAATTACGACGGCAGTTTTAATTTGAACAGCTAAACTAAGCCCACACACTTTTGATTGTATAGAATTTAATCTTGCATACTGAGTACAGGACAATGTTACAAAATCCGTTTGTATGCAACAAAATATATAATAACATACAAGCATTAACTTGAACATCTGTTCAACATTTGGATGAATATACATAACCAATTGTCTTTGATATCAAATATCGCAGGGAATTTTTTTGTTCAGAACAATGCACACATTAAACAATATGCTGCATCGGCGGTAAGGTACGATGGCAAAAGGGGACAAAGGAAATGTTTTATTTCACTGTGTCCATCGCGTGCGCATGCGAAAACTATGACGTGCGCACGCGATAGCAATTACGTGCGCACGCCTTAGCTGACCAATCAGAAAAGGTATCAGATCAGAACAGGTTGCGCGTGCGAAAGGAATAATTGACTAATGAAACTTTTCGAAATGTCAGCCCATTTGTAACTAGCGCACTGAGCACATGGTGTGTTTTTACAGCGAATTATATCTGAATAATCACTTATCTGATACCTTTTCTGATTGGTCAGCTATGACGTTCGCACGTGATAACTATCGCATGCGCACGTCAAATCTATCGCGTGCGCACGTCATAGCTATCGCGTGCGCACGTAATAGCTATTGCGTGCGCACGTCATAGTTATCGCTTGTGCACGTATCTCATGTTGGTTGTCGTTTTATGTTCAAACCAATGTACAACTTCAAGCCAAAGTAAAAATGAAATATTTGTCAGTGGGAATTTCTTTTCTTTAACTTGCCGAAAAAATGATTGATCTAAGTCACCATGGGCGGATAGTTCTGCCATTACATCTGGTACAAGTTGTATTATTTCGGCGATTACTTTGTCTTCCTCAGAGCAATACTCCCTGGTATTGATATCATATTTGTCCGCTTCTTTTTATTTTCATCATTTGTTTCAGAAGCAGAATCTGTGTCCGATAGTAAATCTGTCGAGATATCGGTGTAACGGGTATCGTTTTCATGCTTTTCTGTTAGTGGGCCTCTATTAGTCTCTTTGAATAGACTTCTTGGTGTTAAGATCTTGATCTTTTTACACGCTGGTGACGCTCGGTACACTGGTGATCTAAATGGTGATTTAATTGGAGTTTTGGTTTAACTTCGTTTTCCGCAAGTTATTTTGTTTTCAACATGTGATCTTGTTAGCAGCTGGGTGTTTATTGTTTTATGCTTGGTCACAACGATCTTCTTTTTGTAGGCGTTATTTGGCCTCTGTAAGGTAAGCCCTTTTTTTTTTTCGTGTCAATTTCTGAAATGGACAATGATGTACTTATTAATTGCATAAATGGGGGGGGGGGGTAATAATTGTAAACGTTACGTTTTTGTATTTTAAGTACAGTAAGAGTACTATTGATATTGGCAAACTAAAAGCCCGTGGACTATTAATTGTTTTCACGATGTTCATTAATAAAAAATATTTTTACTAGCGCTTCAAACTATTAAAATAATTAGTATTTGTGCTACGTGTATTAATCTAAAGTATTTAAATGATATCAAACCGGATTTCACCAGATACAAGTATGTCATTTATACGAAAAATTGCATGCCTTGTTACATTTACCGGTATCACAAAAATATGTAATAGTAAAAATAGAATCATATTTAAATGTTGCATTATTCTGAAAATATCCGACGTTTAATTTCTCGCCTTTAGACAAAACGTGAAACATATCATACAATTAACGTGAAACATATCATTAATTTGTATTCCGTGAAACATATCATTTTTGTTTTGTGATTTATTATGCAGAAACTGCAAAGTTATCAGACTCTCAGGCGTATTGTTTGTAATGTAAAGAAACCCTGGTGTATATTTAATAAGAACGAGTTTAGTAATGTTGATTTTAATCATATTTGTAAAGAATTCATTTTAATCCGTGAAAACTATCACTGTCATTCATTCGCATGTGTACGAATTCAAACAGTAAGCGAGAAAAGTACTCAGTAATATGATAAAGCATGAATTGTCATTATACATTTATTTTGGAACATCTGTATATAACGTTTTACTGGTATATTATCATTTCATTGAATTCAAATTTGGGTCTCTTGAACATACTTTTTCGATTAAAATTTCTTTAACTAACCCTAGTTTTAAAAAATCTCGGAAATGATAACTTTGAATCCAAAAATTAATACTGAAATATGCAAGGAAAACCCATGACCACGCAAAACAGGTGACGGCGGGGAGTTAGATAATGCATCCACAATTAATTGATTCACTTTTACACATGATACACTTTTACACTCAACAGTTTTGCCAGACAATGCACGTGAATCCTACGGGATTGTTTAGTATATTGAGCACGTGTTGAATCTGTTTAAAAGTAATACATGGAAAAAGCACACACGCATAGAATGTATATTTCTTGAACATATTTATAATTGCACCTTTGGTTATTCAAAACGTAGTAATAGGTGTGTTATCTGCTTGATAAGCATTAGCTCATGAAATCAAAGCGCTGAAGGAACTGAAGTTCTTCGCTTTTGCATAATCTTAGACGCAATTTTCAAAATTATGTTATAGCTTTTTACATCGCAAGTTTGAAATGAAGAAAACCCAATCAAATTTATAAAGAGTGTGCCTTAAAGCACAGGTCGAGATGTGTGTGCACTGTTTATCCTCATATTTATGTTATAAAGATAACTTAGACAAAATAACAACAATATGTCTCTTTTTTCGCAATTAGTTGCTGCACTGGCAACTATCTTTAGTATTGTGGTTATCTTGCTAAAGAATAACAATCCTAGACTCATGTACATGTTGTATTATGTGTATCTAATACTTCATTTATTCTCTAAAAAATATTGAGCAACAATTTTGCCGACATGACAGACTTTTGATGCATCATGTCTTGTTGTGAGCCGGAATTGAATCATTTCCTAGGTCTAATTGATCCACAGTCGCCAATGTGTATTCTGTGTTTAATTGGATTGAGTTGTTCAAGCTTTAAAAAGTTGCCCTGCTTGTAAGTCTGAAGACATTAAAGGAACCTTTTCACGTTTTGGTTAATTGACAAAATTTAACGATTAAATAATTTGGAGAGCTCTGTTGTTGTCGTTGTATTTTTAAATACTACGAGGATTGCTTATATAAAGTATAAAATACATCTCTAATTGTATGATCACGGATGGCCGAATGGTCTAAACGATAGACTTTTAAGGGTAACCTTTTTTTTGTTTTTTTAATTTTATTCTTGTTTGTTTAAATGGAGCTTTTTAGATCCAATGTTTACATTTATCAATATTATGCATTTAATGACAAACTGTGAAAAGGTCCCTATAAGATGTTTTGTAAAAAATGCCACAAGGTAAACATTTAGAACTCATTTGTTGTTTATTTGATTTAAAAGTAATTTGCCTTGTCAGCGAGGTTACTTTGAAGTTATTATCACTTTTATTCTTTTTTTTTTCAAATAATTAATAGGAAAGATAATTAAAGCTTCATTTTGGAAAAACAGGGCTTAATGCAAATGCATGTATTGTCATCCCAGAACCAGAGACTCTCTTTAAGCGAAAAACAACATCAAATCAGAAAGTGTTCTCCTTGATTACTTTGTGCATTGCACAGGCTTATCAGTGTACACAGGCTAATCTGGGACACCTCTTATCGGACATGCATTAAGCCCCGTTTTCCCTGAAAGCAGCCAATAGATTTCAATGACAAGCTGGCCAATGTCGTCCCAGGAGCTGTTAAACACTATTGATTACATACACACACTGCTGTCTGCAGTGTACCAGTGGTAGAGTATAAACGGGCAGATGTGGTTATCGTTTCTAGTGTATTAAAGAGCAGAATGACTTGCAACGCACACTCATAACCTTAGTCCTTAGCAGGCAAAGAACTACAAATGCAACGTACTAATTTTTCAAATCAGCAACTTAACGGTTAAGCATGTTCTATTTAACTGTATGAACAAACCCATGGTGACGACATTATTGTTTTAAGATCAAGTGTAAGGCGTTACATGTGGGAACGAAAATAAATAATCTGACATTCCAATCGCACTTCTTGAAAATATTATTATAACTGTACTGTGACGGAAAAAAACGGTAAGGGTAATTTGAATACGATACAAAAAGTATACATGCAAAGTTCATATAAATATTTTTCGATAAGAATTTATTAACCTGCTTAAGTTGTTATGGCTTCATTAAAAACAGCCCTGTTCACTGTGAAATCTAATATTAAGTGCAAGTTTTGATGAGTATTGTTCATAAAATAGACTTTAGAGTAGTTGGTTCAATATATACTTTGACCCCCGAAAAATTTCTACAAAATGTATTTTGCAGATCATGGTATGGTAGAAAGTACTTAATAACATTTTAAAGAGTTATACCCAAATCGTTGATGTTTTCACTTGGAATTGTTGGTAGTTTTTTTAATTCAACAGAAGATCAAATGTTTATTAACAGAAGCAATTTCGGCATCCTAAAATGCTTTAGTATAGATTAATATTTATGGAAGATAACGAAAGATATCGCAATTTGAACCCATATGATATGATTTATTCTCTCTCAGAATGAATTTTAAAGCAACATGCACCTTTTTACCGTCCAAAACTTCCTTGTTTTGCACTTAAGGAATATTTAAAATGGTTTAAAAACAACTCTATAATGAAAGCATCAAAGCCACGATTTGCATGCCAGTCAGTTTTGCATTTAGTCATACAGTAGAAAACACGCCTTAGATGCATTTATTTATTAGTCTCTCTTAGAAATAGCTTATCACATGAATGGCGCCGGTTGGTTTTCCTTTGATCCGATTTTTCGGGTAGATAATTAGGACTTCAACTTATATTTATAGTTTAACATCGCATGGTAATTTATTAAGTAAATAAAGTTGATTTCATATGAAAGATAAATGTATACAACACGAACAGTTGATTGAATATGTCATTTCGGAAATAAAATTAATTTTGAAGGTGATTCTGTTTAATAGAATTTTTTTCTCAATTATCATTGGGTTACGAATTATTACATACATTATATTATAACGATAGGTCGAAAATATCGCTGCAGCATATATAAACCAAAATATGTTAGTTATTTAAAACGTACATTTTAATGTCAATGGGAATTTAAGTGTACAACCACACGAACCAATCACACGGCAATATTTATTTCGATTACGCAATAATCCTAAGGGGAAGTTCAAAGATGTGCGTGACGTGTGGTTGGGTGCCTATTTATTTTCCAAAGTAAGTGTTGTCGCAAAAAGTGTCCTCTCAGTCGCTTGATCTTTCGTATCAATAGTTGACATTTGTAACTCAGTGTTGACTGAAAATGTCGCGTTTTACAAGGAAAACAAGTACAATATATATGGGCTTATGTTTTGTCATTCCAATTAAATTGATCTCAAATATCATGTCAATAAATCAATTTTTACGAAACAAAAATGTAATTAGCAGTAAAAAGTAGTGATAAATATATTAAATGTCTGCCTATTTTGCAAAAGACTGCATGCTACATTTTGTTAGCTTAGCTTATATTTCATTACGCCCACCATCCACAGATCACAATTAATAAATAACCGCAACAAAATAAGCGTATGCTAAACTTAACCGCCTTTATCCTCATTATTAGGACCTACATTTGTTTATAACATAAATACTGTACGGACAAACTTAAACAAACAATTCATTTAAATATATAGGAAATTTTAGAGTACGGCAAGACTGTGTTACGCATTACACAACCTTTTGTACAACGTTTTGAACCGGTAAATGATAAGCAGATTTACAATAGTTAAACAGCTGTTTAAAGGGGCTTTTTCACAGATTTTTGGATGTGTTGGAGTTTGTCTTTAATTGCTTAATATTGATAAATGTAAACATTTGATCTAAAAGGCTCCAGTAAAAAATCAAGAATACAATTTTAAAAAAATAACCCTCAACAGGGCTCGAACCACGAACCCCTGGAGTAAAAGCCTACACATTTAGACCACTCAACCATCCTACTAATACAAAGAGGGTGTATTTTATACTTTATATAAGCAATCCTCGTAGCTTCACAAAATAATAACACAAACAGAACTCCCAAAATTATTCAATCGTTTCTCATTGCAACGCATTATTATTTTCAGTTTTTTTAATCGTCAAAAGATGCATATAATGGCTATTACAGAACAATGGTAAATGTTTAGTATTACTGTTTCCACACAAATATCATAACAAAAACGAACATTTGCGAATCTGAAACAACTTTTTTTACTTTTGTCAATTTACCAAAACGTTAAAAGGCCCCTTTAATTTCAATCATATATTTTTGTTGAATTCAGAGAGCGATAAATGCTTACGTTTTAATGTATACAGCAGTAATAATGGCATTTGTGAGTAATACAATTACTTCGGCTATTTATTTACGAATATCAAAAAATAAGTTAATGTAAAAGCCCTCATCAGATTACCTAGACATAAACTTTTGTTTAATAAGCCACGCGATGTTTCGAGACGTCACACCTGCATCTCGACTGTAACGCACTATGGGGATCTGCTAAGAATGGTTTAAAAGAAGCGATGAGGTATATGGCTTTAATTCATGACGCATTGAGAGCGCAATTTCTTTAAATACAGGGATCAGACGAACTGATAAATACAAGCACATAATCCTTCAATGCGATAAACACTCACCATTATGTGTGTTTGATCAGTATCTTATCACGCAATACATTGTTTGATCAGTATCTTATCACGCAATACATTGTTTGATCAGTATTTTATCACGCAATACATTGTTTGATCAGTATCTTATCACGCAATACATTGTTTGATCAGTATCTTATCACGCAATACATTGTTTGCATCTGAAGGCACATATGGTGGATGTGAAAAACAAAAAATTTATGCTTTTAATCATAATTTGATAATGAACATAACGGAAACCATTCTAAAATGTTATTGATACGTAAACATAAATATCGACGCTGTGTTTGGTGCGAGAACAGTCAAAGAAGACCATTATGCTTAAAAGACGTAGAAGACGAAAACGTTTAGTCAGTAGTCATTAATAAATCGTATGGTTAAAATGTTACTAATTGCCATTATATTTCACCAACTCTTACGCTGTTTGCTGATCAATTGCAATTCAAGGGGCCTTTTCACAGATTTTGGCATCAATTGAAGTTTTTTCATTAAATGCTTTACATTGATCAATGTAAACATTAGATTTAAAAAGATCCAGTAAAAGAATAAAAGAATACAATTTAAAAAAAAAGAACCACTGACCAGGGAGTCCTTGAGCAAAAGTACTCCGCTTACACCATCCGGCCATCCGTTCTCATACAATGAGGAATGTATTTTATACCTTATATAAGCAATCACAGATTTCTCAAAACTATTAAATCGTTTCATGTTGCAACGCTTTATAATTTTCAGGTTTTTAAATCGTCAAAAGATGCATTTAATGGATATTTTAGAACATGGTAAATGTCCAGTATTACTGTTTCCTCACAAATATCATAACTAAAACGAAAACTTGCGAATCTGAAACATTTTTTTTATTTTATCAATTTACCAAAACGTGAAAAGGCCCCTTTAAATAAGGCTTCCTTTATAAGTTAAAAATACTTATGAAAATTGTTACTTCGTTCGTTCGCTCTGATTTTCTTGAAATAAAAGGTGACAGTTACAGTAGGTCATCCCAAGAAGAACGCAAGTATACGCTTTTTTACTAGAAAGTTTGTCAATCCGTTTATCAGTTGGATTGTGTTGTTGATTATATAACAAATTGCGTATAAAAAACACTTTAAGCACATTCTGGCCTACCATAAATAAATTGCAATGATGTCTTGCACTAATACGCTTGAGGCTATCAAACTTAGATGTGGAATGTTAATCGCCTATCTGCTGCATAATTGAGTTCTTACACACATAACTGTATTAAATAGTCATACATATTCTATGTCAGGATTGTCATACTTGTTCATCCTCCAATAGTTAGTTCTTGTGTATGTTTTACTTGTCAAAAGACAGAATGATAGATTGACAATGAAATTTGATGAAATATGATGATCGTTTTTACACGATAATATTTAGGCACAGAATATCACATTATATGAATCTTCTAAGATTAAGTACGATTCCAAGACATAAGCTCCTGTCATCTAATATCAAATAAAATAATAAAACTAGTTCGTTTTTAAAAATGTATTAATTTTAATGCGCATTTGTGGCAACTGTAAGGTTTCGAACAGTTATTTGATTAATTGGAACTTGGAATGATTCCGTTGACACGCGCTCACATACATATATTTATTCAAAAGCATGATTGTGTTATTAATTGCAAAACAAAGCGCCCAACGTTTTTTAAATCACGTTTACAGATGTGATTTCATGATAACTTTCATTATTACTTGATTTAATGACATTTGCTAATCCGACAACAGTCCCGTTCTGGAGAATGCACAGGACATAAGGGTCCTCAACCTTAGATACAATTCAGTCTAGTTTTAAGGCGAAGTATGGTCCATTTTTATGATTGATATAACAATATGAATACAACTGGATTAATAATGCTACTTTTAAGCAAAGTAACTATACATTTAATTGATAACAATTTGTGTATAAGTTTGCCTGGCGAAAGAAGCAATGCAGTATTTGGTATATAAGATAAACATATACGTTTATATATTATAATCAAAAGTGCTCGTGTGAGCTTTCGAGATCGCTTTTTTGTCCACAATTAGCCAGGCGTCGTCAACATTTATTTTTTTAACACACTCAAGTCCACATGTATTGCCAAATCGTAATGAAAGTCGTTCAGAACATTTGTGCAAATACTATCTCGGCAGAGTTTGAAACTGGGTCAAGTTTATGCAAACAAAGACAATTAAGGACTAAACCCCGAAGATTCACATGTATTTCTTAATCATCAACCTTGCTCAGAACGATGCATTTTCGTTTCCTTTTATGGCTCAATTTTAAAGAGAAGCCATGCGAATACCCTGGACGTAACAAATCTTCATACAACTTGCAGCGACCATTTAAAGGCGAATGCTAGTCTATTTTGATGATTTATATAAAAACATGCATACAACGCAATTAATAATGCGACTTCTGAACAAAGGGAAAAAAACAAACAATGCAGTTTTTGTTATATAAGAGAAACAGTCAGGTATGTTTCTAATTATCAAATGGGCTCATGTGAGCTTTCGAGTTCGCTTTTTTGTCCACAATTTGTCATGCGGCGTCAATATTTTTGGAACACCCTCTGGTCCACATTAATTACCAAATCTTCATGATAATCGTTCATAATATGTGTGCAAATACTATATCGGCTGTGTTTAAAACTGGGTCAAGTTAATGCAAATAAGACCAATTCAGGACTAAACACCCTAAATAAAAGTCACATGTTTATCCCAATCATCAAACTTGCTCAGAGTGATGAATTTTCCTTTTCTTGTATAGCTCAAGCGAGGCCTAGTGAAGACTTGGAAGTAACCAATCTTCATACAACTGGCAGCGAACATTTGTTTCAATGATGTATATGCCTCCCGTACGTTGTAAAACATGACCGCAAGGAGTTGGGGAATGTTGTCCTTATATGACTATAGTAAAACATTTTGAAAACTTTAAAGCCACATGTTTGCGCAATCAACATGAACGTTGCAGACAAAATTTGTTCTAATGACAGCTCAACTCAGTTCGAAAACGATTATGGTCCGTTGATAAAAAATGCCACCAGGAGGCGAGTCCGTTTTCCTTATATCACTACATAATAATCGTTGTGAACATATTGGATATTTTTTCCTATTGGGATAAGACTTTCTCGTGAAATTTCGGCTATTCATTAAGTCCCCATTTATGTTCAGCATCAAAGTAGTGATTGGAGTTAAAACATAATGAAAATTGTCACAAATTATAACAAAGTGCATGGCGTTTATGAGTAATAAGAAGGCGTCATAACAACATGGCTTAAATATATGAACTGCCGTTATTTATTTCGTTATTTGGAATGTCGGTGTATGGTTACACATCATTTGAGATACGATAAACACTAAGTGAGTACCTTATAAAAAACATTAAATGCTTTTAACATTACCAGCACAGTTATATTATACTCAGGTCGTGCGATAATGGGCCTTAAAACATACTCAAACGGTGTAGTTCTAAAGTTAACTCTGCATCCGTAAGCTCTGATGTGATTTGAAAGCGAAAATAGTCCCACTTTTCACACACACGTTCATAGATAAAATGATGAAATCGTTAAGAAAATGTTCAAAACATCAGATTCAAACTAATGTATACAAAAAATGCACTTCGATAATTATAGAATATTTTAAATTAATAACTTATCGTGCGCAGGTGCTTCGTGCAAATTTCATTAGCAAAGATTTTACTTTGAACTTGAATTTCCAGAACCTCGAAAAGTGTCCCGATCCCAATCATCTTCGATTTTACAATTAATGATTTACTTACTGTTAATATACAAAAGGAACATATGGGCTAGGTAATCATTTAATAGATATATTAAAGCATTATTTATAAAAAATATACTGTATGACTTACTGATATTCCAATTTAACAAATTCAATTACAATATTATAAATGCTATCATTATAAATAACATATTTTGTATACCTACGGATATCCACCTTTAGCAACTTTATTTACAATATAATAAATGCCATAATTATAAATAGCATAGTTTGTATCTAACTTGGCTACCACAGTTTCAATGGATCGACCATTTACACAGGCATGGCCATTTTGTAAATACAGACGGATAATAATTAATACTAAACACACGCCATGATACAGACATTTAAAACAGAAGAACAGACTAATTCCCGATGTGCGCAAGTAATTCAATACCAGCTCTGTAAATCATATGCCTGCTTGTAATTATAAATAAACTGTGTTTATAAGCACCATGCAAAATGAATACGCTGTGCAAATTCACAGACACTCAATGTCGCAATAAATGCTACATGTATACGTTTGATCCATTCTCATAAGTTAATATCCTGCCATGCAAAGGCATAATAGTTTTTATTTTCTTGCTAAATGCACGCTTTACACTTTCATATCTCCATTTTTGTAATGATCAGTTATTATTGAAAACATATTATAAGGTAAATTATTAGATGAAAAATAAGTTTAGAATATAAATGTAGTAGAGAAGGTTGAATATTTAATGTGGATCAATTTAATTTATTAATAAGCGGGTTTATGCGTGTTCAAACACAATCCAATTTCAATCAACATTTAATGTTATTTCCTAAATAATTTAACGTATATATATATATATATATATATATGCACCAGCTAACACTACGTTACTTCGTTTACTGTTGCGTACGGTTATCGTGTGCTGCACACTGCACCAGAAGCGGCAATTACCTCGATGATCTGATTTATGCAACCAATTAAGTGCGGATGCGTCTCTGGTTTAACAATTTGATTACCTTAGTGACGACAGAATAAATGTAGGCCCGGCCGATGTTATTATTTCTGTGTGCTGGACAATTTTTTGGGAACGTATTTTCGTTTCATCTTGCCTGTGATGAAGGCTACATCAACCTCGATGCTATTTTTGTGAAAAAGCACAGATGTGTTTTTTTGCAATGATAAACGGCGGTTTACAAACTATATAGAACATAACAGCACATGTTAACATTAACAAAGGCTGACTCCTCTGATGCAGATCATTTGTTATGTTGGAATAATAATTATGGTCATAGTATGCGTGTTTTATGTTTTATTTACTTCATATTTAAAAATCTACTGTTATCATATTGGCAACATGTGACACCTTTAAAAAAGAGCATTTCGCAATGCTTGGATAACATGATCTGTGAATACGTGTTGAAGTCGTTTTTGGCAGCATATGCAGAACCGTCTTCGAATTCATCCAAGAAAATTCATTAGAAAAAATGTTCTGACGGAGTTTCATGAAGATTGGACTATAATTGACGTTTAGAGTGTTTACAAATTTTAACTATAGCCATATAATGCAGATTTACCCGCCCTCCGGCGGCATTGCATTTTAACAAACTGAAACCATTTTCGAAATCATCCAAAATATCATTAGGACAAATCTTCTGCCCCCTGGCAGCCAATTTTTCAAGCAACCGGAACCATTATCGAGATTATCCCAGCTATAATTGGATGATTTTTTTTAACCTAGTTTCATGATGATTTGATATTAAATGTGGCCTCTATAGTTTTAACAAAGTTTTAACTATAGCCATTTAAGGCAAAAATGCCCCGGCCCCTGGCGGCCATGTTTTTCAAGCCACCAGAACCGTTGTCTAACTCGTCCAAGATATAATTGGAACAAAACTGTTGTCCAAGTTTCATGAAGATTGGACAGTAACTGTGCCATCTAGAATGTTAACAAGGATTTACTCCAATCAAATATAGCCATATAAGGATTATTTCCCGTCCCCTAGCGGCCATAATTTTCAAGCAACCAAAACCATTTTCGATCGCGTCAAAGATATCATTGGGACAAATCTTCTATCTAAGTTTCATGATGCTCGGACAATAAATGTGGCTTATAGTGTGTTGAAAAGTTTTTACTTAAGCCATTAAAGGCAACAATGTCCCGCCCCCCAGTTATCAATTGTATTGATTCAATATCAGAAATAATTTTGATTCGAAAATATTAGAAAACATTATTGAACTTCGGTCTGGGAAAACGGGAAATAATGCACGTGAGTCCAAGATAAGCCTGCCCAATCGGCAGAGGCTAATAACTGAGGACACTTTCCAACTGAATTGAATTATTTTTAAACAGACTTCCTTTAAAAAAAAATACCATGCACGCGGCAAGTGTCGTGGCTGATTCAAATGTTTGGATTGCACAGGCTTATCTGAGACGACACCTTTTCCCACATGCATTTAGAACTGTTTTCCCAGAGCAAGGCTCAATGTTAAAAACCTAGCATGGCAATACAGTTTGTTTGAAAATTGGACGATACAATTATTGACATTTTCGTTTTAATTGCTTCTGATACAAATGACTGTTGTCAGTTTCCGGTATCTGTATGTTCGTGAAATATATTAGGCAAAATAAACATCTTGAAATTATATATTTTTAAACACAGCGGGAAATCTGAACTGTTTAAGTTTCTGACAAAGACAAAACCTTAAGTTTCAATTTATTTTCTTTGCAGGACTGTATTAACCATAGCCTGAAACGGGTCCTTTCACTGCGGCACAGCAGGTGCATGCACATTTGCGTATTAGCCAGATATGCACAATACACAATATCCCACATTTTACAGGAGCATGGCAATAAATAGTGTCATAAACTGGGCCTAAAGAAAAATGTGTCACTTACCTAAAATGATGACTATCGCATTGAAATGTGTTTGTAGTCTAACTATTCGTATAAATAATAATAAAACAATGAATGAAATACGTTAGTTATTTTAATAGCCGTAAATAAAACACAAAACACGGTTTCCAAAAACCTATGTTGTTTATTTAAATGGTAACGCGATCGTGATAAAAATGTTCCCTTTTGTTTTAAGGTTAATAAGCAAACTAATAAAACAACAAATTTAAGCTTTCTCGTGTTTCAAATGTGGACACAGTCACTTCCCCAAGTATCCTGAGTAAACCTGCATTGCGGACAGCACGATGTCCTCTTCTTCCCACCGTAACGCCAAACGACACGGCAACAATGCGTGTCTGGACATGGACACGTGGTGGGCAATGGTGTGGGCGGTGGATTGGTCGGAGGCTGATTTGCAACTATTGATGCGTGATAAAACGAAACATACATATTTATATCATCGTAGGGCAATGTCAGGACGAAGCCGCATTACTGGTTTGAAATGCCAATTTAAAAACAGTGGATGTGTATATTAATTCTAAGATATATAACGTACATTCAAAGTACGAAATCATTAATAGTAAAATGGAATACTATTAATAATACAAACTGTTTTATATTAAAATCATTTTTACACAAAATCGAGATTAACTTAAACAAAAGCAATCCAATAAAAAAAATTATAAATATATATGCGGACATGATAATGTAAGGAAATGTATTTCACTATATCTGAAGACTTATTTAAATAAATAAAAAATCAAAGTTTTTTTCATAAAAGCATGCTTTCAAACAGAATATATTAATCGAGACATATTTGCAAATCATATGCAAATGATTTTTTTATATAATTTACCAAACATTTTAAAGAATTCCTTAATATTAAAAAAATGTATATTTTACTAAAACGAGTTTAATGCAGAGACGTTAATCTGCGTAACTGGATTGTCAATAATTGAACTTTAAACTGAAGCAAATGTAATTATAACAAAGCGAACCACTGAAACAATGTATATATTCAAACTGGAAGAACTAACTTACTGGGACAAACGCGTTGAGAACACGTGGCCTTTTCATTGTCACATTTGCAGTCTATTGGCATTGTTGCACAAAAGAAAAATATAAGCCAACATACCCATTTACACTACAGGTTAGGGTAATACTAGATTGTCAATGTAGAAAAATGCAACAGAAGCAAATATAAAGATAATATAAAAACCGACTGATACATCGTTTGCATTTAAAATATAAAAAGTAACTCACTGGGATATGCGCGTTGAGAACATGTGACTTGTCCATCGTTGCATTTGCACTCGCTATAAACGTCTATGAAAGTTTGACCGTCCTGATAGTTGTTTCCTTTGTAGGTACATGGGTTCTCTGTAATTTAACATACATATGCACAAAGTGTAACGTCAGCTGCATCCTTAGTAAAAAAGGTGTTAAAAGCATCTGGGTTTTTTTAATGGCAAGTTGCCAATCTATTAGCATTGTTGCACAAAAGAAATATACAAGCCACCATACCCATCTACACCACATGTTTCGGTTATACTGGATGGTTGATGTAGAAAAATGTAACAGAAGCAAATATAAAGATAACATAAAAACGGCTGATACATCGTTTGCATTTAAAATGTAAAACGTAACTCACTGGGATATACGCGTTGAGAACACTTGACTTTTCCATCGTCGCATTTGCACTCGCTATAAACGTCTATGAATGTTTGACCGTCCTGATAGTTGTTTCCTTTGTAGGTACATGGGTTCTCTGTAATTTAACACACATATGCACAAAGTGTAACGTCAGGTTCATCAAAAGTAAAATATGTGTTTAAAGCATGTGTTTTTTATGGCAAGTTACCAATCTATTAGCGTTGTTGCACAAAATAAATACATATTCCAACATACCCATCTACACTACAGGTTAGGGTTATACTGGATTGTCAATGTAGAGAAATGTTACAGAAGCAAATATTAAGATAACATAAAAACGACTGATACATTGTTTGCATTTAAAATGTAAAACGTAACTCACTGGGATATACGCGTTGAAAACATGTGACTTGTCCATCGTCGCATTTGCACTCGCTATAAACGTCTATGAAAGTTTGACCGTCCTGGTAGTTGTTTCCTTTGTAGGTACATGGGTTCTCTGTAATTTAACATACATATGCACAAAGTGTAACGTCAGCTTCATCATTAGTAAAAAATGTGTTAAAAGCATCTGTCTTTTATGACAAGTTGCCAATCTATTAGCATTGTTGCACAAAAGAAATATATATTCCAACATACCCATCTACACTACAGGTTAGGGTTATTCTGGATTGTCGATTTAGCAAAAATGTAACATAAGCAAATATAAAGATAACATAAAACACGACTGATATATCGTTTGCTTTTAAAATGTAAAAAGTAACTCACTGGGATATACGCGTTGAGAACATGTGACTTGTCCATCGTCGCATTTGCACTCGCTATAAACGTCTATGAAAGTTTGACCGTCCTGATAGATTTTTTCTTTGTAGGTACATGGGTTCTCTGTAATTTAACACACATATACACTGAGTGTAACGTCAGCTGTATCATTAGTAAAAAAATGTGTTAAGAGCATCTGTTTTTTATGGCAAATTGCCAATCTATTAGCATTGTTGCACAAAAGAAATACATATTCCAACATACCCATCTACACTACAGGTTTCGGTTATACTGAATTGCCGATGTAGACTAATGCAACAGAAGAAAATATAAAGATAACATAAAACACGACTAATACATTGTTTGCATTTAAAATGTAAAACGTAACTCACTGGGATATACGCGTTGAGAACATGTGACTTGTCCATCGTCACATTTGCACTCGCTATAAACGTCTATGAAAGTTTGACCGTCCTGATAGATTATTTCTTTGTAGGTACATGGGTTCTCTGTAATTTAACACACATATGCACAAAGTGTTACGTCAAGTTCATCCTTAGTAAAAACTGTGTTACAAGCATCTGTTGTTTAATGGCAAGTTGCCAATCAATTAGCATTGTTGCACAAAAGAAATATACAAGCGACCATACCCATCTACACTACATGTTATGGTTATACTGGATTGTCGATGAAGAAAACTGTAACAGAAGCAAATATAAAGATAACATAAAACACGACTGATATATCGTTTGCATTTAAAATGTAAAACGTAACTCACTGGGATATACGCGTTGAGAACATGTGACTTTTCCATCGTCGCATTTGCACTCGCTATAAACGTCTATGAATGTTTGACCGTCCTGATAGTTGTTTCCTTTGTAGGTACATGGGTTCTCTGTAATTTGACACACATATGCACAAAGTGTAACGTCAGGTTCATCATAAGTAAAATATGTGTTTAAAGCATGTGTTTTTTTATGGCAAGTTGCCAATCTATTAGCAGTGTTGCACAAAAGAAATACATATTCCAACACACCCATCTACACTACAGGTTAGAGTTATACTGGATTGTCGATGTAGAAAACATATAACAGAAGAAAATATAAAGATAACATAAAACACGACTGATATATCGTTTGCTTTTAAAATGTTAAACGTAACTCACTGGGATATGCGCGTTGAGAACATGTGACTTGTCCATCGTTGCATGTGCACTCGCTATAAACGTCTATGAATGTTTGACCGTCCTGATAGATTTTTTCTTTGTAGGTACATGGGTTCTCTGTAATTTGACACACATATACACAGAGTGTAACGTCAGCTGCATCATTAGTAAAACTGTGTTACAAGCATCTGTTTTTTTAATGGAAAGTTGCCAATCTATAAGCATTGTTGCACAAAAGAAATATATAAGCCAACATACCCATCCACACTACAGGTTTCGGTTATACTGGATTGTCGATGTAGAAAAATGTAACGGAAGCAAATATAAAGATAACATAAAACACGACTGATACATCGTTTGCATTTAAAATGTAAAACGTAACTCACTGGGATATACGCGTTGAGAACATGTGACTTTTCCATCGTCGCATTTGCACTCGCTATAAACGTCTATGAAAGTTTGACCGTCCTGATAGATTTTTTCTTTGTAGGTACATGGGTGCTCTGTAATTTGACACACATATACACTGAGTGTAACGTCAGCTGCATCATTAGTAAAAAATGTGTTACAGGCATCTGTTTTCTAATGGCAAGTTGCCAATCTATAAGCAGTGTTGCACAAAAGAAATATATAAGCCAACATACCCATCTACACTACATGTTAGGGTTATACTGGATTGTCGATGTAGACAAATGTATCAGAAGCAAATATAAAGATAACAATAACAAGACTGATACATCGTTTGCATTTAAAATGTAAAAAGTAACTTACTGGTATATACGCGTTGAGAACCATATAGTCGTCCAGAAATGTCAGAACGAAGCCGTTAAAGTGGTTTTATATGCAAATGTTCATGTTTACATGGTCGTGTAGGTTAATTCTATGAAATGTAAATAACATATACTTTCATAGTATCATTAAATTAAATTATACATTAAAGTTTTATTTACACAATATTTAATTTACACAATAACATAGATTTACTTTCATAAAAGCATCTTTAACAGAAATAGGTTTACCAGTACTGATTAAGCTAGAGTATAGATCAAATACCATATATGTGTACTGAAATTACAATACAGAGGAACGTATTTCAATGAAGCAAAATTCTTATTTAGGTAAAACCATACATGACAGTATTTTTGTATATGTGTATTGTATTATGACAGTATAAGAGAAACGTGCTCAAAACAGATCGATCGAGATATATATTCATATTTTATGCAATTTACGTGTAGTAACTTTCTGTCAAATAAATTAAGTATTTAAAATTATTTAAAATGCAGTGCAAACATATATAACTGTAATTTATACTATACGACATGGTATTGTACAAGCGCGTGCTATTACCGGTAGTCGTTGATACAACTGACGCTATTTTCGGACACTTCAATTTTCGTCTCTTAGTTTTCGGAAACCTATATTTTGTGAATATTTTTGGTATCAAAGTTTTCGGACACGAAAACATAGAGTAATTACGGTAAAAGCAGTGTTGAAATATATAAGCCAACATACTCATCTACACTACAGATCAAAACAATAATACCTCTTGGATAACCGAATATAGCGGGCAAATACAAGCATTTGGAGTTCAAACAGGAGCTCAAAACCTCACGATCATCACGGAACTATTCACATCAATGGAGCTCTTATAAATTTGGCAAACCGAGACGGATGCAAATCAGAGAAAAACCTTGTATTTTTTATATGTGATGAAAGGAACCATAAACAATAATAAACCATCTCTCGTAATTGATAACACGATTGATAGACGTGCCATGGTGTATTTAAATAGTAATACAGTCGTCCAAAGATGTAAGAACGAAGCCGAAATAATGGTTTTAAATGCCAATTTACATGGCGTGGTCGTGTAGGCTTCTTCTATGAAATGTAAAATAGTATTACCTTCATAGTTTCATAACATTAAATTATACGTTAACGTTATATTTACACAATTATAAATTTACACAATATATAAATTTTCTTTCATAAAAGCATCTTAAACAAAAATAGGTATACCAATACTGAATAATCTAGAGAATAAATCCAATTATATATCTGTGTACTGAAATTACAGGGGAACGTTTATAAATGTAGCAAAATTCTTATTAAGATTAACACATACGTGACAGTATTATTGTATATGTGTATGATAGTATGACAGTATAAGAGAATCGTGCTTCTAAACGGAACAGATCGATGAAGATATGTTTGCATATTCTAAGCAATTTACGCGTTTTTCGAATTTTTACCAGTTTGTGTAGCTTCCCTATAAATTCAAGTATTTATATTTCACTAAAACAATTGTTAGGAAGACACGTTCATCCTGGGCACTGGATTTCTTATTTTAAACATTTTATCAGAGGAAAATATAAATATAAGACAAAACTACTGTCACATCGTTTATATGAATGCTGAATCAATCAACTTATTTTGACAATTTTTTAAATAGCCACTCAAGTGTTGATGTCGATTTACACTTTGTATAACATTTACATAGTGGGATAAACTCGTCAATCTTGTTTAAGTTGACTATTTATGAATTACAAATTCTTACATATGAACATACGTGTTTTTGCAATGCTTGATACAAATATAAACACGATTACTTTTCAGAACACTACACTTCTTTTATCGATGACATACTCTGTAATTTAAGGTCAATATTTAGACTTGTCCTTAAGACCAATTGTGATAATTATGATACATTAAATCAATAGATTTCGTAAACGCTTTCCATAAAAATGCTCTAAAATCTCGTACAAAGCAATGACTGTATAATCAACGCTGTCTTCATCATACACATTATACGCACTTTCCAAACATTCAACAGTGAGACTTAAAATGACATTCCATTTCAAAGGTAACTTAAGCAAATATAAGTTACACATTTTACTTACTGGTAGCCGAAGCCCGAAAGCAAAGGCTCGCTAATAAGAAAACGATTTGTATCGGCGTCATCTGAAACAAAAACCAGTGTCAATTTATCGCTGTTTTTCCGTCACCACACATCAGCTCGGAGTCATGGTAATAAGAAATTAAAGCATGAAGTAGTTGCTCTGAATTTTTAATAACTACGCATAAAAATGTCAATGAACTGTTCATTGACCGATTAATTTTATTACTTGCATGAAAAACCGCAAATATTAACACCATAGTATCAATATTGATGCAAAGGAATAAATAGAAATAAAGTAAACCTTCAGATGCACTATAGCATGAGAAACAATCCTTATAATACACTGCGGTCGTTTATTTGATGCAAATAAAACCAATCTCCAAACAGTGAGACAGAAAACACACGCTCTAAATAACACAATCATGAAAAATTCAAACGCACAAACAGGAACAAAACTGCTCTCACCGCATTGGAAAGGTAAATGAAAAGCACTAGGGGTTTAAGCTGGGTTTTTGGAGCTTGAAAACTATTTGAAATTGTGTATATACATTAACAGACCAAACCTTACTGACTAAGCTACGTGTTGTACTAATCTTTGTATTGATGTGAAAATAAAACTATTTTAATAATAAAAATATTAAATAAAAGTAAGTTTACTAGTTTACTAATGAAGAACATACAAAATTGAAAATCAAACGGGCAATGTATGGAATACATGAATGATTTCATGTAACCATATGTGTTATTTGGGACAGACAACCACAAGTTCTATGAACGAACTTGAAAATAAACATTTTAAATAATTGTAATGTCAAGTTTAGAAAAACAACAACAACATGAATCAAGTTTAATTAAAACAAGATAATCGCGTTACCTTGAATACCAGACGGCTCCTTTTATTAACATCGAACTTAAGACAAAAAACTGTGGAATATCGCTATTTATATTTTAGCGGCGTTTCAATTGCTTCATACTATGTCATCATCAAGCTGTTACCAAAAACATCAAGGGATTTCAAAAATTACATTATTTTTGTAATTCCACTTCTTATTGTTCTTGTTTACACGGAATATTACACGTATTCTTAAAATCCTTATTGTGCTATAACCAGTAAAAATATAAGTACACATAAGTGATATGCGCACTGTTAAAGATGCTTACCTTCGTGAAGTGCCCGTCTTGCGACCGTTGGCATAACAGTGAATTGTCGATTGAACCAAACAGTCCTCGGAGTTGGAATCTCAATAACATAATAAGTGGTCGCGCAAAGAAGGAAAATTGGGATTTTAAAATAAGCTGTTAGAGTGCCTACCCACTTTAAACTGTGTAAAACTATAATGATGACAGCAGTTGCAAGCGGTTTACACGGTTTACCGCTAAATAGGAATACATTTGCTGGAAAGCTAACTTTATTCGAGTCGAGACCAGAAGTTTATTATATCCATTCGCATCCCTGTTGTTACAAGATATATGCAGATGTAATTTGAAAAAAATGTTTATACGAATGATACTACCGTAAAAGTACTGGTATTACAAAATTGCATTTCATATATTATAATGATATTCCAACTTGAAAATAAAATAAGTGAATGGTAGTGAATATAGCGAATAAGATAAATAAGTGGCTGTTAATACATGTACATTCCGTCCATGTGATCTGCAACATGTGCTCTTATAAACAATCGATTGAAAGAATTACAATTCCTTATCAGTGTACCTGTATCAAATGAGAATTACGTAAAACAATAAATTGACCGTTCGGTATTTCATTGTTTTGATTGATATTTAGTCATGTCTTAGATGCGTATGTAGTCCTTTTCCATACGTTATGCACTTCGAAGCAATAATGAAAAATGCTCTCCTGATGCAACTGGAGCTTACTTTAATAGTTTATCTTCTAAATGAAAGAATAATTCAGAAACATATATTCGTATTGCACTAGAATGTTTCTTACTATTTTTGGACAAAACCACCACAGTTTTGTTAACGAATTCTTTCAAATGTACATACAGGATGCTGTATTGTTAGTACTATTTGAATAATGGTTGAAATGTAATGTAAAACAACATTAATAATAGTTAAAAAAAAGGACCACTTTGTCTACATTTGAATCACGAAAAAGCTTAAATATGGTGTTTTATTAGTTTACTAATTAACCTTAAAACAAAAGGGAACATTTTTATCACGATTGCGTTACCATTCAAATATAAAATATTCAACATAGGTGTTTGGAAACCGTGTTTTGTGTTTTATTTACCGCTATCAAAATAACTAACGTATTGAATTCATTGTTCTATTATTATTGATACGAATAGTTAGACTACAGACACATTTCCATGCGATAGTCTCCATTTTAGGCAAGTGACGAATTGTTTTTACTTTAGGCCCAGTTTATGACACTATTTTTTCCATGCTCCAGCAAAATGTGGGACATTGTGTATTGTGTATATCTGGCTATCCATATGCATATGTGTATGCACCTGCTGTGCCGAAGTGAAAGAACCTGTTTCAGGCTATGGTTAATACAGTCCTGCAAAGAAAATAAATTGACTCATAGCTCAGCAATGTAGCACAGCCAAACGATTTTATATATTGACAATAGACTGTGCGTGGTCTATATCACCGCACTATGGAGTATCCTAAGTCCGGATTAGGCATTTCGTAAAAAGGGCATGTAAAAGAGCTTTTAATAATGCTGTGCTTTATAAAACATCAGGCATTGCTCATCATCAGTCGTGATGTTGAGGTTAAAAAGTAATGAGCATAAGAATACATAGGATTAAGAAGTAATCCGTCTATTATTTACAATGTGTTGACAACTAATGATGGGATTATGCAATTTTACCGTGTGTAATATGTGTTATGTCTGGTTCATTACGTAAATATAATGTTAACAAAAACACTCCTGACTTGCTAACACATGCGAAGAGATTTGACTGGTTCCGAGCATAGGTCATATTAAATCTCTGTCACTTTTCAAACCACGCGCTGATGGTACGTAAAATACTTATGTTATTTTATATGATTTATGTTCGCTTTTCTCTTCGTCATTTCTCACGCCAATCCATATATAAAATACCTATTTTAATAAACATTTACACTGATTTTCATACACTTATTAAACCAGTTACAACAAATCGCTAGAGTAGATTTCAACCGATGCGCAGTTTAACTGCCGCCATAACATTCGAAGTAATGCTGGTCGATTCAAATATTATTGCCAGTAATTTTTATTTAAAATAATTTTATTTTCTTCAATATTATCAATAATATCAACTTTCTGACAATCTTGATTTAGATTCTGATGAAAATGCCACTGACGTAGCCGACTTCTTAATCTCGAGGGTTTCAAAACATAACTTAACCCATGCTGCTCGTTCTGACTTTCTTGCCATTTAGCGTCAGTATCATACATACTGACCAAAAAGATGAAATGGTATTTCTCAAAACACCACTCAATCATGAAGTCTTAAATATTGTTGTGGGTTGGTATTAACACGTTGGTGTTGAAATTTAGATTAAGTCTATTTGTGAACGCCAGTGTAACCAAGATGTCGTTGAGATTTCACATCACGTTAATATTAATGGTTTGCAGCTTTCTAAGAGCTCCGGTGTTCAAATAAGACACATTTAAGGTAGATTTATAAAACCTGCTGTTACCGAGCCTGTTGTTATTGGCTTGCATTTTTTTTACCTAAATGTGTATGCCTAGATACTACAGTTTTGCATTTTAGTGTTAACCATGTAATATAGTGTCTTTCTGGTTGATTTCAATGTCGATTTTCATTAAGGTCAGTATATAAAACTTTAAAAAAAACGGTTTCTTTCAATAATATTGTATTCAATTTAATAATATTGTTCATGAGAAAATGTTCATGATGAAACACTGTAGGTTAAACAATTCCCTGTAGATTGGATCAAGACTTTTAAAGCCTTGAAATTTAACAATAACATACACATTAATATCATATAACCTGAAAGTAAACCATGTTCTCACGCAAACTTATTAACAGGATGTGTTCCAGTGGCCCAATAAAATTACTTTACACATGTATAGATATTCTCTATGCAATATATATGATAAAAATGCTTTGAAAACAGTTAACATCACAGATATAAATAACTTACAAAAGTTATGTTTTCTTCTCTTTCACAGACACACACACATACAGTATATATCAACATACCAAATGTGGTTTGGGCTTTTACATCAGTATGTCTGCCTCTCTTTTCTCACTGACTCGTGATGGTTAAAACTGCAACATTAGATTCATGGTGCACAATAGAAAGAGTGAGATTAATGCATATAGGACATCTAAATGGAAAAGCTCAGTACTCTCCCAAATACAGGTTTATACACAAAACCTCAATACAAAGTATTTACAAACAGAGTATTACCCATTTGTAATCAATTCAAAAGTATATGATCAATAAAAAATGAATTGCATGTCTAATACACTTAGTACTAACCTGGTAAGAATAAATACAAATGAAGAAATAAAAATCTGCAGCTCAAGCAAAAAACTTACTGCTGACACTTTGACTATCTCTAACTAAACTAAACTTGTACCTTTAAACTGTGTGCGTTTTGTTTGCTATTGCATATTTTCCCTCGCAGGTGGACCATTGAGCCTATGTTGGTGGTCAACTGTGAAACTCATGACGAAGCGTCCAATTACGGGGGTCTTTGAAAAACAGTTGGCTAAAGGTTTTAACTGGACAGGGAGCGGGAAGATGTCATTTCAGTCAATGAAGCTAATCTAAGTAAGACGCTTTATTACAGCATAAAGTACTTGTCAGCCATAGTGCATAGTGCTAACAGTTAATCAACATTTAATCGCACTGTACATTTGAAAAGTTAGCAATAATACATATATTTGAAAAAGAAAGTAAATATATTGTTTTGTTATATTAAAAATATTAAGATATTTATAACTTTAATTGGTCATGGATTTAAACATGAACTATTTTAGAAGCCGTTGAGCTAGTCTTTCCGAAAACAACGAACAGTGAAACAAAGTTTTTCATCAAAGAATGGCTCCGAGATACCAGTAACAGTGAGGGTGGGCGTAAACAGCGCATCTAGCCATCAATAATGACATCAGCCATGACCATACTACTCTACAGATTAGTTAACTATTTACGTGACTGCTAATATCGTTAATAGCAACAACTAATTAGGTGTACAATTCAAATCTTAACTAATAAAACGTATGACTTTTATTGTGTAAACCTTGATTAGACTGCCTTTGTTTCATTTTTATTTTCTAAAATATTAAGGCGTTAAGTTTGCAATAAGCTGTGCTTAAGTGTTTTCAAAATAACATGAATGTTTGTTTGTTTCAATCTTAACATGAGAAATAATCACAAACAAGAGATGTGTTTGTCAGAAACACAATGCCCCCTAATGCACCGCTTTTTTATCTTTGAACTTAGAGGATGACCTTGACCTTGACATTTCACCACTCAAAATGTGCAGCTTAATGAGATACACATGCATGCCAAATATCAAGTTGCTATGTTCAATAATTCAAAAGTTATTGCAAAACTTTACTATATTAAAGTTTTAAATTTTCGACCTTTGACCTTGAAGGATGACCTTGACCTTTCACCACTCAAAATGTGCAGCTCGATGAGATACACAAGCTTGCCAAAAATAAAGTTGCTATGTTGAACATTTTTAAAGTTATTGCAAAACTTTACTATATTTAATTTTTAAAATTTTGACCTTTGACCTTGAAGTATGACCTTGACCTTTCACCACTCAAAATGTACAGCTCCATGAGATACACATGCATGCCAAATATCAAGTTGCTACGTTCAATATTTCCAAAGTTATTGCAAAACTTTACTATATTACAGTTTTAAAGTTTGACCTTTGACCTTGAAGGATGACCTTGACCTTGACCTTTTATCAATCAAAATGTGCAGCGCTATGAGATACACATGCATGCAAAATATCAAGTTGCTATGTTCAATATTTCAAAAGTTATTGCAAAACTTGTATATATTAATTTTTTTTAATTTTTGACCTTTGACCTTGAAGTATGACCTTGACCTTGACCTTTTACCACTCAAAATGTGCAGCTCCGTGAGATACACATGCATGCCAAATATCAAGTTGCTATGTTCAATATTTCAAAAGTTATTGCAAAACTTTACTGAAAGGTTCATGTTTTGGGACAGAATGACAGAATGACAGAATTACAGAATGACAGACAGGCCAAAAACAATATACCCCTGATCCATCGATCCGGGGGCATAAAAAGTGTTACCTTGTCGGGCTAAAATCAGTGTCATTTCCGTGGATTAAAATTTTACCGTTATGACCACTAGGCCTTTCTGACGTTTAAAGAAGTCTGCCTTTATCCATTCCGTATTGTTACGCAATTGAAAGGATTTAAACATAACCAGCTATTCTACAAAAAAATGAAAAGAATTAATAGAAACTATCAATTCTTAAGTATTCAATCGTCTCGGGTGTGTAACGCTTTATTATTTTATCTTCACTTGGAGACTTTTCTAACGCAACACGTATTCAAATCAATATAGTTCCCTTATTTTTTAACATATTTTGTTGAGATTTAGACTCAGACTGATTCAACGCATATCTAATAATCCAAGTAAATTTAATCAAAGTGATCAATGATTTAATATCAAACATGTCAAATAAAAACAAGAGCACCGCCTTGCGGGTGCAGACCGCTCATCTATTTTCTTTTTAAAGGTGAAGGGACTCTCATTTTCAATCACAAAGGAGGGAGGAGTGGAGTGAAGAGGGGTGTATAGTGTGGGGTTGTGGACATTTATTACATTATCTTCCAAAAAAGCGAAAAAAAAAAATTTTTTAAAAATCGGGGGGGGGGGGGTTGGGTGCGATGGTTGGACGGTATTTCAAACATAACCGTTTAAAAAAAAAAAATGGGGGGGGGGGTATAGTGTGAGGGTGTGGTGATAATTTGTGAGATGATTTAAAAAAAAAAAAAAAAAAAAAAAAAAATCAAAAAAAAAAATTGGGGGGGGGGGGGTGGGTGGGGGGGGTGGGGTGGGGGTATAGTGTGAGGGTGTGGTGGTCATTTGTGAGATGATCTAAAAAAAAAAAAAAAAAAAAAAATAGGGGGGGGAGGGGGGGAGAGGGCACGGGGGATGGTTTGGGTGAAGTCTATTGTGGTATGTCAGGTAAGAGTAGTTTCATCAAAGTATCAATCAAATCTAATCATAAATAAAGAAGTTATGGCAATTTTAGCAAAATTTAATAATTTGACCTTGAGAGTCAAGGTCATTCAAAGGTCAAAGTAAAATTCAAGTTGCCAGGTACAGTAACCTCATGATAGCATGTAAGTATTTGAAGTTTGAAAGCAATAGCCTTGATACTTCGAGTGGATCGAAACACAAAATTTAACCATATATTAAAAGTTACTAAGTCAAAAAAGGGCCATAATTCCGTAACAATGACAACCAGAGTTATGCAACTTGTCCTTTTACTGTACCCTTATGATAGTTTGTGAGTGTTCCAAGTATGAAAGCAATATTTATGATACTTTAGGGGTAAAGTGGACCAAAACATAAATCTTAACCAAATTTTTAATTTTCTAAGTATAAAGGGCCCATAATTCCGTCCAAATGCCAGTCAGAGTTACATAACTTTGCCTGCACCGTCCCCTTATGATAGTTCATAAATCTTGCAAGTATGAAAGCAATAGCTTTGATACTGTAGGAATAAAGTGGACCTAAACACAAAACTTAATCAAATTTTCAATTTTCTAAGTATAAAAAGGGCACATAATTCTGTCAAAATGCCAGTCAGAGTTACATTACTTTGCCTGCACAGTCCCCTTATGATAGTTAGTAAGTGTTGCAAGTATGAAAGCAATAGCTTTGATGCTTAAGGAATAAAATGGACCTAAACACAAAACTTAACCAAAATTGTCAATTTTCTAAGTATAAAAAGGGCACATAATTCTGTCAAAATGCATGCCAGAGTTATCTAACTTTGCCTGCCCAGTCCCCTCATGATAGTAAGTAAGTGTACCAAGTTTGAATGCAATAGCATTGATACTTACTGAGAAAAGTGGAACTAAACGCAAAACTTAACCAAAATTTTCAATTTTTTAAGTATAAAAAGGGCACATAATTCTGTCAAAATGCACGCCAGAGTTATCTAACTTTGCCTGCCCAGTCCCCTCATGATAGTAAGTAAGTGTACCAAGTTTGAATGCAATAGCATTGATACTTTCTGAGAAAAGTGGACCTAAACGCAAAACTTAACCGGACGCCGACGCCAACGCCAACGCCAACGCCGACGCCGACGCCGACGCCGACGCCAAGGTGATGACAATAGCTCATAATTTTTTTTCAAAAAATAGATGAGCTAAAAATCATTGAAACATTAAAATTCGCATATCGTACATCGTGAAATAATAATGTGAAATGTACAACGCATTAACTTTTACGTCTTAATGACCGACCGGCTTGTAAAATTGTGCTCATACAAGGCATATTGTTTTTTCTAATTAATGTTTAGTTTTCATTGTGTAATAATTCACCTAGAATGATGGAATTGAAATTAATTTGGAATTATATAGCGCGCTGTACTACCTTGACGATTTTTCGAACGCAGCATTCGTTAAACTTAAGTATCTCAGTTATGAGTAAATGTTTTTGATTTTGATTGTACATGAGATTGTTTGACTACACGTACTACATGTACAAGCAAACGATAAAATAATTCATCCATGACGATCGCATGCTTCAGCAAGTGGTAAAAGTAGCGTAAAACATGCCGATTGCGTTGTTGCGCTCCTGAAATTTAATACGAGACATAATGATTTTTAATGTAATGCTATGTTTTCTTGGTGTATCAACCCTCAAATGAAGAAATTGAAATAAAATTAGAATCATATCGCGTTTCACCATTTTCACGCGCAAAAGATGAAACCACACCTACCCCACGCGCAAAAGTGTCTGATTGTCACGTATGAATGATTTTATCACAATATTGCACAGCATATAGGCAAATGACCACATGTGAAATTTTAAATAAAAATCTTAACTAATTACTGATATATTCATGTTTGAAAAGTGTTGCGTTAGAAAAGTCTCCAAGTGTATTTCAATGATCACTTTTCACCACAACGTCATTACAAAGGACAGCAGTGAACTAAGCGCTCTTATGAAAAACTTAGTATTGCAGCTAAAACAAGAAAAGCTCAGCTCTGTCATCTTAAGAATTGAAAAGGTCGAGAGCGAATTATTTGACAAAGAAATGGAAAACAATAGACTGTCACAAATAATAAACGACATGAAATGCTAACTGAACAAGCCGAAAAACGAAAATGAACATCTACGCAAACAACTAAAGCAGCAAGAATCGAATTGTGAAATGAAAATAAACGAATTAGAACATTACAGCCGGCGAAGCAACGTCAATATAGATGGCATACCCGATCACGATAAAGAAAGTGCAAACGAAAAAGTTTAAGAAACGCTAAACCGAAACATCCCCGACCTTCACTTGTTAGAACGCGATATTTGCATAACATACAGAATAGGTAAATTCGACAATAGAAAACTTAGAAGACCCATCGTTCTGAAGTTGATCTCCCGCAGAAAAAGAAGCAAATAATGCAGAGCGCGAAAATCTTGCGAAAACAAAAAACACCGTTATACATTAACGACCACCTCACAAACTGAATAACCACGCACTTGCTTGCTTGCGAAAAAAAAAAGACATATTAACATAAACTTGGTATCGCGACGGCGTCATCTATTTCCGTGACAACAATGAAATGGTACATATAGTGACACATAGCCAGTACAAATGCTGTATAATCTTGCCATGGCCGAACGAGTTAAATAATTTCGACCAAGAGAAGTAACCTTTCGAATTATGTGAAGTATACAAACATTAAACAATCCGTTTGAAAAGTTTTATTCAATCGACACCACATCACGAGAAACACAGGGAAAAATAACGTTCCTTCTCATATAGCGAAAACCCATCTGTGAAACCGCAATGACTTTTTTTAGAATACCACCACAGCACGAAAAACACGGGATACAAGAACGTTCCTTCTCCTATAACGAAGACTGACCTGTGAAACCGCAATGACTTTGTTTTGAAAATAAAAAAACCTCACTAAATAATATAAATTAACAAATGTTACTTCGAAGACTTTGTTTTCGAAAATAAAACACCTCACTAAATAATATATATTAACAAATGTTATTCCACTCTTAAAACACCCACATACTCGCTTACACACTAACGCATAAGAGCAAAGACATGAAAACATACCTAAACATGAATTCAATAATAAACAGGCACATACGCACACGATCTCACACATACATAGAGGCACACAACACACAAACTCACGCACACACACGCACGCAAGCGCGCGCGCACACACACGCACGTACACACGCGCACGAACACACACGCACACGCGCGCGCGCGCACGCACACATGCAAACACACACGCACACACACTTTGTGTTTCTGGATGTAATAATAAACGGATAATACACGTTTTCGAGGCGCAGCACGAGGGCAGGAACGGATTTTGAGAGCGCCCGCAGATGATCATGTCCGAGAAAATGTGCATTTCCGCTATTATTGCATAAACAAATCGCACATAACAAAATAAATTAAAATAGCATTGAAAACAATATGTTTTGTTCATTCGATTGTTTCATATGACGTCATACCGCTCAATGTTGTGTTTTACATATACCTCACTCGGAAATGACGAGGCTCATCCGTGTCTGAGACTAAACAAAGTAATTTTTATTAAAAAGGCATGAACACCCTGCAAAAACATTAGAGCCGAATGTGCAGAAATTCGCAGAAACACTAATACATTTTAACACTTTTTAACACTAATCAATAATATATTTAAACACTTTTTATCACTAATCAATGGTTAACAAGGGACAAAATTGTTACAAAACCAGGTTTTTAATTTGAAAAAAAAGTCTGATAAAGGGAGACAATAAAAAATGTGCATAGTTACCCCCCTTGTGTAAAATTCAATCTATTTTTACTCGTGGCGACCTTGATTTCAATTTGAAAAAAAGTCTGATAAAGAGAGACAACTCAAAATTAAAATGTGCATTGTTACTGATAGTTATCCCCCTTGTTTCAAAATCAATCTATTTTTAGTTGTGGCGACCTTGACCTTGGAGATATTGACGTAATTGTTTCGCGCAACACACCGTCCAATGATGGTGAACAATTGTGCCTAATAATTTTAAAATCTCACTATGAATCTCACAAGTTATGGCCCGGACAAGCTCATTTATGGCCATTTTTGACATTTTAACCAAAATTTTGACCTTGACCTTGGATATATCGACGTAATTCTTTCGCGCGACACACCGTCTAATGATGGTGAACACATGTGCCAAATGATTTTAAAATCTCACAATGAATCTCACAAGTTATGGCCCGGAAAAGCTTGTTCCGCCCGCCCGCCCACCCGCCAGCCCGCCCGCCAGCCAGCCCGCCCGCCAACATTCGCCAATCTAATAACCAGTGTTTTCCTTCGGAAACTTGAAACTTGAGTCTTAAAATAGCAGGAAAAAGTGTGGTTTACCAGAAATGAAAAATATAAATTTGATAAAAACTTTTTGAAACAGTGTAAAACATCACTTGAACAAACACATTAATATATCGTAATCTATATATTATTAACAAACGTTAAAAAATTCAAGGGATTTTATTAAAATGTTTTCAATATTTCTGTATCTTTCATATTTATTTGTTTAAATTATCATTTCTGGCCCACCATACTTTTTCAAGTGTACTATTTCTTGACTCGAGTTGTTTACATTTGTTTCTTGCACAATAGTATCCTTTTTTCAGTGTTTCTATTGTGTTATATTTAATAATACTCTAACATTATCTTCTACAGTAGTGTAGGCTCCAGCTGGTGTCAATGGATTATGAACAAAATAAGAAAATAAGGACTTATATCGCCAATGAAAAAAGTTGAATATATTAAAGGTGAAAACATGTGATTTTTTACTCTTTTTGAAAGATTCATTAAAATTGGTTCATGTATCACTGTAGTATATGTTATTTTAATTGTGCACATTGTTCCAAACTTTATATAGAATGTTAAAATAAGGATTTATTGTTTTACTTTACCCCAATTTCATGGTTTATCGCGCTAATTTTCCCAATTCAAATGGCACAGGCTGTAACAAATAAAAGCAAAAAATCACTGTTGTGTTACTCTTAGAGCATATTTTTATCTAAAAAATTGAATAATACAGACAAAAACACAATGAACGCAAATCAAAATTGACCCCAGCATTTTTCAATTTGACTCTTCAAAATTTCAGTCCAGGGGTCATTGACTCCTGGTTTTTAAAATCTATTGAAATCCCTGACCCACCCACTTCTGACCATTTCAGAAAGTGATATGTCCTAATGCCCTACCTGATTATAGTATACATTTAAGACTATCAACATAAAACATTAAAACATAATAAAAATTTCATCCAATTACTTTGAACACCAATACAATTTACCTAATAATTCATTTGTTATTTTGAAGCGAATGACACAATTCAACAAGATGCGTTTGTGAAACACAATGTCCCCCTATATGACGTTTGACTTTGTAGGATGACCTTGACCTTGTGAAGGATGACCTTGACCTTTCACCACTCAAAATGTGCAGCTCCATGAGATACACATGCATGCCAAATATCAAGTTGCTATATTAAATATTGCAAAAGTATTCATAAAATAAGCGATTTGGGCCACATATATTTGACCTCTGACCTTGAAGGATGACCTTGACTTTACACCACTCAAAATGTGCAGCTCCATGAGATGCACATGCATGCCAAATATCAAGTTGCTATCTTCAATATTGCAAAAGTATTTATAAAATAGGCGATTTGGGCCACATATATTTTACCTTTGACCTTGAAGGATGACCTTGACCTTTCACCACTCAAAATGTGCAGCTCCATGAGATACACATGCATGCCAAATATCAAGTTGCTATCTTCAATATTGCAAAAGTATTCATAAAATGAGCGATTTTGGTCATATATATTTGACCTCTGACCTTGAAGGATGACCTTGACCTTTCACCACTCAAAATGTGCAGCTTCGTGAGATACACATGCATGCCAAATATGAAGTTGCTATCTTCAATATAGCAAAAGTTATTGCAAAATGTTAAAGTTGGCGCAAACAGACCAACAGACAGACCAACAGACACACACCAACAGACAGGGCAAAAACAATATGTCCCCCACTACTATAGTGGGGGACATAAAAAGAGGTCGGAAAACGAATATTTCTAGTCGTCCGGAATATACTCTACGACAAGACGTGGACGAGCAATATAAGTGCCTGATATTTCTTACTATTTACCATTTCAAAAACTCTGTCGAAAACATCTTTTAATGTTGAATTCGATAAATAATATAATTTACGCCTCAAAAGAGATGCCATTTTTGTTACATGAAGTTGAATCATTTCATCAAAATGAATTAAAAATGCCGGCTACTTTACAACAAAGGGAGATTATCATGAAAAGTGTTGTGCACTGGGACGATTCGGTTGGACCACGGTACTGTATACGTTTGCGCTTAAAGCTAGCAACGTAAACAAGAACCAAACGCACATGAAATTCCAGTTTTAATATGATAATAGGTGCTACCTAATTTACGGGCAAAAGCTTAGATATTTGATTACAATATATTTTAATAACTATATGGAAATTATTGTGTACAAAACATTACAAGACAAGTACAAGTGATGCATCCAAAAAAGTTAATCTTATTTTTTGCTTGATTAAAAAAGTGTTATATATATATATGCGAATCTCAAAGATTTAATATCTTATGGTTTTGTTCTTTTTTAGCCTCTGAACTTCAAAGCTAGTCCAGTGGCTTTGCTTAGTGGATATGGCGTCCGCAATTGAAATATGTCATAAATTTAGGTATCTCAAAGGGTTTTAATTTCCTTATGCCAAATAGTGTCGCTTAGTTGAACTTATGTTGCCACTAAAAAAACTAGCCGTTTTGTAGCAATTCATAAATTACAGTCTAAACTGCATACACTTAGTTTTTTTATGTATAGTAATGATTTCAATGCAAACAAACAAAATGTTATCTCATCCATACTTTTTATACATTTTAATAACACATAAAACCAGCATGTCAGTTATTGTCTTTCTAGGCGTAGTCGCTAGCAGAAGCATGTAAAATATGTTAACATAATTATTTAGTACATATATAAAAGGTATATGGTAATGTATGGCGATTAAAAACACTTCAATCACTTATTTGCATGTATACAAATAATAACACAATAAAAAAACTAAAACGCAGTCATTAACTTGCAAGAATATTTACGTTCATGTACTAACAAAGTGACGTTATCATTTTAAAAACTGAAATCAATGGCTTATGTATCATAAAACATAAAAATACATGTATGAAAAACAAGTATAATACAGCACAGTATTCAGTTTGCTCAAAACAGAAGACGTTTGCCCGATGTCAAGAACAATGTACTTGTCAATGTAGATCGGTTTTATCATTTAAGTAGTATTTGATATTGATTTAAATATTTAACTTTTATTCGAAAGTGAGTACCTTTAGTTATGTTTAGCGGGTATCGAACCTCCGAACTTAATTGTCTATTTATCAAACATTGTAAAAAAGAATACCCCGTACAAATCAGGCTGGATTCACCAATGAGTTCTTAATTACAGCGACTCATGATCGACGCAACGTACAATGGGGTCGTGGTGAGAAATCACAAAACGTCATCAAACGCGCCTCACGGAATACGGAACTTTAAATAAGTTTGAGGTGAACTCCGAGGTTCGGCTTACAGACGCTATCATGGATAGCAAGCCCATTGGTCGCCTGGTACCGTAACTTCTGCAGAGACAACACGACTGGAACGCAAACCCTCGTGGTTGGAATTAGAGCTTAAAAGATTCGTGTATTAATCGGAGATAATGTGACTGATTAATAAATAAATATTAATATGTGTATTTTTAAGTTTTAATTATTCATATTTCATGTTATCTGTTTTACAACATTCGAAGAGGTTGTATTCTTTTTTTATATCAATTATAAGTATCGTCTACATCGTATTAGTTAGTAATCTCAGTACTTACTGTTCTTAAACGAATTATGACCTCGTAATCGTTAACACACACACCAGAAAACTGACTTATTTACTCGTTTATTTATGTGTCAGATAAAACACGCTGGTAATGCGGATACTTCGATAACAGATGGCACTTCGATAACAGAATACAACAAAAGCCACGCGCGAGAGATAAGTTCCTCAGTTTTATCAAAAGTTATGTCCTAAAGATTAGTTTTTGGGACAAGGCACATGATCGAGTTGATAAATGGTGCATCCCTTTATATCGGGAAGGAAAAAAAACACGGTAAAATGGTAGATCTGTGCCCCAAATATAGAAAGTTCGGTCGAAAAATAGCATAAACGGGGTAAACAGTAAACATTTCAACACAATAAAACTACTTAGGAATATTGCGTGAAATTGTTTACTATTCCAGCATGTGGAGTAATCAATTTGCTTCAAATTATGAAATTTTGATAGTATTCAATGAAATATAAACGAAGAAAGAGCATTTTTAAGGTGGTATTCATGAAGTTGCGGATACTTTGATTCCCGATAAGGACGCTTCGGATAACAGAGACTTTCAACAAATTGGGCACTCTGATAACCGAGTTTTATCTTCTACCAGAAATGCATTTATGAATATTATGGCTATTCTTACCAAACATTTTGAAGTACGAATCAATTTAAATTGTCAAGCGCGACACAGTGGGAATCTATGCATAACGTTATTACATACACATGTGAAATATAACCATTGGCGATGTTTGTTTTCAAAAATATCATTATTATTAATTTATACAATTAATATTATAAGAGCAATGTTTAAATGAGATTCAAATGCGTGTTTCTGGAGTAATATATTTCAAGTGACAACCGGAAAAAAATGTCTACATAATGAACTTGTTTTTGGTGGTTCAGAGAAATGAAAGTACAACGGATCATGTGTATTAACACGATTGTGTTTAATTTGAATTATAGCAGGTCTCTAGATAACGGGAGCAAAGGGATCCTGTTAAAAGCGGCAACTACACATTTGTTCGTCATAAAATCCTAGGTAAAGTAACACCATACTTGAATAAGATGCCAATACAAAACTGTCGCTACTTGCATAAAAACTGCGCATTAATTAATAAAGTATATACTGGTAAAAACTGATGAGAAAAGCGAATGAGAGTTAATAATGCAGTATGCATGTGTCTTCATGATTGTCACATCTTGTTTTGAAAATTAAAAATAAAAAACATGAAAAAAGCAGAAACAATACAAACAATCATGCTTAATTACATTTAAACCTTATCTCAGTAAAATCATATTGAGCTGACTAAGTGAAACATCAAACCAAAAAGTTATTAAAGGGGCCTTTTCCCCTTTTGGTAAATTGACATTTAAAAAAAAAATTGTTTCAGATTCGCAAATGTTCGTTGTAGCTATGATATTTTTTAGGAAACAGTAATACTGAACAGTTACCATGCTCTAAAATATCCATTATATGCATCTTTTAACGATTAAAAAAAACTTAAAATTATATTTTTTAAAGCGTTGCAAGGCGAAACGATTGAATAATTTGGAGAGATATGTTGCTGTCGTTATATTTTGTGATACTACGAGGATTGCTTATATAAAGTAAACAATACACCACTCATTGTACAAGCCAGGATGGCCAAGTGGTCTAAGTGATAGACTTTTGCTTCAGGAGTCAGTGGTTCGAGTCTAGTCGAGGGTAACTTTTTTTCTTTCTTTAATTTTATTATTATTCTTTTTTTACTGGAGTTTTTAAGATGTAATGTTTACATTTATCAATATAAAGCAGTTAATGACAAACTTAAATACATGGCAAAATCTGTTAAAAGGCCCCTTTAACGAAAATATTTATTGTTGTAATTTAAGTGTCGCATACTTATGCTTTAAATTTAGATATTTTATGAAATCTTGTGTGCGTCATTTGTGGAAAGAAACAAATAAAAAGTAACATTCATTAACTCCGATTCGCTCATCCTGTAATATATAATTATGTCATGTATATCCAAGTTCATATGCAGAATAAGTTGTGTTTATATTCATAAAAATGAAGGGTTTACACAACTTCGACACCACTTTCGTGTGATTTAATCGACCGCCTGTTCCATTATTGCTTATTTTTTAATTTACTGACATTGAGCCAAAACAAAAAGTTCCACTTGAATTTCGGACCTGCATCGCTGCGGATATTTATCTCTAAGTTACAGTTTTAGCAGAGTGATGTTTCATGATATGCTATCTAGTATACTAGTATTGTAAGTAAATGGCCTTAGTACCTTCATTAGGACATGATTATACATGCTTTAGATCAGCCGTTCCGCTACAAAGAATGTAATTTAAAATTGTTTAAGCTCGTGTACTACGCGAAAATCCATATGCTGGGTGACTCGAAAACTGGAAAATGTATGGTCATATAGACTGTACTCATCAGACATATCGAATTATTTTCACATTTATCTTTAATATTTATACAAAGTCATAATCATATTCCAAAGGAATAAATATATTTCGGTAATTCGTTTTTAATTTATGCCAATGCATACATTTTTATTTATCGCCTGCTTACTATAACAGTATTCCACAGCGAATTCCGCATTTCTGATTCACTAAATGTGTGTTATATCTGGTAAAAAGTGTCGAGTAATCTGGAATGCAAGTGCCATCGTCATTGAGTTGATCGGTAAAAGAAGTGTCCATGAAAATTTGGCATCCGACTCTTTTAACATTTGAATTCCTGAAATACGTTAGTAAACTAAAATGTAAAACGTTGTAACATTAATGGACATATTGATCTTTTATTTGGAATAGTTGGCACGCTCTTGATTTATTTCCAAGTATTTTTATTGTGTTGAAATACGTACTGATCATCTAAATCATGATGATTATCGCTGGAATTTTATCATTTTTTGTATAAAATCCAACGTTTTTCCACGAATTTCTTTCTTCGCAATTTGAAGTACCATACCATTAATCGACCAAGCAATGTTTCGTGTCTGAAAACCAAATAAACAAAACATACATGCAAAAAACTGAAGAACTCGCCGCTCGCGCGTGGCATTTGTTGTTCTCTGTTATCGAAGTGCCATCTGTTATCAAAGTATCCGCATACCCGGGGTGCAAAATGTAACTAAAATCAATTAGTAATCAATCCTTGCTAAAATGCGCATAAAATGATAAAGACATTTTTTCGGAAAAAATACTATTAATAGTGCAACGTAATCATGGTCTTTAAACTCAACTCAACTCTACATTTATTTGATGACTGGAGAAGGATTTCGTATTTTCAAGACGTCTGCAATTTTTATGCACAGGTGATATAAATAAGTGAAAACATCATTTTAAAGGAAAAATAATCAAATTATAACAAAAAATCATCTTCTCTGAAAAAAAGTTTTACTACCAAATATATATATAACAAGGTATTCAACTCGAAATGACCAGAAAACACGGTGCATCGCTTTGAACAGCCATAAATTTTGCAGCGATTTTCACGAACTTTGTCTTATTCAATGCAGAAATGAATTTCCTTTTTGGAAATGTGCATAATCTTGCAATATTTTAACAAATGCTGGGTCAAATTTTAAGAAAGAACACGATACACAACTTCACGTTATGAATGATGTTACATTTTGGCAACGTCTTTTGCTGCGCGGGTAGGTCGGCATACCAGGAGGAAACCAACACGTGTTTGGTAAGACGACTACCAACGAATATCACCGGGAGCGAAGATTGAAACCGAGTCACCGTGGCAACAAGCGCGTATACTAACCACTACGTACGCTAACTGGATAACAACACATGACATTATATGCTGAGATGTCCGCGCGTTTCCATTCGGGTGTCTACCACCTGAAGCCCATCGTCCGTTTCGCGTTCAAATCCTTTTTAAATACATATTGGCTTCAAATTTTGACCGAGCCTATCTATTTCTGGCGCCTAAAATATGATTTGACGATGAGAAATAGAAGACACAACTAAAAATATTATTGTAGGCAATAAGTTGGTTTTCAACTTTCCTTGGACAAATCTAACGTTGTCGTAATAAGTTTAAGACACCGGCATCATATCATCAGCACCATCAGTTTAATAAATAAATTCATCTTATAATTCGCACTGATAATTTTTCCCGCCAATATAGAATTACATCACCACTAGAGCAAGATACAAGGCATCGCCTTCGGACGTTTTATGACACATTCTAACCCGACTCGTTTTGTATCACTTGACAAACCAATCGTGATACATCGGCTATCTCGGATTCCTCCGTAAGATATGAAATAAATCGTCTGCTGATCCAGAGTGTTGACAAACTAGAGTCGGTGAAGGTTACATTCCACTAAATCATCCTTTATATCTCAATGGTCTATTTACAACATTTGTGTGCATTGCATCGGGGACTATAGGTCACAATATACTAAATAGTTTCCCTATATAATTCAATGTAAAAGCGCCATCTTTAAGCGAAAATAAATGCAACATTTTGCACATAGAGACCCCCATACCCATACCTTTTCTTAAAGGCCATTCTAAGCGGAGCCGATTTGTGCAATAAAAAGATATGTCATGTACGAACCAAGAAAGAACTTGTCAAAAGTCAAAATCGACTGTTTTTGCAACTTTTTTTCCGGCCGTTTTATAGTGAAATGTAACCTTTTTCAGTGCAATGTTTTCCTTTAGTCTCTATGGTAATCATATTTCAGGGATTTAGTAGTGAGCACATATCCATGCCCTACTACTTTCTCCAAAAGATAAAGACAGAACACTAGTTTTAAGTGCAAAGCATGGCTTCCAATCAACTATGATATTTTTTTAGAGAGTACAGCACTACATGAAACGGTTATTTAGTATACTGTAACCTATACGTTGAAAAAATGAACATTTTGGGTGCGTGTATTTAAGTACTGTGCTTTTGTCGAATTCACTGCATAATCCCTGGTTTCGGAGTGTCTGAGCACAAAGAACTCATGGTAAGCTCTATTTGAAAGTTTAGCTCGTTAAAACTCTAGGGGCCACATTGTTTCAAACAATCTTGACTATTTATCCGGATAATATATATGCTGAGTTTGAGTCAGTTTTACGTGTATCAAAAAACTAGGGAACCAGGTAAAATATTAGAAAAAACTTGTTACAACTACAATGCCCCAGATAAGCTGCGTATATGCGTCTTTCACCCTATTTAAATGTTTAAAAACGCAAAGAAATACAATATCATGCGTATTAAAAACGCAACCAAATAAACGTTTACGCAAATTTAACGCGTACGATACAATAGCTTCGATCGAAAATGCTTTTCTAGTTTTCGGTATGTTCTTTTTAAGTCTTAAGCATCAGTATCGTAACGCGGCGATGCTTTCATTCAGAAAGCGCCTGGACGACGGTGCAGGAAAACAGTCAAAGTTATTCAAAAGCTCTGCGGACTAGATTTTATAGTTAAATAAAGTGTCTGAACAAATCATTTACAACTCCATACATGTGTTTTCATTATGACTTAATCCGTCGCTCATTGTGCATGTATTTGTAAAGCGCCTGTACTTTCAGTTTCTATTACGATGCGAAATAAAAATGTCTAAGAGAGGTCGAAAGCAAGCTTTTTCCAACCAATATAGTAAGAGCCAATAAATGCAGAATCATTTGTCCTTATCGATTTTGTTATGTTTGACAGAAACAAAGATGTCAGTGAACATATGTTATAATTAAAATAAGATAAGGCAAGTGTATACTGGTAGTTCTTTGTCGTATAAAATAAAGAGAACATTACACTAAACAAAATTGTACCAAGAGTATGTATTCGTCACGATAGTTCATATCACACTACGGCACAATCAACTCCATTGATACAAATCTTGAAAACTTGACTGACGTAAGACTCTATAATCTTTTTATTTATGTTTAATATAGGATAGCTAGGATAAATGTCAAGCTAAATAGTGTAAGACATCTTTTGTTGTTGTAATTTCACGTAATTTCACGGCGTAATTTCATGTTTATCATGTTTTTCAACAATTTTGTTTAGTTCAAACTGAAAGGAAAAGAATTAACAGGAAAGTATAGGGCACATATAATAGCAGATAAGTGCTTAATTCGGGTAAGTTTAATTCGTTAGTGGCAAAATTCCAAGGTTGTTTGAAAACTCGACTACGGACGTCCGAAGCTGACTGACAACAATTCTCTTACTCACACTATTTCCAGATGAACAAAACGTGAAATAAATATAGATGATTTGAAAAAGCTTTGTAGAGGACAACTGTATGATTGCCCAACACATTACAAATCCTACTCTTTGGGTTTCAGAAAAAATATAGGTCTCATTAAATATATTAACCATTATCAATCATGTGACCTAAGGCGTGGCCAGTTTGTGTCCAGTAACATAATTAGAACAATCAAAGTACAGGACATCGAAGGTCTATCTGATGATACATACCAAATACCAAACATATGAAACTTAGGGTTGCAAATATCAATATAATATATATTACATATAATTTTTTATTTTTCAATATAAAACCTAGGCTCCTTGCAGTTTCAGAGATTGTGGTTTATAATTTTTGAATCTGCATATTTAGCGCTAATACCTATTATATTCAGCGAAGAGAACAATTTAAACAACATTTAAGGAAAGTTACTCAGTGGGGCTTTATTAAAATCTGCACAGGTAAAATTAAGGGAATATTTCGTTTAACTGTAAAGTTTGTGCACTTCCCACAACGACCAAAAAGCTATCCAACAAGCTCACCCTGTATATGAGCTAAAACAAGATAGCAGTGATCATATACAGTTATAAAACTGTTTGGCGTTTTATGCCCTCGGATCGAATGATCGGGGGTATATAGTTTTTGGCCTTTCTGTCTGTTTCATTGTATGTGTCTGTCTGTCATTGTATGTGTCCCAAAACTTTAACCTTGGCCATAACTTTTGCAATATTGATGGTAGCAACTTGATATTTAGCATGCATGTGTATCTCATGGAGCTGCACATTTTGAGTGCTGAAAGGTCAAGGTCACCCTTCAAGGTCAAAGGTTAAAAAAAATCAAAGCGGCGCATTAGGGGCATAGTGTTTCTGCCAAACACATCTCTTGTTTGGAAATGTTGTGTGTACCAAATCTCCAGTAACGCGTATTTTGGAGCACGGTGGTAAATAAAATAGACAATTAACGAATACATAAAATGTGCAATTTATATATGTGGCTTAATAAAACTAGTAAAAGAAAATTGTATTAATATTCAAAAGAACCCTTTTGTACAAAGATTTTTAATAATAGATTAAAAACGTGTACATATCTGTTTCGCAATAACTGATACTTATTCTTGACAATGACGTCAATAACACTTTTTACATTCAGATGTATAATTACATGGACCAAATCACTTAAGTAAATTATTGCAACACATCTCATTATGCACTCATTAACGTTCAATTAAACCACAATGTTCAAATGTTCACGTCTACTGGTATTTATATTATTGAGCCAGAAAGTGATTGCTTACTCCGACGTCAGACGTTCCTTCAGATTCTATCCGCTGTGCGTGTTTTGAAGACATATGAAGTTCCAGTTCATCCAACCGAATCAACTTATGAGTACAATATTTACATGAAAACGCTTCAATGTCATGAATTCTAGCCATGTGCCCAAACCAATTGACCCTCGTTGAAAAGTGTGTTTTACATATTGCGCATTGGAAACGCTTGATTTTGTTGTGCCGATCAATGTGGTCTTGAAATTTTTCGACAATAATCTTATCACAAATCGGGCATTTATTTATGAAAGAACTTCCATCTGCAAGGGCGATTTCTGCATGATTGTCACGCAAGTGTAGACTTCGAGTATAGAGTTTTTTAAATGTTGCGGGACAATACGCACATTTGAAATCATTTTTGCGGCTAGGCGGCCGTTTATAAAAATGGGTTTGTCTGTGGCTCCACAGTTTGATTTTACTGTTAACCTCGATTCCACACCTATCACAAAGATATCGATCATTTTGTGTGTGCAAGGATTCGTGTCTCTTAGGTAATCTTAGCGTTTTGCATTTCTTGTTACGATGCTGGCATTTGTAATGTTGAAAACGACACTGTTCGTGCTTTATTAAGTGACACCGATAACCATAGGATTTGTTGCAGAATTTACATGGGTGCGTTGTTTTGTTGTGCACTCGACTCACGTGACTGTTCAACAAATCCTTCGTTGTGAATGTTTTCATACAGATACATGTGTAGTACATTTCAATATCGCCTCTTGAACTTTTCTCCCACCGATTGGCACTTTAAATGTCAGAGTCCAGTTTAATTGCTCCTTTTTGGCTCTCTCCCGAGGCATCTTACTCTTTCCAGTTTTGTAAAACGATTTTTTTAAACGATGATACTCTTCGTGCCTTAGTAATTCATACATAAAACTAAACGTTTTGTCGCAGAATTTGCATTGATATTTTTTTTTTGTGTGCATTCGCAAAAAGTGCTGCTTCATATTATTCCTGTTGTTGAATATTTTAGAACAAATACAACATTTCACATGTGTTGCTTCAACTGTTTCCTCATCAATGTGCGGTTCTAATATTGATTCATTTGTTTCCGAATTTTCTGGAAGGCTTTCCGCCATGTGTTTTGTTACTAAACTGCTTGATGGAATTGACACTTTCCTGTAATGACAAATATCTCATCAGACTTCTTGAACGCCCATGAAAAGATATTCCGTCTGCAAATCTTTCCAAACTATATGGATCGAGATTAGATTTGCCGGACTAATACTATCTTAATTTATACATACTTTATACAAAGCCAGTGCGTATCTTTTCTAATTGGTTTACCTCAATTAACCTAATTTAATACATAAATCAACAATATATGGAATCTTATGATACATAGTTTCTTAAACATACTAACAAACTACGATCTGACTCAATGCATATTATAAATAAACAAACTCTGATTTAAAAAACAACAATATAATTTAGCCGTATTCAATTAGGGAATATTATGAGATCATATGAATAAATATATAAAAAGAAAGAATGAACACTGAATATAATTAGGCTATGACAACATAATTAACAAACAAATATGAACACTCTCTTATCTTAAATCCGTGTTAGCTCTCTTGAAACACATTCAATAATTTAAACAAATGAAATAGTGGGTACGCTCAAAATCCTGTTTTGTTAAATTCTGCAATACACTTTATTAGTAAACTTGAAAATTAAACAGACACAACTACATGTAATAACAAAAAAACTCCATAGGGCTAATTTTTTATCAAACACGTGACTTCTAGGGTCAATTTTTGATAAATGAGGAATTCATTTTTAATCTGGCGACTAATATCAGTTATATACTGCTCCAACTATGAACATTTTACGTCATGTATCTCTTTATGTCGACACCAGCTGTCATAAAAAACAATAGCTGGAAATTGCAGCTATATTCAAAACTCGTGCCCACTTTTGTGAGTCTAGTAAGTACCAGTAGCGCCCATTAGCACTTAAATCTCATGTGATCTACAAAGGTTTAGGAATTCTTTAAACGTTTTTTGAAATGTTAATTTTGTTCATGCTTCAAAGATTGTACCTGTTCACTATGGTGTAGGTCGCCTGCCCCTGTTCCGTCGGTCTTAGCTTTGTTTCTTGTACATTCAGAGAAACAAACACTTTGCAATCTGTTTATCTTAACATGTGACTCTGAAAAGCTTTCATGAACATCAGTTGTATCACTGTTCGGCTCACTGTTTCGGGTATCTGTTAGATCTTTGTGTGCGTTTTTAAATTGAGTACCTTTAAACAGAGAACACATAATGTCCTATTAATCACATGGCCGAATCTTCTGCACACACAGCAAAAGCACGAACATATAATAACACACTAAAGTTGGTTGCTGCAACTGGTCAATAACATAACTCTGCTACCCTGTTGTAAATAGGAAATTCTGTCAATTAATGGTGAAATATTTTGATCAAGTTTCAACAAAAACAGAAAAACAGTACATTCGAGATTGTTTTAAAGCCTTTGCGTTGACCTTGTTTTGACCTTACATTACCCAGTTACGAGCTCTGTCACATCATTACAATAAATCTTTTCGGCAAGTTGCATAAAGATTGGGCATACTAGTACATGTGACTTCTAGAGTACCAGTATTTACAAGTTTGACTAAAATTCGACTTACTAGCTAGTGATTTAATTTTAAATATATGTTAAACCAATGTTTTGAACATGTTTTATAAAGGTTTGGTCAATAGACACCACATTAGACAGAAAAAATATGTTAATGACGAAGCTACCTTATCAGGATGTTTAAATGTAACATCGTATAACAACTTTTACTTTTTTAATTAAATGGAATCTGTTAAGACCCTGTATAGCCATAAAGCCAGATAATTTGTCTGGCTGGAAAAAGTTTTTCCTTAATTCTTTTACTGTTCAACGTGTCAAAATGTTTCCAATGATTAAAAAAAACATTGCCTATGAATCAGATGGGTAATCATCATAATACACAGAGTACCTGTTATAAGAAAGTTATGATTGGTATTAACAACTGCATCTATATAAAACCACCTTTTAGATATGTGGTCTCTAAGAACCTTACCTTTGATCTCTTGACTCCAACATCAAAAGCTTTAGTTTATCACCAATCGGAATCCCCCTTTTTAAATATAAAAGCTATACAATAAGTCGTTCTCAATGCAATTAAGATACCTCGTGAGAGAGCAAGCTTATTAAGCCCAGAATAATGGACGGACAGGAAACGCAATATTAATATCTTACTTGAGTGTGAGACATTATGATTCACACAAAACAAACTAACTCCTTCATAAATGTATTTCCTTTTGCCAGTGACACTCACAACTAGCAAGATTGTTATAGTTAACTTTTAACTAGCGCTTTGCCGCAGACGTGACGTATACCCCCACATGCTGCATTGACACAGAATATTTTGCATGCTGCCTTACAAAACAAGAGAAGCTAATTTAACTCTTTCAGTGCTGGAACTGAATTTTGAAGGCCTTTGCAAACAGTTTTGATCCAGATGAGACGCCACAGAACGTCGCGTCTCATCAGGATCCAAACTGTTTGCTATTCTGATAGTATTCTTTGAAAACAAATGAAGACAATGCTAATTTTAAAAGTTCAGCAGACGACATTTTAGCAGATGACAAATTTCCCAGCATGCAAAGGGTTAAGGCGATTTTTAAGAAGTATTATGCCATTATCATTTATGGACATTTTGACCTTTGAACTCTTGAATTCTTCAGCATGACACGCTGCCCAATCAATGACTGTGAACAAAATAAATGTACAAAGTCATTTTAAAATCTGACAATGAATGACATAGTTATGGCCCAGACAAGTTCATGTATGGCCATTTTTGACTTTTGAACACCAAGTGTGACCTTGACCATGGAGATATCGACATAATTTTTTCGCATGACACACCGTCAAATGGTTGTGAACAAATGTACCGAGAAATTTTAAAACTCACAATAAATGACATAGTTATGGCCCGGAAAAGATCATTTATGGCCATTTTTGACCCTTTGAATTCAAAGTGTTACCTTGACCTTAGTGATATCGACGTCATTCTTTCGCATGACCTACCGTCCAATGATTGTGAACAAATTTACCGAGTAATTTTAAAATCTCGCAAGAGATGACATAGTTATGGCCCGGACAAGATCATTTATGGCCATTTTTGACCTTTGAACTCAAAGTGTGACCTTGACCTTGGAGATATCGACTTCATTCTTTCGCATGACACACCGGCCGATAATTGTGAATAAAAGTACTGAGTAATTTTAAAATCTCAAAATAAATGACATTGTTATGGCCCGGACAAAATCATTTATAGCCATGTTTGACCTTTGAACTCAAAGTGTGACCTTGATGTGTAGATATCGATGTTATTCTTTCGCATGACACACCGTCCAAATATGATAAAAAAATGTGCAAAATGATTACAAAATCTCACTATGAACAACATAGTTATGGCCCGGACAAGCTCATTTATGGCCATTTTTTACCTTTGAACTCAAAGTGTGACTTTGACCTTGGAGATATCGATGTTATTCTTTCGCATGACACACCGTACAATTATGGTGAACAAATGTGCCAAATGATGTTAAAATCTCACAATGAACGACATAGGAATCGCCTGGACAAGCTCATTTATAGCCATTTTTAACCTTTGAACTTAAAGTGTGACCTTGACCTTTGAAATATCGACGTAATTCTTTCGCATGACACACCGTCCAATTATGGTGAACAATTGTGCCAAATGACTTTAAAAGCTCACAATAAATGACAAAGTTATGGCCCGGACAAGCTCATTTATAGGCATTTTGACCATTGAACTCCAACTGTGACCTTGACCTTGGAGATATCGACGTACTTCTTTCGCATGACACACCGTCCCATTATGGTGAACAAATGTACCAAGTCATTTTAAAATCTAACGATAAATGACATAGTTATGGTCCGGACAAGCATTTTAACCTTTGAACTCCAATCTGACCTTGACCTTGGAGATATCGACGTACTGAATGTACCAAGTCATTTTAAAATCTAACATTAATGACATAGTTATGGTCCGGACAAACTTTCGGTTTAAAACGCACTTAATGACCCCGTGACCTAGTTTTGACCCGGCATGACCCATATTCAAACTTGACCTAGACGTCATCTAGATACAACTTCTGACCAAGTTTGTTGAAGATCGGATAAAATTTTGGGACAGACCGACCAACAGACCAACAGACAGACCAAAAAAGTGTCTCCTATATAGCGCCAATTACCAATGGTAATGGGGGTATAATTATCATTATTATGCAACATGTATTAACATTTGCTTGAAATTACGAGCTAACACAGTGCTCACTGTAATTAACCTCAAAGAAAAGTAAATCTATATACATGTACATAAAATACTCACAGTATGTTCTAAATTCTTTTCCAATATCTGGATTGTCAACAAGAAACTTGGCACCATGGCTGGTCCCACAGCAAATGACTTCTGCTGGTGATGATTTCTTTGCAAACATCACAAAACCATGCATACCATTTTTCTCAAAGAGTTTGCATCGAAGTGATGCATTGTGCAACAAACACTCTACATTATCTCCATTTTGTAACTGTTTGTTGCCGGTCAGTTTCTCACATGTCTGAGCTGCATGTCCATTTCTTTCATCTTCAATATCACCAATATTGTTGTGTTCATCTTTTATCTCAACTTGTGACTCTGACGTGCTTGAATTAACATCAGCTGTTTCACTGGTTATCTCACCATTGCAGGAATCTTTCTGAACAACTGTTGCAGTGTTAAATTGTATACCTAGAAAAATGAATTGATTGTTTAAGTCCTGTCCATTTTTTGCAATCATGAAAGTAAGCCAATGCTTAAAATGTAATTGATTACATCTTTTGGTATAATTTGAAGTATGCAATTTAATACCTGCACTTGACAAGTGTAAGGATATATAATAAAGAATGTAAGTAGAAAAAATCATCAAATGAAACTGATTGATGATCTCTAATAATGCGTTTTGTATTGGTAAATTCAACCAGATACATGGAAGTTGTACATAACACATTGTCTGGTCATGGGAGATTATATTCATAAGTGTTATGACGTTCTTAACAGCCTTTAATAAGATTACAGAGAGATGAATATATATCAAGGACAGGCAGACACACACATATTCCCACCTAAAACACACACAATTACTCTCTGACAGATATTCTTACTGCTATAAAATATGCCCAACTGTAAGTGCACAACAAAGTAAAAAAAATGCTTTATACTTTACACTGATAAATTTCCTAATTTCAACTGACTTATTCATTAACATAACAGTATTTATAGTAAAATGTTAGCACAGTAGTGTTGTGTCTCTCATTCATGTTGAAGCATTTTTCAAAGTGAGTTTTTTCAACTTATAATAATGTTGAAACTGCCACTTTGAATTAAAAACTACAATGTAACTTATACTAAACCATAAAACATTACAATAAAACTGAGCTTTGCAATTTGCAAAATCTTAATGATACATGAAGATCGATTGATTATAAAAGTATGAAAAATTAGTGAGTGCATATTATACTTTGCACAAGAACCATTCATAAGTTCGTCAAAAAAAAATATAAAAACACTTACAAAATCTACCAAATGCTTTTGCGATGTCTGGATTGTCGATGAGGAACTTTTTTAACAGTTTGGTTCCGCAGCTTGTAACATTATCTGGGGCTGCCTTCACAACAAACATCAAAAAACAGTGCACATCACTGGCTTCAAACAGCTTGCACTAAAAAAAGAAGTACCCAATTGAAATTAGCCTCTCATCTCATTCCATGTAACCAGACATTAAACTTTCCAAAAAGACCAATGGACAAATATGTTTTAAGGAAAACTATTTCAATTGGTACGTCAGTCAATGTGGATCCTAAAAAAACATTATAGTTGGTTAGGTGTTTCATAAAACCTCACTGCAAAGATTTTTACTTATGTACTGATATATCATTTCGACAAAATATAATTGTTCAGAGAATTATGAAGTATTAGGTCAACAAATGTAGCAAAACCTGGACCTTGCCCATTGAGCAAAGGAAAACACCGCATAAATATAAACTATTGAGGCCTGAAATGAAGGCACTAAACACCAATTCAGAAAATATGTATTTGCACATTGACAATATAATATTATGCATATTTAATTATGAAAGTTAAATATTTCAGATGTATTGAATAACTAATCATTTAATTTTACTTTATTAACCTATTGAGAAAATAAGTCTCCATTTAACTGTAACAACAATTTGCAAATAATGGCCATCACAGTCCACAGATTTAAAGATCATAGAAAACATGAAACTTGGGACAAAGATATGTCTTCTTAAATGCTCTGAGCTTTTCTGAGTTCATATGTACAGCTCAGAGTTTCCCTAATAAAACTGAATTCCACGTCAAAAAAAAAGTATCAAGTTTGCCTATACAATCAAATTCAATCAACCTAATACATTGTAACAAACGCAATACCTATTCACATTGACATCAATTTGCGTGTTTTTTGTGAATAAATGCTCAAAACCAACAGTTGATAAAAACATTATCAAACCAAAAACCGGAGTTTTGAATTGACGATTAAATATTTCTTACGGAGGTGTTGGAGATAGTTGGTGTAGCACGCTTGGTTGATCAGACACAAGATCTATCTTGCCTAGAATGCCAGAGATAGTCCATGTACACATAAGCATATTTTCAAATTTGAAATACTGGGTGTTTTCAATTACAAAACAGGTATTCATTTTGGTGAACCGTTGACGTGTTTGAAACTTTGAATTATAACATTATTCTGTGAGCGCACTGCATCAAGTAAGTTGTTTTAATTTGAGAATTAATGATGTATTAAAGGGGTCATCCAACAGATTTTGGCATGTATTGAATTTGAAGCATGTTATTAAATGCTATATATTGATAAATTTAAACATTTGACCAAAAAATCTCAAGTAAAAAAAAAGAATACAATTCAAAAAAAGGAAAAAAAGTAACCCGCAACATAGCTCAAACCACTGACCCCTGGAGTCCTGGAGTAAAAAGTCTCCCGCCTAGACCACTCGACCATCCATGCTCATGCTAAGAGCGGATGTATTTTTTACGTATATAAACAATCCTCGTAGTTTCCCAAAATATAACTACAACAACAGAACTTTCAAAATTATTCAATCATTTTACGTCGCACAACGCTTTAAAATTTTCAGTTTTTCAAATTGTCAAAAGATGCATATAATGGATATTTAAGAGCATGGTAAATGGTCAGTATTACTATTTCCTCAAAAATATCAAAACAAAAATGAAAATTTGCGAATCTGAAACAACTGTTTTTAATTCTGTCAATTGACCAATCTGTTTGTGTTTATTCAATAAATTAATTTCATGCCAGAAAATAGTTAATATTGCTCATTTTACCAATAAAAAGCCACATGGAATCCCAGCGGCAGAGATTCCAGGAAAAATCTTGTTACCAGTTACTAATTCCTAGCGACCCAGAGGGTCAATTGCAAGGAGTTGGATTATTGCAACTTGCTGTCAGAAATGATATCATATTAAAGCATTCATACTCAAGAAGACTGTGACAGCTCTGGCAACCCTTTGGGTTACCAAACTGAGGGTTGAATAATGGCAGATACCCCAGTCATTTGCTCAAAACAAAGGCAAAAGGGATATATTTTTATTTCTCCAGTAAAATTACCTGAATATCCCCCTCTCAATGTAATTTTTACTTGAAAACCAAATGGCTAAAGATGCGCAAATGGGGCTCTTCAGGTGCAGTAACCATCATCAGAGGTGATGAAGAGAGGCATATGTGGAGGGATCAGTGCAATCAAATAAGCCATTGAATTCAATATATTAATGATTAATATGCGAGTTCAGTCTTTGGTCTTATTGGTACTTGATATATTGTTATTCAATAAATATTTTTTACTTGTTAAGTGACACAAGACCAAAGACTGAACTTAGTAGGAATAATGACGGGACGTCATTTTCCAGACGGGGGTAGTATGAGACGGGGTTTCTATTTTAACAGTTAGTAAAATGTAACCTTCACAAAGAATTTACATGTCAGTAGATGTGGAATAAGACTGCGCAAGCGTATATGTCCAGTGATTTTTTTGCTAAAAATTACAGCCGATTTTTGGCTGCTTCCCAATTGCAAAAATCAACGTTTTTCCCCAAAAAGCTGACCAAGAATTCCCAAAAAAGCCCAATTTCAAAAAAAAAAATATTTACTTTTTTTTTAAGAAAGAAGTCTCTTATGACTTTTGATTTCTTGATTCTAGATCTCAACTTTTTATTTAAACATCCTACAAAATATATAACTTCAATTAAGTCCTGTTTGTCAATAAATAATTCCCAAATTTGCCACTTTTATCAATTAAAACAATCACAATTTGGCAACACTCCTTTTCTCAAAATGGCTAGAAAAACCCTGAACATGCACTTTAAAACAATTTTAATTCTGTTACTTATAGTCATATGTATGCTATAGTCTGGTTGAGTCGTGGGTAATTTTGATAAAGTTGTTACATCACAAATATTTTATAAAAATATGACTGACTATGAATCATTATGAAAATAATAATTAACCTTTCTTGTTTAAGATTTGTTGCTTTTTTCCATATGTTTATCGTCTTTTATCATCAAAATAATCGACTGTGTTGATAGTGTAATACTACCATCATGAAAATAAGCTTCCGGTTGATTCGTGGGTTCTGATTGGCGGCCAGAATTTCAAGATTTGCATACTATAAATTGCCTTTAAACTGACCTTGCAGGACAGGTTAATTTCTTGTGAAAAAATATCAACAGACGATGAAGCATGGTAAATACTTCTAAATAAACATTTTTGTGTTATTTTGAAACACAATATGAACACTACATAAATGAGGAAATATTTCATACCGACCTATCAAGTTATGATGAATTACACTATAAACTAGTTTTTAGGGCTGTCACGATTCACCGGTATACCGGTATATCGCGGTGCATGTCGTGAAAAAAATCGCACCGCGGTACGGCCTTGCCGCACCGGTTTTTTTAATATTATTATATTAGCACAGATATAAATACATTACATAGTTATTTTGATATAGATATCATTTTGAAAAATGTAGAAGCGGTTCAAAAGGGCTAAATAAATAATCCGTTAATATCCAGGTCAAGCAAGCGCTTCCACTTGTAGATGTTTAACTTCCACGTTTAAAATACGGCGATGTATGGGTCCGTACCTTTTTTGGAATTAGGGACAGATTTCCTTTGCAAATAAGTTCATAATTATCCAAAAGATGTTTATTTTATTTCTTATTTTTTTTTCTTTAGTATATCGATCGTTCAAAGCATGGCACTTCCGAATCATGTTATCTTAAGATTCTGAAAGTCGAGGAAGAGTCAGAACGCTACGGATTTTCAATACTGGGCCCGCTGACTCCGCATTTTGAACATGCCCTTGAAGCGTTCAATTTACACAGATCGTAGTCACAGCTATTGTAAACAACATGGCGGACATTTTAGAAAAAGACGCGAACAATAACAATGACTACTTCTATCAAGTTTATTACAGTTTCTTTTACAGTTTCTAGTCATACTATGATACCAGTGTTTTCTGATTATTGAGTTTAATAAAGTTTGTAAAACTTGTAATTCTGCTGTTTTCTTCACAGATACATATTCTGTAAAATATCGCGGTACGTACCGCGATACAGTGTTGCCGTACCACGATATACCGCGGTACGCTCACGGCGTATCGTGACAGCCCTACTTGTTTTTGACACATTTTTGATCAGAAAAAATGGTGACCGTGTCAAAACATTTTTCCGCAACGAACTGCATCATATGCGAACATTCTATCGCAAGATTTCAGGCGATTTCTATACCCACGAATCAAACATAACCCACGACTCAACCAGTAACAACCATATAATGCTTTATTTTTCCCAATTTCATGGTTTATCGCACTAGCCACTATTTTTCCCAATATAATGGTTTATCACGCTAATTTTCCCAATTCAAATGGCACAGGCTGTAACAAATAAAAGCAAAAAAATCACTGATGTCATGCGCGATATTTGCGCTGAACGATTCAAGATTTCAAAGCAGCAAGACGTGCTGACTTTCTTTATTTGTCTCATTTTTTATTAATAAGTGAAGCAGCAGCAGCCAGTTTGTAGCAGTATTTATGCAGCAATGTTAGAAGGGCCAACCCTTAAACACCACTGAGAGAGGTAGAGCAAAAGGGAGAAAGGCAATCAAATCCATAGTTTGGTTGTGAACCTTAGCTAGGTCTGGAACCATATCTCATTTGTAAATCACATGTGTTACCTTGTGAACATAAAACTGTAAAAAGACCACCAGTCTTTGTTACCCCCTGACCCCAAGAAAGACATTTGTTTTATAGGTATTTGCATATGTCAATTGTTAGCTGAAAGAAAACAGAAAACGGTATATGTACTCCTGACAATCCATACTATTTACCAGTTCGAAAACTCTGTCCAATACATCTTTTAACGTTGAATTTAACAAAAAAGGCTTTTTACGCCTCGGGCGGTATGGCATTTTTGTTAAATAAAGTAGTTTCGAGCATTATTTACTTTTTTCAAAGTCAGCAAATTTACAAGAAAGGGAGGCAACATTATTAGTAGGGCTGTCACGATACGCCGTGAGCGTACCGCGGTATATCGTGGTACGGCAACACTGTATCGCGGTACGTACCGCGATATTTTACAGAATATGTATCTGTGAAGAAAACAGCAGAATTACAAGTTTTACAAACTTTATTAAACTCAATAATCAGAAAACACTGGTATCATAGTATGACTAGAAACTGTAAAAGAAACTGTAATAAACTTGATAGAAGTAGTCATTGTTATTGTTCGCGTCTTTTTCTAAAATGTCCGCCATGTTGTTTACAATAGCTGTGACTACGATCTGTGTAAATTGAACGCTTCAAGGGCATGTTCAAAATGCGGAGTCAGCGGGCCCAGTATTGAAAATCCGTAGCGTTCTGACTCTTCCTCGACTTTCAGAATCTTAAGATAACATGATTCGGAAGTGCCATGCTTTGAACGATCGATATACTAAAGAAAAAAAAATAAGAAATAAAATAAACATCTTTTGGATAATTATGAACTTATTTGCAAAGGAAATCTGTCCCTAATTCCAAAAAAGGTACGGACCCATACATCGCCGTATTTTAAACGTGAAAGTTAAACATCTACAAGTGGAAGCGCTTGCTTGACCTGGATATTAACGGATTATTTATTTAGCCCTTTTGAACCGCTTCTACATTTTTCAAAATGATATCTATATCAAAATAACTATGTAATGTATTTATATCTGTGCTAATATAATAATATTAAAAAAACCGGTGCGGCAAGGCCGTACCGCGGTGCGATTTTTTTCACGACATGCACCGCGATATACCGGTATACCGGTGAATCGTGACAGCCCTAATTATTAGGTATATGTTAGCGATTTGAGCCTAGCGCACGCGACAAAACGCGCATTTATAAATTACAAGATAAGTATTGATGCAAAGCATCAAAGGGCGTCGGGAATTTCATTGTAAAAGGCACTCAATAAAGTTACATGGAACGATTTTTTTCTACTGTAAATATTAATATATTGGCCGATTATTTTAAACAAAATAGAAAAAGATACTGGTATAACCATTATCTATGATTTTGTGTTATAACCCCCAAATAACCATTATCTATGATTTTGTGTTGTAACCACCAAATATTTCATAGTTCATTTTATTTACATTGGTTTCCTTTTTTTACTGGCATCCGTGTGCAGTTTTCATTAATGGAACATAACTGTGTAGGTTTTAAAAAATATGCTTCATCTTGTAAGCGTATATTTCATATTTTTCTCAACTTCAAGGGGAGATGATTCTGAACTTATTCTTACGTTGCTCATTTACGATAGGGGTTGAGTACTCATTGATATGAAAACACTGTAAAAGTTTTAATGTGTTTACGACCCCCCCCCCCCCGCCCCCACCCTCTCACACATATATTTCATGGGCATAATATAAACAAAAAATGGTAACAATAAAAGAGCATATTTGTTTAAACTAAAAATGTCTACATCAAAACAAAAAGTTAACATAGAACACAAATAAAATAAGTTGATTTTACTGCGGCTCGAACCTTGGGCCTCTCACATGTGAAGCGAGCGTGTAACCACTACACTACGGAACCGCTTGAAAAATCACCTTCTAACTAATATATTAATAAGCTATTAATAGTCGGTTTAAATGTAAACCCGGAAGTTTAAACGCTGGATAGTGAGCGGGGTTAAAGGTCCATACCAAAGGGTCCATACCACTGACAAGATAAGGGTCAGGCCTGCGGCCTTCTATATGTGGTTCTTAAAAAAACCTGTAGGAGGACTTGATAGTAATGAGACTGGGGTGCTGTGATGGTGCTTCTCATTGATAAGCGGCTGCTTCGTTTGCCAAGACTTATTATTACAATTAATAAAACGTGTCGCGCTTCGCGCTCTATAGCGCCTTTATTAGTAACTAGGTTGTTGCTAGGATAGTGGAACAAAGAAGTTTTGTTTTTATACAATACCAGAAAGTTTCACCGGTTCGCGTATTTGCCCAGTCCCTGTGATCTTTTATTATTGCCCAGTCCCTGTGATCAGCTATTTATTTAAACAATTAGCTTTGCATTATTGGCAATAAATGTTCTAGTAAATGTAATACGCACAAATGCAGTACTTATTTACACTAATTTCCAAAAAAAAATCAGCTTTGTGCACGATATCTGACAACAAAAATATATACATTGATCCGTAAAATAACTTCTCCTCCCATAAGCGAAAAAAAAAGTATTGCATACTAGTCGCCGCACTTCAGTGCGACGCCAATAAATTAAATATGAAACGTATATGAATATTACAATAGTAAAACAATACCTGAAGAAATCCATACAGTTGTTGCATACATGAAGAACTGTTGCTCTACAGTGAAAAAATGAATTTGATCACTAAGTAATATATTATACAAACACCTACGCTGACGCGAAATTGTAGGTGTGGAGCACACTTTTGTTTTTTATCGGTTCTCATGCAATGTCAAGTCCATCTGAACCCACGTACTCACGAAAGGAACATGAACACCTGGCGTTAGTAGATGTGTATTGAATTAATGCAAATGCTTTCTTCTGGATATCTGACTTCGAAACAAATAGAAACAGACTGTTGTCCTAGAAGGAACCATGCCAAACAATGTACCTTTAACCTGCGCAGCCCCACTGTCTTGGTGCTCATCTAATTTCTAATAACTACAAGGGACGTTGCTTATGATATAAAATATCACTATAAGATTTTTTTGCAGCATTATCTGCACAATTATCAAAAACACATCCGACACCCATAACCGCCAGCTAAATATTGAAGCTGCTCGTCGATGGGAGCAGGACTAGTTAATGAAATTCCACCCTAGAAATGCAGCATCATCAGCATTACCCAAAAAAGAAATCCTAACATTATCTCTCATTAACTACATGATCACATCCTTGAAAAAGTAAATAACGCCATATATATAGTTCTAACACTCCAAAGTAGCATCAAATGGGATAAATATATTAACTCAATCACAAATAATTCAAACCAGGCAATAGGATTTCTTCGCCGAAGCTTAAAAATTAGGTCATCAAAAGTTAAAGATCGTGCAAACAAAGCAATATTTAGGCCTATATTAGAACCCCCCCCCCCCCCCCCACCACTCCTCCCCTATAACTGGCTGGGACCCACATACAATAGCTAAAATAAATCAACTGGAAAAAGTACAAAGACGTGCAACCAGACGTAACAAACAGATATCACAACACAAGCTTAGTAACTTATATTACAGACACCATGAATTAGCCCACTCTTGAAACACACATAACAAAATTCGGTCTCATCATTCTATATAAAATTATCCAACATGTTGTTGCCATCACTCCTCCTGATAATTTCATTATTCCGGTCGACATCCGATCCAGACTCAACAGTAACCATTGCTTTAGGATAATACAGACCTCAAAAGACTCAGAACAGTGGATTTGTATCATTAAACGTGTGATTTCTTTGATGGATTTCCTTAATCGCAAAACACTAGGACGCGGTATAAGGAATTACTCTCATTATAAAGCTTCTGAATTTTCATTGTGACAATTGTTAAGTCTAATGCGATAGTGAGTACCGTTTGTTACTTTCGTTAAGCGGGTATCTAACCTGCTATTTTGCTTGTTAATTTAACAAGTACATTTATTACCCTGTTAAAATCCGACTGGTGTCGCCAATTGCGTTCTTAATTATGCCGATTATCGATCGATGCTAGAAAGGAGTCGTGGTGAGAATGCAGATTGTGTGACCAACAGCAGCTCAAGACGCGGACCACAGTACTTTAAATACGATTTGTTATGAACTCCGAGGTTCTACTTAGGGATAGTAAGCTAGATAGCAAGCTCTGTGGTCACCTAGTGCCCTAACGGCTGCAAGAACGCAAACACTAGTCTTTGAAATCAGCGCTGTAAAGATTCGTTAAAAAATCAGACATACTATTAACTAATTAATCAAACAATCATGACGAAATGTGAAATGTTGGCTCCAATTGAAGGCATTAAAACGACTAAATATTAATTAAGTTGTACATCGCACTATTGTGAATTTGAATTCGTTGGTTGGTTGTAAGTGTTATCTACAAGACAACATATTAGTTTGTAATTTCGCTACTTATTTTCCTTAAATTAAGTATGAGCCCACGCCAGTAAACAGACAATGAATTGCTCGTTAATTAATGTTTCAAATAAAATGTTACTAAAATAAATGAGAATCAACCATGAATGCATATACAATCATGGAAACCAATTATTGGGAAAATATAATAAAATTAACTAATCAAAGAACGAAGAAATGTAGTTATAATATAATATGTTCTTTAGACTGTACGCATCTGTACACATTTTTGTTACGAAATAAGGTTTCGGTATTTTCAAGGTACGTACAACATTTATTGAAGAACATTTCCCATCGTCACGTCATGGCTCTCGTCGTTATGATAATTTGATAATTTCACAAAATGAATAATAAGCCAATCACTACCAAATACAATTTGAGGGGCGCACAAAAATGTTCTTTATGGACCGCGGGAGAATATACGGCAAAATACTGCACCCTAAACACGTCGAGTCACAAACAGACGTAACTACGGAATAATATGAGTATTTCGAAGTTTATTCCGCACTTGAGGCTGTATTATGTGTGCAACAGGAGTGTGTCCCATCACACCTACATACTGAATTTACGAAAGTCGCGAAAATTTGGAAGACGTTTGAATTAAAGCTGCAACTTCTAGCTATGTATTTTTATAATTAATTAGTTTCCATTTTGGTGAGGTCTTGTGCGGTGCGGGCAAGCTGGAGTACCTGGACGAAACCCTACATATCCGGCTACCAACCCAGCTCACATGCGCCGGGAGCGGGGACTGAACACGGGTCGCTGTTTACCAAACAGCCATCCATGACGTTTTTAATGCTATGTCAGCGCGTTTACTACTTGGCGTCCACCTACCCAAACCCACACTGCTCGACGTTCATCGGCCGCCTTTTCAACGTTCATGTAATTTTTTTAATAGAAATGGGCTTCAAATGTTATCCGTAACCTATTTATTTCTGATGCTTATCATTCTATACATATATGGTGACGTCACTACGTTATTGTCAGTAAGACCGGCGCGCTTGATCCAGATACACCTTTAAGACTAAACATACCATATGCAAAAATGATCATCCGAGAAAATCATGCTGGAATCATATTCCATTAATGTACACGGATCCGTACCGTCAACTCGGACTTGCATACACAAGCATGATTCCGACGAGATTGTCCCTAATATTAAATTTTCACTATGCATCCTACAGAGACTGTTGCGCCGGAATGATTATAGAAATTTGTATGTAGGTCCGTCCGGATAACCAGGACTTTCGTACCCTATTTCGGTACGATCCCGGCCCAAATTTTCCCCGATGGCCATTTCTCATAATGCAACCTATGAAGCAGAGGCGTCGGAGCTAGGGCGGCGGACGCCGCCCAAATATTTTCGGCAAAAAAAATAATTTCGTCAAAGACCTTTTTTCATTTGTTTATTATTTCAATACCCGTATATTTGAAAATATCTTTACCATAAAGCAAGGTTTTCAGGCTTTCGCGGTTATGACACGTGTATTGTTGATTGTTATCACCCGTCCGCTGTAATGTACGTGTCAATTATGTTGTTAATTGATCGCTCTCTTTTATAACGATAATCCCTTTACGCCAAGTCGCAAATGAATTTGTCCAGTATAAGGAAACACGGATGTCTACATTTGGAAAATTTAAAGTGTGATGACCTTTTGGTACCTATATGGTTGCCGGCTAGTGTTCAGTATTCAATTTAAAAATGACCTTGTGATACCTGTATGGTTGCCGTTCAATGTGAAAATAAAAAATTATATAGAAAAAGTACCATAATGTATTGCGATAGCGTTAACATTTAATTGTCCTGTGATATTATAGTTGTATGTTTCATGCGAAATAGTTATATTTTTACTGTACATACATGTATCAAAATACATCAAATAAAACTTATTACTAGCATCTTAATTTGACCTTTAGCAGTTTAATCAGTATTGACGTTGCATGATCCCTATTGTTGTGTCGCCTGCTACAAAGTACAAACTGCGACATATAGGGATCACTTCTCCATCGTCTGTCTGTCTGTCACAAAATTGTGTCACTCAGAATATGCCTGCAATAGACGTGTATAAGGTCAGGTATCAGGCATAAAAACGCACCAGAATGCACCAGTTGATTCTAAAATTTGAAAAAAAAATCCGGGGGAAGCCCGGACCCCACCAACGGGAGGGGGATATCCCCTCCCATACCCACCCCCTCCGCCGCCCCAATGTCAATTTGCTTCCGACGCCCCTGTGAAGGCTACATACAAAATATGCAAAATGGCCATCGTGAGATATCGCGCCGGAATGGCAAACGCGGTTTGTAAATATTCTTTGCAAACTGAATGAATATCAAATAAATATGTGAATATGTACCAGCGCCAAAGTGACCGTCAGATCATAAATCGTCTGTCCATTGCTTCTGTTAGTAGTGATTGGAACATAATAAACATCTGCCACAAAACACTCTCCTCAGACTTTTCACAATCATCTTTTGCTAATAAATTGTTAGTTCTTTTCAATGTCGCTTTTCCAACATAAGCTTTCCTCTTTAAAATGGCATATAATAATGTAAATTAAAACGGCTTTTGGATTTTTTTCTTCCGATATATTTTGTTCAAAATCAACTTGTGCTCTGCTTCAGGTGTATCAATTAATTTTGAATGGACATTTTTTAAGACACTGGTTTTATAAAGATTACCATACTGATCCTGTCTCGTTAAGATTGATTTTTTAACATGTTTCTTCTAGAGTGGTTACACGCTTTTTCTAAAATTTGATTTCATAAATGTGGTTGCAAGAGTGATATGATTCTTACATGTGGTTCCTAGAGTGGTACGAGTGTTTTTCTATATTTTTTTACCTAGTGAGCTAGGTTTTCGACGAACATGACCCAGATAAAACTTGGCCTAGATATTGTCATGATAAACATCTGAGCAAGTTTATCAAGATTCTGTAAGATTTTGCAAGTTCGCCGTGGCGTAACGGATAGGGGGAGCGTTCCTCCCCAAAGACACCAAATACTGGTTATGCGCCCAGGAAACGGACTCGAGAGCGTTTATATAAGCCTGAGGCTTTCGATGCAATCGAGCTAAAATAAAAAGGTTTAAACTGTTCTATTATTACATTTTTTACTATGAAATAGACTATAGCCATCACTATTTATATTGTGAAACAGACTACGGCTCCCGCCAACGTTAACCCTATACCCTGTTTTCTGATGCCGCACTTCTATATTAAACGTCTAAGCAGCAGCACGTGTTGTTATTAACATTAGTTAATGCTCATTGGAGTTGACGTTTATATATGTCACAAACACAATAGTGTCATAAATATAAAACATGGTGTCAGAACGGAATTATGTACCTATGAAAAATCGGATAACTTAAAACGAGTAAACTTATTTGTAAACCTACTGACAATTACAAAATGGCTCTATCTGGAATAACACCACCAGTTATGGACTGGGACAGTTCAAACCTACCATCCACGTGGGAGATACCCAGCACAGAGGGAAGTTCAGTAAAAAGTCGATCAAGACCAACCATCGTATAGGAGAGCACAGCAAACAGCCCCTAATCGTGGAAATGGACGGGATCGACGGTGCGAGCGCTGCGGCAACCCGCCGCACAAAGAACGGACACAGTGCCCCGCATAGGGAGAGACATGCAAAAGGTGTCACAAGAAAAACCATTGGAGACGAATGTGTAAATCAAAATACGTTTACGATGTCGATAATAGTGACAGTGACAGTGAAATTACACAGGACGATGATTCGTGTGATTCGTGGATACAACCCTAATCCATAGATACGGTAAGTCAACGACAATCGTCCGCCCACTCCTCTGCTCCCAATAAGGCATTCGTAAACTTAAGCATCGGTCCCAATTTTCAGAACATACAATTCAAAATTGATACCGGGTCAAGCGTAAACACAATCTCTCAAAAACATTCCGAATCGCTCAATATCAAAGCCCCATTAAAAGCCTCTGACACAAGACTTACTTCCTACTCAGGCGATAACATACATGTATTAGGCAAAATAAATCTCAAATGCAAATACCGAGCATCAGAGACGCAGGCTACATTTTACATTGTGAATAACGCACAGCCCCTGATGGGTTTACAGACTTCGCTTGATTTAGGTCTGTTGAAATTAACATACGAGGTCAATGAACAAACGGACAGTCCTATCACTAAGGAATATGTCATGTCTGAATACGGCGAACTGTTTAAAGATATCGGAACTCTCCCGGGCAAAAGTAAATTGCACATTCGCGAAGATGCGATTCCGGTGGTAACGCCACCAAGATGCATACCGGAAGCCTTAAAATCTCGCCTCAAGTCCGAAATTGAGGAAATGGTCAAAGACGAAATTATAAGGCCTGTATCGGAACCGACAGACTGGGTCAATCCAATCGTGGTTGTTGAAAAACCCAGTGGCAAATTACGGATCTGCCTAGATCCAAAACAGCTCAATAACGCGATACGACGTCCGCATTATGCAACGTCTACACTTGAAGACGTTGTCGCAAAATTGTCAGGCGCAACGTGTTTTAGCTTACTTGATTTAACACACGCATACTGGAGTGTGGAACTAGACAAGGAATCGTCGTACCTTACCACATTTGCAACACCGTTTGGAAGGTACCGCTACTTGCGCCTTCCGTACGGAATTTCTGCTTCTAGCGACATATTTTGTCAAAAAGTTAACGAAATATTTGAGGGAATCCCAGGTATTCACCCGCTCGTTGACGACATTCTAGTCTGGGGTCGCACCCCCAAGGAAAATGATCAAAAATTGACAGAGGTATTGATACGAGCACGCAAATGCGGTATCAAATTCAACCCTTTAAAATGCACAATCGGGGTAAAGTCAGTGCCATTCTTTGGTCACGTGAATACTGACACCGAATTACAAGCTGACCCGAAGAAAATTGAGGCAATCTCGAAATTGCCGACCCCAGACAGCCGCGAAAAGGTCGAAACCATGCTAGGGCTCGTTAATTACATGGCAAAATTTGTGCCAAACTTAGCCGAGGTCACCGCACCCATATGGAGCCTCCTTCAGAAAGAGGTAGAGTTCCTGTGGGACGCCCCACAGGAAATAGCCCTGTCAAAGGTTAAAAACATCATCACCCAGTCGCCAGTTCTATGGTATTATGACCCGAACAAACCCCTGATACTGGAAACAGACGCGAGCAAATATGGGTTAGGCTGCCGTCTTATGCAAGACGAGAGACCAATTGCGCTTGCCAGCAAATCATTAATGGACACGGAAATTGGTTACGCAGTCATTGAAAAAGAACTTCTCGCGATTCTTTTGGGTTGAAACGATTTCATCAATTCACGTACGGTAGAGAAGTAATCGTTCACTGTGATCACAAGCCAATTTCGTCAATAATGAAAAAAACACTGGCTGCTGCACCGCCGCGACTATCAAGAATACTTCTTGCAATGTCCAAATACCAGGTCAATGTACAGCACGTACCCGGCAAAAAAATCCCTGTGAGTGACTGCTTGTCAAGACACGCGTTGCCAGACACATGTCCCGAAAAAAAATTAAAAATTAGAGTTGACGTTTATATAAGTCACAAACACAATAGTGTCATAAATATAAAACATAAACTAAGATTCTAAAAGAAATGTGACTTCTAGAATGGTAACAATTTTATATCAAGATTTTATCTCATGATAGCAGTCACATGATCAATGACGCAACAATGCCGTCACGAAATTCTTGAGGTCATCATAGATCGTTCTCGACTTATTCACTCCAGAGTCGAAGCCGTTTTTTAAACGTGGGAACATTAACATGTCAAATTTAGAAGAAAAACTCAGCAGATTGATAGAACGCGTGGACTGTCTTTTAGACGAGATCAAAAGCTCGAAAGTCGACAGCGCAGAAGTGCGCACTTTGGATGGTGTAATGTGCCTCCCAATGCGGGCCACGTTGGCACTGGCATTCCGCTCTACACACCGGGCGCTGCTAGATTAGGAAGTCGGATTTGAAAGGAAACTTTCAGGCTTTGAGGGATACTCTAAGCAAGGTGAAGCTTCCGGTAGAAGTTAGATTAAATGATTGCTAAAACTTTATTTTATGATGCATGCGACCGAGATTCCAACATTACCAAGATATTTTCAATATAATGATTTCAACCGAGTTTCACCAATATTTAGTTATAAAAATGTTATCTAAGGTGGTGTCATATTTTTTCTAAGATTTTACCTAGATTCGAACTTGGCTTATATATTGTCGACATAAACATTCGGACAGCTTTTCATCAAGATTAACCCCCGCTCTCTCAGAGCTGCGACTTTACGACGATCATCCCGATCAAGCCACGATCTGAAGGTTTGGATCGGAGTGGATCGAGGTCGATCGGTGTCTAAATCGAGCAATTTGGCTCTTTGTGGTTTCTTGTTGGCCACGTTCCCGCTACGCTTGTTTTGAGAATGTTCAAAATAAGCGTGGCGAGAGTGTAGAGCTCTCCGATCATAAAGACTCTATCGCGATCATACTGCGCTTATGAAGACTCCACTACGTTGAATCTAGCGATTTGGCACGATCGGCCCGTTTTCGGCCACGCGTTGATCGTAGTAGAAGCGGCGTCTTTGTGTGAACGAGGGGGGGGGGGGGGGGGGGGGGGGGGGGGGGGTGTTGTCATAAATGTTGCTTCTATTGTGGTAATACAACATTAGATTTGAGCCATACATACAAATGTGATAAACAAGGGACAAAATTGTCACAAAACCAGGTTTTCAATGTGAAAAAAATCTGATAAAGGGAGAAAACTCAAACTGAACTTTTGAAATGAACAAATAAAATTAACCCCCTTTGTAAGTTTGTTTTTAAAAAAAATCTATTTTTAGTCGTGGCGACCTTGACATTGGAGATATTGACGTGATTCTTTCGTGCGACACACCGTCCCATGATGGTGAACAAATGTGCCAAATGATTTTAAAATCTCACAATGAATGACATAGTTATGGCCAGGACAAGCTCATTTATGGCCATTTTTGACCTTTGAACTCAAAGTGTGACCTTGACCTTGGAGATATCGACGTAATTATTTCGCGCGACACACCGTCCAATGATGGTGAACAAATGTGCCAAATGATTTTAAAATCTGACAATGAACGACATAGTTATGGCCCGGACAAGCTTGTTCCGCCTGCCCGCCAGCCAGCCCGCCAGCCAGCCAGCCCGCCCGCATTCGCCAATCTAATTACCAGTTTTTTCCTTTGGAAAACCTGGTTAACAAAAGTAGCATTTTTTAAACTTCAAATTGCTCCATGAGTCAGATACATAGAAACAGGCTAAAGCTAATGAACATACTCAATGTGAGCCATAACATAGATGCAGGCAACCTAAGATTCAGTCGATTGTATGTATTGTATGGAGTGACATCATTACTGGTAGTTGTTAAAGGGACGTTTTCACAGATTTCGGCATGTATTGCAGTTTGTCATTAAATGCTTTATATTGATAAATGTAATCACTGAATCTTAAAAGCTTCAGTAAAAAAAAACAAGAATAAAATTTAAGAAAGAAAAAAGTAACCCTCAACTGGGCTCGAACCACTGACCCCTGAAGTAAAAGTCTAATTCTTAGACCTCTCGGCCATCAGTGCTCATGCAATGAGTGTTGTATTTTATTCTTTATATAAGCAATCCGCATAGGGTCACAAAATAAAACAACAACAACAAAACTCTCCAAATTATTCAATCATTTCACGGTGCAACACTTTTCCAGGCGTTGAATCGTCAAAAGATGCATATAATTTATATTTTTGAGCATGGTAAATATACAGTAATACTGTTTCCTTATTAATATCATAACTATAACGAAAATGTGTGAATCCGACACATTTTTGTTTAATTTTGTCAATTTACCAGAACATGAAAAGGTCCCTTTAAATGTTAAGCTTAATTAGAATGATATTAAATATATAACGTCACGCGTGTGCTGTAATTAAGTCATTTGACTATATACATTAATATTACAAACCTTTACACAACGACAATGCAGGGACCTATACAAACAAACAATACAACATTATGGAGATTTACAACTCTCCTTGACTACATATGTTCATTTTGAATGTGGTCGATGTTGCCATGCATGCAATGACCCATCTGTTGCCATGGACACAACAATCTGCTTCCCTGGCAACCACATGTGTTTTACCACACTGATGTCTTCTGATTGGCTGCTAGAGTTCATCATGTGGCCATCGTGAACAAATTCTGTCTTCACTGACTGACAGGTCCGACTTCCTTGAGACTTTGGAACTTTGTAGACATAAACATTGCCATTGAAGCCTGTAATTATATATTTCTGAATCTGAATTATACCAGTAAATGCTAAGTTTTTAAAAATCGATATTTCATGCATTCATGCATTTGATTTTTCATTTATCATTTTTAGTAACAATATTTTTTCAATTAGAGCAAAAAAAAATCATCCATAACAAGATTTCCAACATACAAATCAATAGTTAAATAATAAATGGTCCCTTCCTGTGATACAATTTATTCAAATGTATTGACTGATTTTCAAAAAAAAGTTTGAATACACTTTATTTCAGTAATTCCTTTATCAGTAGACATCTTCAATCAAGGTCTATGAACTTTTTCCACATAATGTTTGATATGAATTATGATTACTTTATTCAAAATATTGGATTAACAAAATCAATATTTTTCTACATGTACCTGATAAGGAAAACTGCTTGCCATCACCTCTGCACTGAAAACAAACACAAAACTGTTCATTTTGCTAAACTAACTGATAAAACCACAATTGTGTACAGAATATGGTGCCCTTGCACTGGGCTGTTAAGGATTCAATCCCCACAAATGAAGAATTCTAAAATTCAAGTACTGGTTCTTTCCATGTAATGGACTTGAAGAGTTTTTCTCATAACCCATAGCCTTCAATATAAACTAGTTTGATGAAATTGGTTTGAATACAACAAATTCATTTATAAAGTTGGACATCTGGTTCTTAGAGACTTTTGTATTTTTATTTCAGTGTTTCAAAGTACGTTTTAGTTGTCTGCTCCAGATAGTAATTGTTCTTTATCTAAATCAAACAAACTTTGCTTAATTACAGCATTTTAGTTTGATATATAACAGATAACTGTATAGTTATTTCTACAGATCTGATCTAAATTCAACACTTAACAGCTTCCTGCAGAGATGCTAAACCCCGCAACTTTGTGGCAGTGTAGCCAAACTGCTCTGCAAATGCTCTGCAAAAACTACAGAAAACTTCAATATATTGTAAAATAAAAATGAAGTAAGTACCTGAATACAGAATTGCTTAGCCATATGGATGTTTTTCAATATTTGTTCTGAATCACATATGTCAATCTGCATCCAATTTTCAAAGTCCCCGGCACTGACACAAAACACGTCATATTCCGTTGAAGCGAGCATTACAAGATTGCCACTGTCTGCGTTTGCCATCCTCCAAAGAGTGTTACTATTTCTGGATTGCCAAGCACAAACAGCAGTTTGAGGGGAACGGGTGTCATATTTAAACAGGTTGCCGCTAGAAGTGCAACACAGAAGTGTTGAACAATCAATCATGTACAAGTCACTGATTCTGTGTGTCTGATCCCCAGGCTTATCTATAAAAAAAAATCTAATATAAATCAAACAAGAAACTGTTGGAGACGGGTGATGCTCCCCAAAGGTTTTCTTTGTCACAATATTGCACTATGTATTCAGATAAAAGGAAACGTCTTGAGGGCACAGTAGTTGGGGGGACAAGAATTTTTTTATATAAAATTTCAAAGGGCCATAACTCTGTGAAAAATCATCCAACCAGAACCCGCTGATTATACATGTATGCACATCTCCTCTTGGTAGTGAAGCTTCGGACCATAAAGTTTAATTGAATTCTGGTCATTAGTTGCTGAGAAATAGCCCGGACAAGAATTGCACTATATGTACAGTTAATGGAAAACTTCAAAGGGCCATAACTCTGTGAAAAATCATCTGACCAGAACCCGCTGAGAATGTGCACATCTCCTCTTGGTAGTGAAGCTTCCCATAAAGTTTCATTGAATTCCGGTCATTAGTTGCTGAGAAATAGCTCGGACAAGAACTGCACTATATGTACAATTAATAGAAAATTTCAAAGGGTCATAACTCTGTGAAAAATCATCTGACCAGAACCCGCTGATAATATGCACATCTCTTGGTAGTGAAGTTTCCCATAAAGTTTCATTGAATTCAGGTCATTAGTTGCTGAGAAATAGCCCGGACAAGAATTGCACTATATGTACAGTTAATGGAAAATTTCAAAGGGCCATAACTCTGTTAAAAATCATCAGACCAGAACCCCCTGATAATATGCACATCTCCTCTTGGTAGTGAAGCTTTCCATAAAGTTTCATTGAATTCCGGTCATTAGTTGCTGAGAAATAGCCCGGACAAAAATTGTGCACGGACGGAAGGACGGACGGACGAAGCGGCAACTATATGCTCCCCCAAAATAAATTTTGGGGAAGCATAATAAACGGAAACTTACGTTAGTAAGAATTGTTACTAATTTGTACAATGTATACATGCATTGTTATTTAACAAGAGCTGTTGGAGGACAGTGCACTGTTGGGGAGAAGCAAGCTCGTCTTTTCTTGTTCTTGTCAGTGTTTCTTGCTTCTTTCTATAACAAGCTGTTTGAATAGTAAGTAAATTAATTAGCTATGTAGTTGTTGAGTATGTTTTTCATTTGCACAATACCCCATAAAACATTCAAAACCTTAATTTTAAAAGGAAAACATGTTACTACATTTGCTTACAGTTGGCTGTTAAACTTGACAAAAATTTGGCTGTTAAACTTGACACAAACTGCCCCATATGTGAACAAAATGAAGTTGTAGCATGTATCTATGCTTGCATCACAATAGCTCTATCATTCTTAAGAAATTTATCAGAAATGATTTTTATTTGTGAGCGTTAGCTCACAAATAATGCAGACACAATTTTGCAAATCAGTATGCCTTAGCTACGGTAGGAACCGTAACTCGTGACTGCCTGTGTGGATAACTCCATTAAATTTAAGCAGACAACGAATCTGCCTGTTCTCACTGGTTCACTACATAGTGTGTATTTAACAGCTCGTAAGACAACGTTGGTCAGTCTAGAGTTTATAATTGAAATCTGTACAAATTGGCTGCTTTCAGGGAAAACGGGGCTTAATGCATGTCAAATAAGATTAGCATGTGCACACTGATTAGCTGTATCAATGATTTGAAAAAAAACACACATCTCGAACTGTGTTTTAAGACACACTCTTTATAAATTTGAATGGGTTGTGGTCATTACAAACTTGCGATATAAAAAGCTATAACATAATTTTGAAAACTGAGTTGCGTCTAAGATTATACAACAGCGAACAAATTTAGTGCCTTCAGCGCTTTGATTATATATAAAGTAACAGTGACACTGACCTTCATCGGTGTGTATCATAACATTTGCAATCCATGGAAATAAATGTATTGAGTTTCATTACAATTGCTTAAGTTAAGTAATTGAGCAAAAAAAACATTCTTAAATATCTACAGTGAATCTTAACCACAAACATCTCATTATAAATCTGGATATCTGACATTGTGTGTATTTAATTGAAAACCATTTACCAGTAACTGTATCTATATTTAGTAACCTTGACCCATTCTGCAATCTTAAATGAAGTTTTGGTGGAATACCTCTATGTATGAAGTTGAATTACAATAGCTCAAGTTGTTTTTTTTACTTACTAAGCAAAACAATTTGTTCTGTTTGTAGTAACATAGAAATTAACATTGACCTCATGCATGCTATATTCATTTTTGAGCTATTGAGCAAAATCATTTTACTTAAAGGGGCCTTTTCACAGATTTTCGCATGTATTGAAGTTTGTCATTAAATGCTTTATATTGGTAAATGTTAACATTTGATCTAAAAAGCTCCAATAGAAAATCAAGAATAAAATAAACAAGAGCTGTGTTCATGAAACACAATGCCCCCTACTGCACCGCTTTGAAGCCATATATTTGACCTTCAACCCTGAAGGATGACCTTGACCTTTAACCACTCAAAATGTGCAGCTCCATGAGATACACATGCGTGCCAAATATCGAGTTGCTATCTTCCATATTGCAAAATTTGACCTTGACCTTAAAGGATGACCTTGACCTTTCACCACTCAAACTGTGCAGCTCCATGAGATCATATGATTGCCAAATATCAAGATGCTATCTTCAATATTGCAATATTTGACCTTTGACCTTGACGGATGACCTTGACCTTTCACCACTCAAAATGTGCAGGTCCATGAGATACACATGCATGCCAAATATCAAGTTGCTATCTTCAATATTGAAAAATTTTGACCTTTGACCTTGACCTTGAAGGATGACCTTGACTTTGACATTTAACCACTCAAAATGTGCAGCTCCATGATATACGCATGCATGCCAAATATCGAGTTGCTATCTTCAATATTCAAAATTTGACGTTTGACCTTGAAGGATGACTTTGACCCTTCACCACTCAAAATGTGCAGCTCCATGAGATATGCATGAATGCCAAATATTGAGTTGCTATTTTCAATATTGCAATATTTGACCTTGACCTTGAAGGATGACCTTGACCTTTCACCACTCAAAATGTGCAGCTCCATGAGATACACATGCATGCCATATATCAAGTTGCTATCTTCAATATTGCAAAAGTTATGGGCAATGTTAAAGTTTTTGGACAGACGGACAGACTGACTGACAGTTCAAAAACTAGATGCCACCCTTCCGGGCCATAAAAAAAGTTATGGCGAATGTTAGTTTTCGGACGGACGGATGCCGTATATTTGACCTTGAAGGATGACCTTGACCTTTTACCTTTCAAAATGTGCAGCTCCATGAGATACACATGCATGCCAAATATCAACTTGCTATCTTCAATATTGAAAAAGTAATGGCCAATGTTAAAGTTTTTGGACGGACGGACAGACGCCATATATTTGACATATGACTTTGAAGGATGACCTTCACCTTCACCTTTCACCACTCAAAATGTGCAGCTCCATGAGATGCACATGCGTGCCAAATATCAAGTTGCTATCTTCAATATCGAAAAAGTTATGACCATTAAAGTTTTCGGACGGACGGACAGACTGAAATACTGACTGACTGACAGATCAAATGCCTACCGGGGGCATACAAAATGTAAACCTCAACAGGGCTCGAACCACTGACCCCTGGAGTCCTGGAGTAAAAGTCTACTACTTAGACCACTCGGCCATCCGTGCTCATAAAATGATGGATGTATTTTATACTTTATATAAGCAATCCTCGAAGTTCCACAAAATATAATGACAACAACAGAACTCTCCAAATAATTCAATCCTTTTGAGTTGTAACGCTTGATAATTTTCAGGTTTTTCAATCGTCAAAAGATGCATATTATGGCTATTTAAGAGCATGATAAATGTTAAGTATTACTGTTTCCTCACAAATATCATAACAAAAACGAAATATTTGCGAATCTGAAACAAATTTTATTTTTTTGGTCAATTTATCAAAAAGTGAAAAGACCCCTTTAACCTGAACTTGATCCCACAAAGCCCAAATGGAATCCAAAGTTGTCTGCATGATTGTCAGAAATTAATGTATGAAGTTTCATTACAATATCTCATTTTTTCATCAAGAAATCCATTTTGCTTTTATAAGAAATACCGTAAAACGATGTGTATCAGGTGCATTTGTGTATAACGCGCATCTACTTTTTAAAGCAAAAAAGTCGGGTAAAAAAGATTTTAAAGCAAAAAAAATCAGGGAGAAAATTCCGTACCATAGGCTAACTGAAAATTGTTTTATTCACATTGCCGATCTCACACGTTCTTTTCGAGCATCTATGCAATAAAGATGGTAAGGTTACATTACACAAATATTTGTGACCTTGACCCCACCAATCCCAAAGCGGGTGAAACCATGGTACAAGGCATCTTCATATAAACTTTGATGAAAATGTCAAACATAAGTTTGATGCTCTTTGACCTATCTATTAAGCTTACAGGGACACATTTAAGGTGGAAACAGCCCTAGATTATAACAAATGTTAAGCTTGAGTTACCAAACTCGATAAGCATATAGGGTCATTTCGATATACAGAATAAATGGTTTGAATTTAATCCCTGATGCCCTTCCTGTCTATATAGTGCACATGTAAATACTTTAAAATAAAAAAAATAAATAAGTAATTAAACAAGGTCTGTTTGTAAAACATGCATGCCCCCCATATGGGCTGTCAGTTGTAGTGGCAGCCATTGTGTGAATACGTTTTTTGTCACTGTGACCTTGACCTTTGACCTAGTGACAAGAAAATCAATAGGGGTTATCTGCCAGTCATGATCAATGTACCTATGAAGTTTCATTATCCTAGGCCTAATTATTTTTGAGTTATCATCAAGAAACCATTTTACTGTTTTGAGTCACTGTGACCTTGACCTTAGACCTAGTGACCTGAAAATTATTAGGGGTCATCTGCCAGTCATGATCGATGTACCTATGAAGTTTCATGATCCTAGGTGTAAGCATTCTTGAGTTATCATCTGGAAACCATTTTACTATTTCGAGTCACTGTGACCTTGACCTTTGACCTAGTGACCTGAAAATCAATAGGGGTCATCTGCCAGTCATGATCAATGTACCTATGAAGTTTCATGATCATAGGCCTAAGCGTTCTTAAGTTATCATCCGGAAACCATCTGGTGGATGGACAGACCGACCGACGGACCGACATGTGCAAAACAATATACCCCCTCTTCTTCAAAGGGGGCATAATAATAAATAAACAAAAAAAAAGAGTACAATGGACCCTTTTTTCCACAAATTTTAACTAGAGTTACAAACTCAGCCTATGGTACCATTTAAATAAGGGAAATACATGTCTTAAGTTTGAATGAAATCCTTCAAGCCATTCCTCAAAAACAAGAGGGCCATGGTGGCCCTGTATCGCTCCACTGTTTTTATGCGAAAAAAGCGTGCCATGCGCATGGGTTGAAATGTACTCAAGTACGTGACTTTCTCTTTCTATCCCTCGTCCCACTGGGCGCTTAAAGTAGGGTGAGCATTTTTATATATGGAAAACGTTACTACGGTGTTAACAAAACAGACTAAAAAGCCCGGGAATTGTCGCACAGGTCCTTTGCTTATAACGTAGGTACATTTATCTCTCCAAAAGATATTGTCCTTCTTTCTATTTCACATATTTTTAGATGCTGAAGATCAAATCTACGCATGTTCTACAAGATTAATGAAAGTTCCTTCATTCAATCATGAATCTTTTTCCAAAATTCCAAAAAGTGTTTGTAGGTTTCAAAGTTTCTGTTACTTATATAGTTCATGACATATGCAAAATACCTAATGACGTAGATCACCTGAACTTTACTTCATTCTTGAGGCATTGGTGAGTGTAGCAGGATTGTTAACGTGGTGAAGATATTGTATATTGTACAAAGAAGATATTTGCCTGAAGAAACATAAATTTACGAGTTTTTCAGGTTCATGAGGTGCCGAAAGGCAGTAGGAATGATAACTTTGTAGAGGTTGTTTATTAAACAAAGTAAATGTTTATGAGACAAAAAGTTGAATTATAATTCATCAAGATGTTGCGATCATGGCAACACTACTTGCATATGGAGTGAGGTTTAAAGAGATATAATGACAAACAATTAGCTTGACCTTACTTTCCTTTACTTTTTCCATCTGATGTTTGTTACCTGTCATGTTTGTTTTTAAAAAATTCTAGGATTGCCATATATTGAAATAAGGTATCTGACCAATTCTCTGATTGGTTGCTAGTAGCAGCAGTCATGTTATAAACAAGGGGATTGTTCATGGCATCGGTATAATATACTTTTAATAGATACATCTTTTTTAAGTTGGATTCTCCTGACTTTTTTGCTACTGAATATTAAAATCACTTAATTTCAATGTAACAATTTGTTGTTAAGTTTATCTTGAACAAATATTTTATGCAATCTGTTTATAAATCATAAAATGATGTCATTCAAAAAAAAATTGATAAATATAATAAAACAAGAATTTTGAGAATGTTAACATAAAAGAATAATACTAACCATTTGGTGAAAACAAACAAAACAATACAATTTTTTTTATAAAATGTTATATACAAACAAGGTTAATGGACTTTATATAACCAAACACACTTGAGTGTTCTTCTTGTGTTAATGATGTATTAAACTGAGTTAAATTAATATATTTAATTTGTTTACCTTTCAATATCTTGCACTTCACATCTTTAGTTCAATGCTATTTCAATTAACTGAACAGCGTGACAAACATAATAAAGCAGAATATGCATATGAATCTGATTATACACACATATATATCAAATCATGTTTGTCTATTTCCATGTTCGAAAGTTCCTCTTCTAAATTGTTTTACTTCGCGAGTAGACTTAACTCCAATTTGCAAACACTGGTTTCCGTGACACAAATTCACTGTGCACATTTCTAAACAAAATCTTTTTCGTTGACAAACACATTCCATTATTCCTATCAAACTATATGATGTCAGTCGTTAATTCGATTGCTTTTTGTCATTTCAATAATCTAAATTTTCACTTCACAACGGCGCCATTTGCATACGAAATACCAAACACATTTTAAGAAACCGATTTTAACAGGAAGATTGGGAAACGACAGCCAATTATATCGCTTGTTTTAAAAATGCTTAGGCAGAATCTACCAGTGTAAAATGCAGAGAGATTTCGCGGGCCGCGGATATATCAAGCGTATGTTCATTTTTGTGACCCCCGGGGAAGGGTCAAATTTGACCCAAGGGCCATAATTTGAACAAACTAAGTAAATAACTATTAGATGTCACTACATACCGAATGTGGTAGCCCTAGGCCCTACAGTTATGGACAAGAAGATTTTTAAAGTTTGCACAAAATAGGCTTTATATAAGCATATGTTCAATTTTGTGACCCCCGGGGCAGGGTGAAATTTGACCCCAGGGGAATAATTTGAATAAAATTGGTAGAGGACTATGAGATGTCACTACATACCAAATTTGATAGCCCTAGGCCCAATGATTATGGACGAGAAGATTTTTAAATTTTACACAAAATAGGCCTTATATAAGCAAATTTTCAATTTTGTGACCCCCGCGGCAGGGTCAAATTTGACCCCAGGGGCATAATTTGAATTTTTTTTAAAGAGGTTCACCCCAGGAACATTCCTGAGAAATTTCATCAGAATTGGACCAGTACTTTAGGAGAAGAAGATGTTTAAAGAAAAAGTTAACGCACGGACGCACCCGTGCCTGACGGACACAGGACCATGACATAAGCCCCGCTGGCCTCTGGCCAGTGGAGCTAACTAGCTTAATGAAAAACTTCAACCTTGCTCTGATTCCAAGGTGAGGACAAGTAGAAAGGCTTGCCTAATCTTCCAAAAGTCAAGCTTAAAATGGCTGATTAATAGATGTCAAGTCCCATCATCCAATAGTGTAAGGAAACTTTACTTTTAATATTATCAAATGTATACAAGACATAGTTTATTCACAATGATATATATCAAAAAGATAATTTAAAGTATAGCACAGCAACTATATCAGTAGCACAGCACATTTTTAAGTAGTACTGTACATTATACATTCATCTTAGTAGTGTGTGTAAGGTTACCTGGTAACACAATTTCTTGCACATTCTTGCACATTTCAACATCAGCAATGACAACGAGGTCTGACGAAGCTCCAAAAGCAACAGACTGTCCGCAGACATTTGAGATCTTGGATGACCCAGCAATGCTATCCCCTGTGCTATGCAGGGAGGGGCATACAGACTTGTCTTGGAGTGGTTGTATAAGGTTGGTTGTATCGTTGCCTAGCTCCCACAGTTGTATGGCAGAAGTGTCACTGGTTGAAACCAAACACCTCCTGGAAAGAATAGATTTACCATAGGACTCATATAGTCTATACTTTGCTTTTATAATTGGATTGTTTGTTCATTTCTTAGAGACTTTTGTTGAGCCTGCTTGTGGTAAGCTGCATTCAGGAGTCACAATTTTCTAGAGTATATGCCTGCGTTTCTCCACTTGGTCATATATGATCTGTTTTTAAATGAATAACCTACCAAAAATGTTCACCAGTATAAGGCAATGTGTTGCATATAACAAATGTATCCCTACTTCAAAGATCAAGATCAAAATTAGAAGTCATGCGTGAAATTCGACCATAAAACAGCTTCTTCACATTGTTACTTTATCTTCATCATGCAATTTCAATATAACTTGCCACAATACACAACATGAGGTGAAAGCGTTTGGCATGTGATATTTTTCTCTGTACGTAAAGTTCAAAATTCAAACTTAAATGTAAAAGGGGCCTTTTCACGTTTTGGTAAATTGAAAAAAAATAAAAAACAATGTTTCAGATTCGCAAATTTTCGTTGTAGTTATAATATTTGTGAGGAAACAATAATACTAAAAATTTACCATGCTCCAAAATATCCATTACATGCATCTTTTTACGATTTAAAAACCTGAAAATTATGACTTGTTGCAACGCGAAACTATTGAAAAATTTGGAGAGTTCTGTTGTTGTCGGTATATTTTGTGATACTAAGAGGATTGCTTATATAGAGTATAAAATACACCACTCTTTGTATGAGCACGTAAAGCTGAGTGGTCAAAGCGATAGATATTTAATCCAGGGGTCAGTGGTTTGAGCCCAGTTGAAGGTTACTTTTTTTTCTTTCTTTAATTTTATTCTTGTTGTTTTTTAACTGGAGCTTTTTAGATCCAATGTTTACCTTTATCAATATAAAGCATACATGTATTATGACAAAATTCAATATATCCCTCAGTACCTTTGTCAATTATCATTAATTAAATGAGCTAACTAAACTGTATAAATAGCTAACTAACTTAAAAGTCAAGGTCACATTTAAGTGGTTAAGGTCAAATTTGCACATACAACAGCATGATAAACTTTAAAATTTTTATTGGTTATGAATTAAAACAAACTAAGCATAAATGTCCTAAGCATAAAGGTCAAGGTCACACTTAGAGGTCAAAGTTCAAAATCAGCCTTCAAACAGCTTGTCAAGACTGTAACGTCATTAATCATATGCCATTTTAAAATACCTTCCACAAATGTCCACCATGTGGAAAAGGTCTAGGTCACACTATAGTGTATTTGATTTATATAAATTAATTACAAGCATTATTGACAATTTACTGGACTTGTTGTAGACTGGCACTAAGTTCTCAGTATTCAACAGTATTTAAGGCAAATAACAACAGTCAGTTAACCTACTCCAATTTGTCCTTGGAAATTTGGTATACCAATACTAAGCATAATACATTTTTGCAATTATTTTGCAAGTAACTAAAAACACTGCCATATTTAATAAGAAATAGTTTTATAACTGCCCTTGAAGTTATTTTACAAACAAGCCTAACACAAGTTACGCGCCTTGGCTGGGATTTGAACCCATGACCTTCAGAGTTGTATTCTAGCACTCTATAGACTGAACTAGCGAAAAAATTGTCCTAAAACTAAGCACAACAACCAAATTAATTTCAATGTTAAGTATAAATATTTATAAAATTTTCTTAGAACAATTTACCTGGTACGTGGAATGTGTCTCAGACAGTCGATCATGATGGCTGAAAAACCTCCTGAGCGCACATGGAAGTCACATCCCTTCTTGAGTGACTGCAGCATGAATACATGTCAAAGAATGGAATAAGTAACAGCTTATAAACTGACAACACTACATGTTTTACTACATGGCAAGTTATCAACATGCAAATAATAGCTTGTCAAGTGACAAAACAAATTAAATAAATAGTAGTGTTATGTCTTAATGGTTCTAAACAACAAAAAATATGTCACAGACACTGATTGTCCCACAACAAGTTTCTTAACATAGACATATCCACTATTTATTCTACAGTAGACAGGGCCACAGGGTGGAAAAGGGTGGAAAAACAGACAAAGGGCCATAATCTTGTCACATTTCATCAAAATACTCAATAAAAAAATGGTCACAACCAAAATTCCTTTCCTTGCAATCATCTACACATTAAGATTATTCAACTATAAAAGTTTGATCCACATCCAACAATTATTTAAAGGAGGGTTGAAAACCAAAGTGTTAGAATAAATACAACAAGAGATGAGTTTGTCAGAAACACAATGCCCCCTATTGCGCCGCTTTCAAATAAAATTTCAATATATCATTTATCAATGTTAAAGTTTTCAGGCAGGCAGGCAGACAGGCAGACAGACAGACAGACAGTTCAACTGCTTTATGCCACCCTACCGGGGGCATACTAAAATCTAATTTATTGTGCATTTGCTGAATCTAAATAAGAAATAAGTAAACTTTGGATTTTCAAAACAAACTCACATTTTCATTATCAGTGATTTTATCTGGTAGATGGAGTTCCATCAATTCAAACTTGTCTTTGAAAGCAGTCTCCGTAGCAACCAACAGGCCTGAAATATTTAAAATCACTGAATTTGTTAAATCACACTAAATAGTATATATTGAATAGCAGTGGTTTATATTATTATTTAACTTTGAAAATAATTACATTTAATATAATGGTTTGTAAATAAACACAGTAACCCAGCCAGAAAAATCACCGACCACCATGGGGATCGAACCCGGGACCTCTCGGTTCCAAATCAGGCAGACACTATACCGTGCTGCTATTAAAGCTAGTTCATATAGCAAGGCAGTATAAGTTCTCCTTATACCGAACCCTGCTACATACACCCCCCTGCAATTGTGAAATTCTTCCACAGGAGACAGACGTCTGAACCACATGGTGGGTTTTTTACGTTGGGCGCCAATGTAACCCAGCCAGAAAAATTCCCAACCACCATGGGGATCAAACCCGGGACCTCTTGGTTCCAAATCAGGCAGACACTCTACCGCGTCGCTATAAAAGCTAGCTCATAAAGCAAGGCAGTATAAGTTCTCTTACATCGCACGCTGCTACAACACTATTTATTCATATGTATTAGTATTGTAATTGTTACAATTATTATTATCATCATTATTATTTATATTATTCTCATTATTGTTCTTGTTGTTGTTTTATTACTTAAATTATTATACTTACCCTTGCCATCAACCCAATCTGCTGCTGTTACCGTGTGCTTAATATCAAACATGGATAGTCTGTCATACCTGTAATGACAGAACATTCTTTTCACATATGTATATATATATATATATATATATATATATATATATATATATATATATATATATATATATATATATATATATATATATATATATATATATATATATATATATATATATATACTCTACAATATTGGTTGTATGTAACCTTGCTGCACCTTTTATCTTTATCATTATTGTCGTGTTGCGCACAAAATTGTGTAAACTAAAATAAATGTTTCATACAAAAATGAAAGAAATTATATTAATTTACCTGCGAATTGAATCGAACAACCAGTCGTCGTATTCCATCTTGCACTAAGCTAAGTAGAGTTTGTATTCTAGACCGTTCACTAAATGAGATTTACAGTTGAAAATGTTAGTCCAAATAATTAGACGTAATCTACCGATGTAAATCGACCTCATATTTATAGGAGTCGATGTAAATCGACCTCATATTTATAGGAGTATTGGAAATGTCTACTTTCAGTTTCAATAACACATGTTAAGTCAATTCAACGACTTCGATAAATAAGCAGATAGATAATAGTTTTGAGATGACAAAAGATCAAACTTTAGTAAACTTATAAAAGACTTGAATGTTCTCTCGGGTCATACGCTCCGTGGTCTGGTATTACATCTTTCTACGAACGACATGCTTGTTAATCGATTCAAGATGAAACTCGAAATTAAATCGAAAGTAAGCCTGATGAGTACTCTTCTTTTCGAAGATATCAATTAGTGAAAGTCGTCTGCTTAAGTTGGTAAGTTAAACTATTTTCCAGTTTGTTAGTAAATAGTCTTTCTGTAAATGGTAGTATTTTTGAAAGGGAGGTGTACAACGAACATATTGTATTGCAAACTTTCGTATTCATATCGTCTTTTTTTTTTTTAATTAACTTGTTAAATCACACAATTAAGCTAGTCAATAATAAACGGACTCCCAAAGTCCGATTATTTTTGCTATGACGGTCCTAGATAGATAGATAAGAGTTTGTATGCTTTATTAGGCTAGTCCATATAAACAGACTCCCAGAACCTTTCATAATTTTTGTTATGGCGGCTCTGGCAGTCCATATGCACCACTTCATAACTATGGGTGCTGTTCAGCGCAGCGAATCCGTGCGCTTCACTAAACAGAGTTACAGACGTCGTTCAAGACAAATTGAGGAAAATAATGAATAAACTTCATAACCATGTTAAATTTACCTGAATGGCAACCTACAGATGTTATCCTTTGCATGCATCCGATAAACACACGACGATGTTTCAACACACTTTTCTCGCTGACATTGTTATGTGTAAATTTGAAACAGTGTATTCTGTATCGAATACCACATCGTTATCGACTTTTTGGCTCCAACACATAACGCTACATACAAAATATTGGTGTAATGCAACCTGATCTATATTGGGTCAATTTTCCAATATGGCGGATAAAGCGTACAAAACAAAACCTTAGTCAATACAAATCAATTATTTCTTGCTTTAATGGTACCATTTGGATGAGTTTATGGTTTAGATAGGTAAATTTTAATAAGTTCTTGCAGTTTTAGTGTTCATTTACCTTTGAATTGTTGATAACATTTTGCACTCACGGACAAGAGAGAGCGCATTGCAACTCTCAGCCTAAGCTGAGAGTTGAATTATTGCAACTATTATTAGGCAGACTGTAGCAAGATACCGCAAAATATGATGCACACAAATATTCCATATTAAGGTAGAGCAGTAGACCTTGGGCATACATTAAATAGTGTAAGAAATACATTTATTGCATGTTAAGATTTATATATCGTCATAGAAATATCATGTCAGTTACGGTACTTTTTACATTCAGAAAATGACATGTGTTTGTTATGTCAATTTCGAAAATTTGATACAAACATTATTTTTACCAAAAAGGTTGACTTAATATTTTAACAGTTGATGTATGTCACCTTAATAATCACAAAAATGGAAAAAAGTAAAAATGTTTAAAAATGTCAGTTACATGACTTATTACATTCAGTAGGCGAATTGTCGCTTACTAGATAATTTTAAGACAACAGAAATACATTCGTACACAGGTACTTGAAATACAGAAATAAACAACACTTAAAATATTTAAATAATTCTTATAACAATTAAAGTTTTGCAAACGCAAAGTAGTTACACTGAATTTTTATTGGGTTATATTAAGGTAGTTCTATTTATTTGGGACATGGTCCAAGTTCAGAAATAAGTACATTGTGTTCAAGCATTAATTTTCCTATCCTTAATGATATATTTAAGATAAACTTTTATAAAAATATGTTATTGCAATTAAAATAAATGATTATGTGACATACCCCGGGTATTAAAAATGATGTATATATTTGATAAAACATTTGTTCACCATATTGTGAACTGTCCCCATGTTTTCAGCTACGTAGTATAATGATTGGCATCAGACTATTATCAATTAATATAACATTTCAATTAGAGGTTAATAAATAGAACATCATGTTTACTTTCTCTTCTAATGCAACAGCACACATTAAGTAAACACTGAGTGTAGCACACTTTTTTAAATATCATATTGACATGTTTATAAATATTAAACGGATTTACCATCCGTTTTCTTGCATTTTTACCTCACAGGAGCATACCATGTTCATGGTGAGCTTTTTGAGTGATCGCCTTTTCTCCATTGTTTGCCATGTGTTGTCTGTTGTTGACATTTAATTTGTAAACCCTATAGAGGCCACATTTATCGACAAATCATCATGAATCTTGGTCAGCATACTTTTTGCCAAACCATATCTCTCTCTGCCAAGATTGAAACTGTCATTAGGGGTCAAAATTTAGAAGTTACATTTTGTACTCAATCATCATGAAACTTGTTTGGGGCATTTTTAGCTCACCTAATTGCTCAGGTGAGCTTTTGTGACCGGTCTTTGTCCATCGTCCATCTGTCGTCCCAGTGATTTTTTTTGCTTTAATTTGTTACAGCCTTTGCCTTTTGAATTGGGAAAATTAGCGCGATAAACCGTGAAATTGGGAAAAATAGCGCGATAAACCATAAAATTGGAAAAAATGAAGCATTATAAATAGGATTATAAGTAACAGAAGTGATATTGTTTTTAAGTGCATGTTCAGGGAGTTTTCTAGAAAAGGAGTCTGGTCAAATTGTTTTTTTTTTAATCAATAAAAGTGGCAAGTTTGGGAATGATTTATGGACAAAAATGACTAAATTCAAGTTATATATTTTGTAAGATGTTTAAAAAATAAAGTTGAGACCTAGATTTAAGAAATTATAATTAAGTTATATGAGACTTCTTTCTAAAAAAAAATTAAAAAACAATTATTTTTTTTTTTTTTTTTTTTTTTTGGAAGTTGGGCTTTTTTTGGGAAATTTTGGTCAGAATTTTGGGAAAAAACGTGTATTTTTGCGATTGGGAAGCAGCCGAAATTCGGCTGTAAATTTGAGCAAAAAAAATCACTGCGTCCGTCCGTCCACATTTGTTCGTAAACACTCTAGAGGCTGCATTTATTTCCGATCTTCATGAAACTTGGTCAGAAGATTTGTCCAAATGATATCTTGATCGAGTTCGAAACTGGGTCATGCTGGGTCAAAAACTAGGTCACTAGATAAAAAAAAGAAAGATATTGTAAACACTGTAGAAGTCACATTTATTGCCCAAGCTCCATGTAACTTTGTCAAAATGTTTGTCTTAATCATATGTTGGTTGAGTTCAAAAGGGGTTCAGGTCTGTTGAAAAACATGGCCGCCAGTGGGCGGGACAGTTTTCCTTATTTTGCTATAGAGAAACCTTCTAAACACTCTAGAAGTCACAATTTTTGCCCAATTATCATGAAAGGTGGTCAAAACAGTAGTTTTATTGATATCTTGGACAAGTTCGAAAATGGTCCAGATCGGTGAAAAAACATGGCCGCCAGTGGGCGGGGCATTTTTCTCAATATGTTTATAATGAAAACATGTGAACACTTAAGAATCACATTTTTGGCCCAATTTTCATGAAATTTGGTCAGAACATTTGATTCCTTGATATGAGAGTTGAGTTCGAAAATGGTTCCGGTCAGTTGAATAACATGGCTGCCGGGGGGGGGGGGGGGAGTTTTCTTATATTTATATAGTAAAAAAAGCTTGTGAACACTCTAGAAGTCAAATTTTTTGCCCAATCATCATAAAACTTGGTGAAAAGATTTGTTTTATATATATCTCAGATGAGTTTGCAAATGGTCCCGATCTGTCAAAAAACATGGTCGCCAGGAGGGTGGGGCAGTTTTCCTTATGTGAGAGAGAAACCTTGTGAACGAACACTATAGAAGTCACATATTTTGCCTAATCATCGTGAAACTTAGTCAATACATTGGTTTTATTGATTTCTTGGACAAGTTGGAAAATGGCTCAGATCGGTGAAACACACTTTTTAGCTCACCTGATTGCTCAGGTGAGGTTTTGGGATTGGTGTTTGTCTGCTGTCCGTCCGTCCACATTTGGTTTGTAAACACTCTAGCATTCACATTTCTCAAGCATTCTTTATCAAAGTTGCTGAAAGATCTCAGTCAAGTTTGATGATGAGCAAAATCACATAATGAATGCCATAATTATTGCCCTTAGATTGTCCTTATTTTCATTATATTATACAAAATCCTTGTAAACACTCTAGAGGTCACAATTTTGTTTCAGATTTTATTAATCTTGGTCATAATTATTATTTATTTTTGTAAGCAAAGTTTGATGTTTTGTAAAGGGGGTCAACTCAAAATTAGAGCTGCAACGATTCACCAACAGCTCGATACGATTTCGATTTCAGACACTCCGATACCGATTTTTTCGATTCGATTCATCTTCAAACCTAGTTTTATCATATATTCACTCTTATGCCTCAAAATTAACATTTCTGTTCAAATGTGATTTCAATAAAACACATAAAAAAGAGCAGCAAATTAGGACTCAATTTTAATATAAAAACTTCTGACTAGAAGATTGTGTTGATTACACAATAATATAAAAAATAAATAAATAATCATAAGAACGTATCTGGAATCATTTGAATGGTTGTACTATCACTATTATACTTTTACCCAAAACCGCCATAAGCATGTCTACCATTGTGCCATGACAGCATCACCTGTTACCTGTAGGACAAATCATATTCTCTAATAAACTTAACAAAACTCCAACAGAAATAGAACTAGTTTTCTGGCTGGCGACTTGAGTAGTTGCACTTGTGCGACCTCTTAGTCTTGCTAAATCAACGTTATGTTTGCGTTTGACATATTGCATTAGATTAGTGGTTGAGCCGGACTTAGCGTACGCCACATCCATGAAGCACAGTTTACACTTTGCTTTATTGGTAGGGCTACCATCCCAAAACCCAAAATACTGCCACACTTTTGATTTTAGCTTCTTAGGCGCATCTGATAATTTCAATTTGTTGGCAACAACTTGTTCAGCCATTTTGACGCTTTTTCCGAAAGAAGACAGTTACGGGCTTATTGATTGGATGACTAAAGTAATAAGCAACCAATCGCGCGCGTCGTAATTACAGGTAAAGATAAAACCTACACCTTCTTGTATCAATAGTCTAAAACAGCGCGCTTTACGTATCTATGTATATATATATGTATATATGTTAAAGAATCGAATCGAATTTGGTAGGTTTGGTATCATAATCGAATCGAAGCATTTTGAATCGATTTTCGATGAATCGGATCGAAACGTTGCAGCTCTACTCAAAATATAGGTAACCATTTTAAATCTTACAAAAGCAAAAGCACTCCATACGCCAGAGTTTTGGTTCAATAATGATGAAACTAGACCAGGATGTTTGTCTGGTCAATATCTAGGTCAAGTTTGGCATTATGTAAACATTGAATGAACTGACTCCTCTCAGGTGAGCGAACTAGGGCCATCTTTGCCCTCTTGTTATACTGTCAAGTTTGATGGCTCCTATGGTTCCTACCCTATGGCTGTCAAGGGGATGGGCAGTGTTTCTTTTATGGCTTTTGTATAATCTTTGTAACACTCGACAAGTCACATCTATTACCAATCTTCTTAAAAATCTCTCTGATCATTTTGCTCTATTATATCCCAATCCAAATGGAAAATGGTTCTGGTTCATGGCCACCATGGGTTGGGGCAGGTTTAATTATATGGCTATAGCTAAACCTTGTGAACACAATAAGTCACATTAAGTTCCCAATCTTCAAGAAACTAAATAACAACTTTTTGTTCTAAACGTTAAGGTATCTCAGCTGAGTTTGAAACTGGGTCTCACAAGGTTACAATCTAGGGAACTTGGTTAATTTAAAGAAAAAGCACACTAGAGGTCACATTTAATGCCCAATCTACTTGAACTAAGTTCAGTACATTTGTCTCAATTATATTTTGGTAAAGTTTGAAATGGGGTCATCAGTGTGAAACTCCATAAAACAAGACTATTTCCAAGCCATATATGTCCCCTACCGGCTCCACAATTGTCAGAATTTAAAAAAATTAATATCATTTGCCATAGCAACCAGAATTTTTTTACGTAGGAACAAAATGAAGTGCATAATGTCCATATTGCCATCTATTTAAAAGTTTTTCATATTTTTCATGAAACTTGAAACATGAAGTTATCGCAGAATCCAGAAAAGTGTGACAGACAGACTCACAGACAGACCCACCGAGCGCAAACCATAAGTCCCCTCCGGTGGAACCAGTAGGGGACAATAAAGAAAAAACATGTTAACACTCTTCAGGCCACATTTATTCCCTCATGAAACTAATTGGTCAGAACATTTGTCTTATGATATTTCGACCAAGTTTGGGAGTGGATTATGTGGGGTCAAAAACTAAGTCAACAAGTCACTGAAAAAGCTCTAGAAGTCACATTTATTGCCTAATTTTCATATAACTTTTTGATATTATTTGTCCAAATGATATTTTGGCTTTAGAGTTTGAAACTGATTCACATGGGATAACAAATAAGGTCATATGAAAGGAAAAACTTATTATTATTTAATATTCTAGAGGCCTTATTATAATATTGATTTACTACCCAATCTTTATAAAACTTGGTTTAATCATTTTTCTTAAGGATATCTTAACTGAGTTAGTAACTAGGTCATGTGGGGTCAATAGGACATGTTCCCTGAAAAGATGTAACATTTATTGCCCAATCACTGTGCAACTTAAGTATAATTGTTGTTCTAATGTTACTTTTTCCATGTTCTAAAATGGTTCTTGAAACATTAAAAAACAATCCACACATTTAAGTTCATTGTGGTCTCAGGTAACAGGGCTTGGCCGTGAGGTCCAAGTGGGAAATAACTTCGCCGGGGACATAATAACATCGCCCTTAAATTACAGGAAGGAGAAGTCGACTTCGCCTTCTTTTTTCGAATGCGAATAAACATGTCGGTATCGACATAAAGCGCACAATTCAATTCACCCTCGCTTTCCATGGGCATAATGTGACCTTTGCACATGTCCCACATAGTTTTTGCACGCTTCTAATTTGGAACGTGGGTCAACACATTACACATGAACACAGTTTATTTGAAGCATGAACGTTTTTTTACATTACGTCAATATCCATGAAAATTACACCTGCTTTTCATCATCAGTCTTAAGTAACTGGCCATGATTATTTCGTGGATGAATATACTCGTAGGAACCGATCAGTAGATTTATTAAAGCCTGTATGTGACAGAAGGCATGAGTATGGCGGGCATTTTGTCTGCTATAAATTAAAATAACAGTAGTAAAATGAGATTTCTAATTTGGGTTTAAACTTTACAATATGTAATTATCATGTACATTATAATGTAAATAGGGTGTTGGATTGTCATGACAATATTTAAGTACTGTTGAATTTTATGATGCACATGGAAAAAACAGGTTTTATTTGTATGAATTGATTTATGCGACTTAATATGTAAGGATTTATTGAATTTGAAAATATTGTTTGTTTGTCATTGATAATGATAGCTAGGCTTGGTGTAATGAAGGGTAGAAAACAATTGAAGATTTTATTAAACGCAGAACAGAAACCACTTCTCCTATTAGTGGCCTCACTTCTTCCTAACTTCAGCTGAGGGAGAAGTCACTTCTCCCTCAAATATGAACCTAGGCTGAGCCCTTCGTAAGCAAACTAGACACATGGTTTTTAAGTGCAATTTTTGTACATGTGTACTGATGAATTTACTGTGAACATATGACAATACCCACCTATAATTTGCATTCTTCATAGTTGTTTGAAATACTCAAGTTTCCTGTAAATAAAGAGTAATCAAGGCTTATCATTCTCTATGCAAGTTTTATTATCAAATGAGATAATATTAACCCTTAAGTGTCTTTTAAAAGTGATTGCCTATTACATTCAAATAATTGAACTTATATGGAATAAACAATTTCAGACTCCTTAAAGCAATACACAGCAACTATGAGTGGCAAATTCAGATTCGCCATTGACAGAGGTGGCACATTCACTGATGTTTGGGCCCAGTGCCCTTCAGGAGAGGTGAAGATCTTGAAGCTTCTGTCAGAGGATCCTCAGAACTATCCAGACGCTCCCAGGGAGGGCATTAGAAGAATTCTTGAACAGGTTTAGTCGTATTATTTACCACATAAGAACACTTGTCCTTACTGCATTAAACAAGAACGTAATAGGTGCCTAGATTTCATAAAATGTACCTTTTTTTTGTAATGACAATTACTGATTCAATGTACATTGTATTAATGTCAAATTTTTTTATTATTTTTTCAACATGTAGTAATGATGCTTTAGTTTTGCACCAGGATTAGTAATGTACGCTGTTATTGCAACCTGATTTAATATTACTTTGATAGTGGATTGCCATACATATGTGGCTGGGAACGCGATTTAGACTATTCTGGTCAAAAAATGACTTTTTCAGTTAAGCATATATTATGAAAGTGCTACATCTTAATAATCAAAATCTGAAATTTGAGCGTCCAATTCCTAAAAATGACGAAGTTATGCCAGTTTTTGTGTATCATGTCACAAACGCTGAATCTAGCTGTTTTGTATGAAATGACGTTTCAATTCAATGAGTATCATTACATGTTAAGTTGATCAGTTTGTGTTTATTCTAACTCCATTGTTTTCACGTATGTCGATGAACATAATTGATTACAAAGTACAGATTTAATTGCCTTATTATAAACCATTAAAATAATGGTAGCCAGAGAAACAAAAAGTTTTTTTTTCATATTTATTACCATTTTAAAGAATTTAAGACAACAAGTAGCAGCAAAATCAATAAAATAAGTTCTGGACATATATGGAACATTGTAAACATATTCATAATATTAAAAATGTTTGCACATTTTCTGGAAATAGGCGTGTATTCAGAAATTGAACATTTTGTATAGCTTCAAACTGTTAAGTCTGGAATAAAAAAATATATGTTCACAAAAAAGTCAATCACAACACACTATGAACACAATAATATTGTCCATATTATCATCCACACAATGTCCAAATTGACAGTAAGATGTAAACTTGGTAATCTGAGGTTGCACCAGAATAGGAAAACTTCATATTTGAAGATCTGCAATAATAAAAAATATAAAAATGACTTGATTCCTTATAAGCAACCTTCTACAAACATGTAAAAATATATCACATAATGGAGACCACCTACATGTCCACAATTTATTGCAATTACAATCAATATGTATATGATATGCAATCTTTTTCTCCATTTATATTTTTCTTTTCAAACTTGATTTGTGTGAAAATAACACAAACAATTATTAATCAATTTTTATTTCGAATTAAAATATTCTTGCTTTGTTCAACCCTCCAGATATGCACAGAGAACAGCTAGAGCATAGTAAATGTTCTAAATTAAAACATTAATATAAAGTATAATGCTTTTAATTACTAGATCATACATGTATTTAATACATGTATTTTATTAGTTATGTAATTAATACAATTATGTATGCAATGATTAATTATACTATTAATTGTTGTCATCATAGTATTGAAAACAAGGATTAACTAAGCTGGTTACATGCTAATCTCTTCCTTGGCATTATTGCTTCATCAAGAGCATAAACTGTTGTCCATCATGTAACATAATACGTTTTTCTTTAAATACATAACTCTGTGTTTTTAACAAAACATCCTCATAACTTTGCATAGGATAATCTTTTTTTAATTACATAATGCTTAACACATATAAGGTAAAAATGCAGGGTGCAAGTCATATAATACCTGATAATAATGAGCACTTGTTTTAGTGTTGGCACTTTTCGGTTTGCTCGATCTGTATTTTTAGCTGAAACACATGACCCATAAGATGCAGTGTAAGAAAACAATTAATATATTTTCTATTTCATAATTAGCACAACCATTAATATGGACATCCACAAATTAAAATTCTGACAAGAATAGAAATATTAAAACTTGTACTCAAAAACATCATCAAATAGAATAAATCACATTGCTGACACTTTCATTGTGTTGTCACTACGAACGACAATGTTATTGCTTAAATGCCATCCAGGGTTTGCTTAGAAATTTGCAAAATAAATTGTATTATACAACCCTATTCTATTCACAGTGTGTCTGCTGTCAACTGATCAACTGTTAAACAATCAATCGTTAATTACATAATTTGAAAATTGAATGGAAAGAAGAATACATGCACAAAGCATTCTCAGCAAAATGTACTGTTGTTACAAGAAAGTTCAACAACAAAAGATCAAAATAGAAGTTTGTTACATTTTGACAACTTTCGCCCAGTTTCGGGTAAACAGAGAAAGAAATATTGTCTTAAATCTTCATTTTGACAGCCAAAACGACTCATACAGACACCATGATTATTTCAATAGATTTATTTTACATTAAATTCCATCCACACAGACAAACTTTTATATTTGTTTAAAAAAACACTGAAAATAAAACTATTGTTAATTGTTAAAAACTGGTTGACAAAGTACGCGAAAGGGTAGTCACAACTTATAAAGTCGTTTTTCTCGGAACAACGTCAGTGCCTGATAAGTCAAAATCGCGTTCACAGCCACATATCAATTAAGAAAATGACCCAATAGAATTAAAAATATTGATATGCACATGTTCAGAGAATGTAGGTATCTTGAAAAAAAAATGGTTATTAATATTGATATGCAAAAAAACATTTAAAGAAACTACACAAATATAAAGCCATCATGTTTGCCTGTTCAGTCGTTAGGCAGAGAGGTGCCTGCTGATAGACCCATTGATGTCTCACATATTGATTGGGTTCGAATGGGTACAACCGTGGCCACAAATGCTTTGTTGGAGAGGAAGGGCACGAGAATGGCCCTGCTGATTACCAAAGGCTTTAAAGATCTTCTTCATATTGGCAACCAAGCCAGACCTAGCATCTTTGACTTGGTAGAGTATTGCATCAACACAATAATAGTTTAGCTGTGCTCTGGGAAAACAAGGTTAAATGCATGTGCTAATTAGGGATGAAACTTTCTGCTTAGACTGGATTTTGAAAAAGGCTTCCTTTAATTGAAAAATTGAATTGAAAAATACCATAGAAGCAGAAAGTGTTGTCCTTGATTAGCCTGTGTGGACTGCACAGGCTAATCTAAGACAACACTTTATGCATATGCATAAGCCATTTTCCAAAAATACTGCTGATTTAAAAAAAAAGTGTTTTTTTCTTTTCTGATTTTGGAGTCTCCTTAGCTTTTTGACTTCACGATATCTTATACAATTTACCTGTAAAAATAATATTTCTTCTTACATCCTTATTATTGGGATGTTTTTGTATGAAGAAATTGGATGTATCTGAAATAAAAGGAAAGATTTAACGTTTGTAACATATTTTTATTATGTATTGAAAAAAAAATCTATTTATTCAGAATTCAATTAATGGATGAATTTCAAATTAAACATGTCATAGTTATTTTTTTAAATCTGTTACTGTAATGTGCATGTGGTGCTCCATATTAAAATGCATTTTTATTTCATTAAGCATTTTGTAAGGAATTTTATCTTTTTGTGTCATGGAAATTTTGGAAATTCTGCCACAATGTCCTAACATCTATTTATATTGTAATTGTAACCTGGCATCATTCAACTGTTGTATAAATAGATAATAAATTTGAAACAAAAGTAATGAACATGTAAACTATCCAGTTCTTCTTGAATGCTGTGAGCTTTTATTAGTACATACGTACAGCTCAGAGTTCTTCCTGTTAACCGAATTTGTAATGTAAAAAAATTATGTCTCACATATGTCTATAAAATTGAATTCGATCAACCTTATACATCGTCACAAAAGAAATACCAGTTATCATCGACATCAACTGTCGAGTCATTTGTGGTAAAAGGGAAAGTTGGTGTATTACCATTGGTTGAATATATATAGACACGAGATCTTTCTAGAAGAGTTCCGGAGAAAATTGATAGCATGTTTTCAAAATCGGAAAACTCAGCTTTTTCCATTTCAAAAACTTACGCATTTTCATGAACCGTTGATGTTTTTGAAACTTTGGATTAATATCATTACTATGTGAGCACACCATATCAAGTAAGTTGTTTTAATTTGCTCATTAGTGATATATTTATATTATATGTTAATGTTTATTTATGCCAGAAAATAGTTTATGTTGCTAATATTACCAGAATCTGGGTTACACGTTTTTATGAAATATCTTGATACCAGTTGCAACTCCCAGCGACCCGAAGGCCAATAGCTGGGAGTTGGATTATTGCAACTACCGGTAGTAAACTATCTAAAATTGATGACAACAGATGCAGAAAGTAAGGCTTGGCTTGAAGTTGTATCATAAACTTTCATGAAAGCCCAGTCCAGCACTATACAGACTGAGCCTTTTAACTGATAAAAATTTCCATGTAGGTTGTCAAATGCAATATTATGATCATTACTATGGTTACAGGAGATAAGTACACCAGCCCAGTTATATGACAGAGTGGTAGAGGTTCCAGAGAGGCTAGTTCTTCACCAAGAGAAATGTGAAATCAAGAAAAATGCTGAAATTGTTATGGGGAAAACTAAAGAAAAGGTATTGTTGTAATTCTTACTTTGAACATACACATATTATAATGTACAATTAATGTGATTATGGGATATGGGCAAGATTTCATGATTTCTCAAAACAATATACATATTTTAAATGTATCGCTGCTGAAAGTGATAAATTGTGCTAATTGCTTTTCATTTGGTTGCATTTTTGTGGAAAAAAATCATCTCTTTTCATGTTAGAATTATTTCATTATTTCAAACATAGCTGGAAGTTTGGCTAAAGGTTGATGAGAAGAAACTCCGGGAAGAGTTGCGGGCCTTACAAGAAGAAGGGATTACCAGCCTTGCTGTTGTGCTCATGCACTCTTACATGTACATATCCTTAAGGAGGAAACATACAGAAGTTTCTTTTATCATTTTTTCTACCAAAAGCAGTACCAATTTTAACAGTTTTCGATAAAAGTTGAGGGCCTAGCTTGAAACAAAAAGTGTACACCTCAATGTACGTAATATAAGTAGTTATGAAGAAACAAAAATTTGTTATTTTCTCACTTTGTTTAGTGGTTGCAGCACCATTACTATATGATAATTTTGTAAATGTAGATGCAGCTTATTTAGTTCATTGTTTATTTAATGTACATGCATGCTAGTTCTTATTATTAGACTTTGTGAGAGTATTTGTGAATGGATGTGTATGCCCCAGCAACAGATTTAACCCTTTACCACTTAGATACTTATTTTGACGCATTTGTACAGTAGTCCCTAGAAATTTTAATTTAATTAAAGACCTTTCTTACTAGATTTGAGTTTCAAAGGCTTCATTTCCAACCCTGAGATACTGATGAGCAGCAAACAGCATAAGACCTGAACGGACTGCGAGTTACTCGCAGGCTCCTCTGGTTTTATGCTGGTTGCATGAGCCATTTCTACTTTGCTTCTGAGTGGGAAAGGGTTAACAATGTACCAATTTTTCATTTTGTGTATTGACTATTTGAATTTTTCAAAATGAGGATGCATAAGAAAGTGTACCTTATTATGAACCTGCAGGGAGGGGATATGTGATCAGTCACTCTGGCAATCGGTTTGTTTGTCTGTTCGCATAAAATGTTATACCTTTGTGGAGCGAACCAATTCTACATTTTTATGTCCCCCACCACTATAGTGGGGGACATATTTTTTTTGCCTGTCTGTTGGTCTGTCTGTTGGTCTGTTAGTTTGTTTACTCCAACTTTAACATTTTGCCATAACTTTTGCAATACACATGTATTGAAGATAGCAACTTCATATTTGGCATACATGTGTATCTCATGGAGTTGCACATTTTGAGTGGTGAAAGGTCAAGGTCATCCTTCAAGGTCTAAGGTCAAATATATAGCTTCAAAGCTGCGCAGAAGGGGACACAGTGTTTCCGACAAACACATTTCTTGTTAAGCAATAAAATTGATACTTACAATTTGTTCAAGGCACTTCATCCCCGTTTTTCCATTGAACTAAGCTGTGGTGGAAGGGTTATTAGTCATGCAAATGACAAAGCTCAAGCTTTTAGCTCACCTGAGCACAACATGCTCATGGTGAGCTTTTGTAATCACCTTTTGTCATAAGTCATCCTTTGTGCATCTTCTGTGGTCGTCATTACCCCTGTGAGCAATCTAGAAGAAGCATTTATTGGCCCATCTTCATGAAACTGGGTAAGAACGTTAGTCATAATTGACTGTCAGCGAGCTAAAGACTGGGTCATGTGAGGTCAAAAACTAGGTAACTAGGTCAATTGAGCCAAAAAACTTGTGAACAATCTAGAGGCCACATGTATCGCCCAATCTTCATTAATCTTGTTCATTTGTCCCTATGATATCTTAGATTATTTTGAAACTGAGTCATGTGGGGAAACAATCAAAGTCACTGGGTCAAAGTAAGGAAAAAGCTTTAGAACACGCTAGAAGTCAGATTTGTTTGTGCCCTCTTAATGAAACAGAATATTTGTTCTAACGATTCTCAGACCAGTGAGATTGTGTCTCTATGCAATGATAAACATGTGGCTGGGCTGTTTTCCTTATGTGAGTATAGCAAAACCATTTGAATATTCAAAAAGTAAAGTTTTTTTTTACCTACTCGTAGTGTTAATAGCTCAGAACATTAAAAAATAGCTTGGCTTTGTTACAAAACATGGCTACCAGTTGTTGGGGCAGTTTTCCTGATAAGTTTACTGTGAAACTTCGTGAACATTATGTGCTCAGAACACTTAAGTTCCTTGGGGATTGAGGTGATCTACTAAGAACCTTTTCTCTTGTGATTAATTAAGTCATGTAAACATGCTTCCCTTCAGATATGATGATCATGAGCAAAGGGTGGGTGTGATTGCCCGTGAGATGGGTTTTACCCAGGTGTCGCTGTCATCAGATGTGATGCCAATGGTCCGCATTGTTCCTCGGGGTTACACAGGTACAGTTGTTTGTTAATAACAATAAAACATCAATTAAAGGTTGAGCATGACAATGCTGTTTCTCGTATACAATCTTTCAAAATTCAACCCTTTTGACTCCGCATCTGAGTCATTTCAAGATGATGATTTAGTATTTTTTCTGAAAGTGCTGATCTCTCTCATTTCAATTAATTAATTTTGCCACTGTTTTACATTCCTCTAATTAATACAAATTCCCCACTGGCAATATTGACAAGTTCCATTTTTAAAGCAAAATATATCTTTGAAGGAGAAATGTTGCCAGCCTCTCTGCCTTTCTGTATTTGAATTTTGAATTGCCCTATTATACTCCAGATTGCTTCAGCATTCATCAGCAGCAAATGGATAAGAATTACAACTAACAAACGTTTTAACAAGCATTATTAATGTCTATTGTGATAGAAACACTAAGATTAAGATGCATTTAAATCTGTTAAATCTATTATCAAAAGGCATCTTTAATGGATATGTTTAAAAAGTGTGAGTTTATTTTGTGTTCAATTTTATGTTTAGCATGTGCCGATGCCTATCTGACGCCATGCATCAAAACCTATGTGGAGGGCTTTGCCTCTGGATTTGAAGGAGGCCTGCAGGTATAGTCTTAAAGCTTTCTGCATTTCTCTGCATTTCTGAATGAAATTTAGCAATATGTGTTTGTCATACTTTTGTTGATTAAAGTAAGAGTATTTAAATATGTTATGTTACCATTAATTAACATGCAAGTTTCATTCTTTTGGTTTAATAATAATTTGGGTTTATGTTATCATTGTTTAGGACGTGGTTTAATGTAAATTTCTTAAGATTCTACATTAGTTTTTAAACTTTAAAATTGTTAAACTATATTTTTGGTATTGTTGTTTGTTGTATCTTGAGGTACCATTATGTAATCAATATTCATAGTAACATTGTCATAATAAGCACCCTTCTTCTGATTGCCATGAGTGTACAGAACTTAACTTGGAATCATATTGATTTGTAGAACATGAGGGTGTTATTCATGCAGTCTGATGGTGGTCTAACTCCTGTTAAATCGTAAGAATGTATCTTTTTAAATTATTATCAGGCTGTTATTAAGATGGTCATCCACAAAATCATCAAGCTTTTGCTAAGAGGGTAATCCCCAAAATTATCAGGTTCGCCGTGGCCTAATCGATATGGTGTCCGCCTAGGGATCAGGAGGTCATGGGTTTGATCTCCAATCTGGGAGCGTTCTCTAGATCTTCCCCAAAGACACCAAGTACTGGTTATAGGCCCAGGAAACGTACTCGAGAGCGTTTCTATAAGCCTGAGGCTTTCGATGCAATCAAGCTAAAATAAATAGGTATAAACTAAAATTATCAGGCTATCACCAAGAGGTAATCCAAAACATTATCAGTTTATCACAAAGAGGGTCATTCAAAAAATCAGTTTATCACAAAGAGGGTCATTCAAAAAAATATCAGGTTATCACTTAGAGTGTCATTCAAAAAATTATCAGGTTATCACTTAGAGGGTCATTCAAAAAATTATCAGGTTATCACTTAGAGGGTCATTCAAAACATCAGTTTATCACAAAGAGGGTCATTCAAAAAATTATCAGGTTATCATTTAGAGGGTCATTCAAAAAATTATCAGGTTATCCCTTAGAGGGTCATTCAAAAAATTATCAGACTCATATTAAGAGGGTCATTAAAAACTCACTTTTGATTTTTGATGTAAAAACATTCACTTCCTAGTATTGCAGGGTCATACTTGTATTATATCATTATGTAATTTGCTGTTAAGTCTTGCTTAATATAATATCTGCATTTAGTGAATGGTTTTGTAACTGATTACTAATTATCAGAGCTGAAGAAAGTATTTGCTTATTTTCAAGAAAGCTGCTATGTATGTCTTTTTGCTTGAACCCTTTCTATAAATCAAGTTGTCAAAACATTATCAGCAGTGTTGGAAGTTGCTGTCAAAATGTCAAATTTTCATGAATAATGATGACCATTAAAATTACACTTCCATGTATAGAAACTCTTCCTATGAAGTATGAGAAGAAGAATTAGTTGATTTGTTGATGCTAAATATGACAAAGAATATGCATAATTGTTGATATGACAATATGTGTTTGCCATTCAAATAAAACAAAGTCAACATCATATTTGCCTTCATATAACAGTCCAGACAAATGGTGTGCTGTGAGCATAATTATTAGGATTTCAATAGGACATTCCAGTTTCAAATAATTAGCTTTTTATTTACTATTGTTTGTATTGCTGACATCATTGATATGTTATTCCTGAACAATTTAGATACTCATTCCATTATAACAGCCATTCATGAGTTCGGGAAATAATAACATTAATGTTTTAAAAGCCACTTGTGAATTGGATTCGAAATGCATCACTTGTTTTAAAAAGTTACAAGACACAATCAATTTCTTTTTTGGTTTTGGGCAGGGAAAAAAGTTAACTACAATTTCTTAGGATTTCATTTAAATATGTTTTAATTTTCTTTCCTCAGGTTTATTGGTTCGAGGGCCATTTTGTCAGGACCGGCGGGTGGTGTGGTGGGGTATGCGTTGACCACTTATAACAAGGAGTCTGGCATGCCCATCATTGGATTTGATATGGGAGGTACAACCTTTCCTTTGTCTGGCATTTTAGGAAATAGCTTCAGGAACACCCTTTCCTTGGCCTGGCAATTTAGGAAATAGCTTCAGAAACACCCTTTCCTTGGTCTGGCATTTTAGGAAATAGCTTCAGGAACACCCTTTCCTTGGCCTGGCAATTTAGTAAAATAGCTTCAGGAACACCCTTTCCTTTGTCTGGCATTTTAGGAAATAGCTTCAGGAACACCCTTTCATTGGTCTGGCATTTTAGGAAATTGCTTCAGGAACACCCTTTCCTTGATCTGGCATTTTAGGAAATAGCTTCAGAAACACCCTTTCCTTGGTCTGGCATTTTAGGAAATAGCTTCAGGCACACCCTTTCCTTGGCCTGGCAATTTAGGAAATAGCTTTAGGAACACCCTTTCCTTTGTCTGGCATTTTAGGAAATAGCTTCAGGAACACCCTTTCATTGGTCTGGCATTTTAGGAAATAGCTTCAGGAACACCCTTTCCTTGATCTGGCATTTTAGGAAATAGCTTCAGAAACACCCTTTCCTTGGTCTGGCATTTTAGGAAATAGCTTCAGGAACACCCTTTCCTTGGCCTGGCAATTTAGGAAATAGCTTCAGGAACACCCTTTCCTTTGTCTGGCATTTTAGGAAATAGCTTCAGGAATACCCTTTCATTGGTCTGGCATTTTAGGAAATAGCTTCAGGAACACCCTTTCCTTGATATGGCATTTTAGGAAATAGCTTTAGGAACACCCTTTCCTTGATCTGGCTTTTTAGGAAATAGCTTCAGGAACACCCTTTCCTTGATCTGGCTTTTTAGGAAATAGCTTCAGGTTAGACTATTCAACTTTTTTTATTGAGTTCCAACAACATTCTTTCCAAACAATGAATTATGTTAGATTATTATTTATGTAAGAATCAATAAGTATTATTTATTTTATAACATAGCAGAATTAAATTCATTTATGACTTAAATATTTACATTATAATTGTAATTGATGTAATTAAAAGAAGATAACATTAAAACAACTATACACAAAAAATGATTCAGCTACTACCACTAGTTCTGATGTAAGATTTCCAGGATCATGCTTGTGAAGGTAAATTGTAACACTAAATGTTATTTTAATAGGAACATCCACAGATGTAAGCCGCTATGCGGGTCAGTACGAACATGTGTTTGAAACAACCACTGCTGGTGTCACCATACAAGCACCACAGGTTGGACAATTTGTATTACGTATCAACACATTCATTGCTTTAATTATTATGTTGTTATTGACCTACAGAAGTAAAACTATAGTATTATGTTGAAGAATATTAGGATATTTGTTTTCTTGTGAGGTATAACTGTGACATTTCCTCCATTACGTCAGAAATTAATACTTTCAAACGAGATTGCATGAATCATAATGTTTAATTTGTTCACTCTGTTTAGAATATTATTTCACAGAAGATCCCATAAGCAAACACATTTTTTTTGGATACTTTTAGGCTTTAAATTACTATTTTTATATAAGTAACTTTTACCTTGTTTAATATAGAGCTGTACCGATTCAGTTCGATGCATCGAAAAACCGGTTCAACGCCGCCAATTCGATTTTGATACCAATACCGCCAATTTTGATTCGATTCACTGCAATCTCGATTGATCCGCATTTTAAACCTTACTTTCCAAATCTGTTGTCTAACCTTTCTTGTAATTTGTAATACGTCTTGTGATTGGTCAATTGCCAATATGGCATCCAATGAATGAATGAATAACATGCTGAGCATTACATCAGCCGGTAAAATGGCTTCTTCAACAACACTGAAAGACGCACCGTCGAAATTAAAATCAAAAGTATTAGAACATTTCGGTTTTCGCAAATGTTCTGATGCAAAGGCAACTTGCAAAACGTGTTTTGTTGACGTAAGTTACTACCGTAATTACTCTATGTTTTCGGACACTTAACAATATTTTTTTTTCTTTCGTGTCCGAAAACTTAGATACGAAAAATATTAATAAAATATAGGTGTTCGAAAACTTACAGTCGAAAATGGTAGTGTCTGAAAATAGCGTCAATTGTATCAACGACTACCGGTAATAGCACGCGCTTGTAAAATACCATGCCGTATAGTATAAATTACAGTTATACATGTTTGAACTGCATTTTAAATAATTGTTAATACTTAATTTATTTGACAGAAAGTTACTTCAAGGTTGTACTTTGACCAACGAGTTCAAAAATGAGCATGTGATGAACCGATACACGCTTGTATGAACCTGTAATTAACGCAACAAAAAAAGCAAACTATGAATTCTTTGTTTGTTCATTTCCGATAGTTGTTGTGTAACACCTTCCACTGTTCATAAAACTTGTAATAGGGTGCATCACAATTTGAAACATTTTGTATTTGTCAGTTATTTTACTAAGAAGGGGTAGAACCATTGCGGTAGATAATTGAACTGTTAATTGGCACTACCCCTAATAATTGTCATAACGCTTATGCTATCGGGCGAAACCATTGTTTAATACCGGTTTACACGGTTATTTACCCAATAACGCAAATGTAATGGTCCATTGCCCTCAGGCATGCACCTGCAATGTTTAATGATGTTAATCTGGTTGTAAAACCCCATGATGGAAGTGTCATTAGATATCGAAAACAGGTTTGAAATTTGCTAAAATAGCGCTTTAAAATATACTGTCCGAAAACTTAGAGACATAAATAACGGACGAAAACTCGTGTGTCCGAAAATAAAGAGTCACGAAAAATAATTATTTTTGCTAAAAAAGGGGTTGTCCGAAAACTTAAAGTGTCCGAAAACATAGAGTAATTACGGTATATTTCTTAAAGCACTACAATTTTGAGGCAACATTTAAAGAGAAAACACTCGGTTGATATTTCCGATGTGAAGTAGTCATCTTCCATGACAACTCTTTTAACACGTTAAAATTACTAAATTAAACCCATGTGATGTTTTGATCTCATTTTTTTCCTCAATACATATGGTTTGTTTACTAAACTGTGTGCATTCTGTTAAGAAGTCAACTGGAAGTTGTTTATATACCTTCATATTTTTTTTTCTGTTAAACACATGTGATACATTGTGCATTTTATGTTATTTAAGAATAACTCAACATGAAGTTTTGTTCAATAAATTTGTTACTTATAAAACAATGTTGCGTTTTTAAAAATTATTTAAAAAATTAAACGCTTTAAATGTACAACATAATAAGTTAATAACAAGTACCAAACATATTAATTCATGCACTGGACAAACCAAACATAAAACAGTTTGCAAAATAAGCAGCAAATTGTTTGATTTGAATTGAATCGAAAGTAATCGAATCGGAAAATTTGGTATCGAAATCGAATTGAATGATGGGTGAATCATTACAGCTCTAGTTTTAAACCCCCACTATTTATACCCCCATTACCATTGGTAATAGGGGCTATATAGGAGTCACTTTGTCGGTCCGTCGGTCGGTCTGTCCCGAAATCTTGTCCAGGCAATTACTATGTTGTTCATTGTGAGATTTAAAAATCATTTGGCACATTTGTTCACCATCATGGGACGGTGTGTCACGTCTATATCTCAAAGGTCAAGGTCATACTTTGAGTTCAAAGGTAAACAATGGCCATAAATGAGCTTGTCCGGCCATAACTTTGTCATTTATTGTGAGATTTTAAAATCATTTGGCACATTTGTTCACCATAATTGGAAGGTGTGTCGCGCGAAAGAATTACGTTGATATCTCCAAGGTCAAGGTCACACTTTGACTTCAAAGGTCAAAAATGGCCATAAATGAGCTTGTCTGGGCCATTACTATGTTGTTCATTGTGAGATTTTAAAATTATGGCACATTTGTTCACCATCATTGGACGGTGTGTCGCGCTAAAGAATTACGTTGATATCTCAAAGGTCAAGGTCACACTTTGAGTTCAAAGGTCAAAAATGGCCATAAATGAGCTTTTCTGGACCATAACTACGTCGTTCATTGTGAGGTTTTAAAATCATTTGGCACATTTGTTCACCGTGTCTTGCGAAAGAATTTCTTCGATATCTCCAAGATCATGGTCACACTGAGTTCAAAGGTAAAAAATGGTCATAAATGAGCTTGTCTGGTTTCCAATTGATTCAGAGTAATTGGGTGAAAAATGCCTATCCAAAAGTATTGTTATTTGTAGGGGTAGCTTCTGGAGGTACGTCATGTTTTAAGGTGTCTTGATCCCAGCTAAACTTGTTAGAGCAACATGTGTTTGAAATTGTGATAATTTAACTGAAAAAGCAACTATAAAAATCAAGAGAAAACATTTTTGGAAATGACATTTCTCTAAAGTATAAACAGTTCACTTGTGAAACAATGTTCTGCAGTCTAAAAATGATATTTCTTAGCTGTTTTTGTCATTTTATTTCCAGCTGGATGTGAACACAGTGGCTGCAGGGGGTGGCTCCATGCTGTTCTTCCGCTCAGGAATGTTTGTTGTAGGACCCGAGTCTGCTGGGGCCAACCCTGGGCCTACCTGCTATATGAAAGGTATGCTTGGTCTACCTGCTATATGAAAGGTATGCTTGGTCTACCTGCTATATGAAAGGTATGCTGGTTCTACCTGCTATATGAAAGGTATGCTGGGTCTACCTGCTATATGAAAGGTATCATGGGCTTACCTGCTATATTAAAGGTATGCTGGGTCTACCTGCTATATGAAAGGTATGCTTGGTCTACCTGCTATATGAAAGGTATGCTGGGCCTACCTGCTATATGAAAGGTATGCTGGGCCTACCTGCTATATGAAAGGTATGCTGGGTCTACCTGCTATCTGAAAGGTATGCTGGGTCTACCTGCTATATGAAAGGTATGCTGGGCCTACCTGCTATATGAAAGGTATGCTGGGTCTACCTGCTATATGAAAGGTATGCTCGGTCTACCTGCTAAATGAAAGGTATGCTGGGTCTACCTGCTCTATGAAAGGAATGCTGGGTCTACCTGCTATATGAAAGGTATGCTGGGTCTACCTGCTAGATGAAAGGTATGCTGGGTCTACCTGCTATATGAAAGGTATGCTGGGCTTACCTGCTATATGAAAGGTATGCTGGGCTTACCTGCTATATGAAAGGTATGCTGGGTCTACCTGCTATATGAAAGGTATGCTGGGCCTGCCTGCTATATGAAAGGTATGCTGGGCTTACCTGCTATATGAAAGGTATGCTTGGTCTACCTGCTATATGAAAGGTATGCTGGGCTTACCTGCTATATGAAAGGTATGCTGGGCCTACCTGCTATATGAAAGGTATGCTGGGTCTACCTGCTATCTGAAAGGTATGCTGGGTCTACCTGCTATATGAAAGGTATGCTGGGCCTACCTGCTATATGAAAGGTATGCTGGGTCTACCTGCTATATGAAAGGTATGCTGGGCCTACCTGCTGTATGAAAGGTATGCTGGGTCTACCTGCTATATGAAAGGTATGCTGGGCCTACCTGCTATATGAAAGGTATGCTGGGTCTACCTGCTATATGAAAGGTATGCTGGGTCTACCTGCTAAATGAAAGGTATGCTGGGTCTACCTGCTCTATGAAAGGAATGCTGGGTCTACCTGCTAGATGAAAGGTATGCTGGGCCTACCTGCTATATGAAAGGTATGCTGGGTCGACCTGCTATATGAAAGGTATGCTGGGCCTACCTGCTATATGAAAGGTATGCTGGGCTTACCTGCTATATGAAAGGTATGCTGGGTCTTCCTGCTATATGAAAGGTATGCTGGGCCTACCTGCTATATGAAAGGTATGCTGGGCCTACCTGCTATATGAAAGGTATGCTGGGTCTACCTGCTATATGAAAGGTATGCTGGGCTTACCTGCTATATGAAAGGTATGCTGGGTCTACCTGCTATATGAAAGGTATGCTGGGTCTACCTGCTATATGAAAGGTATGCTGGGCCTACCTGCTATATGAAAGGTATGCTGCGTCTACCTGCTAGATGAAAGGTATGCTGGGCCTACCTGCTATATGAAAGGTATGCTGTGTCTACCTGCTATATGAAAGGTATGCTGGGTCTACCTGCTATATGAAAGGTATGCTGGGTCTACCTGCTATATGAAAGGTATGCTGGGCTTACCTGCTATATGAAAGGTATGCTGGGTCTACCTGCTATATGAAAGGTATGCTGGGCTTACCTGCTATATGAAAGGTATGCTGGGTCTACCTGCTATATGAAAGATATGCTGGGTCTACCTGCTAGATGAAAGGTATGCTGGGCTTACCTGCTATATGAAAGGTATGCTGGGTCTACCTGCTATATGAAAGGTATGCTGGGTCGACCTGCTATATGAAAGGTATGCTGGGTCTACCTGCTATATGAAAGGAATGCTGGGCCTACCTGCTATATGAAAGGTATGCTGGGTCAACCTGCTATATGAAAGGTATGCTTGGCCTACCTGCTGTATGAAAGGTATGCTGGGTCTACCTGCTATATGACTATATGAAAGCTAAGCATGCATTACACTTAGAAATGTTGCGTTGTGGACAGTCTTTATTCAGGTTAGTGTTTCTACCAGGAGCAACGGAGCCCTAATGTATCTTACTTGTTGCAGCTGGATCATTTCCACATGTTTGTTGTTGACCATCAACACAGCAAGTCACTAGCACCAATTAGCCTTCATTTAAGAGAAGGTGGTGTTAATCTTTCGAAACAGTTTTCTTATTGTTTTTTCACCTTAAAAGAATGCAAATTTTCTGAACAAAGGTGAGTTTTCAGCCTTTGAATAATCTTAGGTGGGCCTTTTGTATTTGTGCAACATGTTCTTATACAGTTGTCACCAAACTAGATGAATTGTTAGTGACACAATTATCTTTGCAAACTTTGATAACTCTGCAGATCAGGTACACAAGAGTAACAGCCCTTCAATTATATCATCTATATAAATTTACTCTGGTCTTGCAGTAGACAACTGATATGCAAACATCTCTTGTTTTATGTTGTTAGACATTCAGCCTACATCAACAAGTGCGCATTATTGCCACACTGGAAATTTACACTATATATTATTTGACTGACTCAGTAATTCCAGTTGGTCTAAATTTAATCTGGCGCATAAATAGGACACTAGGGCTAAATATGTTAATATTTTATTGAATGCATGTACTTGTCATATATTTGGCTATGGTTGTATGATAATGGCATATGTTTTTTTATTCAAAGGTGGTCCCCTCACTGTGACTGATGCCAACTTGTGCCTATCCAGACTTCTACCGGAGTACTTTCCAAAGATATTTGGCAAAGGCCAGGATCAGCCACTGGATGTGGCAGCTACCAAGGCAGCCTTTCTGAAGCTCACAGAAGAAGTGTGTACAAACATACGAGACACCTTCTGAGAAAACTGGGCTAAATGCATGTGCGTTAAGTGTGGCCCTAGATTAGCCTGTGCAGTCCACACAGGCTAATCAAAGACAACTCTTTTTGCTTTTATGGAAATATTTTTCTTAGGAGAAGTCTCTTCTTAACAAAAATCCAGCCGAGGCATAAAGTAGCATCTCTGAGTAGCCTGTGCGTACTAAACAGGCTAATATGTGACAACACTTTACACACATACATTAAGCCCATTTTTTTTTCAGAAAGAGATCATACATTCATTCATAAAATTCTGATATGTAATGTGTTTAAGTTTAAATTGGCTCTGCATATTATGATATGCTGATGAATAGAATTTTATTGTTGATCCTTTTTTTTAAATCTGGATTCAAACAAATGCTATCTCTCTTGTTTTTGTTTATAGTGTAAACAAGATTAAACTGTTAATCTACATTAAAAAATTGCATGTTTCAAACAATTGCAAAATGTATACTTTTTTTATAGTTTAAACGTGATATTAGAATGATTATTAGTATTAAATGAATAAATATACAGGGTGCATGATCAACACGGTTCTAAGAGGTTTACACATGGGCTAGACAGAATGAAAACTTACAGTTAAGAGCTTTATTTTTGCAAATATTTCAAACTATTGAAATATGTTTGCAAAAATCTGTGTGCATAGAAGTTTTTCTTGCAGTTTGTGCCGATACATTAAGATTGAAGAATTTACAATTGAATATGCCTGAAATTAGTGCCAACATTTCACGTTGCCTGCAGCATAACCGTGCATATGAATTCATTACACATAGAATATTTTACCAAGAACACAGGCTTACTAAATAAAGTAATTGTGATGTTTTTCACATTTCCATAAGCCACATAAAAAACTGTATTTTATGCACTAGTTGAAGTTCTTCAGAAAAATTGTTTTAAAAAGTTTTTGAAAAAAAATTGCCACTTACTGGTGTGTTTACATCAATTAACATCCATTTGTGAACCATATAAAGTCATATGATCCTGTACCCTGGTATAAGTTGTTAAATGAAAGCAAATGCTTCATGTAAAACTATCTTTACACTGAAAACAAAATCTATTTTTACATCAGAACTCCGTACAATAAAATACTACATGATTTTTGTTGGTTTAAAATTGTTGATCCCCTTTATAATGACTCTTCTTAAGGTAAACACATTTTTGAGGAGTCAGTTGGACAGCCCCAAGCGTGAGCCAATGACTGTGGAGGAGGTTGCTATGGGATTCATCAAGGTTGCCAACGAGACCATGTGCCGACCAATACGCGCTCTTACACAGGTGAACTTTAAAAGGCGCTTCCCCAAAAATAATATATTTATATACCCCCCTCAAGGTGAGGATATATATTGGAATCTACCTCAACCTGCAACTTAGTTTTCTGTTGACAAGGAAGGAAAATAAGTGTGGTATATCCTAAGACAAACCATAGGCAGAGTCTACTGCTGTGGAAGGAGTTCCAAGATATTGTTAAGTAAAATACACCTGGTTAATTGTGTAGTCTAGTAAATTTGACAAACACATTAACTCTGCATTATGAAGTGAAGTAGAAATACAAGTTGTTTATCTATCTTAGTTTATCAAAATCTTAAAAGTCAGTTGTGTTTATATCATTGAAACAAAAATGTGCTTTTTCTGAGAAAAAAATGACGGAGCTTAGATTAAAGTAGTTTTACAATAATACAAAGGATTATATATATATAGTTTACAGTTTGTAAATTAATCAGTGAATTGTTCAATCTGTCTTTTTTGCATTTGACTTGTTTATGGAGCAAATACTACTTACACATTTCTCAAATGATTAAATTTTAACTTCAAGATGTTCAAGACACTTCCATGCACAATCATCCATATTTCCATGAGTTGCTTGCCCTAGAACAAAGCTGATAAAGCTTGGCATGTGTACAAGTTATGCGACAATCTCGAGTTTGTGTATGCTGGTAATCCAGCACTGGAGAATGTTTATAGACCTTTTATGGTTTGGTCAACTGCAGTATATTTTCTTTCCCTGTGTCATGAGTTTTGCACAAAATGTCAAATTTTGGGCAATCCAGTTAACCAAGCTCGTGTTTACCTCATGAGCACTTAGTTTGTTAATTATTATATTAATTAGTTGTTGGATGCAACACAATTTGTTATAAACCCCTGTAGGTATCTCCATTATTTCACAATAGCATCCCCTTTATATGTTTCATTTAATGTGTGTGTTTGTGTGTGTGCATAGTTGAGTATCACTTTTACAAAAGACTATGTTCAGGTAATAAATTTACATATTAATAAACTATTATTTTTGCAGGCAAAGGGTCATGACACCTCTCGTCATATTCTGGCCTGTTTCGGTGGCGCTGGGGGTCAGCATGCTTGTGCCATCGCCAGGAGCCTTGGGATGACTGAGGTGTTTGTACACAGGTAGGGGGTTTGTTATTTCATGCCTTTGTGCAAACAGGTAGGGGCTCGTAATTTCATATGTTTTTTGTAATAGGGTATGGCTTTATTACATCATGCCTTTATTTTACACACATGAAGCTCGTTCTTAAATGTCTTTGTGCGAACACATGTAGGAGCTTTGTTATTTCATGTCATTTTTGCGCTCCAATGGTTTGAGTGTTAAACAACTTTATATGAAATACGAATGTTAGGCAGATAAAATACTGTCACTGTCAACCCTTGTCGCTCTAGTCCATTTCACTGGAAGAATCAGTTCCTTGGTTCTGGTATGTTAGAAAAAAGCCTTTAGGATGCTCACTGATTGGCGATATAACTTGGAATCTTATTATTGCTAGGCAACCACTATCCATCCATTGTTACTCTGATCAGGTATAAATTTAAATGTTTCCCAAATAATAATGGCTCTTTCAGAGTAACTGTTAGATCATCTTTGATATCTTACCTATCTTTACTACTTCAAATTTTGTTAACAGTTTATATACCATTTAACATGTGATTGGTAAGTGATAAGCTATTGTAAAAATTTCTTATTTAGGCTCATTGAATATGTTTGGCCTTTATTAATGTATTATTCAGTTTGGCTCATGAATATTACTCATCAGATTTTAAGTAACACTGCTTATGTATTCTTTTGGTCTTCTCACCATTGTAAGTATGACTATATATGTTCAATTTGTGACCCCAGATATGCAGGTATATTATCGGCATATGGAATGGCAATGGCCGACATCGTCCATGAATGTCAAGAACCCAGTGCAACTGTATATGCCCAAGGTATGTTTTTGGACTTTATAAAGTTATTTATTTATTGGACTGTTCGTTTGACAGGACATGTGAAAAATCCAAGGTCTTCTTTTTCTCTTATAAACAAGTAAGTTTATCAGGTTTAAAAATCCAGTATTTTGAATGGAATTTCCTTTAAAAACTAAATTTGGATATTGAAGGTGTTCCAATACATACACACTGTCCTTTACCGTACTGTTAACAAGGCAGATTTTTCTCACAGTTATCTTGTCTTTCATTTTATAATTCCATCCATGTTTGCGGTTTTTAATGTGAGTTGTTTTTGTACATGACATTTTTAAAAGTTGTGGTTTATAAATTAAAATGTTTCTTATGCATGATAACTGGCTTTTGAACTATTAATGCTACTCTAGCTGTTGTAACATTATCATCAGCTATAATAGAGTAAAATGATAGTTTACCATGTCATTGTGCATCATATTATATTAAAAGATTAAGAGAAGGTATAAGGAGACACTCTTCTAGTCATGCTATGCTTATACAATTGCTTTTTTTTAATCATTGAAAATATGACTTAATGTGTTTTGTAAAATATTAAAAATTAACATTTTAAGGTTAGGACTAAGTATTTTATAGTCTGAGATATTGAAAAGCTGGACCTCTGATATTGTAATGGTTTCTTTGATAAATATAATATATCAGTTGTGAACATATGTCTGTACAATGTTCACTGCAAATCATGACTCCTTAAAATATATTTATTAAGTTATTCCATGTTTTCTTCTTTGCCTCTTAATATTGTAATGCTTTCTTATTTTTCAGAGAATTTCCAGTATTTGGATGACAGGATAAATACTCTGTCTGCTCAGTGTGAAGAAGAATTGGTAAAGCAAGGATTCACTAAGTATGTAGCAGACATTGTTGGTAGTGTTTATAAAATGTGCATCAAGGGTTAATTGCAAAAGTGTTGTATCAGCTGATATTGTCTAATGACTATGTCAGATACAATGTTTTCACTGTTGATTTTATCTATGCATAGCCTCTGTAAGCTGGCTATATCATACATAGAGCCATTTTACAAGTATTAAAGTAATATTTAGTCACTGAGGGTTTCGAACATTGTGAGAGATGACAATCAACAAATATTTAAATGGCCTACATTTCCTAACTGAGTGCTATCAGCTACATGAAACAGTTGTACCAGTATCTGGCTAAAGAGTACCTAAAAGTACTTCAGATTGAATGATTGGTAATAGATCTAATGTAGAAGCTGAAAGTATTGCATTTAATGGTTAGCTTCATGAGAAATTCATTTATTGCTTTCTTTAAAACAGTTTACTTTGAGGTTAAAGATAACAAATGCTTTTTAACATTCTCTAAGGGACCAGATTGAAACCACTGCATTTCTGCATATGAGATATGAACGGACAGACTGTGCTCTCATGTGTTCTACAGAGAGTTTCCCAGCAAAAACAGGCACCAGTCAACATGGCAACTTCCTGTCTGCATTCCAAGACAAGTGGGGTGTATTTTTGTATTTCTTAGATCATGATTTGTTTTCCTTAGTGTTTTGTTTTTGTTGTGTATTATTTGAAACATATGTTAGGGTAATTGTGCATTTGTATAAAAAAAGTAACTGACTCAAGTATGTGCACATAAGTAATGATTAATCAGTTAACACATTCAAGTATGCTAACTGACCGCTATGATATGACTGAGATACTGTTGGAAGGAGCAAATACCCTTAAGTTACAACACACTTACCTATGAGCCTTGTTCTTGACAAAACTGGGCTTAAGTCTCATTCTAGATTAGCCAGTAAAGTCCACACAGGCTTATCATAGACTACACTTCAAATTTGTATGGACTGTTTTGTTAAAAGGAAGTCCCTTAAGGACAGAAATCCAGTTAAGGCGGAAAGTTTTTTCCCTTAATAGTATGTCCAGACTGCACAGGCTAATCTAGGACGTCATTTTACGCACTTTCATTAAGCCTGCTTTTCCCGGAACATGGCTCCTATGTCGACAGCACAATGGTCAGCTCCCACATTGCAGGTACTTTACCGAGTTTGGCTTCACCCTGCCTGCCAGGCCAGTCATAGTGGATGACATACGCATACGGGGTGTGGGAAAGGCTGTCTGTAACACAGAACACTCCATTCCAAGAGGAGACAGGGATCCACAAGTAGAAATAGTATGTTAAGTCGTCAGTACATATACGTGGGACATTCCATGCTAGGAGTGAGATTATAAACCTTTCATCTGAATACCTACATGCCCATGCCAAAAATTGCATTAAAATGTCTTTACTGGATCTATTTTAATGTCAAGTAAGTTAAGTTATGTTGGACCAATTATAATGCTGCTCAGTGGGTTTGGTTCTGTATACCACATATACAGTATAAAGATATTTTCCTCTTTTGATGTGTTTCCAAAATTACACCCCTGCTTGGTCAATATACAACTATTGAAGGAGGAGATTCAATAACTTGTGTATTCCTAAATTGTACTGATCAGGGTTCCTCTCCTGGCAAAAAATGGTGTCTCGCCGCAACATTCCTTACTAAGTGCTTCGCCATATCATAAATATATTGTTATAAATTGTGAAAGTAGACCACAGCATTCAATCAAATGAGGGATCAATGGTTTGTCAAAGTTAATTGATTCAATTATGAGTAAAATGAAACCTCTCGAAGACATAAAAGAAGCGTGTAATTGATGCATGACATTTATTTATAATGAAATTTCTAATTTTTAGCTCTACTGGCCGAAGGCCTGAAGAGCTTATGTCATGGCATGGTTTCCGTCATCTGTGCGTGCGTGCGTTAGACTTTTTCTTGTTTAAGCGATTTAGTCCACAGTTTTCATCCGATTCTTTTCAAACTTGTTCGGTGTCTTAATATTAATGAGGACTCAAACCTTATTGAAAATGGGTTACATCAGAGGAAAAAGTCCAGAATTATCTCCCCTTGAATTTAAGAAAATTGTGAAATAAGGCTTGTTTACGCAATAAAGTCCACAGTTTTCATCCAATCATTTCCCAATTTGCACAGTGTCTTTATCTGAATGATGAGTCAAACCCTATTGAAAATGAGCAATATCAGAGTTATAAGTCCAGAATTATCTCCCCTTGAATTTGAGAAAAAAATGAAAATTCATTTTTTTTATGTGATAAAGTCCATAATTTTCATCCAATTCGTGGCAAACTTGCACAGTGTCTTTGTATCAATGAGGACTCAAACCCTTTTTTAAAAAGAGCAATATAGAAGCAATAAGTCCAAAATGACTTCCCCTTGAATATGAGAAAATTTTGAAATCCCGCTTGTTTACGCAATTAATTCCACAGTTTTCATCCAATTATTTCCAAATTTGCACAGTATCTTTATATCAATGAGGACTTGAACTCTATTGAATATGAGTAGTATTGGAGAAATAAGTACACAATAATCTCCCCTTGAATTTGAGAAAATTCTCCTTGTTCGCGCGATTAAGTACACAGTTTCTATCTTATTCTTTCCAAACTTGCACAGTGTTTATAGCAGTACAGCGATTTAGGCCCTCATGGGCCTCTTGTTTTAATTTGAGTTCTTATTTTGGTGAATTAAAACATTAAATTTTAAGAATTGATCATTATTTTGGCAATATTACATAACAGCGGCTAGAGATTAACAATCTCAATGAAATAAAAAATTGTTTAGAAATCATTAGTCTCAAGAGTTTTAAAAGTATAGAAATCATCATGACCATTTTTAAAAGATTTCTATTAGTATTAAGTGAATTTAATGTATGACACATGTTTTAAGAATTAAAGTATTCATTTAAGGATCAATGATGATCGTAATCATAGGGTTTTTGCTCATATTTTGTTGTAACACGTCCCTTTTGAGCTTGCCCAAAATTGCATTGTTTTCAGGTTCCTAAAATGTTCTTATACAGTACAGTCCACGCGTTTCCCCCCAAAAAACTCGCTCCCTCCGGGGGGCTTTTGTCTGCTAGCGAGTGCTTCCGCGGCGGGAAATGCGAGGTGTACTCTTTAAAATGCTCGGCGTTCCGCTGAGTAAGCTAATCAGCGCAGTGTTTATTACTTTAGCCTAGTCGGTAAATGCAGACAATTTCCATTCTTATCAGGACACCGCCACGCAACTCCGCAGTAGCAGCGTGCTACTGTGCATGCCAAAAAATAAAAACATTGTAATAAGAAATTGTTTAAATATTGTGGCTAATAAAAATAAAGATAATTGTATAGAAAATTAATATATGTTTTAATTCACAGGTAAGTCTACAATATGAATATATAAGCTGGATACATACATGTTCCGACTCTATCCATTACCCTATAATCCAGTATAATTGCGATTTCAATGTTCAAAACCAAAATAAGACCAGTATTGACACTAATGTGTTTTATAATTTTATAAACACAATGTCCGCCATTTTGCGCAAGCGCATATATGCGAAGTAATTTTTTTGGATGGGACAATTCCCGTGTAACATGCTTTAATCAGGTGACATGATGTGTGAGCATCAGCGCTGTTCATTTTTAGCTCGGAGAAAACCCGAGGTATTGTCATAGCCAGCTAGTCGTGTCCGCCGTCCTTGTCAAGGTTTGTAAAGGTTTTTAACATTGGCTCTAAAATCAAAGTCCTTCCACCTACAACTTTGAAACTTCATATGTAGATGCACCTTGATGAGTTCTACACGCCTCACCCATTTTTGGGTCACTAGGTCAAAGTCACTGTGACCTCTAAAAAAATAAAATTCTGATAAGCTTTTGCAGCCGAGCGTGGCACCTGTTAAGCGGTGCTCTTGTTGGTTATAACGACCAATCAATGAGTGACTTCAATTAAATTTATTATTTGTAAATTTTCCTATTTTTGCTATAGTTTCAATGGGCAATACTTTTTCATCGTGTGCATTGATTCTGATGTTTTTTTTTCATTCTCAAATACTACAAATACTTAGTTGCACGTCTGTATTAAGTTACGGCACATGTCCTGATTTATTACACATGCTTTCCATGCGTGGAACTTTTCTGTCAGCAACAATTTCGCGCTCTTATTGAAACACGGATTTTTCACTATGAATGGTGCATATGCATACAAAGGGACTATATAATATAATCACGTGGCTGTAGACAAATTGTGTAATTCAGTTCTATAAATGGACTTTATGAAATATGCTTGTACTGAAATTAAATTGTTTCCGCATAAAATTTGTAACGGGAAATGTTTTCACAACTTACTCGCCATAAGAAATTAATTGCTCCCCAATTGCATTTAACTTGAATTACTTCTCATAAGGAACAATTATTGTTTATGTAATTGTTTACGGTAAAAAGGTGTGATGAGGATGCCCAATACCATCTTTCGTGCACTGTTTAATTACTGATGGATATTACGTACATTTTAAAACTGATTTCTTTTAAATTAATCTGCGATAAACACTAACTTCAAGGCTGACGTCAATGAAAAATATTGATTGCCAGTTATACGCATTTTCGTTACCGATTGGACACTGAACAGTATATATGTTGCGCACGTCTTAAAATTATATATATATATATAGGTAATTTTATTTTGAAAATCAGGAAGTCAAACAAAGATTAATTGATCGTAATCTAGTTAAACGCCGAAGGCCACTGCGCCGGCTTATCAATTTGCCGATCGTTGACCTCGGAGTCCCCAATCATGCAAATGCCGCGTATTGCGGGACGTTCTTAATCACCCTTCATAAGAGTGCCCTTGTAGCGAGGGAAATTGGGGAAAACGCGTGGACTGTACTGTATGACGGCAAGGAGACATTCCTTGCAACCCTCACCCCATAAGGATCCCCACATCCCTTGACTATTTCCTTGGGGAAACAATTACATTGATGTATTACAATCCAATCTGCCGTAATTTATGTTATGGGGGTGGACAAATCTGTCAATATTAAATATGGTGATTTGAACCAGTACCGGTTTATGTAATCATTATAAAAATAAATGAGTGAATAACATGTTATTATTGATGTATTCAGTGACAAATTGTATATAAAAAATGGGAAAGTTTGAAACTTGAAGGATATTTACAACTTGCTACATATTACAACATGCGTGTTTATGGGTATTCATTACTACTTTCACAAGCTAAAGTCTGTCTGTCTGTCTGTCTGTCTGTCTGTCTGTCTGTCTGTCTGTCTGTCTGTCTGTCTGTCTGTCTGTCGGTCGGTCGGTCAGTCGGTCGGTCGGTCGGTCGGTCGGTCAGTATTAAGTGTCCGCTCTCTAATTCAAGTTGTTTTCATCCGAGCTTCACCAAACTTGGTCAGAAGTTGTATCTAAATAATGTCTAGGCCAAGATCGAATATTGGTCATTTTTTATTGTTGAAACTTTGAGGAATACGTGTCACTTATAGACAACAAGCTGCTACTTTGATGAGGGGTGGCAGGATACAGCGGTCTACCTCTTGGACAAGCTGGGCGCAGGACATACCATCAGTGGCCCAGCCATTATCATGAATGGAAACAGGTACTCTATGCAATGTTGCTGTGTGTGATTTCAGGGCGTTTTTAGATGTGGCTTTAAATGTGGCTGCACACACTAATTTTGTGGGGAAACTACTGTGGATTCAATAAATTTAGTTGCCTTAAAAACTTGGTGCTCATATATCCATATAAATTAGTATTAGACTAATAATAATGGTTTCAGGGTATTGTAATATTTGTATTTTGGGGAGGATTTTCAAAATAGGGGAATAAAGGATTCTTTTATTAAGGGGATAGTTATAAGGAGATGCTGTTTTACGTAGGCAAAAACTTTTGAAGGAATAGGGTTATTGCATGCATGTTGCATGCTCATGTTGGAGGAAAAGTATTATCATCAAAACGAATCACTTTCCACATATAAACTATCTTTTGAGATAATTGATATTGACAAGACAAGGAGCAAATAGAATATTCATAGTAGCCTGAAGTCACTTTTGAGACTACGTACAATTTAAAAGCATGAAGGGCTGGGCATTTCTGCGTTTAAGTGTTCATTATTGTTTGTTTTCAGTACCATTCTTGTGGAGCCAACATGTCAAGCTTCTATCACAAAACAAGGGGATGTGAAACTAAAGGTAATTGTTTGTTCTCAGAATAAAGAAAAAAGAAGCAAATATGGTCAGTTTTGTTCTTTAAGGGGTGTTGCAGCAGTTTATTTATCTGAAGATATATTTATAGCAACACCGTTGATGCTATTATCACAGCTCAATATTTTTATCACAATCATCAGAAATTGACCGAGTTGGTTCATAATATAATTGTCATTGGTTCGATCCCAGGTGGGGTCAACTTTTTTTATTACTTTTTTTACTTTCTTTAATTCCATTCTTGTTTTATACTGGAGCTCTTTAGTGCTGTTGTTTACATTTATCAATTTAAAGCATTTAATCACAAACTACAAAACATGCCGAAAGCTTTGAACAAGTACATGTAAGTTATTAATGATTAAGGTCGAGTTTGATACTGTATGGTATTATGTTTGTGATTAAATATTGTCTTTTATTAATGTCTTTTGGTTAGCTGTTGTTATCTCAGTTAAGATTGTAAACAATTTCTAATGTTTATGCATATTTCTAACAATCTATGTACCGTTACTTGGGTTTTGCCTAAATGCTGTATTTTATGAAAATTGACGTTGACGGTAGGGATAGTTAAAACAAAAAATCTCTGTTAAAAGTGTGATGACCCCCTTTCTGTATTTGTGTTTTATGATGACAATACGTAGATGGACATATTTGAGAAGTTTTGCAGAATACTATTAGACAGAACTTTTTTTAATTCCATTTATGTGGTTACATAAGTAAAAAAATGACGTTTTTTTGGGTGACATAAAAAGTATTAAAAATAATTTTCTTAAAATTTATCTTGTGTACTCCATTTTATTGGTAGTTTGTGGTTTAATTACATGGTATATGACGTATCTTAGCTTGTATTATATCTACATGCTGCCAATTTTATAGGTTATTAATTATTTTTACGCATTAAGAGATTTTTCAGTTTTATTGAAAATGTACATGTTATATAATGGTGAATAAAATCAAAACAAGGCCGGTGACCTAATTTTTTTATTTCATTTTTCATATAGTATTAAATTTTGTATATATATTTTAAATATAAATTTTGGACAGAATCCATATTAGATGGAAAAATATCAGCAAAACTGCAGCAACACCCCGTAACTTTATACTTTTATTACTGTAATAATATGCAAATTTTAAAGTGCAAATATAGGTGACACTTAATTGAATTTATTTTAATCACCCAAATGCACAATCTTGTGAAGGGGTTTTTGGTCAATTTTTGTTAAACAAATTTTCATTCTTTTAATGCAGGCATTATGCTTCAATACATACGTTCATTCTAACAGCATGTCTTGTTAACCTTTTTTGAACGGTTTTGGTATGTGAAAATGATCAACATAATAAAGCCAGTTTGCACAGAGAATAAAGCTGTTGAAGAGTGACTTTGAGATGTACATGTATACACTGACTAGAGAACTAACGACACAGTTGCATATAATAATCCAAAGAAAAATATCGAGAAATCCGAGATGAACATAAAGTTTTGGTTCATGACTGTATAATGTGTATTATTCTCTGTATCATTTCAGATAGGCAAGGGGGTAGTAGAGAGAGTTGGCAAGGACTTAGACATGATTCAGCTCTCCATTTTCTCACACAGGTTCATGAGCATTGCAGAACAGATGGGCAGGCAAGAATGTTACTTAATATCATAATGCATCAACAATTTGTTTTAATCATTTCAAGACCACATATTGTATTCACCAACTAATATGCTTACTCAAAGGTCAATTGTGAAATAAGCTTTATGTATAGCAACAGTTACTAAGAGCTGGTTCATAAATGCTGTGTTAAGTGTTCACATGGTGTGTGTTACACACTTGATTCTGCGTTCATTCAAATAAATCGGGGGTAGGCGTGTCCTTCTAAGGCATTCCTTATTTTGAATGACCTTATATACATTATTATTATTCTGACTTAAGAAATTGATATGTTTATATATTTATGAAAATAAAGAATGTATTAAAACTAAAAATTTTATAAAATAAAGAAACAGACATTATGAGATATTGCTTGTGGTTTGATGTTTTACATTAACAAAAACACAATAAAATATTAAATATTTTTTCAAATAGTTTGACCCCTTCTGTGGTCTGCCAGTATGCATATATCAGTTGCATTAAAATAAAATGGCTTTTTTTTCAGGGTATTGCAGAGAACTGCCATCTCTACCAATATCAAGGTATTCATATTTTAATGTGTCACAATACGGTTATAATATACTGAAATGTTATTTTTAACTTGTTTAATAGATTAATATTCATATTGGTTGTATAACACAGGAAACAAATTAAAGCGTATGATAAACTGTTATGAGATCAACATTTGCCAACTATTTGAGTCGTGTTCTGAGAAAACTGGGCTTAATTCATGTTTGAAAAGTGTCGTCCCAGATTAGCCTGTGCAGTCCGCACAGGCTAATCAGGGATGACACTTTCCGCTTAAACTAGATTTTCAGTAAAAAGGGACTTCCTTTAAAGGAAAAATACCATTAAAGCGGAAAGTGTCGTCCCTGATTAGCCTGTGCGGACTGCACAGGCTAATCTAAGAAGACACTTTAAGCACATGCATTAAGCCCAGTTTTCTCAGAACAAGGCTCATTTTATGTAACCAGGAGCGTTTAGACTTTTCCTGCGCAATGTTTGGACCCGATGGTGGCCTGGTTGCTAATGCCCCTCATATACCAGTGCATCTTGGTGCCATGCAGGAGGCTGTACAATATCAGGTATGTCTTGTGTGTGCAGTGTTCGATGATCCAATTGATAATTATGAGCCACACTCTGTGAAAAGGGGGTTTAATGCATGAGCTTAAAGTGTTGTCCCAGATTAGCCTGTGCAAAATGCTCTCAGACATTTATAGAGAAAGTCACTGGAAATGTCTATCAGGTGTGCCTCATTAAAAAAGGGAACACCACTGTGAGCCTTATAAAGTCAGGTCCTCACATAATGCAGCCTCAGGCCTGGAAGAACCTCATAAACCTGGAAATACACACGCACTAAGGGCCTTCTGGTCTTTTGGGGATTGACAAGTAAGCCCTAAAACATTTAGAGGGGACAAACCCAAAGGGTGAGATAGGCAAGCTGTTTGAGGGATGTCTTGGAGGTCTGAAGTGTTGTTTTTTTCTTTTTTCTTATGATCACATGTATTCAATATTTTAAACGGATTAAATACTTTTGAATTGTTAAAGAAACAACAAGCACTACAATTTTTGTGTAACATTTTAAAAGCATTTAAGCTCTACAGATTTTGTAAACTTAGTTCCAGTCACCAATTAAACTTGAAATCATTTGGAAATTAAGTTGAGTGTAGCCTTGGGTTTTATGTATTTATTGCGCTAGACTACACAATTTCAAGCAATGTCAATTAAGAAGAAAATTTGACCTTTGTTAATTCATAACAAGACCTAATGATCCTTTAAATATTAGTTTTACATAGATTACTATTGTTGAAAGATGTTCTGTGAATTTAATTTAAATTGCTTTGTTTGTGGCAGTGACATTAATTTACATTGATAGGCAATGCTCCATAAAGTTTCCTGAGGGCCTTATGCTTAATTTGGACCATTCCTCAATTCCAAAAAATCAAAATTTGTTGTGCCATGCAGATTGTAAGCCTTCTATAAGTAATATACACAAAGATGACTCATGTTTATGTAAGGTGTAATATTTCTATCTATAACCACAACAGTGGTTAGTAAAGCAGATTGTATGTTTAACTGTTTACCTGTATTTGTTTTTCTTCACACAGTGTACAGACAGAAAAAAGGGAAAGTATTTCAACTGGATAATTGAAATTTATAAGCAAATAAGCAGCTGGACTTTTTCTTATAGCTTTCCATTTTTTGGGAATGATTTGTTGAAATAACTGAGAATGAAGAAGAATTGTTAAGCAGTAAACTTTAAATTTGGGGAAAAGTGCAACAATTGAAAAGATTCTCTTGGCTTTTATTTGGCTCCAGCTAAATTAGTAAAAAGCCCTGAATACAACAAGCCATGTAAAAAATGTATACAAAAAAGTAAATGAGCATCGCTCTGGGGTTTAATGCATGTCAAAAGTTTCTTGCTTGATTAGCCTGTGCAGTCCACACAGGCTTGTCAGGGACAACACTCTGCCTAGACTGTTTTTTTTTTCATTTAGAAGAGACCTTCTTTAAACAAAAAATTCCATACTAGGGTAAAGTGTTATCCCAGATTAGCCAGTGCAGACTGCATGCACAGGGTAATTTCGGATGACACTTAACTCGCGGCATTAAGGCAAGTTTTCCCAGAACCAGGCTTAAATATTTTAGATGAAGGTGCTGGGTTCAGATCTGAGGGAGGGAGATGTGATCCTGTCCAACCATCCCAAGGCAGGAGGGAGTCACTTGCCGGACCTCACAGTTATCACTCCTGTATGTACACTTTATTAAAATAGACCTGTATGTACACTTCATTAAAACAGACCTGTTTGTACACTTCACTAAAATAGACCTGTATGTACACTTCATTAAAATAGACCTGTATGCACCCTTAATTAAAATAGACATGTATGTATACTTAATTAAAATAGACCTGTATGTACATTTCATTAAAATAGACCTGTATGTACACTTCATTACAATGGACCTGTATGTACACTTCATTTAAAAAGACATGTATGTACACTTAATTAAAATAGACCTGTATGTTCACTTCATTAAAATAGACATGTATGTACACTTTATTAAAAGAGACTTGTATGTACACTTCATTAAAATAGATCTGTATGTACACTTAACTAAAAAACATGTATGCACACTTAATTAAAATAGACCTGTATGTACACTTCATTTAAATAGACATGTATGTACACTTCATTAAAATAGACCTGTAGGTACAATTCATTAAAATCGACCTGTGTGTACACTTCATTAAAATAGACCTGTATGTACACTTCATTAAAATAGACCATTATGTACTCTTCATTATAACATACCTGTATTTACATTTCATTTAAAACACACCTCTACATACAGTTTATTAAATACACAAGTATATTTATTTTATTTAAATACAAATGCATTTACCTTTTATTCATAACAAACCTGTATATACACTTCATTTAAAACACACTGGTATTTACACTTTGTTTAAAGCACGCCTGTAAGAAAATTTCATTTCAAACACATCACTTCATTTTAAACACACTTGAATGTACACTTCATTACAACTCAACTGTATGTTCATTTCATTTAAATCACATTGGTAAGTACACTTACAGCAGCACAGGGCTCAACATTAAAGGTAGTCCGACTGTCCGGGACAACCAAAGTGTTAGTCCGGACAAGTTAATAAAGAATTTGCTTGTCCGACGGGACAAGTGGTTGTTATAATTTAATAACTTAGAACAAATGCCTTTAAATCCGTTATTTCTGTGGAGTAACCACCCTTTATTTTGAAATATATATTTTGTTTATGTTTAAACGACAAAGCACGAGATATTCCGATAGTTCCATGGGATACTACGCCGCACTGTTTACAAGGGAAGCAACCCTTAACATTTTTCTTTGCCAAGATAACAATATTATTCTCCCTTATAATGAATATGCATTTTACGACACCGGTACACATTGATCTTTAAGACAATTAAAGTAGTATGGTGGCAAAACACAAGTTTTTGTCAGTTATTTTGGCTTTGTATAATGTTTAAAAAATCAATAATATCCAGTTTTCCTGTTATAGTTTTTTTTTGTATTCAAATTGCCTAAAATTATGTTAACATGTATTTTGAATGATTTAAGTCTTTATGATTTGAGCTTTTTGTATTATTTAATTACTTTGCGAAGAACTGAGCAAAATAAGATATAATGGTCAGAACAAGTTGCTTTCTGGTCAGGACAAGTGAAGTTTAGGTCTACTTGTCCGACTGGACAAGTGGCTCCAAAAGTTAATGTCGAGCCCTGCAGCAGTTCCAAAGTATTAACCAGAACTTAACATTAATTCTTCATTTATCTACTTGTGATAATCTTACTTGAAAGAATGCAAAAACAAAATTCAAAAAGGCAAACAAAGTTTTTGTTTGAACATTTTATTGTGGAGCCAGCTTGATAAAAGCTGTCACTTGAGTTGAGTGTATGTGTGTGTGCCTGCTTCATGCTTTAGTGCATTAGTTTATTCATTAATGTTCAATAGATCAGAATAATCATATTCATAATATTCAGAATATCTTTATTAATATAGTAGTAAAATACATCTATATTTATGCACAAGCCACAATATATATAGCCTTCTTTCCTATACATTCAACCATTCCTATATATTCGTTATTTTTTTAAATCCTGTAAATTTGCATATCATCCGTGCAACAGGCGTGACCAAATTCTCTGAAAGTTAGCAAGAAAGTTTGTTGCTCATGTGAAAACTGAAAAATGCGCACTAAAACAGTATGCACTGCAACTTAAACCCTATCCTACACGTAAATCTTACCTTCAAATCAATAATTCAAGCTGTAGTATGCTTTAAAATCCAATGTTTACATTTTTTTATCCACATTTGTGTCGACTGGTTTTGTAAGTCACGTGATTAAGTTGATGCAAAAGCTCATGACGTATTTCGGGTTTAAGTTCATATTTCCTTACAATGCGCATGCGCTAGATTCAATCCTTAGGTGGTTAAATGTATAGGAAAAGAGGTTATATCTGATGTAAGTTTAATGCTGATTAGAAGAATATGTAAAAAAAAAAATGGATTCCTATTTTATTTTTGTTCAGAAAGAGCCAGAATATACAGAGATACAGACTTGAATTGTTTTTTACCTATTTTTAGGGTGTCCTGTAACATTTTTTCGAAAAACATGGAATAAATATGTTTTTTCTTTGTTATAGATTGAAATTAGCAGTTGCCAGCAAGTCATTGGCCCCTAAAATGTATGGTGGGCCCATGATATTCAGAAGAAAACACACCATATGCCCTCTGTGCAGAAATTATTGAAAGAACAAGCAGTGTTAATATGCCCAATATTTTAGTTTCTATCACAGCTTCATGTTGCCCACCCTGAACTGTTAAGACCATTCCTTAACAATTTCCTGCTCAGAATAAAAGTGAAAATGGCTATATGCAACCTGCATAAAACCAGAAAAGCCTGCGAGAAACTTGCAGTTTGTCCAGGTTTTATCCTGTTTGCTTCTTATCAGTACCTAAGAATTATAGGTGAAGCCTTTGAAACTTTAATATAGTTATGTAATTGATTACAAACACATCTAATTGATTACAAACACATCAAAGTGCGTATCAGAGTGGCAAAGTGTTTAACCCATTTAAGCTTAGCATCTAGAAAACAGGCCTTGGCAAACAGCACAGACCCTGATAAGGTCATCTGGGTCTACGCTGTTTGCTTAAAGGAATTTCTGTAAGAAATATTCTAAATATAGAAATAAATATACTAGACATCCCTAATTTTGGAAATAAATTGATCCAATTGAGAAGGATAGGAGATTCCATTAGGCATAAATGGGTTAAAGGGTTCACAAATTTCATTTGAGAAAACAAAATTTACATTCTTCAGGTGTTCTACCCTGGAGAGGCAAGACCTGTGTTCTATGTGGCCAGTCGAGGCCATCATGCTGACATAGGGGGCATAACTCCGGGCTCGATGCCTCCGCACTCGCGGTACTTGCATGAGGAAGGGGCGGTGTTCAAGTCGTTCAAGCTGGTGGAGGCAGGATTGTTCCAGGAAGAAGGTAGTCTCATAATACTGCAGCTGTATGAATTGAATTGACACTCGGGACATTTAGTCTGTTTAAAGTTAACAATAAAATTGAAATATGATCGAGGTCTTAAAACACTTTGAGGCTTTTTCATTATTGACATTTGTAATTTTTCCACTAACAAAAATGTGAAAATTACAGAAATGCGTTAACAATAAATAGATTTATTATTCTGTATTTAGTGAGTTAGAGGTCGGTATTAAGCCATGTTTACTACTGAGTACCAGTCTTCCTCCAGGATCAAAATTATAACTGGACAAAAGTTTACTTAGTGTGTCTTGTTTACTTTCATGACATCATTTAACATAAATTACTTGATCCTAATAGCTACAGACCTTATATGAAAAAAATAAACAGTCAACATGTGTAACAAAATCAATCTTACTTCAAACTAATTTTTTATGAAGTTAAATCATTTCTACTTTTTCAGACATAATGATTTTTATGGGAAAATGTGTGCTTGCCGTGTACTTTCTTGAAGGGATTAGTGCAAACCTATTGTACCTATTGTCCATTACATCTCCAGATACAAGTTTCATGTGCAACCCTCATTTCATTATCAGATGTAACACGAGCATTACACGAGCCCGCCAAGTACCCTGGCAGTAGTGGCACTAGGAATCTCCATGACAACCTCAGTGACCTCAAGGCCCAGGTGGCAGCCAATCAGAAAGGCATACGTCTCATCAAGGGTCTCATTGACGAGTATGGACTGGACGTGGTACAGGCCTATATGGCACACATTCAGGTCAGCTGGTATATGCATAATTTGAGCCTTAAGTTTTTTTTAACTGGGCCTAATGCATGTGAAGAAAGTGTAGTCCCAGGCTGCACAGACTGACTAAGGAAGACACTTTCTACTTTTAAAACATTTTTTGTTTAAAGCATGTCTTGTCTGAACAAACATCCACTTTGGGTGGAAAGTGTAGTTTCTCTGTTGTCTTCTTTGAATACGTCTTCCCATTAGAGATCCATAAACACTCAAAATCAACAAATATTTGGTTAAATAAAGGTAACCCATAAGAAATTAGTGATTGCAATAGCCTAAATTTCAAAGCAAGATGTGGTCTGGTAACATTGATTTAACAAGATACATAATGCTCATTTTTATTTTTTGTGGTCAAATTCCCCGTGATGATATCAGAACATTTACGAGCAAACATGAGATTGGCCTCGGTCCATGTCAGATTCTCATTAATAATCATTATGTTATTAATTAGCAGAGCTCTAGCAAGACATCCTGCTCTAAGCTGTTTAGCAAGAAAAAACGAGAAAAGAGCGTGCAAAAATGCAAATGTATCATTTCCAACAAGACAGTGACCCCCTCCTATATTGTTTGTCTATTGTGTTGTTTTTACTTGTATATTGCGGGCCTTGTATATCTCTATGTATACATAGAACAATGCAGAACATGCTAATGGGGAGATGCTACAAGAGATAGCCACTAAGTAAGCCCTGTATGGATGTTGCATGTCTCTGTTCTGTTGTGGTACTCATATACCTCCATGCATTCACAGGACAATGCAGAGCTTGCTGTACGTGACATGTTACGGGAGATAGCCAGTAAGACGCTGGCCCATAGTGGAACTACATGTCTCTATGCTGAAGACTTTATGGACAATGGGGCACGGATTGCTCTCAAGGTGGAAATTAATAAAGAGGAGGTAAACAACAGTTGCCTTGTCAATTGAGTTTTTATATGAGAACAATTTAAAGCTGTTAACAGAATCAAACAATCAGTCAGTGAAACAAAAAAATCCTTTGGTTACATTCCTCTATATCAGTGTATCCCTCCCTGGTCCATTCAAAAATAGTTCTTATTTCTAAATAGGTCCTTTTCTCCATTGGTGTAAAATCCATTAAGCAAATGCAACCAAGCCTTTGTGGCTATTTCCTGAATCCTGTGTGTCTTCAACATTTTGATGCATTTCGTTGAGCATTATGTTAAAAGATAAACATTTGGGGTGCGTTTATTGAGATACTGGGCTTTTGTCTGCCAAACCCTGTTTTCTTAGATTGGTTTCATTTAACCTAATGGGATTATAATGTAAGTAACATGCCATACTTTTTTAACCAGGTTTTCCGAAGGAAAAAACTGGTTATTAGATTGGCGAATGTCGGCGGGCGGGCTGGGGGGTGAAACAAGCTTGTCAGGGCCATAACTTTGTCGCTCATTGTGAGATTTTAAAATCATTTGGCACATTTGTTCACCATCATTAGACGGTGTGTCGCACGAAAGAATTATGTCGATATCTCTAAGGTCAAGGTCACAATTTGAGTTTAAAGGTCAAAAATGGCTATAAATGAGCTTGTCTGGGCCATAACTTTGTCGTTCATTGTCAGATTTTAAAATCATTTGGCACATTTGTTCACCATCATTAGACGGTGTGTCGCGCTAAAGAATTACGTCGATATCTCCAAGGTCAAGGTCACACATTGAGTTCAAAGGTCAAAAATGGCCATAAATGAGCTTGTTCCGGCCATATCTATGTCATTCATTGTGAGATTTTAAAATCATTTGGCACATTTGTTCACCATCATGGGACGGTGTGTGGCACGAAAGAATTACGTCAATAATTCCAAGGTCAAGGTCACCACGAATAAAAATATATTTATTTTGATACAAATGGGGTTAATTATAAACAATTATCAGATAAAGGGAGACAACTAAAAGTGAACTGATTAAAGCAGTTCAGTTTTAGTTGCCTCCCTTTATCTGACTTTTTTTTTTCACATTGAAAACCTGGTTTTGTGACAATTTTGTCCCTTGTTATTCCATGTTTTGAAAGAGGACATATTCATCTTTAAATTGAAATTGAAACTATGCATTTACAATCTGATTAAACGGTTATCCATGAAAAACTACTTTAAATTTAGTCGTTTTATTGATGGACCCTTTGAGCATTCGATTTAGTCTAAACTCATCTTGTTTTTAAATTATATATTATGGAAAAAAACAAATGTACACATGAAAGAGTGTGGCAAAGTTATCCAACAACAGTTGTAATAATATCACTGTTTTTCCTTTTTTCACAGAGCATGGCAGAATTTATAAAAGCAACAGAGCTTGTGCTACTTATATTTCAGCATAGAGGAGGTAATAGAGTCTGTGTTAGTTTGTCCAAATAAGTATGTGGAGGGAACTACTTCCACAATTTTCATGTTCAATTTACCATCCTCGTGAAGTGTTGATATACTAGACACTTTTCATGCCCTGTGATCCACTGAACCATGAGTTACTTGCCCTTAAACTTAGCTGTCATAGCTGAACGGATGTATAAATTACTTTTGTGTAAAAAAATTTTGCATCTGTTCCAGGGCACAGCAGTGTGTGATTTCTCAGGTTCATCATATGAAGTGTATGGAAACCTGAATGCACCAAGGGCAGTAACCCTCTCTGCACTTATCTACTGCCTAAGATGTATGGTGGGACATGATGTCCCTTTAAACCAGGCAGGTTTTATTTTACTTAGGCAAACTTGTATTTTTAAATTATTGTTTATGCCCCCTGATCAAATGATAGGGGATATATTGTTTTTGGCCTGTCTGTCTGTCTGTCATTCTGTCCCAAAACTTTAACCTTGGTCATAACTTTTTCAATATTGAAGATAGCAACTTGATATTTGGCATGCATGTGTATCTCATGGAGGTGCACATTTTGAGTGGTGAAAGGTCAAGGTCATCCTTCAAGGTCAAAGGTCAAATTATATATGGAGGAGGCATTGTGTTTCACACACACAGCTCTTGTTTGCTATTATAATTATTTTAGACAAATTAATTTTAATATAATATTGTTGTTAATAAATACATTAGCTGACATTAAAATATCAAGTTTGGACAAGTCCATTTATTTCTTAAGTCAGAATTTCCAATGTCTTTACATTATACAGACAATTTTAAATTCAAAGGTTTCTGTGAGAAATACTCACTATTTTAGTAGGTACCATGTTCAACTATTGTTTGGTACGATATGAGTTGATCTGGGCTTCCATCACCAAAATATACTTATAATATGCCACATTGAAGAACTATTCTAGATTGAATTAGATTGAATTGTTATTAGATTGGCGAATGTCGGCAGGCGGGCTTGGCAGCCTGCTGGTGGGCTGGCAGGCGGAACAAGCTTGTCCGGGCCATAACTTTGTCGTTTATTGTGAGATTTTAAAATCATTTGGCACATTTGTTTACCATGATAAGACGGTGTGTCGCGCGAAAGAATTACGTCAATATCTCCTAGGTCAAGGTCACACTTTGAGTTCAAAGGTCATAAATGGCCATAAATGAGCTAATTTTTTTGTCCGGGCCATAACTATGGCATTCATTGCGAGATTTTAAAATCATTTGGCACATTTGTTCACCATCATGGGTCGGTGTGTCGCACGAAAGAATCATGTCAATATCTCCAATGTCAAGGTCGCCACGACTAAAAATAGATTTATTTTGAAACAAACTTTTAAAGGGGGTTAATTTTGGTTGTTCATTTCAAAAGTTCAGTTTGAGTTGTCTCCCTTTATCAGAATTTTTTTTTCATTTGTTCACCATCATTAGACGGTGTGTCGTGCGAAAGAATTATGTCGATATCTCCAAGGTCAAAGGTCACACTTTGAGTTCAAAGGTCAAAAATGTCCATAAATGAGCTTGTCCGGGCCATAACTATGTCATTCATTGTGAGATTTTCAAATCATTTGGCACATTTGTTCACCATCATGGGTCGGTGTGTGGCATGAAAGAATCACGTCAATGTCTCCAATGTCAAGGTCGCCACGACTGAAAAAAGATTTATTTTGAAACAAACTTACAAAGGGGGTTAATTTTGTTTGTTCATTTCAAAAGTTCAGTTTGAGTTGTCACCTTTTATCAGATTTTTTTTCACAATGAAAACCTGGTTTTGTGACAATTTTGTCCCTTGTTTACATATTATTTTATATAAATCACTAATGACTACTTGTAGAGACTTGTGTTTATGTTTTCTTTATTATGCTTCCCCCAAACATTTTGGCGGGATCAAATAGTCGCTGCTTCGTCCGTCTGCCTGTGCACAATTTTTGTCCGGGCTATTTCTCAGCAATTAATGACCAGAATTCAATGAAACTTTATGGGAAGCTTCACTACCAAGAGGAGATGTGCATACTAAAGTTTTATCAGCCGGTTCTGGTCGGATGATTTTTCACAGAGTTATGGCCCTTTGAAAATTTCCATTAACTGTACATATAGTGCAATTCTTGTCCGGGCTATTTCTCAGCAACTAATGACCGTAATTCAATGAAACTTTATGGGAAGCTTTACTACCAACAGAAGATGTGCATATTATCAGCGGGTTCTGGTCAGATGATTTTTCACAGATTTATGGCCCTTTGAAATTTTCTATCAAGAAATTCTTGTCCCCCCAACTACTGTGCCCTCAAGACGTTTCCTTTTATCTGAATATATATACGGAATATTACGCTAGTCAATTGTTCCAAGAGTTTGTATCACTCGAGTGGCTTGTGTGATGACGTATCACACGAGAGGCGGAGCCTGGAGTGTGATGCGAAATAGCACAAGCCACGAGAGTGATACAAACTCTTGGAACAATTGACTAGCGTAATATTCCTTTTATTATATACAACAACTAACGAAAACAGTTAACAGTTGTATTTTTTACTTTAACAAAACTGACAAAACTATGGCTAAAACGGTACGCCATAGTTTATTTAAGACGCGTATGAATACAGTTTATGTAAATTAACGTGTAAACATTCAAACCGGGAAAACAAAGGTTTCCGACACGCTTACCTTAATGCCATCATTAATCCAATGTTAATAACAATTAAGTTGACAACTTTAAATTTTAATCCGATGTTTATAACAAAAACGTTGAAACGATATGCACTTCCACTTCTATTTCTTCCATGTCTTTATCAAAACTTAGTTTTAAACCACACTATTTTATTGTATTTCTATCGAAATATAAATTTATGCATTATAAACACACACTCCAAAATACGTTTTGAATTCATTCTATGTTTTTAACAAATAGTTTACTGTAAAAAAACACAACGTCCGTCATGTTATTTAAGGGACATTTTCACAGATTTTGGCATATTTTGAAGTTTGTCATTAAATGCTTTATGTTGATAAATGTAAACATTGGATCTTAAAAGCTCCAGTAAAAAATCACGAATACAATTAAAAAAAGGAAAAAAAAACAATTAAAAAAAGGAAAAAAAAGTAGCCGGTACCAGGGCTCGAACCAGTGACCTCCGGAGTCCTGGAGTTAGTCTGAAGTAAAAACGCATTAGCCCTCTCGGCTATTCCGCCGGGTATCCACACTTTAAGTATTTTATACCTTATATAAGCAATCTTCGTAGTTTCGTAAATTAAAACGACAACAACAGAACTCTCCAAATTATTCAATCGTTTCGCGTTGCAACGCTTTATAATTTTTAGGTTTTCAAATTGTCAAAAGATACATATAATGGCTATATCGGACTATGGTAAATGTTCAGTAATACTGTTTCCTCACAAATATCATAACTAAAACGAAAATTTGCGAATCTGAAACAACTTTTTTCAATTTTGTCAATTTACCAAACCGTGAAAAGATCCCTTTAAATTCCAGAGTTTAGATAAAACCATCGTGTTTCGTCACAAAAATGACGTCACACGATATACTACGTAATATATTTCGCAATATAAAATATTTCTATTTTCGGTGCGCGTAATGTTACGTCATTAAATGGGTCGAAGTTGTCCGGCTAGTATGGTAATACGGAATTGGAAACAGCGAGTAGCGTTATACGGGATTTTTTATTTCAACGATTGATACAACCTGTATTTTGTAAAAAGCAAGCAGGTATATAATAAAGTGCAATATTGTGACAAAAAAAAACTTTGGGGAGCATCACCCGTCTCTGACGGTTTCTTGTTCCATTTGTTAAACCTCATTTACTATCATAAATACGTATTTACTGCATTTATGTATAAATATAAACCAAATAAGTCTTGCTTTGTAAATATTTATGTTTATTAAAGTGAACTTCGTAATAAAATAGATATAAAAAAATGGAAACAAAAACATGAGGTTGGCAACTTGGGATTACTGAAAAGTATTAATATTGGTAAATTGTTGTTGAGCTGTGATTTTATAAAAAAAATACCATGGCAATAGGAAATATGTGAAGAAAAAAAAAGAAAAGCAAAATGATGTTTTAAAGTTGTAAAATCGTAAACTGTTTCATGAATCTGGCCCTCACAGTTATAATAAATTCAAGAATGATCTTTTACATTAATGAAAATTACGCAGTTGCCTTCAAATCTATTCACTGAATCTTGAATAATTTCTATCTCAAGCATGTGAAAATAGCAGGAAGGTTCTAATGTCTTTTTTGGACGGGGCTTATGTCCTTTTAAAAGGGGCTGATGTCTACCTTTGCCTTTGTTAATGAGCCTCATTCTAGGAAAACTGGGCTTAATGCACACAGCTAATGAGGGACGACACTCTCTTATTTTGAGGATTTTTTCCGTTAAAGGAAGTCAGGTTATGGCAGAAAGTTCTCTGCCTGAATAGCCTGGTTTTCTCAGAGCAAGGCTCAAAAGATTGAGATATTGATGAGTCATCATAAGAATGAGATATTGACGAGAGTCATCATAAGAATGAGATATTGACCAGAGTCATCATAAGAATGAGATATTGACCAGAGTCATCATAAGAATGAGATATTGACCAGAGTCATCATAAGATTGAGATATTGACGAGAGTCATCATAAGAATGAGATATTGACGAGAGTCATCATAAGAATGAGATATTGACCAGAGTCATCATAAGAATGAGATATTGACCAGAGTCATCATAAGAATGAGATATTGACCAGAGTCATCATAAGAATGAGATAATGACCAGAGTCATCATAAGATTGAGATATTGATGAGTCATCATAAGAATGAGATATTGACCAGAGTCATCATAAGAATGAGATATTGACGAGAGTCATCATAAGAATGAGATATTGACGAGAGTCATCATAAGAATGAGATATTGACGAGAGTCATCATAAGAATGAGATATTGACCAGAGTCATCATAAGAATGAGATATTGACGAGAGTCATCATAAGAATGAGATATTGACCAGAGTCATCATAAGAATGAGATATTGACGAGAGTCATCATAAGAATGAGATATTGACCAGAGTCATCATAAGAATGAGATATTGACGAGAGTCATCATAAGAATTAGATATTGACGAGAGTCATCATAAGAATGAGATATTGACCAGAGTCATCATAAGAATGAGATATTGACGAGAGTCATCATAAGAATGAGATATTGACGAGAGTCATCATAAGAATGAGATATTGACCAGAGTCATCATAAGAATGAGATATTGACGAGAGTCATCATAAGAATGAGATATTGACCAGAGTCATCATAAGAATGAGATATTGACGAGAGTCATCTTAAGAATGAGATATTGACCAGAGTCATCATAAGAATGAGATATTGACCAGAGTCATCATAAGAATGAGATATTGACGAGAGTCATCATAAGAATGAGATATTGACGAGAGTCATCATAAGAATGAGATATTGACGAGAGTCATCATAAGAATGAGATATTGACGAGAGTCATCATAAGAATGAGATATTGACGAGAGTCATCATAAGAATGAGATATTGACGAGAGTCATCATAAGAATGAGATATTGACCAAAGTCATCATAAGAATGAGATATTGACCAGAGTCATCATAAGAATGAGATATTGACCAGAGTCATCATAAGATTGAGATATTGATGAGTCATCATAAGAATGAGATATTGACGAGAGTCATCATAAGAATGAGATATTGACGAGAGTCATCATAAGAATGAGATATTGACGAGAGTCATCATAAGAATGAGATATTGACCAGAGTCATCATAAGAATGAGATATTGACCAGAGTCATCATAAGAATGAGATATTGACCAGAGTCATCATAAGAATGAGATATTGACCAGAGTCATCATAAGAATGAGATATTGACCAGAGTCATCATAAGAATGAGATATTGACCAGAGTCATCATAAGAATGAGATATTGACGAGAGTCATCATAAGAATGAGATATTGACCAGAGTCATCATAAGAATGAGATATTGACGAGAGTCATCATAAGAATGAGATATTGACCAGAGTCATCATAAGAATGCGATATTGACGAGAGTCATCATAAGAATGAGATATTGACGAGTCATCATAAGAATGAGATATTGACCAGAGTCATCATAAGAATGAGATATTGACCAGAGTCATCATAAGAATGAGATATTGACCAGAGTCATCATAAGAATGAGATATTGACCAGAGTCATCATAAGAATGAGATATTGACCAGAGTCATCATAAGAATGAGATATTGACCAGAGTCATCATAAGAATGAGATATTGACCAGAGTCATCATAAGAATGAGATATTGACCAGAGTCATCATAAGAATGAGATATTGACCAGAGTCATCATAAGAATGAGATATTGACCAGAGTCATCATAGGAATGAGATATTGACCAGAGTCATCATAGGAATGAGATATTGACCAGAGTCATCATAAGAATGAGATATTGACCAGAGTCATCATAAGAATGAGATATTGACGAGAGTCATCATAAGAATGAGATATTGACCAGAGTCATCATAAGAATGAGATATTGACCAGAGTCATCATTAGAATGAGATATTGACGAGAGTCATCATAAGAATGAGATATTGACCAGAGTCATCATAAGAATGAGATATTGACGAGAGTCATCATAAGAATGAGATATTGACCAGAGTCATCATAAGAATGAGATATTGACAAGAGTCATCATAAGAATGAGATATTGACGAGAGTCATCATAAGAATGAGATATTGACCAGAGTCATCATAAGAATGAGATATTGACCAGAGTCATCATAAGAATGAGATATTGACCAGAGTCATCATAAGAATGAGATATTGACGAGAGTCATCATAAGAATGAGATATTGACGAGAGTCATCATAAGAATGAGATATTGACGAGAGTCATCATAAGAATGAGATATTGACGAGAGTCATCATAAGAATGAGATATTGACCAAAGTCATCATAAGAATGAGATATTGACCAGAGTCATCATAAGAATGAGATATTGACCAGAGTCATCATAAGATTGAGATATTGATGAGTCATCATAAGAATGAGATATTGACGAGAGTCATCATAAGAATGAGATATTGACGAGAGTCATCATAAGAATGAGATATTGACGAGAGTCATCATAAGAATGAGATATTGACCAGAGTCATCATAAGAATGAGATATTGACCAGAGTCATCATAAGAATGAGATATTGACCAGAGTCATCATAAGAATGAGATATTGACCAGAGTCATCATAAGAATGAGATATTGACAAGAGTCATCATAAGAATGAGATATTGACGAGAGTCATCATAAGAATGAGATATTGACCAGAGTCATCATAAGAATGAGATATTGACGAGAGTCATCATAAGAATGAGATATTGACCAGAGTCATCATAAGAATGCGATATTGACGAGAGTCATCATAAGAATGAGATATTGACGAGTCATCATAAGAATGAGATATTGACCAGAGTCATCATAAGAATGAGATATTGACGAGAGTCATCATAAGAATGAGATATTGACCAGAGTCATCATAAGAATGAGATATTGACGAGAGTCATCATAAGAATGAGATATTGACGAGAGTCATCATAAGAATGAGATATTGACCAGAGTCATCATAAGAATGAGATATTGACCAGAGTCATCATAAGAATGAGATATTGACGAGAGTCATCATAAGAATGAGATATTGACGAGAGTCATCATAAGAATGAGATATTGACCAGAGTCATCATAAGAATGAGATATTGACGAGAGTCATCATAAGAATGAGATATTGACCAGAGTCATCATAAGAATGAGATATTGACGAGAGTCATCTTAAGAATGAGATATTGACCAGAGTCATCATAAGAATGAGATATTGACGAGAGTCATCATAAGAATGAGATATTGACGAGAGTCATCATAAGAATGAGATATTGACGAGAGTCATCATAAGAATGAGATATTGACGAGAGTCATCATAAGAATGAGATATTGACGAGAGTCATCATAAGAATGAGATATTGACCAGAGTCATCATAAGAATGAGATATTGACGAGAGTCATCATAAGAATGAGATATTGACCAGAGTCATCATAAGAATGAGATATTGACCAGAGTCATCATTAGAATGAGATATTGACGAGAGTCATCATAAGAATGAGATATTGACCAGAGTCATCATAAGAATGAGATATTGACGAGAGTCATCATAAGAATGAGATATTGACCAGAGTCATCATAAGAATGAGATATTGACGAGAGTCATCATAAGAATGAGATATTGACCAGAGTCATCATAAGAATGCGATATTGACGAGAGTCATCATAAGAATGAGATATTGACGAGTCATCATAAGAATGAGATATTGACCAGAGTCATCATAAGAATGAGATATTGACGAGAGTCATCATAAGAATGAGATATTGACCAGAGTCATCATAAGAATGAGATATTGACGAGAGTCATCATAAGAATGAGATATTGACGAGAGTCATCATAAGAATGAGATATTGACCAGAGTCATCATAAGAATGAGATATTGACCAGAGTCATCATAAGAATGAGATATTGACGAGAGTCATCATAAGAATGAGATATTGACGAGAGTCATCATAAGAATGAGATATTGACCAGAGTCATCATAAGAATGAGATATTGACGAGAGTCATCATAAGAATGAGATATTGACCAGAGTCATCATAAGAATGAGATATTGACGAGAGTCATCTTAAGAATGAGATATTGACCAGAGTCATCATAAGAATGAGATATTGACGAGAGTCATCATAAGAATGAGATATTGACGAGAGTCATCATAAGAATGAGATATTGACGAGAGTCATCATAAGAATGAGATATTGACGAGAGTCATCATAAGAATGAGATATTGACGAGAGTCATCATAAGAATGAGATATTGACCAGAGTCATCATAAGAATGAGATATTGACGAGAGTCATCATAAGAATGAGATATTGACCAGAGTCATCATAAGAATGAGATATTGACCAGAGTCATCATTAGAATGAGATATTGACGAGAGTCATCATAAGAATGAGATATTGACCAGAGTCATCATAAGAATGAGATATTGACGAGAGTCATCATAAGAATGAGATATTGACCAGAGTCATCATAAGAATGAGATATTGACAAGAGTCATCTTAAGAATGAGATATTGACGAGAGTCATCATAAGAATGAGATATTGACCAGAGTCATCATAAGAATGAGATATTGACGAGAGTCATCATAAGAATGAGATATTGACCAGAGTCATCATAAGAATGAGATATTGACCAGAGTCATCATAAGAATGAGATATTGACGAGAGTCATCATAAGAATGAGATAATGACGAGAGTCATCATAAGAATGAGATATTGACCAGAGTCATCATAAGATTGAGATATTGACGAGAGTCATCATAAGAATGAGATATTGACGAGAGTCATCATAAGAATGAGATATTGACGAGAGTCATCATAAGAATGAGATATTGACCAGAGTCATCATAAGAATGAGATATTGACCAGAGTCATCATAAGAATGAGATATTGACCAGAGTCATCATAAGAATGAGATTTTGACCAGAGTCATCATAAGAATGAGATATTGACCAGAGTCATCATAAGAATGAGATATTGACGAGAGTCATCATAAGAATGAGATATTGACCAGAGTCATCATAAGAATGAGATATTGACGAGAGTCATCATAAGAATGAGATATTGACCAGAGTCATCATAAGAATGCGATATTGACGAGAGTCATCATAAGAATGAGATATTGACGAATCATCATAAGAATGAGATATTGACCAGAGTCATCATAAGAATGAGATATTGACCAGAGTCATCATAAGAATGAGATATTGACCAGAGTCATCATAAGAATGAGATATTGACCGGAGTCATCATAAGAATGAGATATTGACCAGAGTCATCATAAGAATGAGATATTGACCAGAGTCATCATAAGAATGAGATATTGACCAGAGTCATCATAAGAATGAGATATTGACCAGAGTCATCATAAGAATGAGATATTGACCAGAGTCATCATAAGAATGAGATATTGACCAGAGTCATCATAAGAATGAGATATTGACCAGAGTCATCATAAGAATGAGATATTGACCAGAGTCATCATAAGAATGAGATATTGACCAGAGTCATCATAAGAATGAGATATTGACCAGAGTCATCATAAGAATGAGATATTGACCAGAGTCATCATAAAAATGAGATATTGACCAAAGTCATCATAAGAATGAGATATTGACCAGAGTCATCATAAGAATGAGATATTGACCAGAGTCATCATAAGAATGAGATATGTACCAGAGTCATCATAAGAATGAGATATTGACCAGAGTCATCATAAGAATGAGATATTGACCAGAGTCATCATAAGAATGAGATATTGACCAGAGTCATCATAAGAATGAGATATTGACCAGAGTCATCATAAGAATGAGATATTGACCAGAGTCATCATAAGAATGAGATATTGACCAGAGTCATCATAAGAATGAGATTTTGACCAGAGTCATCATAAGAATGAGATATTGACCAAAGTCATCATAAGAATGAGATATTGACCAGAGTCATCATAAGAATGAGATATTGACCAGAGTCATCATAAGAATGAGATATTGACCAGAGTCATCATAAGAATGAGATATTGACCAGAGTCATCATAAGAATGAGATATTGACCAGAGTCATCATAAGAATGAGATATTGACCAGAGTCATCATAAGAATGGGATATTGACCAGAGTCATCATAAGAATGAGATATTGACCAGAGTCATCATAAGAATGAGATATTGACCAGAGTCATCATAAGAATGAGATATTGACCAGAATCATCATAAGAATGAGATATTGACCAGAGTCATCATTCCCTGATTCAGCATTCACTTATGTTAAGTTAAAGTTCAAAGTCTCCTTTTTTGCTACTAAGTTTCATTTAGTATCTTTGCTATTTAGGGATGTCTCAAGCCAGTTACAGTGATCATCCCAGCAGGCAGTATGCTTGACCCCTCCGAGAATGCAGCTGTTGTCGGGGGTAACGTGCTCACTTCACAGAGGATCGTGGATGTCATCTTCAAAGCGTTTGATGTCTGTGCAGCGTCACAGGTACCGTATGCATTTGTATAAATTTTTTGCAGAATAAGTACTGCTTCTTTTTTTGGAAGTATGTTTTTGATAACATTTAATCATCTGGTGCAAATCATGAGACAATTTTAAAATGTAATTGTTAATTATCAATTTATTTAAGGTGAATATGTGAAGAATTCAAAATCGTACAGCATAAGTGTTTGAATTATCTTTCATTCATTTATATAAATGATGCATGTAAATGCATTCCTTACAAAGAAAAATCTTTTGGGTTTTAAATTGTTTAACTGGAAATCAGATTTTTGTTGCAGGGTTGTATGAACAACATTACATTTGGCGACTCCGAGTTTGGACACTATGAAACTGTGGCTGGAGGAGCAGGCGCTGTAAGACATTACAAGAGTCTATAACATTGAGTCACGTTCTGGGAAATGGGGACTTATGCATGTGCGTAAAGGGTTGCAATCTGCACAGGCCAATGACAGAAGAAGCTTGCAGCATTTATGGAACTTTCCATTTAAAGGACATCTCTTTTCAATTAAAACCCAGTTGAAGTAGAAAGAGTTGTCTCTAATTAGCCTGGGCGGACTGCACATGTATTTAGCCCAATTTCCCCAGATCAAATCACATAAATCTTAACCATTAAAGTTCAATATTTAGTCTGTTCATAGCAACAATTCTGACACTTATCCAGTAAAATCAAGCACCAACTAAGCTTTCTTACTTTTTCATAAACCATCCCTAAACATGACCGGTAGGGTGAAATTATAAAGTGAAAATGTGATTTGGTGATGTTATTTGTGTCAGTCAGTCAGTGTTATATCTGTCCACATTAAATGAATTAATTTTTTGAGGGAATTACTTCTGCATTTTTCAAGCAATTAAATTAAAACTTCAAAAAGTCCTTCACGATAAAGTGTAGATGTGCAGTTATCCACTTATTACTGACTTATTTTCTCTTACCTATGGGCGTAATGACATGTTAATGATTAAGTGCATGCAAGATAGGGAAGACACACAGTGTTCCCTCTTATTCCTGTCTTATGTGCCCTTGAATTTGCCATCGGCTGACTTTGTGTGGTGATGTTAATCTCACATACCAAATATGTTTTGTTTATCTTTCTTATCTATGTATTATTTAAAGTTATATACGTTTACCAGTACCGTTAAAAGGATAAAGTAAATGCTAAGAATTCCTATAAGTTTGTTCTTTACTGGTTCTTTGGATTGCCTTTGCTTTGCCATTTTTGTTCAGGGTCCAAGCTGGGATGGTAGAAGTGGTGTCCATACCCACATGACTAATACCAGGATAACAGATCCAGAAATACTGGAACGAAGGTAGGGATAACAGATCCAGAAATACTGGAATGAAGGTAGGGATAACAGATCCAGAAATACTGGAACGAAGGTAGGGATAACAGATCCAGAAATACTGGAACGAAGGTAGGGATAACAGATCCAGAAATACTGGAACGAAGGTAGGGATAACAGATCCAGAAATACTGGAATGAAGGTAGGGATGACAGATCCAGAAATACTGGAACGAAGGTAGGGATGACAGATCTAGAAATACTGGAACGAAGGTACGGATAACAGATCCAGAAATACTGGAACGAAGGTACGGATATGCTGATTTCAAAGGCATTTCATTCTATAAATGAATCTTGAAAGAGTTTGAGGGGTACTGCATGGATAATATTTGAGTCTGGCTCTCTTGGTTGGTTTTACACTGAACTATAAAGCCAGGTATTATATCATTTAGTTCATATCACAGCCTGACCAGTACTTAAGCTTAGAAGATCTGGAAAATGTTTTTACAAAAATCCTCATTAACTTTGATTCAGGTAGAGTAGATTTCAGTTAATGGCATCAATAGCTGTTCTTTAAAATTGCTAAGGGAAAACTTTTTTTGTATAGAGTGTAAACTAGTTACAGTATTTTCCTTTTTTGTTTTAAAATTATTGTAGGATTATGCACTGTATAGCATGGTGTATATACATAAATGTCCTATATGAAAGTAGTTTCAGCTGTAACACAAACTAAATTTTTAGTAATAATGCCACTTGGTTGATCAATTAATTGTTGCTTTGTTTTGTTTGCAGCTTATGCGTTCTGAAGGATTATACATAATGCAACAACCATAATCTTGCCCAAGCTTTTAATAGACAGATCCATGATTATCAATAAAATATTTAAACTTCTTAGCTGTTTTTACAGGATAAATGTCCATTCATCGAGAATCACAAACAAATGCTTGTATTTAAATCACAAACATAATTCACAATGTCATTTTCTTTTGTACAAAATAATTCAACCTCTAAACACTTCATACCAACAAGCGATGATTGGATAGATAATGTTGTAAATTAATTAAATTATTATTGACATTTGCAGAATAGTTCATTTCTTCATAAAGAGAATTTCTTTTATTGGAAGATTACCCAGTGGTCAGGTAGCATAGCGGATATGGCCTTCACACAGCAACAAGGAGGTCGCGAGATTGACACCAAGCATGGGAGATTCTATTGATCTCCGTAAAAGGCACAGAGTTCTGGTTCTAACCAGGGAACGGACTTGAGAGCAATTTAATATGTATTAGGCTTTGGATGCAATTGAGCTTAAATAAATAGGTTTGCACTACACTAGGTACCCAGTGGTGCTGAGGAAGTTCCATCTCCAGCCAGACACAGGGGGGCGGGGCCAACATCGGGGCGGGGATGGTGTGATCAGAGAATACCTGTGGAGGAAGTCTCTCACCCTTTCTGTGCTCACCGAACGCAGGGTGTTCGCACCGTATGGTCTACATGGTGAGTGCAGGTCTTCTGTCAAGAGACAGGAAAGATGTAATCCAGATCTACAAATCTTTGGATAAACCCTACTTATCCGAGGTACACAACAATCCTGATTTTTCTAAAGTCTAGCTCACACGAGAGTAAGTTATTATTTGCTACATGCTGTCATCTGATTGTTGACCTTAAGTTTAAATGATTGAAATCACCAGTGCCAAAATAACGTTTTTTCATGTTTTATTTTATTTTAAGTCAACAATAATGACAAATATATTAAATAGTTGAAAGTCAATTTAAAAAGAAAGTCACTTATAAATATTTGTTTGTATTCAATAATATAAAATATTCATATGTCAACAACAAAAAATCAATTTTGTTTTACTTATCATGCTTATCAAATTATCAAGTTTAAAAGATGACACTCAACATGTCTGAGTGGTTAACTTACCGCAATCATTTAAATGATTAACTGTTGAAATCAGTGAACAAAAAAACACACACAAACATGACATAATTGTATTGTTAGTACTTTATTTCTTACAAGCAAAATAATGATTTGAATGGACATGTAAGTGTATTTGTGGTGATGCAGGTGGTTGTCCGGGAAATAAAGGCTTGAACCTCATGATCTACGAAGGCGGTAGAATCGTCAATGTGGGAGGAAAGACGTCTGTTGATTGCCATTCAGGGGTTTGTATTTATTTGTTCAAGTTTAAGTTTGTTTCATTTAATTAAATCATTAAAAAAGGAAGAATTCTGATGGAAAACTATTTTATTTTGGACATTCATGATTAACATTAGAATAATGAGCCACACTCAGTGAAAAGTCGGCTGAATGCATGTGCGTACAATGTCGTCCCAAATTAGCATGTGAGGTCCTTACAGGCTAATCAGGGACAACTTTTTTTGTGTTAACTTGATTTTTGCTAAAAAGAGACCTCTTTTCAACATAAAAAAAGCATTTACTCCGAAAGTGTCCTCCCTGATAAGAATGTACGGACTGCACTGGCTAATCTAGGGCAACACTACATGCAGCAAGCTCCATTTCCAGGAGCAAGGGCTTACAAATTGTGTGTCTGTGTTTCTTTAAGGATGTTTTTTTGCTTCAAACACCCGGAGGTGGAGGATATGGAACCCCAGGAGAAGACGTTTTGGTTAGCAACCACACCGCTGGTCTCCAGGGTAGAAAGTTTGATCTTGACTCTGAGGAACCAGCCCAGAAGAGGTCAAAGATTGAGGGAACCAGTCTGTCAAAAGTTGGAACTGGAAGTGTGTTTGAATACCAGCGGAACCAAGAATCCGTATGATTTAGTTTCCCATGATAAGTCAAAGGGGCAGGTCTGCACATATAGGTGGTTGTGAAGACGCAGCAGGACCTGTAAATAAACTCTGAGTAACATACACACACCATTTGATTTAGAACAAGTCAGAGTAGATATTGGTTCAATGTTGATGTGCAAAAGATTTTATTCACATTTTCATATTTGTATTTTGCTAATGTATTCAGTTTTCATATCCTGATTCAAAAAATCGTTTGCTTTAAACAGTTTAATATATTGGATAAAAATGGTCATGATGCTGAACATGAAGTCAGTTTGCATAGTACCATTATTGGAACCAATGTCTAAGGCACAAATATTGAATTTTGTGTGATGTTGTTGATAATATTAAGTGTTTTTTTTATAAGAGATCAAGTTATCGTGCAAAAATGTAAAGGTTTTTAATTTATTTGTTATTTGTGTACTTTTGTTGTTAATTACCATTATTACATGCTCAATAAGCATACAAAGATTCATAAGCCCAATTATTTCAATAAATGGAGAATTTAACATTCTATTGTCTTGGTATTAATAGCCATTAATATTGATTTATGGTTGCACTGTATAAAGCTTTGGGTATAATTGCATGAACCTTTCTATCAACTTCTCCAGTATTTAATTTATGTAAATGTTTTTGACATCTTGATCTTTAATTTTCAAAATAAGTCAACATTGTATTCATGTAGCATTTCTTCATTTGCTTGGCATGAATTCACTTTTTGCAATGCTAATATCATGTATTGTATATAGTGTATTGAGTCTGAGATATGTCAAAGATCACAATGTTCCTTTTGTACCTGTTTAAGGCATACCATCTTGGATATTTATTTCAACATTTCTTGTTAGCTTTCAGGGCATTGTTCAGGTTATTAGCATATCATGTCTAAGTGCCATACTTCTGCTAGTCCTTTTCAAAGCTTGTATGTGCTTTATCCTATCATGATACATGTTTTTGTATATAAGTGTGAAGGAATAAATAAACAGAATAAAACTAAAGAAAAATTCCTTTGCATTGTTGTCTTTTTTATATCAGGAGTTGAGCTGATGCTTTTAGCTGTCAAAGTTTTGAACTGTTTGAAAAAATTTAAATTATCATTCCTCTAATGGCTGATTCCTTAACGTGGTGTGGTGGTTTGAATGCCTCTGACCTGGAGAGCTATGTCGGCGAAATGTCAACTCCTGAAAGGGCTTCCCAAGCTGGACTTGTTGAAGGGTAGAGTGCAGATGAATGTCGGCCACTTATCCTCGAGGTTCAGAGGTATTAGCAGAATCACTCAGACTAAACAACCAATGACAGGAGAAGCCCAAAAGACTAAGCCGGAAAATTTACTACAAGAAAAAATCGAAAAATAAATCGGTGCTAAAGACGGATGAAATTGGCCTAAATGCCCATAATGATGATGCAACACTTCAATGATTGAGTTATCGACACTATCATTATTGTGGAAATACATGTACCAGGAAAGGAATTGTGTGCGCTAGGTTATGGAGCATGAGAGCTATTGGTATAAACCTGCAACAACCGTACAAAAAGAGGAACAACTACCAACATCGTGCACTGGGATCCAGAAAAATAGTAGGAAAACGGACGACCGGATAAGAGAATGTTCTGCATTAACACAGTGGGGACATCAACATTTGAGTAATTAAGTTTTTAGAAGCGATTATCACGGAAGGCAGAAGTGAGGAGTGATGACACTGGTCAGAAACAACCCGAAAGCAAGCACAAAAATAACGACATGGAGCAGGAATCGTATATCATCACCAAGATCACCACCAAAAAAAGTATAACTAGGCAAAAGCGTTCTTGAGTTATCATCGGAAAATCATTTTACTATTTCGGGTCACCGTGACTTTGACCTTTGACCTTGTGACCTCAAAATCAATAGGGGTCATCTGCAAGTCATGATCAATCTACCTATGAAGTTTCATGATCCTAGGCGTATGCGTTCTTGAGTTATCATCCGAAAACCATTTTACTATTTCGGGTCACCTTGACCTTTGACCTAGTGACCTCAAATCCATAGGGGTCATCTGCGAGTCATGATCAATCTACCCATGAAGTTTCATGATCCTAGGCGTATTCGTTCTTGAGTTATCATCCAGAAACCATTTTTCTAAGTTGAATCACCGTGACCTTGACCTTTGACCTAGTGACCTCAAAATCAATAGGGGTCATCTGCAAGTCATGATCAATCTACCCATGAAGTTTCTTGATCCTAGGCATATGCGTTCTTGAGTTATCATTCAAAAACCATTTTACTATTTCGGGTCACCGTGACCTTGACCTTTGACCTAGTGACCTCAAAATCAATAGGGGTCATCTTCGAGTCATGATCAATGTACCTATGAAGTTTCATGATCCTAGGCCCAAGCGTTCTTGAGTTATCGTCTGACAACCACCTGGTGGACGGACAGACAGACCGACATGGGCAAAGCAATATACCCCCTCTTCTTCGAAGGGGGGCATAATAAAGCTATTCATCTGCTACTGCCCCAACAACAATGTGCTACAGTAGAACCATGCATGTTGATACAGCGCTTTATATTTGCTGGAGAATTAGACAGACAATTCCAGAAAAGATAGAAGCGAGGCAAAACGAGAAACACCTGCTAGTCATAACCCCATTTACCAGCCCAAATTATACACCTTGCATTCTACCACCACCCATGCCTGACACTGCATAGAGGATGTACGCAGAAATATTAGTAGAACTCTTAAGCCGCATTGCAAAGGTAGCAACCGTCAAGCATTTCTGCCAACTACCCCCTGACCCACAAGATGGACTTACAAGAAAGTTAAATGAACCCTGGACGCAGATGACCTGATATTATAGTGCATAGAATAGTATGCAACAACTGCCATTTACAGACTGTGACTGGTTTTGAGAAAGATCTCAGCTTGTGGAGGGCTACCATCAAATTGGAGAAATCCTCAGTCCAGCCAACTGAAACTGGGCGCGTATTGATTTTGAGATTGAAAGATGTGATATATCCCTATCTGAATGGATGAATATTGGGTCATTGGGCTTGTTCTGTAAATTAAGCACTAAGGATCTTGATCAAGTCATGGCGATTCTAGTCGTCCACGTGGTGTATGAGGGGAGAGCGGCAGGATTTTTTCTTACAGATTATCATATCCCATATTTATCAGCTCTTATTTTTTGCATACAAAACAACACATGATTTATAAGTAGCAATTATAGTTTTAAATATTATCGGCATTGCGTACTTGGTGGATTTTAAGCAGAGGTAAGTCCCTTTGACTTTTCTTCCACATGAGACAATGCCTGTGCTTGTTCTCCATAACCACTAGCCGTATTTAGTGGAATCCCCATGACAAATTCTAAAACAAGAGGTCCTGAAAGGCCCAAGGTCGTTCACTTGAGATAACAAGATATTATTGGGACAAATCTTTTGATAAAGTTTCATGAAGATCGGAAAATAAATGTGGCCTCTAGAGTGTAAACAAGGTTTTACTATAGCCATATTAGGATAAATGCCCCGCGTCCTGGTGGCCATGTTTTTCAACCAACCGGCATCATTTTTGAACACTTCCAAGATATTATCGGGATGAATCTTCTGACCAAGTTTCATGAAGATCGGACAGTAAATGTGGCCCGTCACTGGCCTCTAGTGTTAACAAGATTTTACTTTAGCCATATAAGGAAAAATGCCCCACCCCTTGGAAGCCATGTTTTTCAAGCAAACATAATTATTTTCGAACTCATCCAAGATATCATTTAGACCAATCTTCTGACCAAATTTCATAAAAATTGGACAATAAATGTGGTGTTAACAAGGTTTTACTAAAGCCATATATAGCCATATAAGGAAAAATGCCCCGCCCCTGGTTGCCAAGTTTTTAAAGCAACCAAAACCATTTTCGAACTCACACAAGATATCATTGGGACAAATCTTCTGACCAAGTTTCATGATGATCGGAAAATAAATGTGACCTCTAGAGTGTTAACAAAGTTTTACTAAGCTATATAAGGAAAAATGTCCTGCCCCCAAGGTAGCCATGTTTTTCAATCAACCGGCATCATTTTTTGAACTTGTCCAAGATATTATTGGGATGAATCTTCTAACCGAGTTTCATGAAGATCAGACTATAAATGTGGCCTGTAGTGTTAACAAGATTTTACTATAGCCATAAATAGCAATATAAGGGAAAATGCCCCGCCCCTTGGCAGCCATGTTTTTCAAGCAAACGTAACCATTTTCGAACTCATCCATGATATCAACAAGACTATTGCCTACCGGCTCCACCATTGTCAGAAATTTGACAATTGTCAGATTTTTTAAAATTATATTTGTTGCCATAGCAACCAGAATTTTTGACGTGATAACACAATGAAATGACGTGCATTATAAGGTCCATACTGCCATCTATCTATGTTTCAAGTTTCATGAAAAAATATGAAGAACTTTTTAAGTTATCGCAGGATCCAGAAAACCACAATTTTCAGCAGTATTTCTAGTCTATTTGTTGCCATAGCAACCAGAATTTTGGAGTAGAAACAAAATGAAATGACGTGCATAATGTCCATATTGCCATCTATCCATGTTTCAAGTTTCATGAAAAAATATTAAGAACTTTTAAAGTTATTGCAGGATCCAGAAAAGTGTGACTGACAGACAGACTGACAGAGCGCAAACCAGAAGTCCCCTCCAGTGAAACCGGTAGGGAACAATAAACAAATACACGAGGATTGCTCTGGGAAAACGGGGTTTAATTCAAGTAAAAAATTGTCGTTGCAGATAAGCCTATACAGTCTACAGATTTTACTATAGCCATATGAGGAAAAATGCCCCGCCCCTTGGCAGCCATGTTTTTCAAGCAAACATAACCATTTCGCACTCATCCAAGATATCATTGAGACCAAATTTCATGAAGATTGGAAATAAATGTGGCCTCTAGAGAGTTAACAAAACATGCAAAATTAGCATTGTTAATTGTTGTTACGCAATAATTGAATATTTCAGGTAAATTTATTCACTATTATTTATAGTCTAGTAAAAATGTAATAATTTTTACACTAAAACATTAAACATAAAGCATCAAATTGTTAATTGCTTTATTCCTTGACAAAATATTGAAGCAAAAGGCAACAAAATAACAAAAAGTAACACAAGTAAAACTAGTCTCAAATGTGCTACATTCGTAGCATGAATTACGTCTATGTGTATTATTTTCCCAAACCATATTTTCTTCAAATGTCACATGTTTTTGATGAAAAATTATAGAAGTTCTTGCTGTGTATATATGGTGTACTGCAAAGATGAAGTCCAAAGCAGATTTTCATAAGTCATTCCGGTGTATATAAAGTGTACTGACTAAAGTGTTTTTTAATTCCTGGGGTAAACATGTGGTGTACGATTAGCAAAATCTATTTCTTTGCTGTGAAGATCAGGTGTACTCATCTGCAGGAAGGGATTTGTACAAGTCCCTAGTGTGTATATGAGGTGTACTACTGGAAGTTTCTATCAGTGTGTCGCATACTTGCTGTGTACTAGTATCCTCCAGCGTACATGCTGTGTACTCTGTAAAGAAGTACACAGCATGTATGCAGCATGCTGTGTACATGAAACGTACTCTTCTGGTGTACACATACGATCACAGTATATACACAACAAATACACATTATGTACACCACAGAGGCTTGCTTCGGTAAGGGCATTTACAGCACTGGGTCGAATGTAAATGTGTATCATTTTTCCAAAATAATAACTGAATTCCATAAAAAAAACATAACATAATTTTTTATAGTGTATCATATAACACCAATTTTGGTATATTTTTATATTTTTCTTCTTTAAATACCGTATACATGTAGTGTACAAATGAATATAATGCACACTCTTTAAAGACCCTATGTTCAATTGAGAAAATGTTTACCAATTCTTTAATTGTATTATATATTAGGTTGCTTTGACATGGAAATGCATTTGAAGATACTCACACATATACAAATAAACCGTGGTTAAATTCATTATGTTCATTTGTCAAGCACCTTTTCGAAAAGGATAAGGAATATTCCAAATATTCCAATTCCGCTTTTTAAATCTAAGAGAAAAGTCAATTCAGAACCTTAATAAATATATGCCGAATTAAGTACATTCACAACAACGAGTCAACGAATGTTATGCTTTTGGCGCACTACTCCAGGTTTGACAGGTGTGACAGGAATGTCATCTGCTTTTCTCGCAGCTTCTTCAGCTATTTTGTCCGCTTCCTCTTTGGCTGCTTTCTCCTCATGTAGGTCTTCATCGAAGAACGCTCCTGGATCAACCGGCACTTTCTTTCCGAAAGGACATGGTCCAAGTAATGCCTCAACCTCCGAGTACTGGAGAGTTTCTTTGGCTTGTAGGAGCTGTGCCAACTGGCAGAAAAGATATATTTTGGGTTAAGAATTGATCTATTGTGAAATTATTGGATCTATCATGAAAATGTGAAGTGGAAACCGGTACAAACCCTGAAGGTGACAAGTTTAGTTTTAAACATGATGATTCTTGTATTCATTTTTTTAATCACATCACAAATTTAAGTTTCCTTTTGAAACAATTAAAAAAACATTTCCTTTGATTGATGGTTGTTTTATGTTCTTCATGTACATGTATAAAGGTTGTCTTCCCAAATACTATTCCCTTAAGCAATGAAACCAAAATATTTTTTACACTGGCTGGTTTCGAGAAAAGTGTTTGGGTTACAGTTTAAGATCACCCTTTTGACTTACAATTGAAAATATATGATTGAGCCTTGCTTGTGAAAAATGGGGCTCAATGCGTGTGCGTAAAGAGTCGTCCCAGATTAGTCTATGCAGATTACACATGCTAATCTGGGATGACACTTTTTGTCTAAACTTGATTTTCTTAAAGAAGAGTCTTCCTTTAAAAGAAAAATTCACTCTAATTGAAAATTGTTGTCTCTTATTAGCATATGCTAACTACACAGGCTAATCTGGGATTACGCACATGCATCAAGCCTCATTTTCCAATAATACTACTGGTACATATTCAAGGCAAATTGCACAATACTTAAAACAAGCAAATTCGTTGAATTGATATCGCCTGCCAATATGCTTCTGGACACAAAAGTGTTATATTTGACACTCAAAAAAGCATTTTTTCAAGATACAAGGGCCATAACTCCATTATTAACAGATGGTGTGCAATGACATTTTGCGTGCATCATCCTCTTATCCATTTATATACTCATACCAAGTTTCAATGAAATCCCCCAAAGCATTTCCAAGATATGGCTCCGGACGGATGGACGGAAAGACAGATGGACGGACGAAAAGACAGACGGAGGAACAACGCCAAAACAATATCCCTCCGCCTATGGCAGGGGATAATTACAACAGTACATGTATACACTACAAAATTCCTCTTAATGCAACCAGACTATTGAGGCACCTCATGCAGCTTGTCCTTATTCTTGTTGATCAGATCCACAGCCTGGCGATACGCCTTCCCCACCAGCACTCGCACCTCCTGGTCAAGCAACTGGTCAGTCCGCCTCGAGAATGGCTTCGGTCCAAACTTCAATCCCGACTCATTCTCAACAGGAAACGACAACAGGCCAAATTTCTCGCTCATGCCGTACGTTTTTATTTGAGCATAGGCGAGTTTTGTGACCTTGTCTAGATCATCTTTAGCTCCTGCAGAATTTAAGTGTAAAACACTTTTATTTACTTTTCATATCAAGCTTAGTATATTTAACAAGACTATTGTCAAGCAATATGGTCCCCTACAGGTGAAACTCCACCATTGTCAGAATGTTTTTTATGTTTGTTGCCATAGCAACCAGATTTTTTGACGTAGGAACAAAATGAAATGATGTGCATAATCTCCATATTGCCATCTATCCATATTTCAAGTTTCATGAAAAAATATTAAGAACTTTTAAAGTTATCGCAGGATCCAGAAAAGTGTGACAGACTGACTGACTGACTGACTGACGGACACACAGAGCGCAAACCATAAGTCCCCTCCGGTTCACCGGTAGGGGACAAAAAAGACAAGGGCTGTTTGTAAAACATGCATGCCCCCCATATGGGCTGTCAGTTGTAGTGGCAGCCATTGTGTGAATGATTTGTTGGTACTGTGACCTTGACCTTTGACCTAGTGACCTGAAAATCAATAGGGGTCATCTGCAAGTCATGATCAATGTACCTATGAAGTTTCATGATTCTAGGCGTAAGCTTTCTTGAGTTATCATCTGGAAACAATTTTACTGTGTAAAGTCACTGTGGCCTTGACCTAGTGACCTGAAAGTCAATAGGGATCATCTGCGAGTCATGATAAATGTACCTATGAAGTTTCATGATCCTAGGCGTAAGTGTTCTTGAGTAATCATCCAGAAACCATTTTTCTAAGTTGAGTCACCGTGACCTTGACCTTTGACCTAGTGACCTGAAAATCAATAGGGGTCATCTGCGAGTCATGATCAATGTACCTATGAAGTTTTATGATCCTAGGCATAAGCGTTCTTGAGTTATCATCCAGAAACCATTTTACTATTTCGGGTCATCTTGACCTTTGACCTAGTGACCAGAAAATCCAATAGGGGTCATCTGCGAGTCATGATCAATGTACCTATGAAGTTTCATGATCCTAGGCGTAAGCGTTCTTGAGTTATCATCCGGAAACCATCTGTTGGACGGACGGACATACGGACGGACGGACCAACATGTGCAAAACAATATACCCCCTCTTCTTCGAAGGGGGGCATAAATATTAAATGTCAGCTCTCAGACAAATGAAATGTGGCTAACAGTGGTCACACTGCTAACCAACCGATTTCTCTGCATTTCTCAACATTTGCCATAATTGCAATTATTATTGCATTCATGTCTTAAGTTTCTTCAAGTCATTCAATATCTACCATTATCTGGTGCTTTTGCATCAATAAAACCAAAGAAATGGGCACCTGTATAATGAGTGTTACTTGCAGAGCCATTTAGTGGCAACATATATTACCTGACTTCTATAATAATCAAATTATTACCACACATTAATCTAATACTGTTGCAGGTCTAGAAAGATTTATCTCAAAAGCAACTGCTCATGAAAATTATGTATATAGTGTGAGACTACAACATCAATGCTTTTTAACTATTAACTTTCTTATCTTTTGATCTCTTCTCGGTAATAAGTTTTTTCATTTTTGTTAGTGCAACTTTATATGTCACACCTGGGCATAATGTTTTTAGAACAAATGTTTTGTTGTACTAGTTTTGGTTAAGACAGCAACAGATTGGCAACACATTTTAAACAACAACCTTTGTTGTGTGCTCAAGTTTAAGTCAAAAACATATTTCTCAAACATTTAAACAACATTCACTTATTGCACCAAACATAACAATCCATATAAATTGTAGTTACATTAGGTTTTTTTCATCTTTTTTTTTCAAAAGAAAATTCAACAGATTCAACAGAACAATCAAAATAAATTGTACTACATTTGATCATTTTCTCTCAGATTTTTTTTCTAAAAGGGTAGCCATGGCAACACTGGTTTATTTATCAATGTTTCAGAGTAGAGCTCATTACTTCCTGATAACAACAATACACTTTCAATTAGAGGATTTTCACTATCTCTGTGGCACCCAGATCTGCTATCAAAGCACTTCACCTTTGATAAATTCCCTAATTAGGAACCATAAACCTCACAGTAAAATAACCCCTGCAAACCCGTAAATTCTGGTAAATTCTGACCCGTGCTCCATGTGCTTGTGAGTTTGCGGTAAAATGGAAGGGCCTACTGTTATATCCTGGGTTGTTTCTTTAATTACAATTCTTCAAATGTTCATGAAAAGCCAAATGTCCACTCTATAGGAACCCTCTATGCAAAATGTCCTCTCTATAGGGACCCTCGATGCCAAATGTCCAGTCTATTGGGACCCTCCATGCAAAATGTCCACTTAATAGGGACCCACCAAGTCAAATGTCCACTCAATAGGTCCATGCCAAATGTCCAATCTATAGGGACCCTCCATGCCAAATGTCCATTGTATAGGGACAAGCTTATTATGTTTATTGAGTTCTGTTATTCCGATATAATTCTATGCAATAAAGAAAGCTCAACAAAACACTACTAGAAATCTTTAACTTCAATTAGTTTGTCTGACATGTGTAGCATTGTCTTCACAAACTGGTGTTTTTACTAAATATTGTGCCCATAGACATGCCATACATGTAATCATTACTTTTATGTAACTTAGCGTGTTATATAGAGAATAATAGGTTAGTGTTGATTATAGATCAGGTTTATCATGCGAGGCTTAGAAAACAAAAAGCACGAGCCTTGGCGAGTGCTTTTTCGTTTTCGTGCCGAGCATGATAAACCTGATCTATAATCAACACTGACCTATTATTCTATTTATCCCACTTTTTATTCAGTAAACTTTTTTTATTTAAACAAAATAAGTTTTCACGAGTGTTTGTCGTACTTTGATAATGACTGTAGTGTAACCAAGGTCAGTGTATTACTCTGCGTTCCAAAAATAACCGCTGATCAAATAATCATTTTTTTAAATCAGAATATCGTTCTGTAACAAAGTGTCGAGCGTTATTAATTACAATTTTAATCATATTGAATTGCAAATCTTTAAGTTTTATGATATCAATATGACATTAAGTTGTTATATACAAGGAACTACATTGGTTTACAACGTAGCCTAACACCACACACAATTCACTTTCGATATCAAACTATCGAGTCGATCACGAGGTGCACATTATTTGCTTCTCGCCAAGGCTCGTGCTTTTTGTTTTCTAAGCCTCGAATGATAAACCTGATCTATAATCAACACTAACCCATTATTCTCTATGAATGGGAAATGTCATTTCAAGATGGATTTTTGTAGATTTCGGGTTAAAATTATGTTCTCCATTTTTTTACATAAAATTACCAAGAATAAATTGATATTGGCAGCACTAGATGTTTTCTTGCGGTTTCAACAAGTAGGTCTGAAATGTTTGTTTATAAACAAAAGCCAGGGGGCATAAATGAAATATGAAAAGAATAGACGACCCGCTAGAATACCGGGTTAGGTATATTACATCAACGCCACAAGTATATTTTACAAGAATCAAACACATATCAGTAAAGACCGGTGTGACACAATGTGAAAAAATCAATATTGACAAAAAAATGGCTTCCAACATGGAGGGTTCAATCCATAGAGGATGTGACTTTATTTTTGACTTTTCTTGTTTCACCTGTCAGGAAACTGATAGAAACACAGAGGCTAGATTTTACTGTGAGGAATGTTCTAAATTTTACTGTAGCAAATGTGTGGAGTATCATAATTATCTTTACAAGAAGCATGCCATTTTGAGCAAAGAAAACATCAGCCTATGGCCTGAGACTGATGTGGTTGAACAAGGGAAATGTATGGAGCACCCGAAAGAAAAACTGACCATATTCTGTGAGGATCACAGTGAGCTGATATGTCATGTCTGCCATTTCCATAATCATCAGTAAGTATAGATGCACTTGCTATGAAGATGTTTCTTTAAATGTCTTTACCAATTTTTAGCCAAACTTTATCTCTCCCAGGATAGTAAATGACTCACAAGAGTGCCAGATACTTTTTTCAACTTTCTTATGTTAATTGTAATCTTGGTTTGGTTGAATATTGATTTTTAACCACTGCATCATTCATGAAAAAGGAGTTAATTGGAAAATGGAGCAAAGCCCTACCTGTGGCCTTGACCTTGATCTCTTGACTTCACAATCATGATGGGACATAATTCATAAAGACAAACCAGCATACTGATTTAAATGATGCTAAGAGATTTCTAGATATAAATATGCATAAACAATCTTAATGCATCAAGAACATGTGACCTTGATCTTTGACCTCTTGACCTCATTATCATTTTTCTTTCCTCCTAACAAGCAAAGCAATATAGATGATCATATGTGAAAGCATTCTTTAGATTTCTTGCAGAAAACAATTGCTTTATACAAAGTCATATGATCTCAACCTTTAACCATGTGATCTCAAATTAAACAATCAAATTTGTTGAATTGATATCCCTTGCCAAATAATATGTGTTTATAAATGGGAGCAAATCCCTTGATAAATGGTATAATATTATGGCATAGGCGGGGGCTAAAAACGTCTTTTCCGCCCATTTTACCACTATACCAATTTTTATGTTTACAGGTCAAGGTGTTCTCAAACAAATATAGTGCAAAAAAAAAATCATGCTCCATTATGTGACCTTGACATTTGAATTTGTAACTGGTTTTATGAGACATATGTTTTTAAAGATATTTTGTGTGACAAAATAATATGATTCAACATAAATTGTAGATCTAAAAATATAAACCATTCTTTGCAAAAACACAAACATGATTTAATTTGATGTTTTTGTAGGAAATGCAGTCATTTGGTACTAATATCTGACAAAGTGAAACAGCTGCATCAAAAAGGAGACTTCAAGCAGTTGTCAGCAACTATTTATGCACAACACCAGCAATTGATACATGAGAAAGATGACTTAGAGGAGAATATTAAGTCTCTTGAGAAATCGTACACAACAATTCTGGAAGAAATCAACACTTTACGAAAGACAATTAATGATTCTTTGGATCAACTGGAGAAATATACCAAGAAGGAGTTGGACACATTTCTGGTCGCAATCAGAACATCAATTCAAACTGACATTGAAAACTGCACTGAGTCCTTCAAAAATATTACATGTCATCATGAGCATTTCCTGAAAATAAAAGACAAAAGCGAAGCACTCAGTTTTATCAAGTACAGAAAATGTATTGACCAGTCCCTTAAGGTAGAATCAGCTTTACAAGAAATGACAACAAAGACTGAAATGACACTTACCTTTAGACCTGATACAACCATCCAACAAACCCTGTCCACTCTTTCAGGATTGGGGCAAATACTGAGAACAGTGGAACAATCACACCCTGCTAAAAGGACAACACAGAACACGGATAGCAGACAGAATAAACCTAAAGAAACCAGCCAGTCTGACCCTGGACACCAAACAACTTCAGGATTCAAGGTAAACAAATCCCATCCAGAATCTAGAACATCTAGAAGTTCTAGCCCTGGAAACGGAACAAGTGATCTGACCAAGTCAGGCCAAGTATTTGATCCAGTATCAAGTTCATCACACCAGCTGGTCCAGGGACATCAACCAGGGGCAGTAAACAGGTCTGATCAAATCATAAAAGTGAAGAGTAGTAAGAAGTACAGTGTGAAGATTAAGGGTGATACAAAAAAATGCAACATAAGAGGTATCTGTGAGACAGCTTCTGGAGAACTCATCATCGCAGACTGGAACAACAACAAAGTGAAGCTCATGGATCAGACCTATAAGGTAGTGTCCCACTGTGACTTGCCTTGGAGACCATGGTCCATGTGCAGCATTGACTCCAGTCTGGTGGGGGTTAACAATCAGCGTGGAAAAGAAGTCCACTTCATCAGAGTTATCAATAGGGGTCATCTGCCAGTCATTATCAAGGGGGAGGTGAGAGGGGGGTATAATGTGGGGTGTGGTAATTTATAAGATGTTTAAAAAAAAAAAAAATGGGGGGGGGCTGGTGTAGGGGGGGGTAGGGGGAGTGAAAGGGGGGTATAATGTTGGGTGTGGTAATTTATTAGATGTTTAAAAAAAATATATTATTTGTTGTTGTTTTTTTTTTTTTTGGGGGGGGGGGGCCGGGGGGTAGGGGGGTGAGAGGGGGTATAATGTGGGGTGTTGTTATTTATTAGATGTTTAAAAAAAATAAAATAATTGGGGGGGGGTGGGGGGGGGGGGGTGAGAGGGGTGTATAATGTGGGGTGTGGTAATTTATAAGATGTTTTAAATAAAAAAAATAATTTGGGGATGGGTGGGGGGGTAGGGGGGTGAGAGGGGGGTAATAATGTGGGGTGGGGTAATTTATTAGATGTTTAAAAAAAAACTATTTTTTTTTGGAGGGGGGGGTAGGGGGGGGGGGTAGGGGGGAGTGAGAGGGGGGGTATAATGTGGGGTGTGGCAAAGACAAATAGAATACACAGATTGGAAACTTCGCGTCTTATCGGGTTATCTCGCGGCGGGGTCACGTGGTCAAGAAACTGATAAGAACACTTAGGATCAGCAGACGATTTATTCCATAAATCAATCGGAGGAGTCCGAAGATAGCCGATGTATCACGATTGCGATAAGATAGCGACGTGTCCAGTAGCAACGGCTACGATTATCGAGCAAAGTTATGCAAAAATGTTACGGCCCTTTAGAAAGGCGGCTGTAACTTGGTCAATAATGATCCGATTTTTATAAAATAAAGTTTCATAGAAACATGAGTAATTATGCTTTTACAAAATCTCGATTTTATTTACCCTAAATAAAAATTTATAATGCCGTGATCGTTGAAGTAATAGCGCTATAAGAATTTCCAAATCTTGGCGAGAATGCCATTGAATAATTTATTTGAAAGGCTTTTGCTGATAAAATTTTCTTGTATACATTTTTAATTCAAACATTTAAAACCTTATAAAATAATATTATTTCAAAACGGATAGATGTATGTGGACACATAGATCTAGGTCTCTGATAAAAACAACATTACAGTATTATAAATGCTATGATCGTTCGATCCAAAAACGGTTTCAGCTAGTCTTATTTCAATATTGATTCTGTGGATTTTTTAATTCTCTATTTTTTATTTAGATCTTATTCATGAGTTAAAGGTTATTAAAGTTTTGTTTGTAACCAAGTTTTTTTTCTAATTGGTAATTAATAAAAGCTCTAAGTGTCATGGACTAGGATTTCGCGAAAAGAAAAAAAACATTTCACGCGCGTGTTAATTGTCGGATCAATTAGCGAACTGAAGAAGATGTTATGTTTGTATGAAAAATGACATAGAGAATAATAGGTTAGTGTTGATTATAGATCAGGTTTATCATGAAGCACAAAACGCACGAGCCTTGGCGAGTGCTTTTTCGTTTTCGTGCCGAGCATGATAAACCTGATCTATAATAAACACTAACCTATTATTCTATTTATCCCACTTTTTATTTTGTAAACCTTTTTGTTTAAACAAAATTAGTTTGACTGGATAATTTTGCTGGATTTATGACGTCATTTCGTCGAATTATTGACGTCATTTCCTGCCGTTGATTATAGATGATATTTAATATACGGGGCTTTAATCAACCGAATTCGCTGTAAAAGTGGGATAAAAAGGTTTTCACAATGAACCAAAGCACGTTTGACGACAGGTGTGTACAATAGGGTATAAGAGCTTAAAATTTTACCAACTTTGTACAAGGCTAAATCCTTGAAAATGAACATTTTCCTCCAGTTTGTTTAATTCAAACCTAGATAAACATATCACCAAGCATAAAAATCTGATTTTATCTATTTGGGATGAAAAATGAAAACGTTTATCAAAAAGAACAAAAACACGTTTGACAGCAATCGTGTACAACAGAGGAAAAGAGCTTAAAATTGTACCAACATTGTATAAGGCCAAATCCTTTAAATTGAACATTTTCTTCTACGTTTTTGTTATTTATACTTATATTGACATCTCTCCTAGCATAAAAATCATACTTCAACGATTTGGGATGAGAAATAGAAAAGTTTTTCAAAAAAAACAAAACAACTTTGGCGACAGGTGTGAAAATGATTCAAAGAAATAACAGTATAAAATTGTACAAAGGCAAAATCCTTTAAAATGCCTTATTTTTGTCAACTTTTTATAAATCATACCTAGATTAACATCTCACCGAGCATAACCATCTTACTTAATCAATCTGTGATGAGAAATGAAGAAGTTTAACAAAAAATCGTTTGGGCCTTTAAATTAAAAAAACAAAACGAAAATGAACAAATCCATTGCTCTCTTTCAAATCCCGATAAATTAATAAAACATAAGAATAATAACTACCAAAACCTGAAGCATTATCAACAAAAAAAATAACAACTTATTTTTATTTACACAAAAAAATATTCAATATGTCTATTTGCGGCGACCAACTTTGCCCATAATTGATTGCTTTAAAACAAAATGGCCGACAGTAGCTGGAACAGAGAAGAATCTACTGGTACACCAGCATCTCCAAAATCAATGTCACGTGACTCACGTCCGCCGTTAGATATTATCGCATATCGCTATAGCGAAGACGACAGTGTCCAATCTGTGTATTCTATAGGTCTTTGGGTGTGGTAATTTATTAGATGTTTAAAATAAAATTGGGGGGGGGGGTGGGGGGGTAGGGGGGAGTGAGAGGGGGTATAATGTGGGGTGGGTTTTTTTATAAGATGTTTAAAAAAAAAAAATGGGGGGGGTGGGGAAGGGTAGGGCGGTGGGGGGGATAGGGGGGGGTGGGGGGGGTAGGGGGGGTGGGGGTTGAGAGGGGGGTATAATGTGGGGTGGGGTAATTTATTAGACGATGTTTAAAAAAATATTTGGGGGGGTGAGGTTGGGTGGGGGGATTCTGGTCAGGGCGTGGGGTATTGTTTGGGTGGAATCCATTGTGGTATTCAGGTAAGTGTTGTTTTGTCAAAGTAATAATAAAATGTGATCATTAAAAATAACAAATGATCTCACACTGACATGATAAATATACTCTATTTATTAAACATGAAATTAAAACTTATTGCATTTGTTTCCCCTGTATATAAGAAAGATATAATAGTGTATTACCTCCCCTGTCCTGCTTATATTTATATTAATCAACAAAATTAAACATTAACACCATATTTAATATACAAAATATACAAAAAATCTCATATACTGATAATATTTTTACTGATCCACTTTATTTTACTCAAAGGATGATGTTTCATTGGACTGATAATTATAGATTTAGGATTACAGACCAGTTGCTTCAGTTATATTGTTCAGAGTTTGCCCTGTTGGCCGCGTATGCGTTCTTACGTTATCATCCAAAAACCATTTTACTATTTCGGGTCACCGTGTCCTTGACCTTTGACCTAGTGACCTCAAAATCAATAGGGGTCATCTGCGAGTCATGATCAATCTACCTATGAAGTTTCATGATCCTAGGCCCAAGCGTTCTTGAGTTATCATCCGGAAACCACCTGGTGGACGGACCGACAGACCGACCGACATGAGCAAAGCAATATACCCCCTCTTCTTCGAAGGGGGGCATAAAAATTAATGGTTATGGTGGTATAGAGGAAATGGTGTCCACCTAGAGATTGGAAGGACATGGAACAATCCATGTGTTATGGCTCCTCCCAAAGAATCAGCAGTGTCTCATTAAGAAAAGATTTGTAACTCATCCAATCTAAAATAAATAGGTTTAAACTGTTAAACAACACTGATCCAAACAATTATGTTTTATTTACTGTAAGTCGCCGTGGCATAGTGGATATAGTGTCAGCCTATCGACCAGAAAGTCACTCGTTCTATTCCAATTGTGGAAGCATTCTCTATCTCCCCAAAGGAAAGGGACTCCAAGGCATTTCAATAAGCCTTCAGCTTTTGATGCAATCTGGCTAAAATGGACAGGTTTAAACTCACCTGAAGTAACACTGTTAAACATGACATCCTCTGCTGCTCTCCCACCAAGCAGCTGCACCATGAAGTCAAACAGCTGATCTTTGGTGTACAGGCGAGTGTCCCTGGGCACGTACTGGGCAAACCCCAGAGTAGCCGATGTACGGGGAACAACTGTGACCTAGAACAAGAAGATTGCGTTCACTAGCAATGGTGACTTAGACATGAAGATTGCGTTCACTAGCAATGGTGACTTAGACATGAAGATTGCGTTCACTAGCAATGGTGACTTAGACATGAAGATTGTGGGAACTAAAAATGGTGACCTTAGAAATGAAGATTGCATTAAATAACAATGATTACCTAAGACATGAAGATTGTGTTCACTAACAATGGTGACCTAGGACATGAAGATTGTGAAAACTAACAATGGTTACCTAAGACATAAAGATTGTGTTAACAAACAATGGTGACCCAAGACACGCAGATTGCATAAACTAACAATGGTGACCTAAGACATGAAGATTGTGTGCACTAACAACTGTGACAAAGGACAAGAAAATTGTGGAAACTAACAATGGTTACCTAAGACATAAAGATTGTGTTACCTAACAATGGTGACCAAAGACAAGCAGATAGCATAAACTAAAAATGGTGACCTAAGACATGAAGATTGTGTTCACTTACAACTGTGACATAGGACAAGAAGATTGTGGAAACTAACAATAGTTACCTAAGACATAAAGATTGTGTTAACTAACAATGGTGACCCAAGACACGCAGATTGCATAAACTAACAATGGTGACCATATCCATGAAGATTGTGTTCACTAACAATGGTGACCCAAAACACACATATTGCTTAAACTAACAATGGTGACCTAACACATGAATATTGTGTTCACTAACAATGGTGACCCAAGACACGCAGTTTGTGTAAACTAACAATGGTTACTTAAGACATGAAGATTGTGTTCACTAACAATGGTGACCCAAGACATGCAGATTGTGTTCACTAACAAAGGTGACCTAAGACATGAAGATTACGTTTACTCACAAAGGTGACTTCAGACAGGAAGATTACATTAACTAACAATGGTGACCTAAGATATGAAGATTGTGTTCATTACTAAAGGTGACCTAAGGCATGAACATTGCATTCACTAACAATGGTGACCTAAGACATGAAGATTGAGTTCACTAACAATGGTGACCTAAGACATGAAGATTGAGTTCACTAACAATGGTGACCTAAGACATGAAGATTGTGTTAACTAACAATGGTGATCTAAGACATGAAGATTGTGTGACCTAACAATTGTGACCTAAGACATGAAGATTGAGTTCACTAACAATGGTGACCTAAGACATGAAGATTGCTTTCACTTACAATGGTGACCTAAGACATGAAGATTGTGTTCACTAAAAATGGTGACCTAAGACATGAAGATTGTGTTCACTAACAAAGATGACCTAAGGCATGAACATTGTGTTCACTAACAATGGTGACCTAAGGCATGAAGATTGTGTTCACTAACAAAGGTGACCCGAGACATGCAGATTGTGTTCACTAACAAAGGTGACCTAAGGCATGAAGATTGTGTTCACTAACAAAGGTAACCTAAGACATGAAGATTGTGTTCACTAACAATGGTGACCTAAGACATAATGATTGCGTTCACTAATAATGGTGACCTAAGACATGAAGATTGCATTAACTAATAATGGTGACCTAAGACATGAAGATTGTGTTCACTAACAAAGGTGACCTAAGACATGAAGATTGAGTTCACTAACAATGGTGACCTAAGCCATTGAAGATTGCATTCACTAACAATGGTGACTTAAGACATGAAGTTTGTTAACTAACAATCGTGACCTAAGACATGAAGATTTAGTTCACTAACAAAGGTGACCTAAGACAAAAGATTGCATTCACTAACAATGTTGTTTTAGGCGTGAAGTTTGTTAACTAACAATGTTGACCTAAGACATGAAGTTTGTTAACTAACAATGGTGACCCAAGGCATGAAGATTGTTTTCACTAAGAATGGTGACCTAAGGCATGAAGATTGTGTTCACTAACAATGGTGACCTAAGACATGAAGATTGTGTTCACTAACAATGGTGACCTAAGATATGAAGATTTTGTTCACTAACAATGGTGTCCTAAGACATGAAGATTGTGTTCACTAACAATTGTGACCTAAGGCATGAAGATTGCGTTTACTAACAATGGTGACCTAAGACATGAAGATTGTGTTCACTAACAATGGTGACCTAAGACATGAAGATTGTGTTCACTAACAAAGGTGACCTAAGGCATGAAGATTGTGTTCACTAACAATGGTGACCTAAGGCATGAAGATTGTGTTCACTAACAAAGGTTACCCGAGACATGCAGATTGTGTTCACTAACAAAGGTGACCTAAGGCATGAAGATTGTGTTCACTAACAATGGTTACTTAGGACATGAAGATTGTGTTCACTAACAATGGTGACCTAAGGCATGAAGATTGTGTTCACTAACAAAGGTGACCTAAGACATGAAGATTGTGTTCACTAATAAAGGTGACCTAAGGCATGAAGATTGTGTTCACTCACAATGGTGACTTAGGACATGAAGATTGCATTCACTAACAAAGGTGACTTAAGACATGAAGATTTTGTTAACAAACAAAGGTGACCTAAGACATGAAGATTATGTTAACAAACAATGGTGACCTAAGACATGAAGATTTCATTCACTAACAATGCTGACCTAAGACAAGATGATTGCGTTCACTTACAATGGTGACCTAAGACATGAAGATTGCATTCACTTACTATGGTGACCTTAGAGGCTAAGACATAATGATTGCGTTCACTAACAATGGTGAACTAAGACATGAAGATTGTGTTCACTTACAATGGTGACCTAAGACATGAAAATTGTGTTCACTAACAATGATGACCTAAGACATGAAGGTTGTGTTTGCTACCAAAGTTAACCATAGACATGAAGATTGTGTTCACTAACAATGGTGACCTAAGACATAATGATTGCGTTCACTAATAATGGTGACCTAAGACATTAGGTTGTGTTCACTAACAAAGGTGACCTAAGATATGAAGATTGAGTGCACTTACAATGGTGACCTAAGACATGAAGATTGAGTTCACTAACAATGTTGACCTAAGACATGAAGATTGAATTCACTAACAATCGTGACTTAAGACATGAAGTTTGTTAACTAACAATGGTGACCTAAGACATGAAGATTGAGTTCACTAACAAAGGTGACCTAAGACAGGAAGATTGCATTCACTAACAACGGTTACCTAAGACATGAAGATTGAGTTCACAAAAATGGTGACCTAAGGCATGAAGATTGCTTTCACTAACAATGGTGACCTAAGACATGAAGATTGCATTCACTAACAATGGTGACTTAAGACATGAAGTTTGTTAACTAACAATGGTGACCTAAGACATGAAGATTGCGTTCACTAACAATGGTGACCCAAGGCATGAAGATTGTGTTCACTAACAGTGGTGACCTAAGGCATGAAGATTTCGTTCACTAACAATTGTGACCAAAGACATGAAGATTGTGTTAACTAACAATGGTGACCTAAGAAATGAAGATTTTGTTCACTAACAATGGTGACCTAAGACATGAAGATTGTGTTCAATAACAATTGTGACCTAAGGCATGAAGATTGCGTTCACTAACAATGGTGACCTAAGACGTGAAGATTGTGTTCACTAACAATGGTGACTTCAGACATGAAGATTACTTTAACAAACAATGGCGACCTAAGGCATGAAGATTGTGTTCACTAACAAAGGTGACCTAAGACATGAAGATTGTGTTCACTAACAATGGTGACCTAAGGCATGAAGATTGCGTTCACTAACAATGGTGACCTAAGACATGAAGATTGTGTTCACTAACAATGGTGACCTAAGACATGAAGATTGTGTTCACTAACAATGGTGCCCTAAGACATGAAGATTGTGTTCACTAACAAAGGTGACCTAAGACATGAAGATTTTGTTCACTAACAATGGTGACCTAAGACATGAAGATTGTGTTTACTAACAAAGGTGACCTAAGGCATGAAGATTGAGTTCACTAACAATGGTGACCTAAGGCATGAAGATTGCATTCACTAACAATGGTGACCTAAGACATGTAGAATGCGTTCACTCACAATGGTGATCTAAGACATGAAGATTGCATTAACTAACAAAAGTCGCCTAGGACATGAAGATATCAATAACTAAATGACTGAATGGTTGTGCAGCACTTATGCAGCACAAAAACGGTTGTCTAGTATGAGTAGAAAGAATAACTTGTGCCGACTTATAATCAGTCAATATCACATCTATATACTTCCTATCAAGTTTTTTTAAATCAGAGCAATTTTTAATGCATTATTTGGAAAATTAGGAAAAATGAAACTTCATAAACATTATCAGGAAATATTTTATCCCATTTTTATACCGACAATGGCGGTATAACACCTTGTGGAATAAACTTGCCTGTCTCCCACCTTGTTGAATATACCTGTCGCGTGCATTGACTACTTTTTTTCTTTACCACTCGGCACTGAATGATTTTTCATAAGAAATCTCTAGAGTCGAGAAAACTTTAGCTTCAAAATTATATGACCTTTAACCTTTAAATCTAGTCAAGGGACATAATTTTTCGCCATCCGTATAATGAATCAGCTGATTGATGCTGTCATAAAATTACATACTTATTGCGTCATTTTCCAAAAATATGTGATGTCATCTTCTGGTGTACACAAAACTAGTATGCGATGTCTGGGAATAAAATATTGGAGACGCAAATTTTTTCCATGTACATTTATCCTGGATGTAATTATAATATGAAGTGCATATTCTATGGACTACTTACCTTGGATGGAACCAGGGAGACGAGGGATTAAGATCTACATGTAGATCTAGCTTATTCGTGTAATTGATGTTCAGAATGAGCGAGCAAATTTGGATGTGAAATTGTGTGTGTATAACATATTGATGGGTGTGTATTTTGGTTCAGTAGTCTATTCGAATTGTTTTGCTTTTGGATGTAAGAAAACGTAAGGGTATTTTCTTTGATGAATAAACTTTGTCTTTGTTATTTTATCAAAGAAAGTCTATTCAGTAAGAACAAGAGCTTGTCACAGTACCAAATCACCGCCGAAATGTGTTTGCTTGTATGACAACATTTGTTTTAGAGAGTAGAATAATGTATGTAATAACAAATAAAGGGAGATAATTCATTATGCTCTGGACAAAAATTTACTTTGAAATTAAATAAAGAGAGATAATTCAAACGCTAAGGTAGATATAGTTATGGTTGTTAGTCACTGCACTTCTCCTACTTGCCATCTGTTTATATTTCAAGTTTCAAGTAAATCCCTTCAGTAGATTGAGAGTAATGCTCTGGACAAAACTTTACTTTAAAATTATATAAAGGGGAGATAATTCAAAAACTAAGGTAGATAGAGTTATGGTTCTTGGTCACTGCACTTCTCCTAGTTGCCACCTGTTTATATTTCAAGTTTCAAGTAAATCCCTTTAGTAGATTTAGACTTATGCTCCGGACAAAAATTTACTTTAAAGTTATATAAAAGGGGAGATAATTAAAAAACTTAGGTAGATAGAGTTATGGTTCTTAGTCACTGCACTTTTCCTACTTGCCATCTGTTTATATTTCAAGTTTCAAGTAAATCCCTTCAGTAGATTTAGAGTTATGCTCCAGACAAAAATTTACTTTAAAATTCTATAAAAGGGGAGATAAATCAAAAACAAAGGTAGATAGAGTTGTGGTTCTTGGTCACTGCACTTCTCCTAGATGCCATCTATTTATATTTTAAGTTTCAAGTAAATCGCTTTAGTATATTTAGAGTTATGCTTCGGACAAAAATTTTCTTACAAGTTATATAAAAGGGGAGATAATTAAAAACTAAGGTAGATAGAGTTATGGTTCTTGGTCACTGCACTTCTCCTAGTTGCCATCTGTTTATATTCTTAGTTAAAATAGATTTGGAGTCATGCTCCGATCAAAGTTTCGGACGGACAGGACCAATTACTATATCCCTCCGAAAAGTTTTTCGGTGGGGATAATAACCCGTTTGCAACAAGTGTTTCAAAAATTAATAGAATTATGACGAATTATCTTGTGTTGGGTAACAAACTACATGATGTGAAGGCTTGATCTAGACGCCATCAAAAATAAAAAATAAGGAGAGTATAGTTCTTTTGATAATTTATGTTTAGAACAACTCTGTGTGTAAATCTACATGTACATGTATGTTGACATCAACATCATTTTGTCAGGAGCAATCGCTGCCATATTAGATTTTTATCATTTTCTTTCGAAAATAAAATGAATTATATTAAAGTAAAATCTTCTTTTCGCAGTCATAATGTGTTACAATTTGCATGCTGCATAAAATTAAATTGAGGCATATGGTGATTTTTTTTCTCGTTTTACAGTTTGTGTGTGATTTTTTTAAGACTATTTTGCGTACCTGAACAAATACATTTATATCACTACGCATGGTTACATTTGTTATATTTTAAGCGCTTTTACGAATAAATTAAAATTATTGTAAAGGTTATGAGATCTATTTATGTTAAATGTCACGTTGAAAAAAAAATCAAATGGGATAAATAGAATACTAGGATTAGCGTTGAATACAGAGAAGTTTATGTTGCTCGGCTCGAACACCGAAAGCGCTCGCCAAGGCTCCCGCTCCCAGCATTCTAAGCCTCGCAACATAAACTTCTCTGCATTCAACGCTAACCTAGTATTCTCTATGTTCTCACCATATGCTAGTTTATTAACGGAGAAAAGCTAGTACATTACAGGACAGTACATACCAAACAACACTTGACATAAACTAAAAAATGCTCGCTCGAAACTTGTATAACTACTATGAAATCCAATAAAGCTTTGATTTTGTTTATTTAGTTAACAGTGCCAAGAAAAAACATTATCTTCATAAATTAGGCAATTTTGAAAAAAAAAATGCTATTGTTTGCGATTTTACATTTTTACATTTCTAATGCGGTTTGTACCTTGAGCAAGGCATCTGTGTGCTCGAGCAGCCAGCCAACCAGTACGTGACCTGCCTCATGATAGGCTATCACCTTCCTTTCAGGGATGGATACAGGATTGGACAGCTTTGGCTGACCTGGCAACAATCGAAATCGGTAAATATGAGCCTTGTTACGAGAAAACTGGCCTTAATGCATATGCGTAAAGTGTCATCCCAGATTAATCTTGCAGTCCACAGAGACTTATCAGGGATGACACTTTCTGCATAGACTGAATGTTTGTTATGAGGAAAAGTTCTGTTAAAAGCAGAAAATGTTGTCCGTGATTACCCTGTGCTACAGCATGGGCTCATATAGGTTGCAGGGCTATAGATAACTTTTGGGGTATATTGGGTAATTCACCCCCTGTTTTTGACAATAGGGTTTTTGTAAATTCAATAATTAGCAAAAAAATTCACACCCTACTTTGAGCTTAATTGGGTTTTTTAACACCGGTTTTAAACTCAATTGGGTAATTTAGGGAATGGCATATATAATATAATAAAAATCTACTAAGGTTACTATATTATTTATACAAATGGAATTCAAAAAGGTACCTGTACATAACAAGAAACAATTACTGAATTTCTGATCAAAGTTCATTCATTTTTGCGTTGAATAAGACCAAGTTCGTGAAAATCCCTGCACAATTGATGAAGTTATGGCTGTTCAAAGCGATGCACTCCGTTTTCAGGTCATTTTGAGATTTATACCTTGGAAATGAAAGTAGAAATCAGACAGGTCTACGAATAATTACAACAATACCCCAAAGATTGATAACCGCTGGAAAGACTGCCTTCTTTTCTTCATAGGACGGCATATGAACTATCGGGTACATTTGTGTACGCAAAATAACCAGTCTAAAAAATGTGCGGTGTTCGTTAGAATTGCGTTTCGTGATACAAGGTTTTTTAAGGGAATTACGTTATTAAATTTGTATAAGCGTTTTTGTACGCTTTATTTTGAATTTAATTACGTTTTTGGTCATTTTAATTGCGTAATAACGCAAATACGCTTGTTATCTATAGCTCTGAGGTTGACATTTTATGCACATGCATGAAGCCTAGTTTACCGGTATAACGCTCATTTATAAGAATGTATAGCTAAACAGCACCAATGAGTAAAAAACTGTGTATGGTACTATTCTGTGGAAGTGGATATTTCTGTTTATTGAAAGAATGGCTATTTAAATATAGGACTCCTCCCATTCAAAGCCATGTACAGAGACAGACTATAACTTGATTCCCTCATAAATTAAAAAGTAATAATTTGATTTAATTAGTGTATAAGCATGATCAATAACAACATGGTCCATATTTTCATTTTAAACGAAATGTGACAGCGAGCAGACATAGGACCAAGCTATAATATTTATAAAGGATCTAGCCTAATACAATGTTTCTCTAAAAAGTACTTTATGCAAAAGGATTCCATAGTAATTTGCATCACAAATTTCTCTTTGGAAATCAAAGTCATTTTGGATGACATAAAAAGCAAATATTTCAAACTCATGAAACACATTTATAGTTTGTAATGTATGTATTTATTTATTTTGACCTTGCGGTCAAGGATAACCCATGAAAGTGCAAGCACTTATTTCCAATGGGGTCCTTTGGTTTTTGCTGAAGAGACAGCAAGCAGAAGAGACAGTATTGGGATACAAGGAATCCGGGTGCGATACCCTAGCTCTTAGCGAATAGATACCTTGGTTCTTTTACGAGCTCAGTGTATAGCACCGATACACGCGAGAATTACCTGGGTTTCATACCAGTACATCTCTAGTTGGGTGGGAAACACTTGAAGCATTTCTGAAATGTCCAGTGCCCCGGCCAGGATTTGAACCGGGGACCTCTGGAATGGTAGACCAGAGTGTTACCACTCGACCACCTCACCACCTAATCACTTATTTAACTCATTATATTTAACTTTTGAACAAGACATTTACGAGACAATGCAACTTTAGGGCAAGAAGAATAAATTTTAAGTACGAACCTCAAAACTATGACTTCTATTATCTGTAAATTACTTTATTTATTTTCTTTGATATTTTGCATAACCTTTTTATTTAAAGAAATTTCAGTCATAAATGTGTATTCATAATGAGCTTTTTCAAAAATTCCACTTGCCCAAATATACAATCTACTACTTGAGCTACTGAAAAGTAAACAGGTTTGTGCATAGGGGAATACATACTTTTATTATTATTGATTATTTGTACTATTTAACCACAGAAACACGCGTTTTTCTTTGTTCTTTTTTACACTTGCCTGGGCGGACAACTAGATTAAAAAATAACTTGCCCTTACCCAACGTTTACTTGCAAGGGTCAATCAGACAACCGTTTATGTTGAGCCATGTTTTGCTTGTGATAATGAATGGGGTGAGTAAACCATGGGCTTAGATTTGTTAACCTGCTATAACTCTCTCGCAGGCGTAGTTTAAGTCAGATGCATGGACGTGTTTCTTCATCTCTCTGGCAGCATGGATGGCTGCCTCATTGCAAATGTTGGCTATGTCTGCACCTGTTAAACAGTCAAGCTTTCATATGAATGGCTAAGGGTATATTTCCAAAGCACATAACCTACTACCATAATTACTGATGTGTTTGAACACTCACATTTTTCGGACATCCTACTTTTTGGCCCAAATAATTATTTGTTGAACCAATGTATATTTTTCGGACAGCCACATTTTCACCTATAATGAATGACTCTAAATTTTCAAACAATAAATATTTATTTTATCATAATTCCAACCAGTTTGCATTAATACCGTTTCACCATGAACGTGTGTTTTTACAACAGGATTATGTTCATAAAACCAGTGGATTGTTAATAAAACTTTACTAAGTTTCCTCAAACTTGCACTTTTAGACTAAATGGAATGATGGTATGATGTTAATTATTGCCAATTATGATAATCTTGTGAACATTTGAGTGACAAATGCAACTTTTGAATGAAATTAAGATGAAAATTCAAGAACAGAAAAAAAAATATCATTGTTAAATCAATTGCAGATTTATATTAAACAGGATGTGTATCTTTCAACTTGATGGAGAGAAAATGCAGCTTTGATGTAAGATTATGTAAAAATAATTTGAATGCATGAAATGATTTTAAACAAGCAAATTTGTTGAATTGATATCCCCCGCCAATATGCTTCTTGACACAAAAGTGTACTATTTGACACTCAAAAAGCATTTTTTCAAGATACAAAGGGCAATAACTCCTTTATTAACAGATAATGTACAATGCCATTTTGGTCAGCATCATTCTCTTATCCATATATATACTCATACCAAGTTTCAATGAAATCTGCCAAAGCACTTCCAAGAAATGGCTCCGGACACACAAAAAAGCATTTTTTCAAGATACAAAAGGCCATAACTCTGTTATTAACAGATTGTGTACAATGCCATTTGGCGTGCATTATCCTCTTATCCATAAATACACATACCAAGTTTCAATGAAATCCGCCAATGCACTTCCAAGACATGGCTCCCAACGAACGGAAAGACGGACAACGCCAAAACAATATCCCTCCGCCTATGGCGGGGGATAATAAATTGCAAAGATTCATAGAATGGAATAAAAATTAAATAAATAATCAAATATTAAATCAAATATAGGGAATAGTATTTAGCAAGAACTGATCAAATCCATTCAGTAAAAACCATTATACAAAATTTGCATCATGACTACACATTTATCATTCTGTCTCTAAATATTCAGACACATGCATGCTGTGAAATTTGTAAGTATACAATTTCGCAGAAACTAAGTTTTTTTTAACATTTTTCATAGTCTGAAAACTTAATAGGTGTATACAATGTTATTATTGTTTTTGGATAGTACAGTAAAATAAGCAACAAGCCTACTTCGATCATAAATTAAACTAGTGCCCAGAATCTCACTTTTAATATCACATTTTATAAAGGATGATTTGTTAGTGACATAAGTAGCATTTCACTTGAGTCTATTCTGTAGTTTTAAGCGCACAAATGGGATGATAAATAACAATTGCAAGGGGGATTAATTGAATGGTGATGGTTACGTAACAGATGCCATTCATTCTCAATGTGAGCTTTTCATATCACAGTTCATGTAGCATTATTTCCTAATGACCTTAAATAAAAACATGGAGATATTAACCTTATACTTCATTTCACAAATGGGTTAAGCTGTGTTTACTTTTTTCATAACTGTTATGTCTTCAAAATTAAATGGATAAGCAAATATGTGTTTTCTGGAAGATCAAGTGCTGCGATTGTAACCACTATTTTTTTATTTTCTTTTGTTTATTATTAAGTCTACGACTGGATTGGTAGATAAATTGTGCCTCGTTCTAGGGAAAAAGGTTTAAAGCAAGTGTGCAAAGTGTTGCTCCAGATTAGCTAGTGCAGTCCAGGACAAAACTTTCTACATATACTAGACTTTTGCGAAGAAGAGACTTGCTTCCAATGAAAAAATACAATCAAAAAGCAAAAAGTATCGTCCTTGATTAGCCTGTTCAGACTGCACAGGCTAACCAGGGACAAAACTAAACGCACATGAATTAAACCAGGTGTTCCCAGAACAAAGCTCAAATGTTTCTAAAGGAGAATCAAAATCGTTGCCATGATTACCACTCATTCTGGGTGTGAGCTGGGCGAGCCGGGGCGCCAGGGACGACACAGGCAGGCTCAGTTTCAGCTTCCTCAGATACAGCTCAAACAGCTCCACACGTTCCTTCATTGTGGGAAGGTCTATGGTGATGTGCCGGTCAAACCGACCTGGACGCATTAATGCCTGAAACACGTTACCAGTAGTAAAGGAATGAGCCTCTTTCTGGAGAAAATTGGGCTTCAGGCATGTGCATAAGATTTCGTCCTAGATAAGCCTGTGCAGTCTGCACTTATCACTTTAACTAAATATGTCTCTTGAAAACACTTCCCTTTTAACAAAAAAAAATCAATTAAAGCAGAAAGCTTTGTTACTGATTTACCTCCTATTCAGACTGCACAGGCTAGTCTTGAGCAACACTTCATGCACATGCATTAAAGGGGCCTTTTCACAGATTTTGGCATTTTTTTAACTTATTCATTAAATGCTTTATATTGATAAATGTAAACATTGGATCGTAAAAGCTCCAGTAAAAAATCAAGAAAAACATTAAAAAAAGGAAAAGAACATTGCCCGGAGCAGGTTTCGAACCAGTGACCCCTGGAGTCCTGCCAGAGTCCTGAAGTAAAAACGCTTTAGCCTACTGAGCTATTCCGCCGAGTACACATACTTGACGTATTTTATACCTTATATAAGCAATCTTCGAAGTTTCACAAAATTTAACGACAAAAACAGAACTCTCCAAATTATTCAATCGTTTCGCGTTGCAACGCTTTATAATTTTTAGGTTTTAAAATCGTCAAAAGATGCATATAATGGCTATATTAGAGCATGGTTAATATTCAGTATTACTGTTTCCTCACAAATATCATAACTAAAACGAAAACTTACGAATCTGAAACAACTTTTTTCAATTTTGTCAATTTACCAAAGCGTGAAAAGATCCCTTTAAGTCTCGTGTTTCCACAGGGAGTCTATAATACATCAAGTGCCAGGTTTGACATTGTATCTGCTTTTTAAAGGCCCACTTTTATGTCTGGCCCTTTCATGACCCTTTTTACGTAGCAGAAAACTCCTGAAAGTGATATAAAACTGCAGTGTGAGGCTACAGATATGTTAGACAGCCATTTCACAGTACCTTATCAAGTGTGTCAGCCCTGTTGGTGGCTGCTATGACAATCACCCCCTGTGTGGTCTTCATTCCGTCCATCTCCGCCAGGAGCTGGTTCAGTGTCTGATCGGCGTCCGTCTCCGCCCCACTGGCACACAAGAGAGAAACATTAACTCTTCAGTGCTGGAACCGAATTTTTAAGGCATTTGCAAACAGTTTAGATCCAGATGAGACGCCACAGAATGTGACGTCTCATCAGTATCCAAACTGTTTGCTATTCTTATAATATTCTTTGAAAAAAATCGAAGAAAATGCTAATTTTAGAAATTAAGCAGACAAAATTTTAGCAGACGACAAATTTCCCAGCATGCAAAGGGTTAACAGCACCGTGTGATATGTGCAACTTGCGGTATTTGGAATATTTTTCCCGCGAATAGTCCACTAATTTGGAAAATGTATTTAAATAACTCTTCACAAAAATTAAAATTATATGCACAAAAACATAAATATTATAGATATATACTTTGTTAAATGTTATTTAAATAAAATTGAGATATAATAATCCTAAGACACTTATTTCAAATACAAATTTATTGTTTTAAATTTGGATTGTTTTTCGAATTTTGGATTTTTTTGTACCATTTCACTTTGGGAATCGGTCCACTTAACAAACGTGTACATACGCCAAGAAAAGGACTGTCTTATGATAGGTATTACTGATTGCAAAGCATGATAAAAAGTCAATAACAACAATTTCTTTGTGCCATTTTGAGTTAAGCAAGTACTCATGGTATATTGCTGTGTACAGAACACTATAAATAGATGGGTAAAAATCTACCAATATTATATGCTTGTTTATTTATCATTAATCAATTTTCTAAGTCATGCATGTTGACTTTTTTAATTTTTTGAGATCATTAATAACACACGATTTTTTATCCAAACAACTTAAGCTTACATTATATTATATTTGTTTAATAATTTTTTGTATGGTTTTTAATATATGAGAAAGTACGAAAATCGAAAGCTACCTAATATATTTTCCTACCTTGTAGTGAAGATATAGAGGATATTTGTTGGATTCACTGGAATATCGATTTTATTTCACGAGTGATCATATAAAATATGTATTTTTATGATCACGAGTGAATTCAATTCGATATTCCATCGAATCCAACAAATTTTCTTTTTATTTTATGCTTTTTTGACTGTTATTTTACATTGTAAAAGAGTTTTACTGGATTATTTCGCTGGATTTATGACGTCATTTCGTCGAAAATATGACGTCATTTCACAGTAAAACAGTGAAAAATATCGATATTTTTCACTGTTATTTTTCACTGTTTAAAACAGTCAAATACCAATTTTATTTTACTGATATTTCTCTGTAAACCACCGGAAAGCATAAAATAAAATAGAATATATACCATACAGTGAACAAATAGAATAACAAGGGACAAAATTGTCACAAAACCAGGTTTTCATTGTGAAAAAAAAATCTGATAAAGGGAGAAAACTCAAACTGAACTTTTGAAATGACCAAAAAAAATTAACCCCCTTTGTAAGTTTTTTTTTTTTTTTAAATCTATTTTTAGTCGTGGCGACCTTGACATTGGAGATATTGACGTGATTCTTTCGTGGGACACACCGTCCCATGATGGTGAACAAATGTGCCAAATGATTTTAAAATCTCACAATGAATGACATAGTTATGGCCAGGACAAGCTCATTTATGGCCATTTTTGACCTTTGAACTCAAAGTGTGACCTTGACCTTGGAGATATCGACGTAATTATTTTGCGCGACACACCGTCCCATGATGGTGAACAAATGTGCCAAATGATTTTAAAATCTGACGATGAACGACATAGTTATGGCTCGGACAAGCTCATTTATGGCCATTTTTGACCTTTGAACTCAAAGTGTGACCTTGACCTTGGAGATATCGACGTAATTATTTCGCGCGACACACCGTCCAATGATGGTGAACAAATGTGCCATATGATTTTAAAATCTGACAATGAACGACATAGTTATGGCCCGGACAAGCTTATTCCGCCAGCCCGCCAGCCAGCCAGCCCGCCAGCCAGCCAGCCAGCCCGCCCGCATTCGCCAATCTAATAACCAGTTTTTTCCTTCGGAAAACCTGGTTAAAAATTGTTATCTTACAAACCAATACATTACTCTTCTTTTTTCTGAAAATTTCAAAAAAAATACAGATGCATTTTTTCAAAAGGCAGGACAATGCCATGCAATGATTTGATAATTTTGATTTAAGCATCAGTCGAATCTTACGATCCAATATCTGAGGTCCCTGAAGCGCGTTTCTTCCCAATGGCATCCACCTCGTCAATAAATATGATACAGGGAGCATCCTCTCTCGCCTCTCTGAACAGCTTTCGCACTTTTGCTGCTCCCATACCTAAAATAAATTGAGCCACGTTCTGGATGAAATGGGCTTAATGCATGTGTGTAAAGCGTCATCCCAGATGAGCCTGTGCAGTGCACACAGGCTAATCAGGGACAACAATGCACCTAAACTAAATTTGTATTTATTAGAGGCTAACGAAAAATTCCAGAAAAGTGGAAAGTGTCCATAAGTCCTCATCTTCACAAATTGTTAAGTATTGTACACACAAATGTGTGTCTGATCAGGTTAAAACTAGAACAAGGGACAAAATTGTCACAAAACCAGGTTTTCATTGTGAAAAAAAAATCTGATAAAGGGAGAAAACTCAAACTGAACTTTTGAAATGACCAAAAAAAATTAACCCCCTTTGTAATTTTTTTTTTTTTTGTAAAATCTATTTTTAGTCGTGGCGACCTTGACATTGGAGATATTGACGTGATTCTTTCGTGGGACACACCGTCCCATGATGGTGAACAAATGTGCCAAATGATTTTAAAATCTCACAATGAATGACATAGTTATGGCCAGGACAAGCTCATTTATGGCCATTTTTGACCTTTGAACTCAAAGTGTGACCTTGACCTTGGAGATATCGACGTAATTATTTCGCGCGACACACCGTCCAATGATGGTGAACAAATGTGCCAAATGATTTTAAAATCTGACGATGAACGACATAGTTATGGCTCGGACAAGCTTATTTATGGCCATTTTTGACCTTTGAACTCAAAGTGTGACCTTGACCTTGGAGATATCGACGTAATTATTTCGCGCGACACACCGTCCGATGATGGTGAACAAATGTGCCAAATGATTTTAAAATCTGACAATGAACGACATAGTTATGGCCCGGACAAGCTTATTCCACCAGCCCGCCAGCCAGCCCGCCCGCATTCGCCAATCTAATAACCAGTTTTTTCCTTCGGAAAACCTGGTTAAAAAAAATCAGTTAATCATTATTTTCAGCCCAGTATACAAAGGATTCTGTGTAAGTCTATAAATGTTTTTAACTGGTTGACATACTGAATGTTATTTCTCTCTGATTGCATATACAAATTTGAATGGAACAAGCATATGATAATGAATTGTGAATGCAACATTGTATACTATATATAAACAAGAAGGCCAAGATGGCCCTAGTTCGCTCACCTGACAGGAGTCGGTTCATTTAATCTTTACCAAACGTCAAACTTGACCTAGATATTGTCCAGACAAACATCCTGGTCATGTGTCATCATTATTGAACCAAAACTCTGGCGTATGGAGTGTTTTTGTTTTTATAAGATTTTACCTGGTGACCTATATTTTGAGTTGACCCCCCTTACCAAACATCAAACTTTGCTTACAAAAATAAATACTTCAACCAAGATTCATAAAATGTGAAACAAAATTGTGACCTCTAGAGTGTTTACAAGGATTTTGTATAATATAATGAAAATTTGGACAATCTAAGGACAATAATTATGGCATTAATTATGTGATTTTGCTCATTATCAAACTTGACTGAGATCTTTCAGCAACTTTCATTAAGAATGCTTGAGAAGTGTGAATGCTAAAGTGTTTACAAACCAAATGTGGACAAACGGATGGCGGACAAAGACCAATTCTAAAACCTCACATGAGCAATCAGGTGAGCTAAAGTGTGTTTCACCGATCTGAGCCATTTTCCAACTTGTCCGAGAAATCAATAAAACAAATGTATTGACTAAGTTTCACAATGATTAGGCAAAAAATGAGACTTCTAAAGTGTTCCATCACAAGGTTTCTCTCTAGTCACATAAGCAAAACTGCCCCCCTGGTGGCCATGTTTTTTGACCGATCGGGACCATTTGCGAACTCATCTAAAATATATACAAAACCAATCATTTCACCAAGTTTCATGATGATTGGGCAAAAAATGTGACTTCTAGAGTGTTCACAAGCTTTTTTTACTATATAAATATAAGAAAACTGCCCCCCCCCCCCCGGCAGCCATGTTATTCAACTGACCGAACCATTTTTTAACTCAACTCTCGTATCAAGGAAACAAATGTTCTGACCAAATTTCATGAAAATTGGGCCAAAATGTAACTTCTAGAGTGTTCACATGTTTTCACTATATACATATAGAGAAAAATGCTCCGCCCACTGGCGGCCATGTTTTTCACCGATCTGGACCATTTTCGAACTCTTCCGAGATATCAATAAAACCAATGTTTTGTCCAAATTTCATGATGATTGAGCAAAAATTGTGACTTCTAGTGAGTTTACAAGGTTTCTCTATAGCCAAATAAGGAAAACTGCCCTGCCCACTGGGGCCATGTTTTTCAATGGACCAGAACAACTTTTGAACTCAACCAACATATCATTAAGACAAACAATTTGACAAAGTTACATGAAGATTGGACATGAAATGAGACTTCTACCGTGTTTTCAAGGTTTTTCTTTTTTTTTGACCTAGAGACCTAGTTTTTGATCCAGCATGACCCAGTTTCCAACTCCATGGAGATATCATTGGGACAAATCTTCTGACCAAGTTTCATGAAGATTGGACAAAAAATGTGGCCTCTTAGAGTGTTTACAAGGTATCTCTATAGCCAAATAAGAAAAACTGCCCCGCCCACTGGCGGCCATGTTTTTCAACAGACCAGAACCACTTTTGAACTCAACCAACATATCATTAAGACAAACATTTTGACAAAGTTTCATGAAGATTGGACATGAAATGTGACTTCTACAGTGTTTACAAGGTTTTTCTTTTTTTTTGACCTAGTGACCTAGTTTTTGACCCAGCATGACCCAGTTTCGAACTTGACTGAGATATCATTGGAACAAAGCTTCTGACCAAGTTTCATGAAGATCGGAAAAGAACTGTGCCCTCTAGAAAATACACTGTATTATTATTAAAACATTAATAGTGAAAGGGGAGTAACTACTGTAAACTTAAATGCAATATTTAGAAGAGTTATCTCGCATGTTACATGACCTTAATTCATGATTGTTTACAAGCCTTTTTACTATATAAATATAAGGAAAACTGCCCGTCCCCCTGGCAACCATGTTTTTCAACGGACTGGAACCATTTTCGAACTAAACTCTCATGTCAAGAAAACATATGTTCTGACCAAATTTCATGAAAATTGGGCCAAAAATGTGACTTCTAGAGTGTTCACATGTTTTCACTATATACATATAGAGAAAAATGCCCTGCCCACTGGCGGCCATGTTTTTTCACAGATCTGGACCATTTTTGAACTCGTCCGAAAAATCAATAAAACCAATGTTTTGACCAACTTTCATGATGATTGGGCAAAAATTGTGACTTTTAGAGTGTTTACAAGGTTTCTCTATAGCCAAATAAGGAAAACTGCCCCGCCCACTGGGGGCCATGTTTTTCAACGGACCAGAACCACTTTTAAACTCAACTAACATATCATTAAGACAAACATTTTGAAAAAGTTACATGAAGATTGGGCATGAAATGTGACTTCTACAGTGTTTACAAGTTTTTCCTTTTTTTGACCTAGTGACCTAGTTTTTGACCCGGCACGACCCAGTTTCGAACTCGACCGAGATTTCATTGGGACGAAGCTTCTGACGAAGTTTCATGAAAATCGGAAAATAAATGTGGCTTCTAGAGTGTTTACGAACAAATGTGGACGGACAGACAAAGACCGGTCACAAAACCAGACCAGACCAGACCGGACCAGACCAGACCAGACCAGACCAGACCAGACAGACAGACCAAAAACAATATAACACATTCATGTCTCAGTATTATTCAGTATCATTACAGAGTCTGAATGATCTTCAAATTCAACAAAAGAAACATTAAAGCAAAATTTAATGAAAAATTATAACCCCTTTACATTCATATTGTAATTAATCATTAATTACAAAGAACCTTTTCACCAAACAGGTAAGATAATTGTTTAGCCTCATAAACAATACCCAATTTTGATTGGCCCAGCACTTTCCCAATTGTAATTCAGCTGTGTAACAATAGACATTCCCAGAGGCAAGTCCAAAACCTACCTCCAATCATCTTGAGAAATTCTGAGCCGGCAGCATAGTAGAATGGAACACCACATTCTCCTGCCAATGCTTTCCCTAAAAGTGTTTTACCACATCCTGGCGGGCCCAACAATAGGGCTCCCTTGGGCGTCCGTGCTCCTATCTCCTACAGAACAGAAACAACTCCAATGATCATGGCTGTATAACAAACACTGTTTTATTATCAGGGCTTTTTTGCCTATTTGAAGTGATCATGGCTCCCCTCAATATGTGAAAAAAATGAGTTGCAAACTTTTCCAAATTGTGAACATCTGAGTCGCAAACTTCTCAAAGTTGTGAAAAATGAGTCACAAACTCTAACAAAATGTGCAAATTTGAGCCCCAAACTTCTCAAAAATGTGAAAAACGGCCATTTTCTAAGATGGAAAAACCTGTAATAGCAACCATCATACCTATTATTTAAATTTCTTAATTGTTACCAGTACATATGAGAGTCAATAAGCACAGTTCAAATCAAACAATAACAGATTATTTTTCATATAAAAACATTAAGGTTTCCAAAACGAGCTTTGAGAATACAGAATACATCTACTGATAATTGAGACCACATACAAAGTCAGTTAAAAAGGTGATAACATGCCTACATTTATATATATTACTGTTAATGTTCACTAATTAAACTGACTATATTTGCATTTTTTCCTTTTTTAACTGACAATATTTTTAATGTGCACTTGAAAAAATAACAATATTTCCATGTTCACTTTTTAAATTGACAATATTTGCATTTTCACTTATTAAATTTACACTATTTCCATGTTCAATTATAACAAGAAATGTGTTTGTCAGAAACACAATGACCCCTTCTGCGCTGTTTTGAAGCCATATATTTGAACTTTGACCTTGAAGGATGACCTTGACCTTTCAACACTCAAAATGTGCAGCTCCATGAGATACACATGCATGCCAAATATCAAGTTGCTATCTAAAGCAACATAAAAGTTATGAGCATTTTTGAAACCTAAATGGAAACCTAAACGCAAAGTGTGACGGAAGTACAGACCGACCGACAGACAGACAGATGGACAGACGGTCCGATCATTATATGCCCCCCTTCAGGGGCATAAAAAAGAGACAATATTTGCATGTTCACTTATTAAAGTCACAATATTTGAATGTTCACTTATTAAATTGACAATATTTGCATGATGACTTATTCAATAGACAAATTCACAATATGTACATGCTCACTTATTTAATTTACAATATTTGCATGTTCACCGTGTAAAATTACAATATTAGCATGTTCATTTATAAAACTGACAATACTTGCATTCTCACTTGTTACATAGAAAATACTTGTATGTTCACTTATAAAATTGACCATATTTGCATATTTACTTATTTAAGTGAGAGTATGAGCAGGTTCAAGTAGTAAAGTGACACTTTTAGCATTTTCAATTATTAAAGTGTCATTATTTGCATGTTTACTTAGCAAATCAACAACATTTGCATGCTCACTTATTTAACAGACAATATATGCATGTTCACTTATTTAACAGACAATAAGTGTATGTTCACTTATTAAACTGACAATATTTGCATATTTACGTATAAACAGACAATATTTGCATATTTACTTATAAACAGACAATATTTTAATATTTACTTATAAACAGACAATATTTGCATGTTAACTTATAGACATACAATATTTGCATGTTCACTTATAAACAGACAATATTTGCATGTTCACTTATTAAAGTGACAATATATGCATGTTCACTTATTAAAGTGACAACATTTGCGTGTTTACATATTAAACTTTTAATACTTGCATGTTCACTTAGTTAAGTGACAATATTTGAACTTTTTAAATTGACAATATTTGCATTTTCGCTTATTAAATTTACAATATCTCCATGTTCAATTATAAAAAAGAGACAATATTTGCATTTTCACATATTAAAGTCACAATATTTGAATGTTCCCCTCAATAAAGTGGCAATATTTGCATGCTCCCTTATTAGACTAACAATATTTGCCCTATGCACCTCAAACTTCTCTGGTGTTTTAATGTAGTCTATGAACTCCTGGACTTCAATCTTGGCCTCGTGCAGCCCTGCAACGTCCTTGAAACTAAACTTGCCCTCAAGAACATCCTCCGCCTTGCTAAACTGGTCACCATCAAAAAGGTCCATGAACTAAAACGAGAAATAATTAAGAAATATCACTGACAGTCCTTACACAAACAGTAGATCATTTCATCTATTAGCCACCCTCTGACAAAAGGGGGCTTGATGTCTGTGAGTAGAGTGTCTTCACAGGTTAACCTCTACAGTCCTGACAACACTTTCAACTTTAATTGTTTTTTTCGTTTAAAGAATGTCTCCTTTTAGCACAAATGCAGGAAAGTGTCGTCCTGAGTAGCATGTGTGGAATGAACAGTGTAATCTGGGATGACACTATAGCCAGGGGTGTGATTGAGGCAAAGTCAGAGGGGAGGAAAGTTCTGTCGACTGATTTTGACTACACGAATGGCGCGCATAACGCAATGACAAACCTGAAAACAGACATTAAAATAAACAACTTCTTGAACTTCATAACAATATTTCTTTATAAAAACCTGTTAAACTTCACATTTAACATACTGAGGATGCAAAGTAAACAGTTAAGAAAGTATTTATTGTGATCAATAGCAGCAGTTTTTCAATGTATTGAATTACAATTAATGGACTAAATATAAACAAACACACTTGAGTGTTCTTCTTGTGTTAATGATGTATTAACTGAGTTAAATTAATATATTTAATTTGTTTACCTTTCAATATCTTGCATTTCACATCTTCACTCAGCTCAACGCTATTTCAGTTAACTGAACAGCGTGACAAACATAATAAAGCAGAATATGCATATGAATCTAATTATACACAGACCCACAGACATATAAATCAAATCATGTTTGTCTATTTCCATGTTCGAACGATACTCTTCTAAATTGTTTTACTTCGCGAGTAGACTAAACTCCAATTTGCAAACACTGGTTTCCGTGACACAAATTCAGTGGGCACATTTCTTCACAAAATATGTGTTGCTTGTATCTAAAACATAGTCTTTTTTTTTGACAAACACATTTCACTATTCCTATCAGACTAGGTGATGTCAGTTGTTTATTCGATAGCTATTTGTCATTTCAATAATCTTAATTTTCTCTTCACAACGGCGCCATTTGCAAACAAATCAGCTGAGCGCATTTTAAAACGATTTTAATTGGAAGATTGGGAAACGACAGCCAATTATATCGCTCGTTTTAAAAATGCTTAGGCAGAATCTAGACTACCAGTGTAAAATGCGGAGAGATTTCACAGGCCGCGGATATTTCGGGCCGCTTATGAAATACGTCCGCTGAATCGGTGGTAGCCCCTCTCCCCCACATTTTTATAAAACAAATTTACGCGAATCTCAGAAGTGACCTCCGGGACAACCCAATCCGCAGAAATCCGCGGATCTGCGGAAAAATCACACCCCTGTATAGCACATGTGTGGAGTGAACAGTCTAATCTGGGATGACACTATAGCACATGTGTGGAGTGAACAGTCTAATCTGGGATGACACTATAGCACAGGCATTAGCCTACTTTTCCGAGAGCATTATACATGTATTATTTTACTTACACCTATATGTTGCATAAAGCAGTTTTACAGTTTATCATTGCTCAAACGTTGAACTATTTAATTTTGCCCAAAATGAAATTATCATGCCTGACAAAGGTACATTCTAAACATAACACCAAGTTGCATATTAACATGCTGTAAAAGATAGAGCCAAAATGTAGACCATTTACCATTCAGATGATATAGAGTTTGATCCTTATACAAACTCAAAAATGTAACATGGCAATAAGACTTTTTCATCTTTCATTAAATTATAAGACTAATAATGAACTTATGCCATAACAAATTGATTAAATGTTTGACGGATTTGCCTCACCTAAAAATCTTAAAACAAAATTAAAATATTTTTATTTTGCGCCCGAAGCAACAAATTTGCTGCGCACCTCTTTATTAAATGATTAAGTTTAATTTAGCCTACGTATTTTACGACATAGACTGTTATAACGCTGTGCGTTATTAGATTGGTTTATGGCAACAAAATGGCAGCTTTCCTTTGTCTTGTCATGTCGGCCAAAGAAACAAATGGAAATCTTAATTTTCCATTGACGATAAGTCATTGCCTCACAGATGATTTTAGAAATTTAATACTTCAACAACAACTACATCAGGATGTGAAATGTCACCGATATGCGTACGATTAGTAAAATCTGCAATAAACTTGTTGGTATTGATAAAGTTAAAATATAAACAAGAGCACCGTAAAACGGGTGCCAACGCTCGGCTGCCTGTGCATTTTTTTCATTTTTTAATAAATGAATTTTGTCAGAAATTTTTAAAGCTAAAAATTAACAAGCAAATTAGTGTCGCCATTGAACTGGACAAAAAAATGTTGAGTATCATCTAAATTGTACAAGCCACGTATCTACTTGTTCAAACTGTCAATGGCTAAGTCTACAAGCCACGTATCTACTTGTTCAAACTGTCCATGGCTAAGTCTACAAGCCACGTATCTACTTGTTCAAACTGTCGATGGCTAAGTCTACAAGCCACGTATCTACTTGTTCAAACTGTCAATGGCTAAGTCTAAGGTGTACAGTATGCCTCATAAACATGAATATAACAGAAGTAAGAAAGCGAAGAAACTGTCTTGACATAAACAACTTTACTGGAATTCGATTGACTTTTTTGTTAAAAAACATAACTTTTTCTACCCATTTCTTATTTTTCTTCCAGTAGGAAGTTATGATTTATTTACTTTACAAAACTTAAACTTCTCATTTCTAATTTTAACAGTGCTAAACTAACAAAAGCAGTGCATTGAGTATTGTATAATACCATAACCTATGATATTTAGAACAAATACACATTCAAGATATTTCATATCAGTGTTTTTTTGCCCAAAATTACAGCCCCTTACATGCTGTGTCAAAATTGCAAAATGTAAAAAAAGAGCTGTTTCCCAATAGCAAAAAGTAACTCTGTTTTTTTCAAAAAAGTCTCGCCAAAATTTTCAAATAAATAAGTCAAACTTTTTTAATAAACTCAATTGCTTTATTTATTTTATCACACAGCAGTTTAATTCCTTAATTCTTTATAATATAAATTTAAGAAAGCAGTTAAACATGCACTAATTAACAATTGATATACTGTTATCTATAATCATAATACATGATGTAATAATGATTCCATTTTCCCACTTTCATGGTTTATCGCACATCATCCCCAATAAAAAAGGCGCAGGCTGTAAAGTATGATGTGAAGACAAATCACTGCTTATGCTTGATATTTATTGTATTATTTATTCTTTCATGTTATTTAACCATCTGACAGAAAACTGAGCTTCTTATATAACTTTGATAATGAAAACTACAGTGTACCATGTTAAATTTAAATATTCACTACCTGGTGAGAGTAAGTAGAACAGCTATTGAAGAATCACTACCTGGTGTGAGTAAGTAGAACAGCTATTGAAGATTTTTTTATTTATTTTTACAAACATTGTATATGGGCTTAAACTCAATTATTACTTCTAAATGATCTTGTACTGGTATTTTGCAGATATCATGAATTTATTTTGCAAAATATATCAATTTACATAGGCAATACATGTAAAAAAAATCGCTTTTCGCTCGCCTGTTATTTAACAAAAAATAAAATAAAAACAAATTTATTTTTATTTCACTCGCTCCATTTTTGGGAGGCAAAAATCCATAGAACAAATCCATTTGTTGTGGCCTTATCAAGACATTGTAATAAACAAGACAAATATTCAACTTCTTTGTAAGATATGTTCAAGTATAAACTCAAAAACAAGAGGGTCTGAAAGGCCAAAAGTCGCTCACCTGAAATACTAAGGAACTGCCCTGTTCTGTGCAGCCCAAGATAGCATTAGTTCAAATTTTCAAAGTTTCATGAAGAGTGAATTATAAATGTAACTTTGAGAGTGCTAACAATGTTTAACTATAGCCATATATAGGGACAAATTCCATGCTCCCTGGCAGCAATGTTTTTCAACATACCAGAACCATTTTCGAACTCATCCAAGATATCATAGGAACAAATGTTCTGACCATGGTTCATGAAAATTGGACAACAAATGTGACTTTTAGAGTGTTAAAAAGTGTTTATTATAGCCATATAAGGAAAAATACACCGCCCACTGACAGCCATGTCTTTTAACCAACCAGAACCATTTTCAAACTCATCCAACATTTTATAGGACAAATCTTCTGACCAAGTTTTTATGTGGACAATAAATGTGGTCTCTAGAGAGTTAACTAGTTTTTATTAAAGCCATATGAAGAAAAATACACTGCCCCCAGCCCTGGCGGCCATGTTTTGCAACCAACTAGACCCATTTTAGAACTCGTCCACAATATCTTTGGACAACATTTCTGACCAATTTCACGATGATCGGACAATAAATGTGGCCTCTAGAGCAGGGATCATATTTTTTTCAGTTTTGTCGGTCCTAGACCGATTGGGGTCATGAAAGACCGATTGAAAATCCCAAACAGTCGGTCCGATTCTGTTCGCTATAAAAATTCCCATGTCATGAAATCAATTACACAGTGTTCATGCTAACACACCCTAATGACATTCTTATCTCGATTAGGTGTGATAAACCATTCGCTGCAGTCTCTAAACCGGTCAGGACCGGTTTATTGCACGTCAGACCAAGAATCAAAAACTTGTGAACAGCGGATTAAAGACGCATCCGAAAAGACGCGTCTGAATGCACGCGCTGTAACTAAACAAAACGTGCCGATACATTTTCCACCAGCGTAATAATCCGTTAATATAATTATGAATGAAAGTCGCGGATCTGATAGACAAAACAGCCGAAAGGTATTTTTTTGGGCAGAACTTCACATAAAATAGTACACAAGAAAAATAATATACATTGAATAAATCTTTAGTAAAACCGTGTTAGAATCGAAATAATTTGTGTACTTTATACTTTGTTGTTGAATACTCACGACCGGAAAATTAGATGCGTGGTTTCAAATGCTTCGCTCTCGTGATTAAATCCCTACGCATCTATTAAAACTATCGGTATAGACTTACACAGATTAATAATATTGACAACGATGAAAAAAGTCTGATAAAACAGCACACGAAACAACAATAAAATACCAAATGATAAAACCAGTTGAGAAAACTCGTTTCGTTAAAAAAAATGCCTAAGGAAATTTTACTTGTACATGTATTATACCACCTTGAATGGCAAAAACAAAAGTATTTATTTTAACGTAATTTGTCATGATTTGGGATATACATTTTCGGTTACTTTTCCCCATTTATATCCGGACCGATTGATGTTGCGGGAAAATATGATCCCTGCTCTAGAGTGTTAAGGCAAATGTTGATCCCGCAAAATAAACGACACACAAAAGGTGATCACAAAAGCTCACCATGTGAGCTTATAAATAATCTCAGCAATGTGTGGATTACTTGGGAAAACAAATGTTCACATCAATAATTTATAAAGAGTGTGGATTACTTGGGAGAACAAATGTTCACATCAATAATTTATTAAGATACACTTTTAAAGGTTTTCAAATTACTGACTTATGAAATTTATAAGTAGTTGGTCCACAAACACGTTAAGTCATATGTGTAACAAGAGATGTGTTTCTCAGAAACACAATGCCCCGTACTGCGCCGATTTGATTTATGTATAAAAAAAATTATTACATCCCTTTAAAAAATATTACTTCCCTAGTGAAAATGATCTGTACCTGCCAAATGATAAATAGAAATTATCTATTCGTCCTTGACATAAAAACAAGGAGTGCGAGTCTCATTTTAAGAGTTTTCGGACTCTCAGACTCCAGTTAGGGTAGAACTCTGAAGGGTCTGGCCAACACTAATCACCTAGACAAACATTACCACCGTACCTCAGATATTTTTTCAGGTCTCTTGATTTTGGGTTTGCGGGTCTTCTGTGATGCTTCCTTGGACGTGTTGTTCATCTCCTTCATCCCCTCTCTCTGTACAGGCAATAACAGAAACAACATAAAAATTCAACATCTCAGCATCTGAGAAATATTTATGTCCCATATATATATTTTATGGGCTATTTTCTTTCTTGAGCAGGAGAAAAGCCAATTTTCCTGTGTGGAATTCTTTAAAATTATGCAATTATTCACCAAATTTAAAAATTACCTTTGAAAATTGCTTCCCTTTTTCTAGTTTAACATGAAACAAGAGGGCCTGAAAGGCCCAAAGTTGCTCACCTGAGATACAAATTAACAGACCTGCTCAGTGCAGCCCCAAGATATCATTATAACAAATGTTTTGACCAAGTTTCATGAAGATTGAACTATAAATGTAACCAATAAATTACATATTTATGGTCCGGACAAACTTTCGGTTTAAAACACACTAAGTGGCCCTGTGACCTAGTTTTTGACACGGCATGACCCATATTTTAAATAGATACAATTTGTGACCAAGTTTGGTGAAGATCCGATGAAATTTCGGGACAGACAGACTGACCGACAGACAAAGTGACTCCTATATAGCCCCCATTACCAATGGTAATGGGGGTATACTGATTGTATGTACTTAGAATACTTAGAATACATAATAATTTCTGTATTTAAACTGAGCATTGATTTACAGTGATCTTCATTATCAAACCAAATCTTTAGTCTTTGATATATTGAGCGATGGTATGGGACAACAAATCATAAAAAATAAAGAATTTTGAACAAAAGAATAAAACATTAAGCAGAACTCAGAACAACAACTCTGTCTACCTTTGACATACTGGGGTGCTATGATTCACTGTCATCATTCAAATTTCTTGCGAGTTTCACACGTAATTCACCCTATTTCACACATGTGTGAACACAAGGTTTCTTTAGTGTCATGTACTTCTTGCGTTACAATTTTCTCATGTACCTCTTGGGTTACAACTTTCTCATGTACCTCTTGTGTTACAATTTTCTCATGTACGTCTTGTGTTACTATTGTCCCATGTACCTCTTGCATTACAATTTCAGTTTTATTCTGTGGCACTGAAGAAAAATAACCATCAAACAAAATTGTATCCAGTTCACAAATAAGACCTTCTTTTCCTGCATCAGTATAGTTTGTAATTTTGCCTAACAGAACTCCACTTTATATTAATTAACATTCATTTTAAGAATGGTTAAATTAAGACTTATTTTTCCTTGTTTACATTTATGAATTTATAAAAAACTAAAAGTTTTAATCCTCTCCATTTTTTTGAAGTTGAGTCAATTACTGGCTGCAATATTTAAAAATTGAAAAATTCCATATTATATACTGGAATTCACCCGGTATTAAAATTAACACTCTTATTTCAGGAAGACAGACCAACAGTGGAATGCTGTCACATGTAAGTTAGGTTGCCTAACAGATAATGAAGTAACCAAGGCATTCTAAGAAAGGAATACATACAAAAGTTCTTTGTTTCTACTAACCCAACCAACCCTTATTTTTATGCGGATCCTTAACATTTTAGGGAGTAAATTGTTCGAACATATTTTTTAAGATTTGCTCATTTTTGCAAAATTGAACTTTCTCACTATGCCAAGAAATGTTGTAAAGAGATTCAGAAGAATTCTGTACTTGTTTATCATTATTAAGGTGAGAAATAACTAAGTATAGTAGAAAAACTTAACAAAAAACAACATTTGGCCCTTGTACATACCTACCCCTTTTATTTAAAGATTTTGGTAAAAAAATACTGTTATAATTGCCTTAATAAAGCACAAACAATCACAGTCATTGTAATATCTTAGTTATCCAAAATACTGCAACGTTAGCATTTAGGAATATCAGAAAAGTAAAGTAAATACAACATAAGTTGCTGTATTGTGATCATGAAAACATTGAAGCCTCTCAAATTGAAATGAAAACATTACACTTTATTCAATTAACTTTGGGTACATTTAAGTATTACACTTTCTAAAAATTAACTTTGGGTTCTTAGAATGCCTTGGTTACTTCATTATCTGTTAGGCAACCTAACTTACATGTGACAGCATTCCACTGTTGGTCAGTCTTCCTGAAATAAGAGTGTTAATTTTAATACCGGGTGAATTCCAGTATATAATATGGAATTTTTCAATTTTCAAATATTGCAGCCAGTAATAAACTCAACTTCAAAAAAATGGAGAAGATTAAAACTTTTAGTTTTTTATAAATTCATAAATGTAAACAAGGAAAAATAAGTCTTAATTTAAACATTCTTAAAATGAATGTTAATTAATATAAAGTGGAGTTCTGTTAGGCAAAATTACAAACTATACTGATGCAGGAAAAGAAGGTCTTATTTGTGAACTGGATACAATTTTGTTTGATGGTTATTTTTCTTCAGTGCCACAGAATAAAACTGAAATTGTAATGCAAGAGGAACATGGGACAATAGTAACACAAATGTACATGAGAAAATTGTAACACAAGAGGTACATGAGAAAGTTGTAACCCAAGAGGTACATGAGAAAATTGTAACGCAAGAAGTACATGACACTAAAGAAACCTCGTGTTCACACATGTGTGAAATAGGGTGAATTACGTGTGAAACTCGCAAGAAATTTGAATGATGACAGTGAATCATAGCACCCCAGTATGTCAAAGGTAGACAGAGTTGTTGTTCTGAGTTCTGCTTAATGTTTTATTCTTTTGTTCAAAATTCTTTATTTTTTATGATTTGTTGTCCCATACCATCGCTCAATATATCAAAGACTAAAGATTTGGTTTGATAATGAAGATCACTGTAAATCAATGCTCAGTTTAAATACAGAAATTATTATGTATTCTAAGTATTCTAAGTACATACAATCAGTATACCCCCATTACCATTGGTAATGGGGGCTATATAGGAGTCACTTTGTCTGTCGGTCAGTCTGTCTGTCCCGAAATTTCATCGGATCTTCACCAAACTTGGTCACAAATTGTATCTATTTAAAATATGGGTCATGCCGTGTCAAAAACTAGGTCACAGGGCCACTTAGTGTGTTTTAAACCGAAAGTTTGTCCAGACCATAAATATGTAATTTATTGATAATATTTTAAAATAACTTGGTATATTTGTTCACCATCATGGGACGGTGTGTCATGTGAAAAAAGAACGTATAAATGTAACTTTCAGAGTGCTAACAAGGTTTATTTCTATACCCATATTACGATCAATTCAACCACCCCTTGCAGCCATGTTTTTTCAACAGACCGCAACTATTTTCAAACTGATCCAAGATATAATTAAAAAAATTGTTCTTATAAAGTGTTATGAAGATTGAACAATAAATGTGACAATAAGAATGTTAGCAAGTTTGTACTATAGCCATATCAGGATAAATGCTCCGCCCCCTGGCGGCCATGTTTTTCAAGCAACTGGAACCATTTTCGAACTTGCACAAGATATCATTAGAACAAATGTTCTGACCAAGATTCATGAAGATTGGACAATAAATGTGACTTTTAGAGTGTTAACAAGTTTTAACTATCTCCATATATGGAAAAATGCCCCGCCCCCTGTCGGCAATTCTTTTTTAACCAAACATCATTTTCGAACTCTTTTAAGATATAATTAGGACAAATTGTCTGATGAATATAGGACAATAAATGTGGCCTCTAGAGAGTTAACAAGGTTTTACTATAGCCATATATATAAACATGTGAGGAAAAATGCCCCACCCCCTAGTGGCTATGTTTTTCAACAGACCAGAACCATTTTCGAACTTATCCAAGATGTCACTAGGAAGTACGTTCTGACCAATTAACATAAAGATCTGACCATACATTTTGCCTCTTAAATGTTAACAAGGTTTTACTATAGCCATATAAGGTAAAACTCCCTGCCCAATGGCAGCCATATTTTTCAAACAACCGGAACCATTTTGGAACTCATCAAAGATAGCATTGGGACATATCTTCTTACCAAGTTTAATGAAAATCGGATAATAAATAAGGCCTCTAGAGTGCTAACAAGGTTTTACTATAGCCATATATGGAAAAATGCCCCACCCTCTTTTGCCAATGTTTTTCAAACAACTGGAACTATTTTCAAACAGGTCCAAAATATCATTGGGACAAATCTTCTGACCAAGTTTTATGAGGGTTGGACAATAAATGTTGCCTCTACAGTGTTTACAAGGTTTCACTAAACCATATAATGAACAAGAGTGCCTAACTGTCACAAAATACGCCCGTTCGAAGGTTTTGGACACCATTCTCAATGCTTGAAATGCACTAAGTGACCCGGCATGACCCATATTTGAACTTGACCTATTTATCATTTAGACGTAACATCTGACTAAATTCGGTGAAGATCAGATGAAAACTACTTTAATTAGAGAGCGGACACCATGCGTTATGCTTAAAATGCACTAAGTGACATCGTGACCTCGTTTTTGACCCGGCATGACCCATATTTGAACTTGACCTACATATTATCTAGACACAACTTCTGATCAAATAAGGTGAAGATCAGATGAAAACTACTTCAATTAGAGAGCGAACACCATGCTTAATGCTTAAAAAGCACTAAGTGACCTCATGACCTCGTTTTTGACCCTGCATGACCCATATTTGAACTTTACCTACATATCATCTAGACACAACTTCTGACCAAATTAGGTGAAGATCGGATGAAAACTACTTCAATTAGAGAGCGGACACCATGCTAAATGCTTGAAAAGCACTAAGTAACCTCGTGACCTCTGTTTTGACCCGGCATGACCCATATTCGAACTTGACCTACATATCATTCAGACACAACTTCTGACCAAATTAGGTGAAGATCAGATGAAAACTACTTCAATAAGAGAGCGGACACCATGCTTAATGCTTGAAATGCACTTAGTGACCCTGTGACCTAGTTTTTGACCCAGCATGACCCATATTCGAACGTGTCCAAGATATTGTCTAGACACAACTTCTGACCAAGTTTGGTGAAGATCGAATGAAAACTATTTGAATTAGAGAGCGGATACTGCTGTGGACGCCGCCCACCCGCCAAGGGTGAAACTTTAATACGTCCCGTTTTTAAAAACGGGCGTATAAAAATGCCCCGCCAAATGGTGGCCATGTTTTTTAATCAACTGGAATCATTTTTTAACCAGTCCAAGATATCATTGGGATGAATCTTCTGACCAAGTTTCATCAAGATAGAACAATAAATTCTGCCTCTATTGTGTTAACTAGAGCTTTGTAACGGACCTGATGAATACCCCCACATGCCGAATTGACACAGAATATTTTGCATATTGTCTTCAAAAATACAGTTTTTAAAAAATGTTAAAAACGCACTAAGTGACCCTGTTACCTAGTTTTTGACCTGCCATGACCCAATTTCAAACTTGGCCTAGACATCATCTAGATACAGCTTCTGACCAAGTTTGGTGAAGCTCTGATGAAAACTACTTGAATTAGAGAGCGGACACCATGCTCAATGATTAGAACCTAGTTTTTGACTCGGCATGACCCATATTCGAACTTGACCTAGACATCATCTAGAAACAACATCTGACCAAGTTTGGTAATGATCGGATGATAACAACTTGAATTAGAGAGCGGACACTTAATACGGATCAACCGACAGACCAACTGACAGACCGTTAGACAGGCTCACTCCTATATAACCCCCGAAACTTCAATTGTGGGGTTATAACAACGTTTTACTGTAGCTATATATAGCCATTTTAGGAAAAATGCCCTGCACCCTGCCGGCAATGTTTTTCAAGTAGCCATGACCATTTTCCAACTAGTCCAATATATCCTTAAGACGAATCTTCTGACCAAATTTTCTGAAGATCAGACAATAAATGTAGCAACTAGTGTATTAACAATGCAAGTAGCAACAAGAGTGTTAACAATGCAAGTAGCAACTAGAGTGTTAACAATGCAAGTAGCAACTTGAGTGTTAACAATGCAAGTAGCAACTTGAGTTTTAACAATGCAAGTAGCAACTAGAGTGTTAAAAATGCAAGTAGCAACTCGAGTGTTAACAATGCAAGTAGCAACTAGAATGTTAACAATGCAAGTAGCAACTAGAGTGTCAACAATGCAAGTAGCAACTAGAGTGTCAACAATGCAAGTAGCAACTAGAGTGTCAACAATGCAAGTAGCAACTAGAGTGTCAACAATGCAAGTAGCAACTAGAGTGTCAACAATGCAAGTAGCAACTAAAGTGATAACAATGCAAGTAGCAACTAGAGTGTTAACAATGCAAGTAGCAAATAGAGTGTTAACAATGCAAGTAGCAACTAGAGTGTTAACAATGCAAGTAGCAACTAGAGTGTTAACAATGCAAGTAGCAACTAGAGTGTTAACAATGCAAGTAGCAACTAGAGTGTTAACAATGCAAGTAGCAACTAGAGTGTTAACAATGCAAGTAGCAACTAGAGTGTTAACAATGCAAGTAGCAACTAGAGTGCTAACAATGCAAGTAGCAACTAGAGTGCTAACAATGCACGTAGCAACTAGAGTGCTAACAATGCAAGTAGCAACTAGAGTGTTAACAATGCAAGTAGCAACTAGAGTTTTACAATGCAAGTAGCAACTAGTGTGTTAACAATGCAAGTAGCAACTAGTGTGTTAACAATGCATGTAGCAACTAGAGTGTTAACAATGCAAGTAGCAACTAGAGTGTTAACAATGCAAGTAGCAACTAGAGTGTTAACAATGCAAGTAGCAACTAGAGTGCTAACAATGCAAGTAGCAACTAGAGTGCTAACAATGCACGTAGCAACTAGAGTGCTAACAATGCAAGTAGCAACTAGAGTGTTAACAATGCAAGTAGCAACTAGAGTTTTACAATGCAAGTAGCAACTAGTGTGTTAACAATGCAAGTAGCAACTAGTGTGTTAACAATGCATGTAGCAACTAGAGTGTTAACAATGCAAGTAGCAACTAGAGTGTTAACAATGCAAGTAGCAACTAGAGTGTTAACAATGCAAGTTGCAACTAGAGTTTTAACAATGCAAGTAGCAACTAGAGTGTTAACAATGCAAGTAGCAACTAGAGTGTTAACAATGCAAGTAGCAACTAGAGTGTAAACAATGCAAGTAGCAACTAGAGTGTAAACAATGCAAGTAGCAACTAGAGTGTTAACAATGCAAGTAGCAACTAGAGTGTTAACAATGCAAGTAGCAACTAGAGTGTTAACAATGCAAGTAGCAACTAGAGTGTTCACAATGCAAGTAGCAACTAGAGTATTATCAATGCAAGTAGCAACTAAAGTATTCACCATGCAAGTAGCAACTAGAGTGTTAACAATGCAAGTAGCAACTAGAGTGTTAACAATGCAAGTTTTGATTGCTGCACAGAGAACAAAAGGCGATCACAAAAGCTCACCATGAGCACATTTAGCTCAGGTGAACTAAAAATGACTCCTACATGGAAGTCTAAGCCCTTTTTTGGAATCAGGAAAAAACAAAAAGACTCAGCTAACTGGAATTTATGAATTGTAAACAACAACAATCATAAGAACGATTTCATTTTAAAGCACAAAAACAAGTGTAAGAAATTAACCCTGCTTTGGCAAAATGGGACTTGAGGCATCTATGTAAAGTGATGGGACTTGAGGCATGTATGTGAAGTGATGGGACTTGAGGCATGTATGTGAAGTGATGGGACTTGAGGCATGTGTGTAAAGTGATGGGACTTGAGGCATGTACGTAAAGTGATGGGACTTGAGGCATGTATGTAAAGTGATGGGACTTGAGGTATGTATGTAAAGTGTTGCCATAATAGCCTGGGCATTTTTCCCAAGATTATCAGGGTTGACACATTACATTTCCCAAGATTATCAGGGTTGACACATTATCAGGGTTGACACATTATCAGGGTTGACACATTATCAGGGTTGACACATTATCAGGGTTGACACATTACACCCCAAGATTATCAGGGTTGACACATTACACCCCAAGATTATCAGGGTTGACACATTACACTTTCATGGAATTTTACGTTTAAAGGAAGTCTCTTCTAAATAAAAATCCAGTCTCGGCAGTTTAGTAAAAGATTAGGCTGTGCGGACTGCAGGCAGTTTAGTAAAAGATTAGGCTGTGTGGACTGCACAGGCTAATCTTGCTTGGAAGACTCTTTAGACGCATGTGCTAAGCCCCATTTTCATAGACACACGATTATTAAGTTTTGAATACTTTTCTTGTTTGCATCATATGATAAAAGCTATCACAAAACCCTAACTAAGGATGCCTGCTAATGACATTTTCTTTTGTGACATCTTTTTTTTTTTATTGATATATCTTTTTTGCCACAAAACAGCATGTTCAATTTTCCAGACATTTTGTGACGCTTTTGTTATATAACTAAGATATATCTGCTGATTAATGTAGATTTTAATTTTTAGTTTTTTCTGTAGGTTTAAGCCTTGGAATCTAATGCCAGAAAGAAAGTGATCTCAGAATTTTCTATTTATAGAATGGACAATAACTGTTACTCGGGAAAGAGAACTCTTTATTCATATACATACTAGTATGCTCAAGATACTCTCCCTTGAATGGTCCACATTTCTGCTAAAATAAACTGGGTTTTATTGTTTAATTCAATAACCCACAATACTTTTCTTGGTTGCATAATATGATAAAACCTATCAGAAAACCTTACTAAAGATGCCTTTCTTTTGTGACATCGTTTTTTTGTTTTTTATTGTTTCTTTCTTGTTACACAGCAGCATGTTTAATTGCTTATATGATTGCCAAGTACACTTTTATATAATAATACTTGTGGAGTAAAATAACTTTTTACATTTTTTTTTTAATTATTTGCAATTAATTTTTAGTGATGAACAAAACAATAAACAAGGCCTCATAAATAAATAGGAATAGATTAAGACTTTAATACTTAAAACTTTTCGTACATAAAGAGGTATTAAAGGGACCTTTTCACTTTCTGGTAAATGGAAAAATCTGAAATAAATTATAACAGATTTCCAAATGTTTCTTGTTGTTATGATATTTGTGAGGAAAAAATAATACTGAACATTTCTCATGATCTAAAGTATCCATTATATGCATCTTGAGATAATTTTACAACCTGAAAATTATTAAGCGTTACAAACGCTTAACAATGCAAAAATTTGAAGAGTTCTGATGTCATCATTATATTTTGTGACATTACAAAGATTACTTACATAAAGTATAGAATAAACCACTTACTTTGTGAGCATAGATAGCCAAGTGGTTTCAGCGTTATTCTTTTACTCTAAGGCTCTATGATTCAAGCCAAGTTAAGGATGACTTTTTTCTTTGTTAAATTTAATTCTCGTTTTCTACTGAAGCTGTTCAGTTCCAATCTTTACATTTATCTATTTAAAGTATATAATGCCAAACTTCAAAACATGCCAAAATCTGTGAAAAGGTCCCTTTAAAGCACTATAAGCATTAAGATGCCTGATGGCATACAATAAAAACTTATTTGTGTGCAATAGCAGGTACAGTTAGGAGTTCTTGAAGGTAGACACACTTTTTTCTTCGTAATGATTGTGCTAAGAAATCGCAGAACACACTTCAATTCTTAAATGCATGTAAGTTTTTAAGCATAAGGTATACACATGAATGAGAGTATACTGGGTCTATTAATTGACCTGTTTGATTGAAAAACAGAGACTAGCCCTGCCAAAAAAATGGCAGGCCCTTGACTGTCCAAACATTGGCAGGCCCTTGACTGTCCAAACATAAATGTTCAGGAGTATCAGTCCATAATTCGGGCAAGAAAACAACAGTGATTGTACAAAATGGTACCTGTTTGTTGAGAAAGTCCTTGAATTCTTGTTCATTCTTGAACATCGTCGCACGCGGGAGTAGATTCATTAAGGATCGTTTTGACCAGAAGTATAATCCCAATAGGCCAAGGCTGATGGCGAACACAGCAAGCTTTTGAAAAAAGATTAACCACCTGCAACATAAACTCATATGTTGACGTTATCCGAACATACATGTAAGAATATGATTTGTTTAAAAACTGACATAACGTGGGGCATCTAAATTGCACAATACATGTGCATAGTATAATACATCTCTCTCCCAGTGGTACTCTTATTAAATGTTGGGGCTATAGGGGACAAAGCAAATAACTTAAAAGTCCCACTTTTGTACAGCAGAAAGTCAAGGCAAGTGGTAAAAGTGGCCCACTTTTGTACAGCAGAAAGTCAAGGCAAGTGGTGTACAGCAGAAAGTCAAGGCAAGTGGTGTACAGCAGAAAGTCAAGGCAAGTGGTGTACAGCAGAAAGTCAAGGCAAGTGGTGTACAGCAGAAAGTCAAGGCAAGTGGTGTACAGCAGAAAGTCAAGGCAAGTGGCTGCTCTAGACAGGTGGCTTCTTTTTAAGATGATAGTTAAGGTGAAAATATCGTTCCCATTCACAACAAACAAACAAACCCCTAAGGATAAGTTAACCTTCTTTGGGCACTTCATTAACATTCAAACAATCCCAAGCTTAGCACAACTTAAATCAAGCAATATGGTCTCCTACCGGTGAAACTCCACCATTTTCAGATTTATGTTTTTGGGGTCAGATTTTTTGTTGCTGTTGCCATAGCAACCAGAATTTTTGACGTATGAACAAAATAAAATGACTTGCATAATCTCCATATTGCCATCTATACATGTTTCAGGTTTCATGAAAAAATATTAAGAACTTTTAAAGTTATCGCAGGATCCAGAAAAGTGTGACAGACTGACTGACTGACTGACTGACTGACATACTGACGGACACACAGAGCGCAAACCATAAGTCCCATCTGGTTTCACCGGTAGGGGACAATAAGTTTAATGTTTTACAACATAGATGTCTGAATCCATATACAAACATTATCACTTTTTTAAAAACTCTTAAAAGTTCCATTCTCTTGACTGGATCAGGCTGATTCAGCTAATATGAGGTACTTGTGTTTCAAGCTCATTGTTATTCAGGTGCACATTGCCACTGTATTTTGTAATGAAATGGCATAAAAATTGCAAGTTTCCATTCTTTATAATATTGCAAATAAAATTGCACTGCAACCATATAATCCCCCTAGGGCAATATACGGCAATTAATGACAGGTATTTTTTCCCTTCTTTGTCAAGCAGCCTTGGCCCACACAAAAATGAGTGGGGAACTGTTCAAAACTTTATAAATATGAGCTGCAAACTATTCAACATTGTTAAAAATGAGTTGCAAACTGTTAAAAAATATGAAAAAATGAGTTGCGAATTTCTTTATATTGTGAAAATTTATGTTGCAAACTTCTTTGTGAAAAATGGCCATTCTCTCAGAAGGAAATAACGCCCTCAATGCATAAAGTCGCACATTTCAGAAAGCCTACCGTGCGTCCTCATACTGGTAGGGTATCTGTTCCCCCCGCGGCACATTGTATTCGGCTTCAAAGTCTCGAAGCTTGCCAAGGAAATCCCCAACCTTTGTCATCCTCACTGCCACCTTGTCAGGCTCTCCAGGCAGGACAATTTGCTGTAAAACACGAAAGATCTTTAAACCTCAAGGGATGACCATAAAAGCATTGTTACTTTTTTAGTCTTTCAGGGGTGTGATTAAAGAACTGCCTGAGAGGGAGGGTATTCCCTATTAAGATCACGCAATGTTTGTAACTATTTGTAAAATTAGTTTGACATTGAAAGGGAGGAAATCAGCTGAAAAGAGAATAATTCACATCCTTCTCTCTCTATCTCAGATACAAAAAATGCATGCTGAAGTCTCTAATAATGTCAAAGGAAACTTAAAGTTCAATATTTTACATTGTATCGGTCCATGTTAAAATAGATATCTTAAAGAGAACAATCATACTTTGAAAAATCATATTCCATATATATTTATTATATTCTTACATTTGCTTTTCATAACAAAAAGAAAATCTGAGAAAATAAAATGAATAAAAGACTATTGCCAAGCAATATAATTATGTCCCTTACCGGCTCCACCATTGTCAGAAATTCCACCACTGTCAGAATTTTTTTAATTTGTGTTTATATTTGTTGCCATAGCAACCAGAATTGTTGACGTAGGAACAAAATGAAATGACATGCATAATGTCCATATTGCCATCTATCCATGTTTTAAGTTTCATAAAAAAATATGAAGACCTTTTAAAGTTATTGCAGTATCCAGAAAACCACCATTTTCAGCAGTATTTCTAGTCTATTTGTTGCCAACCAAATTTTTTCTTAGGAACAAAATGAATTGATGTGCATAATGTCCATATTGCCATCTATCCATTATTTAAGTTTCATGACAAAATATTAAGAACTTTTAAAGTTATCGCAGGATCCAGAAAAGTGTGACTGACTGACAGACAGAGCGAAAACCATAAGTCCCCTCCGGTGAAACCGTTAGAGGACAAATAAATGGTTTTGCACCATCATATTGTAAGTACGATAAATACTGAGAATCAATGAATATTTCGCACAATATTTTACATAATGCTCTCCGTTATTTTGTGTGGCACAATATATTCAATTTTCCTGCAACGATATCTATTCATACGACACAAAATCACTTATATGGTATGTGAAGTGTTGAATATATTGTCTAAAAAGATAGAATTGTGTATCTTGTTAAATCTATGTTACCAGACAACATCTTGAATTACAATTTTGGCTTCTGCTAAAAGAAACATTGATTTTTTATGAGCTAATTTACTTTTCGAAATATTGTACCAAATATTCGTTGATTTTGAGTGTTTATTGGTTTTTAAACAAAATTGGAAACGTTTTACACACTTTAATTTCATGTTTACCTCCAAAGGATGCAACTGTACAAATGCAACCTCAAGGTCATCGAAATAAGTCCTCACAAAAACTTTCTTCACCTATAATATAAATAAAAGCTGAAAAAGCGCCAGGACTGAAATTTACCAAAACAACTTACTTTTTAATTCAAGACAATAGATTGTTGTGATAAGTGTGTGTGTTATTCTGATTATCATATTGAATACTGTTACATAAATTTAAATAGCATCTTTCAGAGCATAACCTGGCTGAATACTGATTTAAATGAAATTTATTTTTTAATATTTAAAAGTCATTCTAATTGTGGGTAAAAGATTAATCAAAGTCATACCCTTCCTTCTAGAAGATATTTTGTTTTGAATTCCTCCCACGAAATCGCAGCGTCTCTGTTTAAATCCCAAGTTATAAACACTGTAAGAAAAATATAATAATAATACATGCATTATTATAATCAGTCAATATTTTAACATCAGAAATAATTGGCTTTCACAAATATAATCACTGTAACAAAAATATAACAACAAGGGCTGTTTGTAAAACATGCATGCCCCCCATATGGGCTCTCAGTTGTATTGACAGCCATTTTGTAAATATGTTTTTTGTCACTGTGACCTTGAACTTTGACATAGTGACCTGAAAATCAATAGGGGTCATCTGCCAGTCATGATCAATGTACCTATGAAGTTTCATGATCCTAGGCATAAGCGTTCTTGAGTTATCATCCGGAAACCATTTTAATATTTCGGGTCACCGTGACCTTGACCTTTGACCTAGTGACCAGAAAATCAATAGGGGTCATCTGCCAGTCATAATCAAACTACCTATCAAGTTTCATGATCCTAGGCATAAGCGTTCTTGAGTTATCATGCGGAAACCATTTTACTATTTCGGGTCACCGTGACCTTGACCTTTGACCTTGTGACCTGAAAATCAATAGGGGTCACCTGCGAGTCATGATCAATCTACCTATCAAGTTTCATGATCCTAGGCATAAGCGTTCTTGAGTAATCCTCCGGAAACCATTTTAATATTTCGGGTCACCGTGACCTTGACCTTTGACCTAGTGACCTCAAAATCAATAGGGGTCATCTGCCAGTCATGGTCAATCTACCTATCAAGTTTCATGATCCTAGGCATAAGCGTTCTTGAGTTATCATCCGGAAACCATTTTACTATTTTGGGTCACCGTGACCTTGACCTTTGACCTTGTGACCTGAAAATCAATAGGGGTCATCTGCGAGTCATGATCAATCTACCTATCAAGTTTCATGATCCTAGGCATAACGTTCTTGAGTTATCATCCGGAAACCATTTTAATATTTCGGGTCACCGTGACCTTGACCTTTGACCTAGTGACCTCAAAATCAATAGAGGTCATCTGCGAGTCATGGTCAATCTACCTATTAAGTTTCATGATCCTAGGCATAAGCATTCTTGAGTTATCATCCGGAAACCATTTTACTATTTCGGGTCACTGTGACCTTGACCTTTGACCTAGTGACCTCAAAATCAATAGGGGTCATCTGCGAGTCATGATCAATCTACCTATCAAGTTTCATGATCCTAGGCATAAGCGTTCTTGAATTATCATCCGGAAACCATTTTACTATTTCGGGTCACAGTGACCTTGACCTTTGACCTTGTGACCTCAAATCAATAGGGGTCATCTGCGAGTCATGATCAATGTACCTATGAAGTTTCATGATCCTAGGCCTAAGCGTTCTTGAGTTATCATCCGGAAACCACCTGGTTGACGGACCGACATGTGCAAAGCAATATACCCCCTCTTCTTCGAAGGGGTCATAATAATACATGCATTATCATAATCAGACATTTTTTTAATATCAGGAATATTAATAAATTAATCAATAAAGAAACCCAATAATGACATTAATTTCTTCGCTTTTAACTCAAGTCTATATTAAATACAAGGCTAGTGTTAAATTTAAGAGTATGAACCACCAGTACAGGAAGTGCTTTGTGCCAAGCAATGAACTCATCTGCATTTTACACTAACTTGGTATTCTATATCACCCATCAACATCTTGTACAATTAGGTCCTTCTTTTGAAAACAAACAAGCAAAAAATGGCTGAAGTTTCCAGAAAAAAAAGTAATTGTAATCAATTTATTCCTCATTGTAGACAATATATTTTAATGTTTAAATAATAATGGGCATAATATATTCTAACAATTATTCATTATATAAAATTAACATGCAACAGGAAGCATTCCAGAAACATCCGTGAGCTGGAAAGTGCCCTTTTGACAAAATACTGCGCATCAAAAGTGCCCTTTGACAAAAAAGCCTGCCTGCCCTTTTCAAATCCTAGCTGGAGCACTGCTCATCATCATCACCATCATCATCATCAACAACATCATCATCATTGTGAACCAACATTTTCATTATGTGGCTGCCATGTTTTTCTACCAACCGTAACCATTTTAGCCCTCAGCTGAGATATCATTTAAGCAAATGCTCTGACCAAGTGTCATGAAGATTTGACTATAAATGTTACTCCTAGAGTGTTAACAAGGGCTTACTATTGACATATAAGGAAACTTGCCCACTCCCTGGTGGCCATGTTCTTCAACTGACCAGATCCATTTTGAAACTCAAACGCTGAGCTATCATAAGAAACTTATTAGATGTTACACATGTATAGGAACTATGCTATACAGTGTAAATGCTTAGCCAAATTTTAATTGTCCAACTGATTTCAATACTTATTTTGTTTTTTTGTTAGCAAGATGTTCATCAAATTAATTTTTTATTAAAGTGTTTGTGTAGTGGGTCTTTAACCCTTTCCCACTCAGAGCCAAAGTGGCAATTGCAAACAGCATAAAACCATAACAGCCTGCGAGTAACTCCCAGTCTGTTCAGGTTTTATGCTGTTTGCTGCTCATCAGTATCTAAGGGTTGGAAATGAAGCCTTTAAAACTTGAATCTATAAAGAATAGTCTTTAATTAAATTTAACTTATTAAGTGACTACAAACACATCAAAATAAGTATCTAGGTGGTAAAGTTTTAAAGGTAATTTTCTTTGCCAAATCGAGATACTACAGCACAACTTATTTAGCAACCACAAAACATGTGACTCACAGATAAACAATCCGAAGGCAACAAGAAACAGCTCTGGTCTGGGAATAATGATCTTGAAAATCCTGCCATTCCTGGGTGGCTTGTCAGTGTCCTTTTTAGGCTGATTGTCCGGCGCAGAGCAATAAAATCTTGATCCTACAAAATGGAAATACACATGTAAACCAGTCATCTTAGCTATTTTACTGTTACCAGTCACCAGTAAAAAGCGATGGCTATTGAATTTTTTAATTGGCTACTTAACTATCTAATTGGTTGCTAAACTAACTAATTGGCTACTTAACTATTGAATTCGCTACTTAACTATCTACAACATGCATTTGGCAAAAAAACTTAAATCAGAAACAGATTGCTAAGAAAAGCACCTGGATGTGTTAATACATTAGTAGGAATTTTCATTTTCATCGAGATACCTACTTCCAAAAAGAAATGTATAGAGCTCAACATCACTAGTTATACTAGTAATGTCAATTAGTTTAGGACAAAATTCATTATCATATTGACATATAACAATGAATTATATTAGAGGTTGTTAGATTCAATAGCACAGCAAAAATGAAGAGGCAAAGAAATGATTTTTTTGCACACAGGTGTTAACCCATTTATGCCTAGCGTCTAGAAAAATGGCCTTGGCAAACAGCGTACACCCAGATGAGACGCCGCATGATGCGGCTTCTCATCTGGGTCAGCGCTTTTTGCTTTAAGGAATTTCTGTAAGAAATATTCTAAATATAGAAATAAATATACTAGACATCCCTAATTTTGGAAATAAATTGAGCCAATTTAGAAGGATGGGAGAGTCCACTAGGCATTAATGGGTTAATTGAGTGCACTTTTGAAACAATTGAAGATAACGTTCAACTTCATAATAATGTGATGGAGCTTAAGCTAAGCTTTAGTTCAGCTTCGATTTTTCAGCGAATCATTATTTTTAACATCATTAAGTAAAATGTTCCATTTTCGAATTACTGCAGAAATAAATAAATTACATATTATATAAGAATTATCAATTACTAATAATGTGCATTTTGGCTTATGATTCTGATCACAATTAGCGCCAACCTAGGAAATTTTAAGAATAATTATTTGTAATTAACAATTGTCAAGTTTTTATGTAGCAGCTAAGCAATATCTACCTTTTCAAATTATAAACAAGGGACAAAATTGTCACAAAACCAGGTTTTCATTGTGAAAAAAAAATCTGATAAAGGGAGAAAACTCAAACTGAACTTTTGAAATGACCAAAAAAAATTAACCCCCTTTGTAAGTTCTTTTTTTTTTAAATCTATTTTTAGTCGTGGCGACCTTGACATTGGAGATATTGACGTGATTCTTTCGTGGGACACACCGTCCCATGATGGTGAACAAATGTGCCAAATGATTTTAAAATCTCACAATGAATGACATAGTTATGGCCAGGACAAGCTCATTTATGGCCATTTTTGACCTTTGAACTCAAAGTGTGACCTTGACCTTGGAGATATCGACGTAATTATTTCGCGCGACACACCGTCCAATGATGGTGAACAAATGTGCCAAATGATATTAAAATCTGACGATGAACGACATAGTTATGGCTCGGACAAGCTCATTTATGGCCATTTTTGACCTTTGAACTCAAAGTGTGACCTTGACCTTGGAGATATCGACGTAATTATTTCGCGCGACACACCGTCCAATGATGGTGAACAAATGTGCCAAATGATTTTAAAATCTGACAATGAACGACATAGTTATGGCCCGGACAAGCTTATTCCGCCAGCCCGCCAGCCAGCCAGCCAGCCCGCCCGCATTCACCAATCTAATAACCAGTTTTTTCCTTCGGAAAACCTGGTTAAAAAGAAGAGTTTCAAATCCTGGTGCTTATTCAATCACAATGATGTTATTATTTTGATGTTATATGAGCTATATACACTGTATCAATATGAAAAAATTTCATTTTATAAGCAAGACAATTTTGTGCAAGAATATAGAAATACAACAATTTAGTTTTCACATTTGTTTACAGTCTGCTTCTAGAAAATTATTTGTAAAAGTGCAGTCCAATACCATTTTTTTGCTAAGTGAAGTTATGCAACAACAATAAAGACTCTAAGAGACAGAAGTGATTCTGTTTTGCTATGGGAAATGTATAACAGATGTAACAAGGGACAAAATTGTCACAAAACCAGGTTTTCATTGTGAAAAAAAATCTTATAAAGGGAGACAACTCAAACTTAACTTTTGAAATGAACAAACAAAATTAACCCCCTTTGTAAGTTTGTTTTAAAATAAATCTATTTTTAGTCGTGGCGACCTTGACATTGGAGATATTGACGTGATTCTTTCGTGCGACACACCGTCCCATGATGGTGAACAAATGTGCCAAATGATTTTAAAATCTCATAATGAATGACATAGTTATAGCCCAGACAAGCTCATTTATGGCTATTTTTTACCTTTGAACTCAAAGTGTGACCTTGACCTTGGAGATATTGACGTAATTTTTTCGCGCGACACACCGTCTAATGATGGTTAACAAATGTGCCAAATGATTTTAAAATCTCACAATGAACGACAAAGTTATGGCCAGGACAAGCTTGTTCCGCCTGCCCGCCAGCCAGCCCGTCCGCATTCGCCAATCTAATAACCACTTTTTTCCTTCGGAAAACCTGGTTAATGAATACCAGTGACTAGCCTTTATCTCATGTACATGTATAAACAAAGAGACGTACACTTAACACTTATACAAAACGCATTTAAACACAACAAATTTTATTCACAACTAAATTTCTTACAGAAAACTGTGTGTCCCACTTACCACAAACGATCTGCGTTGCTTGAGTCATCATATCGAGCTGTCTTTTTAAACACCTGGTCTGACAGTATGTCTGAAACAAAGTGCATATAATAAGAGGCGGCACAACCAGGTCAAAAGAAGAACTGCCACTGTCAAGTATGGAATAACCCCGCCATACCGCCATGTCACAAGGCATTAGAAGTTCAGTTTTAAAAACTGAATTCCCATCAATTCAAGCTAGATAGAAAGCAGGGAATAATCTAGAATTTAATATCTATGGGTCCCTGAACTCACAGATTTTAGACCAATAAGTCCCAGGCCAAAATTAATGAGTCCACCTTGAAAAAGAATGGGTCCCAAATTTTGCAAGATACCAAGTAGTGAAGAAAATATGTCTAAATCACACTAGCTCAATAACTATACTTGCATTAAACTTTTAATTATCTCAAAAACTTGTTAAAACCAAAAAGACAAATTCAGAGTTCACTATCTTGTTTGCCTTCACATAGGCTTAAACATTATCTGTTACATGAATGTAAACTGTTACAACATTTCAACTTGATTCAAATCGATGATAATATTATTGTTAACATCCGAATTGCGAGCTTGATAATATTATTGTTTACATCCGAATTGCGAGCCGTTGACCTACCTTTATTAAAGTTTAGATTTGTTTGTTTTGGATTTAGCTTCAACACCTTATTTTGGAGGCATTTTTTCTGTATTATTTATGAAAGTTAAAGCAGGTTTTCATCCGGGGACTCTAGAAAATATCATAACACATTCTATTTAAAAGGTCGATTCTAATTGGTTTGTATTATACAGCAGCGGCTTGACTAGAGCCAATCAAAAGACTTGTTGGAGTCTTCAAGCCTCATTTGTTTAAACTCAGCGATCATTGCTACACTCTTGACTCGTACACAAGATGGTTTGTACTTATCGTGATTCGTGTATGCGTTAAGGGATACAGTTCAGCAATGCGTCCGAGTGGACGCACATATTTCAAAACGATGCGTCTATTTGGATATTTGTGAGTCATAGACGCGGGACGCACATGTAGATTATACCCTGAGAAAGTATGTTATGTATTAAGAAATGGATCGAGACAGGATTATGCGTATCTATGCGGGAGAGGGTAAAACCAATTTTTTAAATATCGTTATCAATGACTTTATTGCTATTATTTCTTGAAGAGTCATTAATATGTATAGACTGGATCTGAGATATGCTCTGTTTGAGCTGCCATTTCATGTCAGGTGGATGGATGGTTCAATAACTGAATGAAGATGTGTCTTAGAGGTTAGTATCATGGAATTATGGGCATTTTCTGAAACAAAAAGACAATGTATGGTGGTAAACAAACTATATTAAAACACTAAAGAAATTGCAAAAGCATATGAGCCATCGCAAAGATAAAAAAAAATGCTGTTAACCGAACCACACAATTTATTTTGTTTGGCCCTAATACCCCAGAAACACTAATTTGCACTACAATGTAGATGCAATAACAATAACAAGTGCGACAAAAGAAAAATTTAATTTTGAAAATTAAATTAATCCACTGTTGTTAAATGTACAATTGAAGAATCTATGAAAAGAGGTAAAAACAATGCAGGGCCTCTATTTTCCAGCTTTGGCGACCAAAAATAGCGAATGTAGGGAACCAGATATGCTGATTTTCTTATCTTACGCGCAGTTCATTGCCTCACTAGCTTAATGATCTCGCAAGACTATGAGAGTACACAACTGTATGAATATTCATGCACTATTTTAAGATTGATGTTTTTCCAATATTTTATGTCGAAGGAAAAATGTTTTGTAGGAGTATATGTTAACTTTTTGAACGTGTCATCAGTTGAAATATTAACCTCTATGCGGATCAAATATTAACCCGACATTCTGTCTGACTAAGAAAGAAAATCTGTCGGACCAGCAAGCACTTTAACAGACATGTCCAACAGTCTGACGTCGTTTTGGAAAGACTGAGATAACTAAACAGGGGCGAAGTCTGTAGAAAAGCACAGTAAAATATACTGTTAGAAAATTAAAAGACATATATAATGCACGTAAATAGAAGATATAAAAAAAGTTAAATTAATCTTTCAGTTTCTCTAAATTTGTGCAGTGAATCGACTTTTCGAAGTTTTGTCGACCTCCTGCCTATTGCAATCGAGTACTCTCGCTTTTCGGATGTGACCTCTCGCCTCAAGGTTAACAGCGCGTGTAGTGTATGTCATTTTTGGGTGTGTATGGAACTATCAGCTTTGCGTGGTTCAACACGCTATAAATAAACCATTTTGACATTGGTTGAACGGGAATGAAATAAATCTTTAAAGGTACATTGTTTATTGCGGCATTGTTTGAATTAATTCAGAAATTATTTTAGTTGTTTCCTTTACCGCTCGACTCAAGTTAATTGGAGTACAGTCAGTTTATCTATTCCGGCTCCTGTCCGATTCCGACATATTTCTAGATTGAATGGCTGGTACGGGGAGAGTATGTTTAGAAACTTAATTTTGTCTGTTGTTTCATGTAATTATTTCTTTGTCTACTGAATGGATGTTTACAAAATGTATGAACTCTTGGTCTGCCAGCGCTTGGATTTCCAAAACGAGGCTTCAGATCGGTTGAATTTCCGGCGCGTTTTTTCGGACGTCTGAAAAGTCGGTGGACAACATTAATCTGTTCAATGACCGAGGTTACCAAAAGGTTCGTGTTATTTTCTTGAATTATATATATTTTACTCGTTACAGTCATCAATATGCATTTCCACCTTCATTTAAGAAAGATAAACACCATTATATAAAGGCCAGTCAGTGTATCTATTCCGTACCACCTGGATGCATAACTCAGGGGCCGTATAAACATTACCGTAACTTCGACAAACATTTTTGGTGCATGTTTTGCGGATTTGGTCTGTTGTTTAATGCTATAGTTCGTCATTAAACTTGGTTGACATGCAAAGTATGCCTTGAAATAAAATGTTTGCAATGTTTTCTCCCATTTGTAAATGTGTAATGAAAATAAATAAACTTTCAGTGGTCAGACAAACTGTCTTAACTGTCAGAATTACACCACAGGAGCTTGAAATTCTTTCACTACATAAAGTCTATGCATAAATTATAAAAAAAAATACCCCACCCACCCCTCTTCTCTATATATAAAAAGACAGCTTGTCTTTTTATATATAGAGAAGAGGGGTGGGTGGGGTATTTTTTTAATAATTTATGCATAGACTTTATGTAGTGATAGAATTTCAAGCTCATGTGATTACACACACACACACACATATACATTTATGAACACTATTATAAACAAAAGCTATGATGAATTCTTTCAAATAATTGGTCTCATTATTCACAGTGTGTCACAATGTGTTCACTCTATCCCTGCTGCAGGCTCATTAATGAGCAGTTTATAATTTTGTCACAATATTTACACAAATTATCCAATGCATTGAATAATATTCTTTGCATTAGGGAAATGCTAAATGTATGCTGTCTCAGAACAAATTTAAAGAGTATATGCTGACAGATATTATTATAAAGATAAAGTTATAATATTAATTCAAATAAATTGGCGGATTTCTAAATATTCATGAAACATTCTGTGTAGCCCGCATTACCTTAATTTTTAGGTTTAGACCATCCCAAACTGAAAGAGGTTGCAGATAACACACTAAGTTGTAATGTAATAAGACAAAGTTGATTTAGAAGGTTATATATCATTTTGATAAAAAGGGAAATTGCTCAAATTTGAGCAATTTCTCCTTTTATCACAATTATATCTAGTGTCATCATCAAAATCTTGTAAAACCCTGTTATTGCATTGTAAAGGGTTAACACTTGTTATATCATTTACATTTGCAGATACAATTGCCATGGGAAAGCAGAAGACAAACAGATCATCAGTACATTGTAGTCCAGCTGTAGAGGCAGCAAAATCTGTAAAGCGGGTAATTAATTATCTTAATCAATTAAATAGTTATGCGGTTAAAAATATTTCAAAGTATAATGTGCATCTTATAATGGTACACATAACAATTTTGACTTAAATACCATTTTGATTGCTGTGTGTATCTTAGTTGTGAACTTCCTAAAGCCATTTTCAAATTCATTGAATACAGAGCACAGTTTCATACTTAACTTAGCTATAAATTAAAATGTATGTTATACTCACGCAGTACTGTATAAATAAACTATGATATCATAGGAAATATTTGCCTTTAATAAATGTAAACATATGTGAATATGCTAGTCCTTTATGTCTTGTTTGTTAATTATATATTTTTATATATTTTTATTTTGTTATTGATTTTAAACCTTTCAATGCTGCATTTCAAGATTTGGAATTAATGTGTCTATGGACTGGATTTAAGCACTTGCATCCAATTAGCTCAGCCTTCCAAAATAGCCAAAATGAATTGAGACAGTTTGTAACAAAGATTCAACTACACGAATGTGTGTGTTATCTTTGAAACACATTGTTGATAAGACACGCAAAAAATATCCAGCATTGAAAGTGTTATTTCAACAGGCAGTTGATTTGCTAGAAATAAAATGGTAAAATTATTACTTAATCGTGTTTTTTATTTACACCCCATATTTTGTAACAATGTCTCAATACCTTTTTGTACAAAAATCTGCTCAAAGTGACAGTCAAAAATCATTTTGAGATGACCCCAGAGAGCACACATCTAAAAATAGATATGCGATTCGGAATAGTTTCTCTGCTATCGCAAACGGACACGTCGGGTGCAGGTTTACACGCGTGGTTTTACCTACTTACACGTGCTCGATTTAATTCAAGTAAGGTTTAAATTATCGATAAAAAAAAGTGTCTCTCATCATACGAAAACAGAGAAATGTGTCTATCGCACGTGAGAAATTTGCAGCGAAAAAGCGTAAGGTGTGACGGAATAGATACACTGACTGTATCCTCGAGTGCCCAATTTCGACGCATACAAGCAGTTTGTTGAAGTTTTGTTGCTCAATATAGGGATTTATGTAATAAATTTTGTTATTTCATTACACATGCACCTTTTATTTACACATTTTAAATTCAATCGATTGTGTTATCAACAAAAATTCGTTGAAAAACGAAATGACCCAAGTCTATGTAACGGCGGCCATATCTGTTGAGAGTGCCCTAAAACGACGCATCTGATTGGTTATATGATTTTAATGTAAATATCACTCCTGTGGAGACTGAATGCATAAAATAATAACTCATGGTTGTTCTACTTAAATGTGTAATTGCTGTAAAGGTAATATGAAACTGAAATTAATTAAATCAATTAAGATTTTTAATTGTGTGATGCCATACTGTATGGCAGTGGTTTTAATAGGGGCCTGTGTCAGCAACCCTGTCATAAGCTGTGTTTATGGAAGATATGTGAATATAACCTGTAGTTCTTTTGTGGAACCTGCACTTATAATTAATTAAATGAAAATTAGTAATAAACATAATATGCAATTACCAACATAAACACGTGCTACATATAGTTAAAATTGTATTACAGCATAACGAAAAACATATCCGGACTTCAAATGAAAGTTTACGCGTACACCTTTTTCATAGTGAAAATAAATCTATTTATACCATGTTTTGTCAAATGGCAGTCACGTGACTTATGAATGAAATTGTGAACTTTTGCATACGAAACCGATGCATTATCCCACGGTCTTATTAACAAAGACAATTGGGTGTAAAGTGTTCAAAAGTTTTGCATAAAGTAAAGTACATAAAAATCCATCAATTGCAAACCGATCAACCATATCTTACCTTTTAACCCGCTATTTTCCACATAACACACAATAACTATAGTAATTTGTGCGAAGAGTACCATTTGCTATTGTATGACGTCAACGGATGTCGCTCATGTATCAAACAAAGGCAAAACAAAAAATGCGTCGAATTGGGGCAGCGTCGATTCGGGTCACTCAACGATATATATTGTTTTCTACAGTACATGGTTATCAAATAAGCTTTTGTCCATTAATTAGGTAGCACCTATTATCATATTTTATATATTTTTCGCATTTCAATTCCAATTTAACAACACAAATTAGCGATCACCTACCATGTTCAGGAGTCTACTGGTCTTAATGACATTTCTAGAAGTTCTGTCAGTTCGAGTGTTCAAGAAACACTGAATCTGGCGCATGTTTCCATTCTGAAGAAATATTTTATTTCGTCCACAGCGTAGTTGGACATTATATGCATTCAAAAGTGTCATTGTTTTTTACTTAAATCACACTTTGTCTTTCAAAAGTAAAATTTTCTGCAATTACGTAAACGACTATTGTGTTCTGTTGTGGAGTCGGACATTTTTATTTTTTAAATGCTTAATTGGTCGAAGTAAGTGTTTCACGGTTAAACCGGTTGAAAAGATGAACATTTCAGTGTAAAGTCGATCGGGTAGTTCCGGATGTTGTGTTGTTGTTTTTATCGAGTGTACCGGGATTGTCTCCCATATGGCCATCGCCCACAGAAAGACGTGTTAGTTGGTTACGGGGGATAGTGCAAGATACAGAAGACACCCCGTTCCAGAGGTGAGGTCTTTAAGTGCCCGGTGTATAGCACCTAGTACACAGCACCTCGGTTTAACGTCTCAAGCGAAAGACGAGTTAGTAGGTAAGGTGCAGCGGGGGATCGACCAGCGATCTCTGGATTGTGAAGCCAGTGTGTTACCACTAGACCACGGATCCGCTACATTGGGTAGTTCCGGATCTATCTATCTATCTTTTAATACTGCCGGAACCCCTTGCGGGTACTATTGGCAGGTGCGCCTGTCAGTGCAAGAATAAAAGGTTTAAAAGCATTGAAAGGGAGACTTCAAAGCATGAAACTGAGGTGAAGATAAAAGTGTGATAGTGTTAAAAAAAAAGAAACATATTTATAGGTTAAAAGTTGTTAAAAACACTGTTTTGTAAATTCAGGGACGACTGGGGAGAAGAGTGGGGCTAAGGCAACGCTTGAACCCCTCTAGGTCTGCCTGCTGTACAACTGAGGCCGGTAGGCTGTTCCAAAGAACTATGGTGTAAGGAATGAAGGAATATTTAAAGTAGTTGGCTGATGTATGGACTTGTCTGAATGAGAGTGGGTGCATATGACGAGTCATCCTCGTAGGCCTCTCAAGATATGATGGCGGCGAAATGGCTACCAAGCCATACACAATTTTGTAAAAAAGGGTCAGTCGGGAGAGGTCACGTCGGTCCTTCAAAGTCTGCCAGCCAAGTTTAGTCTGCATACCGGTAACACTGCTGAAGAATGAGAAGTCGTTTTTCACCCAGCGGACTGCTCTACGTTGTACTCTTTCTATTTTGTCACTATTTTGTTTGGTATGTGGACTCCAGACAGAGGACGCATATTCTACCTGGGGTCTAACTAAGGTCTTATAGGCTACTTCTCTGATGTTTTCATTTTTAGTCTGTATATTCCTGCGGATGAAACCAAGAGATTTATTAGCATTCGTTGTAATGTTGGTAATATGTTTGTTCCAAGAAAGATCATCTGAAATGGAAACACCTAAATATTTAGCACTGTCTACGACTTCAAGGATTTGTCCATGTAGCCTGTAATTGAAGATGAATTTATGTTTTTTCTTTGAAATAACAAGGACTACACATTTATTAGGGTTAAACTCCATGTCCCACATGTTTTCCCAATGTACTAATTTGTCTAAATCATTTTGAAGAGAGGCACAGTCTTGCAAGTTGTTAATAGCCAAATATACAGCAGTGTCATCTGCAAACAAACGAACTTGAGAAGAGATAGAGTTAGGAAGGTCATTTATGTATAAAAGAAAGAGTAAGGGACCAAGTACTGAGCCTTTTGGCACGCCCGATGTTACAGGGACTTCTGATGAGCATTCTCCTTCCAGAACAACTGTTTGCGATCTGCCTATGAGAAAAGACTTAATCCAGGAAATTGTAGATATGTTCACTCCATGTTGCTGTAATTTAAAAAGTAATTTAAGGTGGCTGACTTTGTCGAAAGCTTTGCTGAAGTCTAGATGTATAAGATCAGTTTGATGACCATTTGCGAGGTTGCGAGCCAGTTCATCGACAAGTTGAATAAGTTGGGTTTCGCAGGATCGACGTTCCATGAAACCATGTTGAAGATCATACAAAATGTTATGTTTGAAGATCATACAAAATGTTATGTTTATTAAAATGTGCTGTGAGGTTAGAAGGTACAATATGCTCTAAAACTTTGCAAAGAATACATGTTAGTGATATTGGTCTATAGTTGGCTGGATCTTCTTTATTTCCTTTTTTGAACAGAGGTACAACATTTGCAGAGGTCCAAATCTTTGGTAAGATGCCTGGGTCAAGAGATTTCTGAAAAAGCAGAGATAGTATAGGTGCAATTTGTTGACGAAGATTTTGAAGGACAAGTGGCCTGATGTTGTCTGGACCTGCAGCTTTGTGGGGTTTCAGATTGGAAAGGAGCTTCAAAACACCGTTGACCGAGATAGTGATTTCTGGCATGATTGGGTTTTTGCGACTTGAAGAAGAATGAACATTATAGTTCTCCAGGGCTGAAAGGCAAGATTGAGATAGAGTTAGAGGGGACATGGGGCTAAAACTGACTGGAATTGCTGGTTCAGGATATTGGCTTTGTCTGTGTTTGAAGATTTTGTTGTACCTGAAATTTTATCATATAATGTTGAAATACCGCATGCATATTGTTTGGCGCTCTTGATAAGACTGAAAAGTTTTTTGGAGTTAAATTTTGAGCTGGATTCATCTGGTTCTCCATTTTGGTCTCTTATACCTAAAATATATTCAATGTAATTATTATACGATAATTTGATGGTCTTCTTGATCTGGTGTTTAAGATTTAAAATTGTTGATTTAATTTTGCTGTTCCTCATTTTCTTCATTTTATTGTGGAGTTTGTCCCTCTTCCTTATTAGGCGTTTGATGGGCTGTGTTATCCACGGAAGGGAGACTTTTGGACCTATTCTTTTTGTGTGGACGTAATCTGAAATTCCTGTAGTAATATCATTACACAATTTCTCCCAGATGACTTCCACGGGAGCTGTTAAGTAATTTGACAAAATATCATTAGACATATTGTCCATGTACTATTTGAATCCATCCCAGTCTGCTTTCTTATATAAATGTACTGTTCTAGGTTTTTGACACATTTGTTTTGGTTTAACACTGGCTGTGAAGGAAACAATTTGATGGTCTGAGATACCTGGAAGACAAGAAATATTATTTATTACTGTGTGATTTGTAGTGAGAAAAAGATCAAGAATGTTGTCGCCTCTTGTAATATCAGTAACCATTTGAGTCAGTCCAAAATCTGAAAGTAAATCGATGAAATCATCATAAAGGTTAACAAAATTACAGTTGGGTTTAATAGATAGAACATGATCTGTATGATAATTTTGGGTAGTTGAAGTCACCTAGGATCCAAAGATTTCCTTTTAATTTACATGCATGATCTAAAGATTTTCTAAATTCCAACGCGCTGTTGATGTCTGCTTCTTTAGGTCTGTAATAAGCTGCAATGTATAAAGGTTTACATGATTCAAAAAGCAATTTTACCCATATGATCTCGCAATCTGTTTTGAGTTGTTTTTGCTTGGTGGCGATAATGGTACTTTTGACGAGTATAAATACTCCGCCTCCTTTGCCTGATCTGTCTTGTCTAAAAGAAGAATAACCTAAATCTTGTGGAAAAAATTCACAATCTTTGTGATCATTATGTAGCCACGACTCTGTTCCTACAACAATATCTGGTCGGTGGTGATCGAGAACAGCTATAAATTCAGGCTTTTTATTAACTATGGATTGACAATTTACTAAAATAACTTTTAATTTTGGATACTGTTTATTGTATGGAACTTTACAATTTGTTTTTGCTGGCGTCCCGGTACTTTGGTCGGGTAAGTCAGTGTGAAGGTCACTCAGAATGGAAAAGCTATTTTGCAAATCCACAGATAAAGATGAGTTGGTAGAGAAATTCACCGCATCACAAATCGAGCAAACCCAGGAGAACGACGCATCACGAGCAACAAGATCATCATATGAAGTCTGACTGATGTCCTGGCAGCTGATGTGAAACCAATTAGTACAGGAGTCACATTCAAGGGCTGGGTCATTATCTCTGACCTCAATGCCACAGGAACCACATGGATACTGAGGCCCGGGGTTCTTTTCAACATCGGGAGACAATGACATAAGCAGAATACATAAATAGAGTAATGACATGTTACGTGATGGTTTGACTGGTAGGGTAGGGCCGCATCGACGCATGCTTTTCAAAAGACTAGCGCAGGCGACTGTTCTTGTTGGACGTAAGCTATTAGCCTGTTTACTCATAAAAGGACGAACTGTGTCAGCCTCTGACTGTGGAAACAACCTCAGATAGAAGACTGTTATGAATACTGGTAACAAAATACCTGTAAACATCCTGCTAAGAGATATGTAAACAAACAAAAATGGCGGGTGTTGAGGGTCAAGGTCACGATTTTACCTGTGTCAGTGTATGTAAACACCAAAAGTAGGAAAAATACGCACAAATACGGCTAGGTAAGAAACCATAGACCAAGGAACAACCTACAAACGTGTTACCAATTGATATTAGCACATGGAATAATCCCTGAATGTCAAAAAACAATGTTTTTTTTTTGAAAATTGAAAGAGCTAAGAAAAAAAGCTGTTAGTAAGCACGACGCATGCGCAATGCGTTTCTCTGATAACCAGAGATCTCGGGTAATTCCGAATCAACTCTATGATTTAATTAAAATATTAGTCTAAAAGATATTGCCATATCAATATAACTGTGATTTTTGGAAAATGTGATCAATTTCAAGCAATTACACAGTTTTGCTTCTTATATCAACGGTGTTTTCTTTGAAAATCACACTTTGGTAACTATGGCAGTCGTGTCATTTTACCGTCGCACCGTCTGTCTAAAACACGCGTCAACAATTAAAAGACGATTAAGAAGCACATTTCCTCGGTAAATGTTCGTACATTTGGTATGAATTTGTTTATTTATTATTTTATTTTTTTCCTGTGAGTGCTTTAAGTATATGTTTATGATTTATGGAAATAAAAGCATGGAAATTGCACTTCGTGTACATGTCAGTTGCGGATCAGCTAATTGGGGAAAATCTCAAAACAGCTTATTATTGTTTAAATACTGTGTTAGTAATATTTTGAAGCTCTAGCTACCACAAAAGTTTTTGTATATATATATATATATATATATATATATATATATATATATATATATATATATATATATATATATATATATATATATGAAAGGAAAAGTGCCTAGTTTCTCATAAATTTGATATAATGTTTCATTGGAATTATTTAATTATAATACTATTTTGTGACTTCAATGTCGGGAAATACAGAGAATAAGATTGAATATTGTTTATTCTGTCTGTCTTTCTGCCCCAAAACTTTAACATTGCTCATAAAATGAAACTTTATGGACCTGGTTCTCCAAACTTTACACGTTCTTGCATCTGATTGAGATCTATTATCCAAACCAGTTATGAGGCATTAGGTCTAAGTCACAAGGTCAAGGCTAACACATACAGTAAGCATTTGTTGAATGCATCTTGGTTTGTTTGTATGTTTATGTGTTAAGTAATAAGTTATAACATATAAAGGTATAAAAGCGGAATAATAAAAAAACCAGCAGAGTGCTAAAACTGTACTATAGAAAAATATATGGATTAATAAATAATGATAAGATGTTACTAGTGCTGTAAGGATATTGGTAATATTTTAAGTATTTATCCTATTTTTAATGTGTATTAATGCTGCATTTCAGATAATTGTCAAGTTGGACTAATGGGTCCTAAAAAGCACGGGTGCTCTGCACAGTCATTGGCAAAGAGGCTGAAGCGGATACTTTTATATATTTTTACATTATTGTTATCCTATTATTGTTAAATGTTGCCATAATATATTATTTACCAAAAATTTAACTTGATATCTAATATTGTCTTCCATTTCTTTACCATTTTATCCCAGAGGTACTGGTTTATGCTGTGTTTTGTTATTTTTTATACTTTTATTACATTATTTTTACATTATTGTGATCCTATTATTGTTACATGTTATCATACTATGTTATTTACCAAAAAAGTAACTTGATATCTAGTATTGTTTTCCATTTCTTTAGCAAATTTATTCCAGAGGCACTGGTTTATGTTATACTTTTTATGGATGCTTTTATATATTTGACATTATTGTGATCCTATTATTAGCAAAAACATTCCAGAGGTACTTGTTTATGTTCAGTTGTCATTTTTATGCCCCCGGATCGAATAATCGGGGCATATTATTTTTTGGCCTGTCTGTCATTCTGTCCCAAAACTTTAGTTAAAGTTTTTTGATAACTTTTGCAATATTTAAGATAGAAACTTGATATTTGGCATGCATGTGTGTCTCATGGAGCTGCACATTTTGAGTGGTGAAAGGTCAAGGTCATCATTCAAGGTCAAAAAAGCTAATCCAAGGAAGTAATAAGCTTTAAAGGGAGATAATTATCTGTACCTGCCAAATGATAAAAAATCAAAGCAGCGCAATAGGGGGCATTGTTCCTGACAAACACATCTCTTGTTATAAATACATTTATATAAAGTTCTGTATTTTTTAGGACCTTAGTTATAAAAATATGTTCTAGCCATACATAAAATGTTCTAGTCATAAGCATATATGTCATATTTTCATACAGTTTGTACATTATTGTGATTCTATTGTTGTTAAATGTTATCATATAATGTTAATTCCCAAGAAGGTATCTTGAGTTTATCAATAAATTGCTTGTATTTGTGTTTGTTTTATATAACCAATAATACAGAGGAATCCATTTCAAATCAAAACATAAATACTTTCCAACAGCTTAATTCTACTGTGTACATCCACACACACAATGATGTTTTTAAATTGTCAAACAGTTATTAAACAGAAACAAACGAACCTATCTGATGTTTTATTTAATACATGCATCATTTGTTTTGACAGTCAAAATAAGTTTTGAGATTATCCCTGACCTACATCTTCCCAATAGTCCGAGTGATCCGAAATTACCACACTCGATTCAGAACTAGCCGACTTTATGCAAGTGAATAAGTTCAAATTGGCATCAGAAATGTATTGGTAAGTATTAATAAATTAATATGGCATGAAAGATAAAATATTTTGCCTCAACAATCCAAGTATTTTGAAAGCAATTGCTTTCTTTTAAAAATATTAACACCATTATTTACGTATGAGTCCAAACACCGCGTCTCTTCGAGAAACAAACAACGCCCTGAAAAGCAGGTATATTTGTGTCACACCGCTACATTCATAACTATCTGATAATATGATATTAGTGGCTACCTAATTAATGGAAAAAGCTTATGCATATATATCATATTACCATTATATTGTGTACAAAACATAACAAGGCTTCCAATAAAAAGTAATGCATCCAAACAAGTAAATTATTGTTTGCTTGATGAAATAAAGTGTTCTATATTTGCCAAACTTTATGACCTGATATCTAATAATTGTATGCTTTCTTTGCCTTTGAAATTCAAAGCTGGTTTAGTAGCGTCAGCGTAGTGGATATGGAATCCGCTTAGCGACTGTGACAGTGTGGGGTCTCGGTATATTAATCCCTAAAGTGGGAGTGTTCTTAAGATCCTCCCCAGGAAGCAGGTCGTTTCATAAAATTTCTCAATTCAACTATTCTAGCATAAACTGATTTAACATAAAAAAAGTGATGTGCCTAATCAATTTTGATAAATTTATTATTATCAACTGAAGAACAGCGTACTTGTTTTGCAATTGAAGTATCCCATAAATACAGGTATCTCAAAGAGTTTTAATTTCCTTTGGCAAAGTAGTGTTGCTTAGTAGAAATAATGTTGCCACGTAAAAACTAGCTATTGTGTAGCAAATCATAAATTACAGTCTACACTGCATAGTTTGTGGCTGTAATGTAACGATTTGAATGCAAACAAACAAGATGTTATATCATCCATATTTTTTATTTATACATTTTAATAACACATGAAACAAACATAGATGTATAGTAATCATTTATTTAGCGTATTTAAATGTAAGTGAGTGTCTTCCTATGCAAATATAAAGGTATATGGTAATGTATAGCGAATAGAACCACTTCAGTCATTTATTTGCATGTATAAGAATAGTAGAAAACTACAAAAAACTAAAACAATGTAATTCAGTAACTTACAAGAATATTTACGTACATTTGCTAACAAAGTGATGTGTATATTTTGAAACACTGTGAAATCAATGGCTTATGTATCATAAACCATTTAATATATGTATGAAAAAAAAACAAGTATAATACAGCACAGTATGCAGTTTGTTCAATACAATATATTTTACGCAAAATTGTATTACGTTTTGAAAAATGCTGGTTTTCATTGTCAACATTTATCAGAGAACAACAATTAAGTAACTGCCAATTGATTACTTACACAATAAACAGGAAATCATCTTTATGCATTAACTAAGCAAGCTTGTTGTTACTGTTTAGAATTACACTGTCTTACTTTAAAATGATCACAACACAGTGGTCTAGTAGTGAGTGCCTTTACATACTTAGTTTTTTTATTACTAGTTTAACATTTATTTGCATGCACTGGTCGACAAGCAGACTACATATGATTCGTATTTCTTCAACATGTGTATTGCCTTCTAATTGTTAATTTTACAACACTTTGACAATGATTGCACATCTGATCTGTTTAACAAAACAGCTGATAATTGTATACAGACAGACAGAAATAGAATCGTCACAAGTTCACATATGTTCCATCCAAGTAAACCAAGAGAACCAATGAACAAGATCACAATAGGTTGTATCTTTCTTCCCTGGAAACTTTGATAGCGCAAGAATCACTCCTTTGTTGATTTCTGAATACTGTCAATTTCGCACTATGGAATGGCTTATGTGATACCCAGCGCTTGGCAGAACAGCTTCTTAAAATGAAAAACCAAAAAACCCACAAAATTTGATAAATAAAACAGACATTCTGCAAATGTCCTGTTTAGTCTATTTTGAACTAACGGATAGATTGTGGTACAAAAAATGATGTTATCAAGCAGGGCTTCTTATTCCTTCTAATTTTCTGCAAATAAAATAATGTATAATCTTACATTTACAACACAATCCTAATTATATTTGGGGGAGATTTGCAACTTTATTAGATTAACTTTTTTGAAGCCTAATCTTTATGTAGTGATTCGTAACCATATAAATGTAACCGGGGAAAGTGTGAGCAGACGAAGTAAAAAGAAGTAAAAAATACTGAAATCGGAATACGTTCAAATTGGTGAATAATCGTGTTCCTGATGGATAACAACCACAACTTACCAAAATAGTATGCATGATCACAGGTAAAACTGTTTTCTGGGGGAAATGGAAAATGGATCACGAATTCTGACATGTAAACTGCTCGCAAGGAGTCGCAATTGAAATACCACCAGAATACCGCGATTATGCAGATGCCGACTGTAATGTTTTGAACAAATATGTATAAAAAAAACAACAAGCGTGTATGATTTATGAAGGTAATAATAACAAAAATATATCGAATTGATAGGGGAAAAAATAAAGCAATCGGAATTCAGGCTATACATTTAAGACGGGTTATATTTACCAACAATATGTTTAGAAAGAGTATCGCTATTTGTAGTTAACCAGCCTGTGGCAACTGGCTTGTTCCATTAAGGCAGGGAAACAGAAAACAGGAAGCAAAACAATTTAGAGAAAAAAATCGTATTTTGGCGGTTACAACATAGAGAAAGGTTCGCTATAGAAAAATGATTTTCCTGTGGTATATATTCTTGAAGGACGAATATACGTGTGATATAGAATTTGTCGAAGTGTCTTTGTAGCTCAAGTGGTCTATGATTTTGCATCGCGAAAATATATGACTCGGGCAGAACATTTTCGAGTCTAAGAGGTATGTTAAATACTATGGAGATCTATATACGTTTGTCAGAAAAGTGATACAAATAGCGGTCAACGCTATTGTTTCAGATTCGCTGTAGTTAAAATACGTCACTCATTTTATGTGCACGGATGGCCGAGTGGTCTAAGTGGTCTTCCTTTTTTCTGTCTTTTATTTTGTTCTAGTTTTTTTACTGGAGCTTTTTACATCATACGTTTACATTTATCAATAAAATACATTTAATGACAAACTTCAATACATGCCAAAATTTGTGAAAAGATCTCTTACACGTCAAACGCAAAAAGCTCATTCATTCCCCCTGTAGAGTCATAGCGATTGTTTTTCATTATTTCTTTTGAAATGGGTGACGTAGGGGTATAACAAACACAAAAAAACAGGTTTCTTCCTTATATTTTTGTAATATATCAGTCTCGGCACAAATAAAATAACGGCTCGACAAACCTCGCCGTTATATTATTTTAAGCATTGTCTGATATATTTAAAATGAACATCATGCATCATCTTAATCATTAACATTCCCTTGGCCAATCTGGCCGTTGGTGGATATGAGGGTCTACATTACAGAAATTCTTCTCCAATCAGGTCTTTTGTGTGCTGCTGAGAGTAATTTATCCTTGGGAAGATATGCCCATTCTTTTACATGGTCCATCCAGCATTTCTTCTGACGGCCTCGACGTCGACCTCCCTCTAGCGCGCCGTGGAGAACAGTCTTGCACAGAGAATCGTGCTTAGTCATGTTCCGGATGTACTCGTTGGTCTTGTGCTCCGTGTAGGAGATGCGGAGCAGTCTTCGGGGACATTTGTGTTCAAATGGATGTGTCCTGCGTTGTGCGTCCGCGTAAAGCGTCCAGGTCTCGCAACCGTGCACTTGAACGGAGACTACGAGGGACTTGTAGAGCCTGTACTTGGTGATGGAACTGCTTGTCTACAACCTGCCCAGTCTGGACATCGCTGCGGTCGCCATGTCAATTCTTATTCGAACATCAGCTGTACTGGTACCATCCTGGGACAGGATTGCGCGCAAGTACTTGAAACTGGTCATTTCTTTTAGCTTCTCGATGTGGTGAACTTTCTTTACTTTAGCCACATTGACCTTTAAATAAGTAAACACAAGACACTGGTTCAACTTTCAATCACTTTTAATTTCCAGTTCTTGATTCTCAACAAATCATATTTCTTTTACATAAATTCACTTTTCTTGTTTTACACTATTTTAATATAATAAATCCAACTTTTCAAGGTAAACTTTAACATACAATCCTTTTTCTTTAATGCCTTTTCTTATTCTACCCTGTCCAAGCACAGGGCGTGGTATTTATACAATAATTTCCCGCCAAATCACTAACATCTCATGAAAAGCAAGATAGGCATGAATTACATGATAAGTGCCTGGCGGAGCAATATAACATAGTACAATTTCCCCGCCACAATAACTAGGTTAAAGACGGAGCAAAGACATGAAGTATGTTGTTACAAAAACAGGCGGAGCTAAGAGTCTATAAACACACCAGACGGAGTAAATTTACATAACAATATCAATGCTTCATATATACAAAATCGTGGCATTCACGACATTCCCGCCGACAAAATGAACACATTTTAAACAAATGTAAAATGATACTTTCATTAAATATACACAATATTACATTTCATGCAAGTCCATTTCTTCTATACCTTTTAATACGTATTTTAGCATAAATCGTCTCATGAAAGTCCTATTCAATATTGAAAATTAATCACATTTCACTAGTGTTTTTTTCTATTTTCATTGTCAAAGAGTTTCTTGATTTCAGTTGAAACATATTTTGCTGATTGTCTTTGAGATCGTGGTCTTTGAATGGCATTGTCTGGTTCATCCGGAATAATGTTGTTGTTGTCGCTCGATTTGTTCTTAGAACCACTGCATTCCAACGGGTACAACAGGTTCAACGGTCTTCCAATAACAGTTTTTGACGGCAGTTCCACTTTCGCTGATCGAACACTACCGTATCTGCTTTTAACCAGATTTACGACTCGACCAAGTTTCCAGCTTCCTCTAGCCACATTATCTTTGATGTGAACAATACCACCTACACTTGGACTAGACTTGGACAACACTTTTCCTTTCGTACAGCACGAGAATCAAGATCCGGTTCGCGGGACCATTCAATGTGGTGAACTTTCTTTACTTTAGCCACATTGACCATTAAATAAGTAAACACAAGACACTGGTTCAACTTCCAATCACTTTTAATTTCCAGTTCTCGATTCTCAACAAATCATATTTCTTTTACATAAATTCACTTTTCTTGTTTTACACTATTTTAATATAATAAATCCAACTTTTTAAGGTAAACTTTAACATACAATCCTTTTTCTTTAATGCCTTTTCTAATTCTACCCTGTCCAAGCACAGGGCGTGGTATTTATACAATAATTTCCCGCCAAATCACTAACATCTCATGAAAAGCAAGATAGGCATGAATTACATGATAAGTGCCTGGCGGAGCAATATAACATAGTACAATTTCCCCGCCACAATAACTAGGTTAAAGACGGAGCAAAGACATGAAGTATGTTGTTACAAAAACAGGCGGAGCTAAGAGTCTATAAACACACCAGACGGAGTAAATTTACATAACAATATCAATGCTTCATATATACAAAATCGTGGCATTCACGACACTCGACGTTCATGGTGATGTCTTCACCGGTGTTGGTCGTGCTGTTGATCTTCGACTTCTCCGTGCTGACTTCCATCCCGTATGCACTTGCTCTTTCATAGAGTTTGTTGGTGAGATCTTGAAATTCGCGGCTGATGCCACCCATGAGGTCAATGTCATTAGCGAATTTCAGGTTGGAGATGGGTCTTCCACCGATGGAGATAGAGGTGTGGTGGTCATGAAGAGTCTCCTGCAAAATCTTCTCAAGGAAAAGGTTAAACAGGACGGGAAGGAGCAATTATGTTATTATTTACTTATCATAATTTTCAGAAAAAAATCGTACTTTTTATAAAATGCTTATACTTGCTAAATTACGTGCAAATGCATAGAACATGTCTGTATAAGATTACATCAGTAATCAATTTCTGCACATTATCGTGGAAAAAACATTTAAATACTTGACATAAAAATATGTTACTGAGCAAACCAATAAAATGCTTTTTTTAAACGAATTAGCCAAAACCAATTTTAGGCTTTATAACAAGCAACAACTAGTCTTGTTTTCAATATATTTTGGGGGCATCTTCAAATCACTTTCATCAGTACATATATATATATATATATATATATATATATATATATATATATTTATATATATATATATATATATATATATATATATATATATATATATATATATATATATATATATATATATATATCTTTACATTTTTTACTTACATAGGTGTGATATCAATGCTTTCGTCTAGCACCTGCAAGAATTGAATAACTGAACTTTACAAGAATGCTCATGCTAATTTTTGGTCCACGGAAAAGAAAATAATTACCAAATATTAAAAATATGTGTATGTTATTATTAGAAATGTGCTTATTCTTCTCGAACATATGCAGGGATGTGAGTAAGTTTATAATATTGAAGATGGAGTACGAGGAGGAAATTAAGGGGTTTATTTTAACTTAAAGCGAGTATATAGGATTTCAATGCCAACATTGTTTTTCTCATTCTTAACTCAACACATGAATGTGACCGTGGAATGTTAAATAAAATTAATTTACAATGTTTGCATGGTACCTTATCAAATATTGTTTAATTCAGTGAAGTTTACAACTAAGAAGATATACACTGATCCCACAAACTCATAATTATGCATTTGGGTTAAAGGGGCCTTTTCACAGATTTTGGCATGTATTGAAGTTTGTCATTAAATGCTTTATATTGATAAATGTAAACATTGGATCTAAAAATCTCCAGTAAAAAAAAATCAAGAATGAAATTTAAACAAGAAAAAAAGTAACCATCAAAAGGGCTCGAACAACTGAGCCCTGGAGTAAGAGTCTACCACTTAGACCACTCGGCCATCCGTGCTCATACAATGAAGAATGTATTTTCTACTTTATATAAGCGATCCTCGTAGTTTCAAAAATATAACGACGACAACAGAACTCTCCAAATTATTCAATCGTTTCGCGTTGAAACGCTTTATAATTTTCAGGTTTTTAAATCGTCAACAGGTGCATTATAATGGCTATTTTGGTACATGGTAAATGTTCAGTATGACTGTTTCCTCACAAATATCATAACTAAAACCAGGTATGTGTATTGTGTATTAACGGTATCCGGAACTCCATGCATAAATCCAATAACGGCGAAAATATGCTGTCGTGGCTGATAATCCAGTCAGAAAAGCCGATAATTATTGATTTTATCGATAACGCGTAATAGCTTAACGGTGTTAAGCGAGATGATATTTGACCTTGGAAATTTAAATCCCGATTGTCACGTCATTTATTATTCAATATTGAAAATGTTACCCATATTAGAAAGCTGAAATGTTGCTCTTTCTAAATATCTTATTTATATGTCGATGCATAACATATTAAAAAATATATGACGAGATAAACACAAAGTAATTACTTTTTGTCGTCCAACTGCGGCTGAGTTGCGGATAAAAAATATCGTCACCTTCACTGTAAAATATATTATTGCTTTGTCATTTTTAGTCAGCAAATTTAACAAATAAAATTCGTTAGAAAGCTTATAGATCGACGTTTTTTTCTGTGTTATTTTCAATTGATTATTTGAACTATTCATGTTATTGCGCCGAGTTAAAACCAAAACTTTTTCTAGCAGCCGCGGTCGATTTTAGCGGCTGCGAGACGCGATTTTCAATTTAAGATCATCAAATTATTACCATTTTTAATTAAATAGTTAAGAAGTAACCATCGTTCGAAAGCTTGGAAATTGACTGTTTATATTAAGTAATTTTATTAGAACAGCTGAAGAATAATACGGAAAACGCGATACCGATTTATTTTGTGTTTTCAACCGCGTCAGATAGTGCATCTGTGATTTCCCATCAGTTGCTAAAAACTTTCCACAAATAGACGTTTATTTATATAAATTATTTACATAATAAAAATATCAATCAAAATGTTTAAAATATCAATTATATTGAAGTATAAAAAATACACGTGCGTCTACTGTAATAACCAGTCATTAGCCTCAATTATTCAATCAGTAAAGGAATATTCTCAACAGAAATTTGTCACACATCCAACACACATGAATAACTTTTCACATATCGACCTTTGATACGCCTCTTTATTTGACAAACAAGTACAAACAAACAAGTACAATCACAAAAGATCTTTGCCACTCATTTAGAAATTGTAGCGGGATCATATGGTGCTTGTATTCAGTGAAATTGTGATAAAAGCAACACACTTGGCACATTTGTAGATTTAAGTATTTTATTCAATTTTAGCTATGGACCCATCTCCAATTTTCAAGGTGGCCGCCATTTTCAAGATGGCCGCCAAGATGGCCGCCAAAATTTAGGAAATTACATGTTACTGCCATATTTGATTAAAATATTCTGTTTTTGGCATTGAAATTAGCTGTTATATGTTATAAATTAGGGATGTCAACGAATATTCGAATATCCGAATATTCGGTCCCGGACCGAATATTCGGATACTGTTTTCCTAATCGAATATTCGGAAGAAAAAATAAAAAATCGAGTAATTTCAAAGACTTTGTATTCGTAAAATTTGCTTCAAACATTGTCAAAAAAGTTGTTCCTCGTGTCATAATGTTTATTCCGATTGACGCGATAATGCGTCGCTATGGTGATGACAGTATACCGGTCATAAATCCCGCTAACAAAGCCAGACACTTTGTGTCAAAATTATGATAGGTGCAAATCGCGTCGGCAATCAAAACACCGACCTGCACTTGATCCAATGACTCGAATTACATTTAAAATTATCAAAGATTAAATTAGTAAAGGAAAAGCCGACTTTGTGTAAAAAACAAATAAGACCGTATGGCAATTAAACCACCGACCCGTCTTGATCTAATAACTCGAATTACATTTAACATGATCAAAGATTAAATGAGTAAAGAAAGAGCCGACTTGGTGTGAAAAACAAAACAGATCGTATGGTTATAATCACGTTGTCCAATCAAAAAAGCTTTTAGAAAATAATTTACTCAACCTCTAATGAGTATTTGCGTATCGTATGGTCCAAACATTAATTAATTACTCAATATTCAATCAGGTATTATACTTAAAAAAATGTTTTTGGTATTGCACCCTCATTTAATTGAAAATATTATAATTGCTACACGCATAAAGTAAATATCTGTCCAAGCAAAATGCCACCTACGCCTTCCGCTGCTTGGAAGTATTTCACGACATCATCCGATAAGAAGTCGCCGATCCAAGTGTCTTTTAAATGTGGCAATTTTAAAAGACTGACTGTTTAGTATGTTAAACAGGTTCAAAGTGTGTTGTGGCTATGTACATAATTCGATTAAGTTCAGCTTTAATTATATGTAGATCTAACTGTTTTGTCATGTAATTATTTTGTCGTCATGTAATATTATGTTTCTCGTTCTATTGTTGATGTACGATATTAATAGTTTAAAAACAGTTTTTGTCATTCAATTTTTACAATAAAAAGTAATCAACAAAATCAGCTTCGAATTAGCGAGGGCAACGCTGTGTCAATATTTAGTCACTTCCGGTGAACTTCCGGTAAAAACGAAAGTAGAATTCATGGAGTAATGGTACGGTAAACAAAGTTGACTTTTTTTTTACAACAGATGTTGACCGAATATCCGAATATTCGTTCGGAAGGGTGACCGAATATTCGAATACCGAAATCGGTATTCGTTGCCATCCCTATTATAAATTAATTAAAATATGTTTCTACATGAAAAAAATGAATTAAATATAGCATATAAGTCAAAATTGCTTCCAAAATGGCCGCCTAAAGTACCAAAAATAGGATTTTCCTACTCCAATCTATAATTTCAATATTCATTGAACGTATGTTATATAAGCAAGTGTTGTTCTTTTTTGTATTTACAGATACCTTAATTTGTATAATATTCTTAACATATTGTGTCCTTAAATAAAGAAATAACTGCATTCAACGAGTTCACACTTCCAGACCTTAAAGCTGCCTTAAAATCTAACCGCGGTCACATCCTCCACCACATATGGTGCTTGTATTCAGTTTAGCTGTTCCCTTTTTGATAAAAGCAACACACTTTGCTCATTGGTGGTTTAAAGTATTTACGACAAAATAGGCTATGGACCCAATTCATATTTTTCACAAATGTCCGCCATTTTCAAAATGGCCGCAATTTTAAAATGGCCGCCAACTTATGAAAATAAGGAGAAAATATCGAGGTGCTGATTTTTTGTTGCGATATTTTACAAATCAAATTAAATATAAAAATACTGTATTACTAATTATGCTGATATCAAAAATCTTTGCAAGAAAAACATTTATTATAAATATTTTGTTAATTTTGTAATTTTTGTAAGGTAAAAATATTCATTTACTTTAATAATAAATAAATCCATAAAGCAGATTATCATGGTCCGAGAGCCCACTGGTGTTTATTGCAAGTTTTGAGGCCAAGAATTTGTGTGTATATTTGAAAAGATAATTTTATATCCTTCCAGAAAACCCATTTCTGAAGTGTCACAGCCGTGCATATCTATGATTTGCTTGGGTAAAATCACTCAAAATCGAAAGTTTTCCTTCTGATTTCTGGAATAATTAAATAAATAGACATTTTCAGTCATGGGAATTTGCCCAGGATTTCAGTTTTGGGGTATTCAATAGGTATCAGAAACCTTTCTGATGATTCAGTTAAAAAAAATCCATGTATTTTTTTATGTTAAAAACCACCAAATTTCGCGTTTTATTTTTGTAAATTTGCCCATTTTTTCAAATTTTAATTCTGCGAATTGTTTTACCAAGTTAACAATTTCCAACATATTTGTCTAATCAGTTTTTTTTTAAAACACACATATAGCCTCCTTGTTTCATTCCAACAACGACTTTTTTTATCAACATCTATTAGTGATTTTGGGTGGATATGAATCACACACAAAACTGCTGATTTCTGGAATAATTTGCAATTAAAATTCAAACAATAACAATTATCTTGTTAATGTAACCTTAATCATAAGTTACATAAGTGTTTATGTACAATATCCGTTTTGTTCAGTATGGCATACAGTAAAGATGATTTTGTTAATTTCTCAGATATAGAGAATCTTGAAGAGGTATAAGGTGATTTTAAAGAAAGTGAATACTATTTAGTGATAGTGACTTTGAAGAAGAACATGAACCAAAATCTAAATCTATCAAGTCTAGTAGGAATACAGAGATAAATGATATAAAGACACATAAGAAGAAATTGTATATGTGAGGAATGTGACAGGTCTTATGCTTCAATTTCTGGAATGCGTGGCCATCTTCGCACAAAGCATGGGAAGCAGAATATATTGACGTCTTTCGTGCTGGCATTTTGAATATTCTTCCAGTAAAGTCAACCATGCATGGTTAAGTGAACATCAACCTGAAATGTAAGGTAACATAATCATCTTCTAACTTATGAAAAGGTTTACAAACTATCCATAAATGTAACTTGAAAAGAATAAACTAGTAGTAAATCTGAATCATTAAATGGATTTTTAATAGATGTAAACATCTTTTTTATTGTAAAATGTGCTATTGGATAAAAAAATTCCCTCATTCCAACTTAAATAGCATTAAAATCAATGGGTAGAAACACACATTTTTTTTGCAAACCATTCAGTAACATAAGTTTAGTAAATTTGCAGCTTCCATTTATATTTTAAAGATGTTAAAATACACTTTATGCTTCGTCCAAAATATACTATAAACTCATTGTTACGCGTACAATTCTACCATTTTCCCCCAAATTCCAACTTAAATAGCATTAAAGTAACATTACAACTCAAAATCAACGAAAATTTCGTACACTATTTCGTAAAATAAAGCTAAACAATTAAAAATCATTGTTCGTTATGGTAATTGCCGAAATTTCAACACCAGATGTGGTCTGGTAAAATAGATGTTTGTGGATACAAAATGCTCGTTTTTATAATGGTTTTAACATGGTACCATTTTAGTAATCGTGTGTCGTATGAAAAGATATATTCGCAGGAAATTAGCATGGAATTTATTGTGGTCACAAATTAATAAAAACGAGCATTTTGTATCTACAAAAATCCATGTAATCATACTACATCTAGCGTTGATATTGTGGCTATTGCTTTAAGGAACACTGATTGTTTAGGTGTAAACTTTATTTTACGAAATTCTTCACGAAATGTTCGTTGATTTTGAGCGTTATAGAGACTTTAAAATCACTGGGTAGAAACACACCATTTTTTCCCCAAACCATTCAATAACATGAGTTTAGTAACTTTGCAGCTTCCATTTATATTTTAAAGATGTTTAAATGCGTTTGATGCTTCATCAAAATATACCATAAACTCATTGTAACACGTACAATTCTGCCATTTCCCCCAAATTCCAACTTAAATAGCATCAAAATCACTAAATAGAAACACATTTTTCCCAAACCATTCAGTAAAATGAGTTTAGTAAATTTGCAGCTTCCATTTATATTTTAAAGATGTTTAAATACATTCGATGCTTCGTACAAAATATGCCATGTACTCATTGTTGCGCCTACAATTATGCTAATTTCCCCCAAATTCCAATCCAGAAAACCAACAGAATTAATATCGTATATGCCTTTCAAATATTTCCAAGACAACATACGATACATTATCCATCGGTTTATATAAATTTAAACAATCAGTATAATCAAATATAAACGTGATGATTCTTATAAATTGGTACATGTCGGCTTATTTTACTTACATTTCCGCCATTTTGAAATCTATCCTCTACCGAAGGCAACTATTTTCAACCTGATTTAATGACTTTATCAGCATAATCTAACATAAATATACATGCGTAAATGATTTTGAAAACATACCTTTCATTATACTATGTGTATTTGGTCTCGATGCCCGTTTAATAACGGTGATTTATACGATTTTTCACATAACGAAAGACGTCTGATCCACTATTTTCGTTTTCAGACGAGTGCGCATGCGCGAGCACTGCGCGACAGCATGTTCGGCTTAAAATCGAGTTGCGGATACCTCTAATACACACATGCCTGCTAAAACGAAAATTTGCGAATCTGAAACATTTTTTTTCATTTTGTCAATTTACTCAAACGTGAAATACCCCCTTAAATGAACAAATCTGCAAAGACTGATTGGGTTTTCAAAACGGAGTACATACGTTTTGAACACGAATGAGTTTTTTGCTGAACGGCGGTCATCTTTTATTATATTTTTTAACTAATCAACGTTTTATCTGTTTAAAAAAGAACGTATATATCGGTTGTCGGATTGAGCTTAAACAAATGATATCTTTAAAAAAAAGTTTGCCTTAATTGCAAACATATGAGTTCAAAATAGACAATTTTATATAATTACATGTAATTTGATTAAAATCTGAAAACATGCCTTACATTCAATACTTGTTTACTTATCATCCGTCATTAATAATGTATTTTATCAACTTTTATTGCCTAAACATTTAATAAAGTGTATATAATTTAGTATGGTTCATCTCGCGACGTTCTCTCGTATATATTGGATTACATGTATATAATTTATATAAACCGTCCTGTTTCTATTGATCAAATAAATAATAATATTTATAACGCACTCGTACAACTGGAAATGAACGTCACATATGTGTTGTTAGATAATTAAACGATTTTCCCCTTATCTTGACACCTTAAATATATTTGTACTATTTTATCAAAATGCAAATAAGTGGCACTTAACGTTTGGCTTTTAATTATTTCTTTTTCTGTAGTTCGTGTTATTTTATATCTTGAAACCAATACTGTGTTATCCTCATATGGCGTTTAACCATAGTCCATTCTGTGTACCCCTGATGATGTAGTGACCGTAAACGGAACATGAAATTCTTCGAGATGAAATTAAATGCGTGATTGTAACTGGGCCAAATTCTTTGTCTATGAGTCTGATGAACTTTCAGAGAATAGTCCAGATAACTGAACAGTGTAACATACTATACGATGGAAAAAGGACATAGTGATGCGCCCGATGTTCTTGGGAATTTTTCTCCAATCATCCAATGAAATATTCAGATTTATTCATTCGGGTCAACTGGCGGGAAATTTCCCCAGCATTCATTAGCTGCTTATTAAGGTAATTAAAGATGAAAAGCTGGTTTAGACAGCAAAGCCGAAAAATTAGTAAAACATTAGTCGGGACTTGTACCTCATTATTTTGTTCGTAGGTCTAAACGAAAAGCCTGCATACGTAAATTAAACAACTGTTTGTTTTAAATTAAATTCAATGAATTATACAAAACAATGATTCCCGAAGTGTTGATATCTATCTTGAAAGTGATATTTTTCTCAAGTCTTAGGAAATAAAAGCTAGCTTAAAGTATTTTTCATGGTAAAAAGTGATTGAACATAAACATAACTTGTACCTCATTATTTTGTTCGCGGGTCTAAACGAAAAGCCTGCATACGTTAATCAAACAACTAATTGTTTTAAATTAAAGTCAATGAATTATTCAAAACAATGATTCCCTAAGTGTTGATATCTATCTTGAAAGTGGTATTTTTCTTAAGCCTTAGGAAATAAAAGTTAGCTAAAAGTATTTTTCATGGTATTAACTGATTGCACATAAACATAATAATACAGCATGGTGTATCAAATATTATTCATGCAGGAATTAAAAATTAAACGCTGAAGTACAACATGAATTGTGTATTGCAATATTCACAATTATGCCATTGCATTGAACAAATTTACCATTGGACAAAACACTTAACATCTAAGTACACAATAGACAATAAATTCTATAGTAAAACAATGTAGTAAATAGTATTTAAGGTTAAATGTCTCTCTCGAAATCTTCACACCGCAATGTTCCTTAAACTCAGAGTGTGATTTTTTCATGTGGCACGCTTTTTATAAACTACTAGACTTTCAGAAAAAAAATCTAAAACTGCATGTTCAATATCAGTAAAAACATCAATTCAACATGTGTGCTACCTGTCAGTTGTTAATTTCACTACTCTTTCACTATATTCTATCTTTATTTCTGTCTCATCACTGTACAAGTATATACAACAATAAAAGTATTCATATCAGTTACAGTGCCAATCATATAATGGATTTATAAGAGACATAACAGTAGTCAAGAACACAATTACTATGCCTCAGTTAAAAGTTAACCAAATATGTTAAAATTATAAAACATGGATTATAAAACAATAAAACAATATTGCATAAGTGGAATATTGAGACCTTTGATAGTTTCAATATAAAAATAATCTCATGAAACCTGTGTGTAGAATTTAAAAGTATTAGTTAAGATATTTACTTCCAGAGTGTCATGTTGGAATAATTTAAAGCAACAATCAAAGGTCCTATTCCCTTATTGTACAAAAATGTAGTTTGTTTATGTTATCTACAAATAATTGATAAAATCTACAAACTAAAATGCCATATAGAATGTGTAACCTATCTATACAAATAAGCATTTCTGGTCATTAAAATATTATAGCAGGCTTTGGCAGTATCTCTTATCAATAATTTGTTGGAGAATAAAACTACCATCTTTTCTATATCTGACATAGAGTTAAAATCAGTAATGGTATGACATTTTTCAAAAAGAGAGGTCCTGATATCAGAATAAAGTGGACAGTATAGCATAACATGAGTTTCTGATTCAACACAAGTTGTACAGTTAGGGCAGAATCTATTTTCAACAGGCACATTAGCATAACGCCCAATTTCCAACATAATTGGGGCTACCCCACATCAAAATTTAGCAAAAGCAGAACGATGTCTATATGGTAATATCATCTTACAATACTCTTCTGTACAATATTCATTCTTGAATTGACAATAGGTTCTTAGCTTGTTTCTGCCATTCCCTCTTATTGCATTTGGTTGTAATACAGTATCTTTCCAATCACTTTTAAACTTACAGAACATAGCACTATCAACCTTGTCACTAAAAGTTTGTTTAGACACAGTAGCTGGATAAATACAGAATTCTTCAAGATTCAAATCTTTAAACATCATTTTCACACTGAACACCCAGTTCTTACACTTAACTCCAGCAGTATTAACAGTCCACTGAAAAACCTTCCTATTGACCCGGTTCATATTCATACTACCAAATCTATGCCACAAATTACAAACATGTTTGTACTGTTTAACTAGAGGTGGTTGCCATCCCATATCACCGGCTAATGCAGCTGATGGAGTATATTTACCAAAACCCATAAAGAAGCGTAGGGCCCTATTTTCAACAGCATTTATACATGCATATGTCCGTATGCCCCATATAGCTGATGCATATGAGATAACTGGCCACACTGTAGAATTGTACATCTTGCTATAAACTGCAAATGACATACCACCCATACTTTTATATCTAGCAATAAGTAAGCCAAGTGCTCTACTAGCACTCTGTGCAACAGATTTGGCAGAAATACTAAAGTCCAAATGTTCTGATAGTAATAAACCTAAATAGGAGTATTTGTCAACATAAGTTAATCCATGAACACCACATTTGAAGTTGAATTCAGATCTGGGCACAGAGTTTGGCCTGAAATGCACAATGTTACTTTTATTTGCATTGACCACCATACTATTCGAGGTACACCATTGGCTTAATACATCTAACATGCATTGCAAATCTTGCTCGTTTTCCGCAATCAACACAAGGTCATCTGCATAGCACAATATACAAACTGGCTCGTCTTCAATCAAAACACCTTTACCAACCGCCTTAATCTGCACAGATAAGTCATTAAGGAAGAGATTAAACAGCAACGGTGACAACGAACAACCTTGCCGTAAACCAGTGGTAACTGCAAACCAATCAGTATAATGGCTATTTATACGAACACAAGAGGAGACCGACGCATACAAGGATTTGATTGCATCTAACATTTTTGTTGGGACACCTATACTATTCAACCTCTGCCAGAGTAAATTCCGCTCAATACCGTCGTACGCACGTCTAAAATCAATAAATGAACAAAACGTAGATTTATGTAACTTCTTGCGAAAATCTATAATATTGGTCAGTGCAGAGATATGATCTAAAGTGCTGCGCTTTTTGCGAAAGCCGTTCTGTTCATCCTCTATTTTATCATTAAGTTCTGACCAGCTTGACAGCCTATGGTTCAAAATACTTGCATACAATTTATACATAGTACAAGCCAAACTAATACCACGATATTGTAAAGGATCTCTCTTATCAGCAGTGCTCGACTTAGGGATAGGGTTTATGATATTCTTACCCCACATTGATGGGACCATACCAGTTTCATAACATACACAGAATAAAGAATGCAAAAAGGAGACAGACATGTCATTCTTAAGAACTTCATTAGGAATTTGGTCAATGCCCGTCGCTTTATTCAACTTGGCTCGGTCAATAGCTGCTTTCACAGTGTATGCACATCTGATATTTGTTATGCTAAAGCTGCGTTTCGATGGCAGACAGACACATACTTTTCATGATAACTGCATTTTTTTCCAGTCAACTAATGTTCCATCACAATAATTCAAAAGAAATAAATAACTTTACAAGGACACAATTTCTTATATTGCATTCCATTGCAAGTTCAATAAATGCAGAATCGCGTCATTGTTGAGTATTTAGAATGCAGCCAAAACGGTGTATGGAATTTGTGATGCATAACGCTTGATAGAACAGTCTCTTATGTATGTAACAACAGAAAATCAATAAAGTACACATATTTATTAGTCAATATCCAATGTTTATTTTAGCTCATTTTTTTAAAGCTTGACACAGTTTGGTAAGAAAATGATCGAGAACGAGTTCAAATGTTGTTTACAATCATAACCTATCTCAACAAACCAAAAAGAGAGAGGATCTTTGAATAATCAGGAAGAATATACTTAGAGATTACACCATTAATGTTTATAAAAGGATTAAGTTTTTGTTTAATAATACTGAATGTATACCACTGAGCTTTAAATAGGCGATAAAATGCTTTGTGACGAGCACAGTTTCTGTTCTGTAAAAGTTTTTAAGCAATTATAGATTAATACTTAATGTAACCAAATGCACTATTTCAGTTTTATATATTTACAACAAGTGCAACCAAATGTGATTGTGTTTTGTCATAATAATTATATGCCTGAGCTTTTTTCCTTTTCAATGTTTTTTTTTAAACTTAAGAATCAAGTCATGGCCCTAAACACAGCCCTTTAAACATCAGGTGTGTTCATTGTGTACACACCGGTCTTACTGACCTGTGTACTAACGCGAAAGGAATTGTGGGTAGCACTTCTTTTACAAGTGAAAAGTGAAAGCGAAAGAAGGTCATGTAATCGTGCTTCTAATAATCGCTATCAGTCTTAATAGAGATTCAAAATCACGTTTAAACATAATTAAATAACATTTCTTTAAACAACACTCCGTTTTAAAGACACAATAAAAACGATTTTTCTTTCATTATTAGCATGTTCATTCCTACGCAGAACTACTTTGGCGGAAGTTTAATTCCCCAAACCAGGGGAATGGGATGAGTCTTAGTAAAGAGGTGACAATAACGTAGTGGCGTCACCATCTATGTATAGAATGCAGGTGTGTGTATTTCGAAGTTAATCATATCATTCCTCGATTGAGGCTGAATTATGTGTGGAACCGGATCGTGCCCCAGCATTCCTACCTAATTAACGTAATAGTCACACGAAAGTTATGAATTATAGCTGCAATATCCAGTTAGTTATATGTGTTAGTTTAAGATTTTCAATGTTGGTGTGGTCTTATGTTGTGAGGTAAAGCCGAAATTCCCGGAGAAAACCACACCTGTCCGGTGTGGTGATTTTTTTTATGAACTCAGTCTTCAAGACTTTAAGTAGACATAAAGTACGTGTGTATCCAAGAGGGCATGCGTATACGGGAGCTTACCGGGTTTAAGTGAGGCTAGTTGGAACTTACTTCAAAGATAACGACGTTTTTCGTGAACGAGTAGCGGATATTTTCACACAATAAGCCACTTTGCATTTGTATTTATTTAAAATGAATGCGCCCTTTGTGCACGGTGTTTGTGCTTCCCTCGGGTGTCTGTTTGAAGATCGTAGACGTCGGGATGACAAAATTATTGTAGGAAAACCTTCCACAAATCTGTTGTATCGTCAGACCCCTGGTATCGTATTCAAGGGGGGGGGGGGGGGCATGCGTATACGGGAGCTTACCAGGTTAATGTGAGGTAAGTTGGAACTTACTTGATGGCATTTATTTTTAAATATATAAGCCCTTTCGATTTTACGGTGCTTCCCAAGGCTTTTTGTTTCAAGATCGTAGACGTCGTTATAAAAAAGTTATTGAAGGTAAACCGTCCACAAATCTGTTGTCTTTTTACGTGAGGTTCGAGATATTGGATGCCCAAATATGATTTTTTTTTCTTATAATACACAGTATTGACGCACGTGTACAGTAAAATATAAATAAAAATCCGTTTTTTTTTTCATTTTCCCGACGCCGTTTCCTTCTCTGATAACTGATGTATCGCCAAAACCTTTGGTAAGCTCCCGTATACGCATGCCGCCTTAGTATTGCTCATTGGGTCATTGTCGACCTGAAATGGCTTGAAGTCACCTTAGGGTGACTAAAAGCCGAATCATGTTACCCTGAGGTGACTTCAAGCCGATTCTAGTCACCCGGTCGGCTTGAAGTCACCATAGGGTGACATGAATCGGCTTGAAGTCACCCTAGGGTGACAAGATTCGGCTTCTAGTCACACCCGGGTGACTTCAGGCCATTTAATGTCGACAATGACCCAATGAGCCTTAGCATTGGGAAAAATAATGAAGAACAAAGACATGACCAGGTTCAAACAGTCTCCATATTTTAATTGTTCAGCTTCATCTGAATGGAGGCAGGTGTGGAAGAGGAACATTCAAAAAAATTTAACATTAACTTACAAGAAGGGACATTTCAACTGCATTTGTACACAAACACATTTTTCTTTTGGTTTCCACACTTTACTCTACAGATACAAAACAATTAGAAGAAAATCTTAAACTTTTGTATGCTGTCATTTTTTAAAGGGATTATTACTTTATTTATGGTACAACAATTAAGTTTCACAATCCAGAAATTCATTGTATAGTGACATTAACCTGAGGATGATTTCTCTTTCTTTGGCTTGGTTTTCTTTCTTTGAGTATCATAGTTGTTTTTCAAATAGTTATTTATCAAGCTGGATCTATATAAAAGGGCATAGTTATGGTGAACATATTTATAAGGGAAGGATGTTTTCCCCCAATGAGATGTATCCCAATGTTAAAGTATTATTTGTATGAACATTCCATTTTTAACAGATGTCTTTTGTTAATAATCACAGTATTGAATATAGATTTTTTCATACAAGACAAGCTATTTGTATGCATCGATTTTGTTTTAAAATACATAAAATATTTGCAAATATACCGTTTTTCAGAAAGATGGTTATTTACTTTTAAGTTACTCCAACCTGTACCTTGATATAATAAAAAAAACATGGTTACATATTTTGCACACAAAAATAAACTGACACGGTTTAGTCATTATACATGTCTTTTATAATATGTCAGTATGTCTGGTAGTATACACTGAGCGGTGTTAAACTTGTTAAAATATAAATCCCTTCTATAATTGGTATACATCTGTAGTAGATATCATTTATAAGAAAAGAAGTGCCTTAAATTTGCAGACCTCTTCTTAAATTATTAAGTTAAATCTTATTCAAATAGCTACACGGGCTTTAATGTTAATTCATATGAACTGAAACTCTTGAAGTAATGAATAATTTCTTTTTAACCAGTACGTTGTCGGTCACACTGGAAATTAAAGCGCTGAAGGCACTGAATTTGTTCGCTGTTGTATAATCTTTGACGCAACTCAGTTTTCAAAATTATGTTATAGCTTTTTATATCGCAAGTTTGAAATGACCACAACCCATTCAAATTTATAAAGAGTGTGTCTTAAAGCACAGGTCGAGATGTGGGATTTTTTTCAAATCATTGATACAGTTAATCAGTGTGCACAGGCTAATCTTTTTTGACATGCATTAAGCCCGTTTTCCCTGAAAGCAGCCAATATGTACAGATTTCAATGATAAACACTAGACTGGCCAACGTTGTATTACAAGCTGTTAAATACTTTCGAATACATACAAACTATGTAGTGTACCAACGGGAACTATACACAGGCAGATGCGGTGGTTAGAGCAGACGCTCCTAGCATTCGTCGTCTGCTTAATTTTACTGCAGTTATCCACGCAGGCAGTCACGGGTTACGGTTCCTAGCGTACTTAACGCAGACTGACTTGCAAAATTGCCTCTACATTATTTGTGAGCTAACGCTCACAAATAAAAACACATTCACATAACATACATAGCTATGCATAGGTCTTCAATTTATCATACCTCAAAGTATAAAGCGACCTGATACATAGGTGCCTGGTATCTATTTTTTTTATCAAAACTCTACATTGATATCGACCTGATAAAAAGGTTCCTGATATAATTATTTATATCTTGTTATCAGGCGTTTATATCATTTAATTTTAGGCGGCATGCTATATTTATCGCAATCAACTATAAAGTCTTCATGTTCGGCAGAAATGAATGGGATTCAACAAAACTAACAATTTGATACCAAGATATAGTACATTTAAGACATAAAAAGCAATAAAAACAGCTTTAAAAAGTTACAAATATTAACTTATATAAAAAGCCGCGAATATAATCGAAGTATTTTTTTCTTAGCTACATGCACTTTACTTTAACAAATATAAATAGGCTGAAAAAGTAGGGCTATAATTTCTTTCACCCACGAAGTGTTCAACTGACATACACAAATGGTATAAGTAAGAGTACGAAGAACGTACGATCATACAAATCCATCCATGCAGCTATTTTATATAGAAGAGCTATGACAGGTTGCTATGTTCGCTGTTACTTTATTTTACAACACGAACAAAACGTAACTGATAGCAGTTAAATTAGCATTCAGCATTCAGAAAAAGTTTCCTTTGTAGTGCTTGTTTGTTTCCATAAAGCGTAAATAGTTTACGGTTGTAACTAGTTTTCAGGGATATGCTGGGATACTTGATCATAGCACAGGTGGTTAGCATGTGGCTATAATATTAATTAGTAAAAACATCATTTTGAACGAAAAATAATACAATTATAACGAAAAATCAACTTCTCTGAAATTAGAAACAACTTCACTATCAAATATAGATATAACAATGTATTCAACTCACAATGACTCGAAAACAGGGTGCATCGCTTTGAACAGCCGTTACTTTCTCAATTATGCAGCGCACCGGAGATGAACAACTTTTGTCAAGTGACCACAAAAGTCAACGCAGGTTGTTGAATTGCATCAGGCATCCCGCTCCGTCAGGTAATTTTCATCTTTTTATAGAGAATATGTGAAAATTTCGAACAATACAAAGCTTATGACAAGCGTTATACCTTTTTGCATATTAAGACGCATTGCACTTGTTTCGAAGCTTTGCAGTTTTTAAGAACACTTCGACACAAAATTTAGATTTTCGATTCAAACGCAGTTTGAATATATAATTATTTTTTCACTATCCATTCACGAATAAATCATATTGCTAAAAAACGAGAGCACACGATGCTTAATTTTTGTTTATTTATTGTATTTGAGATAAAAGTTGTTGTAATATTTAATTTGGTCAGTTCTTGCTATTTCAAAAATATTCAAACGCGGGTTGGTAGAGCAAACGCAGTTTGCTGAAGCTGGATTATGGCAAACGCAGGTTGGTTAAGATTACGGAATCCGGATAGTGACATCTATACTCTCGCCCTTCTTTCATCAAAGGCGACGCACGAAACACGAAGCGACGCACGATATTTTGCGCGACAGTCGCGGCGTCGCACGACATATTTAACACGATATATCGCCTTTTGGGCTACCTACACAAGGGCGATATTTCGTGGTACATTCTCGCGCGTCGCTTCGTGTATCGCGCAAAATTTCGTGCGTCGCCGCGACCTTCGCGCAAAATATCGTGTATCGATTCGTGTGTCCCCTTGATGAAAGAAGGGCGAGATTATAGATGGCACTATCCGGATTCCGTATAAGATAGTGGTATACACCGGTTGATTGAATATTGAATACCATTTTGTTTCGATTTTGAATGTTGTACTCATTCCTATGATATCATTTTTCTTTTCAGAATGACAAGAAAAAAGTCTCACCTCGGGCAGATCAAACGAAGGACTGGATTGCATCAAACTTCTGAATTCCTTCCGCCAACAACCTCACCTTTTCGAACAGCAATGAAACGAAAATTAACACCAAAGAAGTCCCCAATTCAGAAACCTTTCGATCGCCTTTGTATAAAGCGAAAAGAAACTCGCACCGACAATTATTTAAAGACAGTGATACTCGCGATACTAACTGGGTTATTGATATGAGCTCTCAAATACAAAGTGACAACGCGCCAAATCCAAGGAATGATATTTTTGACAAAGAAGAGATCAACAAAAAGTGCAGTTTCACAGATACATACAGTAATAAGGAAAACGTCGCATATTCCTACAATACAGAGAAGCGTGAGACAAAAACAAATGCAATTTGATTCTTTGTTGCTCTATCTATGTTAATGCATTGAGAATCTACCAATATTGGGGCCGTATAATGCTGCCTATATTGACGCTTTGGGATGCTTCATTAAACGAGGCCTACCGGTATATTCAAGCTTTTTGGGGGATTTGAAACAACAACAGACATATTGGATCTAACTTTATATTGTTTGCTGTTATTTGTTTCAAGTTTTAAAATTACAGTTTCTAAAATAATGCAATGTATTTTGTATCTTGTAAATTAAAAAAAGTATCTTTCTTTTAGTTTCATAAGGATAAATAATGTGTACCTATAAGAAGAGGGGGTATCATGAAACAAATAAACCAATCGATTCCTCTTATTTTGCAAGACATACAGTTTTCATTTAGGTGTAAACCATTATCTATTGATCCGAAACTGTAACCATAATAATAACTATTGACCTTTACATGGGCGCCTTGCAAATCACGAGTGTCTTCATATTGTTCATTCAATATAATGTCTTTATGTGTAAAGTGAGAAACCTGACAATCTTACAATATGATTGTTGGAGATAATACTTAAAATATAGCTCACACGAACGTTATTTTTCTGTAATAATAGAATTACTATTTGTTAAAATATATTTCTAAAATGTTTTATAAAGTTTTAAAGACTACACCAAAAGAGATATGAAACGCAAGTGATTGCATGTGACACAATATTTTATTCTTTTCGTCATAGTTCAATAAACATGCGTGTTTACTAATGCACGGGATTTTCGTGAGTTTTGGCGGGTATAGCGTCAATTGAAGTTCCGTAGTCATATATTGTTTTGAATAGTTAATATTTTCGTATTTGTAACCTTATCATAATTTTGAAGACTTTCAAAAATGCGTACAGTGTGCGTTTCATCATCCTTTGAATATTTTCGCAACCTGCGTTTGCCATTTCATATTGCTCAAGAAATACCAACCTGCGTTTGCAAAACAAAACAAAACAAAAAAATAAGACATTTTTCAAATTTCACCGCTATTTGTGTCATGAATGTTATTAAATATATTAAAATGAAGAGTAAAATCATACTTATTCAGGCGTTAAACCAATATTTTTTTAAAGAAAATCCTCAAAACCACATAAACAAACAGCGTTTGCATTGCATTTCAGAATTTTGTGTCGAAGTGTTATCGGAAAGTGGAAACAGTAAAGGCAATCGAATCATTTCATAATAAAAGTTTATTTAGTATACTGTGTCATAGGCTATCGCTTTTTTAAAACTGAAATTTCGATCATATGAAAAAACAACAAAACTTACCATAATGTGCAAGATTACAGACTGTTTCTTCAACCGGCGTTGACTTTCGCGGTCACGTGACACAAATTGTTCACCCCCGGTGCAGCGATTTCCACGAACTCGGTCTTATTAAACGCAGAAATGAATTTACTTTCTGGAATTGTACATATGTATCTTGCAATATTTTTGCAAATGCTGGGTCAAATTTTAAGAAATAACACGATATACAACTCGCGAGATCTACTCGTCATCGTTCTGACCCGATTCATGCATGAAATCTTCAGGGAGTAAAGACACACCTTCGCGTTGGTTTAAAATGTCGGCCAGTTGAAATATATGTAAACAAAGGTTTTAAAAGGCTCTGGACAATAAGTTTTGATGCATAATGTAACGGAAAGAACGGTAAGAATGTGTTTTTTTTCATACGTTTCATTGGATTATGGTACCGAAGTCCGTGAAATTTGCAGGAAAAATGCCCTTTACTCTTTGAAGATTTCAGTCTTGGATCGGGTAAGAACGATGACGAATCACCCGATACGACTCGAGTTAGTCTGTTCAACAGCTAGGCCTTTAGGTTAACGGAGTTAGCCTGTACGGACAGGCAATGGTATTACCATCATACCATATGGTATGGGGTTAGCCTCTAGATAACCTGGCTCAAAGATCTATAAATAAATAGTTTATTTATAGATAACGAAGGAAAAGGGATTAGGCTACGGTATTTCGATCTTCTCGATTATGTATTATAAATAATGAAAGAAAAACGCCTGTTTAGGCCTTAAACCAATAAAGAATGGAAATATTGGTTATAAATTTATATTTTATTCAATGAATTTAGAACATTTTAAGATTACATATATTGCACACTGATAGTGAATAGATTAATAATTTTAAAAACACTAGGGATTTGTTTGTAGTTTAATTATATTAAAGTATAAAATGCCAAAAATAATAATCAATAATTGTAAACAGAACAGGGTTTCATTCAATCATTTATTTATGTATTAATGTATTTATTTATGTATTAATGTATTTTTTATGTATGTATTAATTAATTAATTTATTTATTTATTCATTCATGCGTTTATTTATTCGTTCATGTATTTCTTTCTTTCCTTATCAGTCAGTCAGTCAGTCAGCCAGTCAGTCAGTCAGTTAGCGAGCGAGCGAGCGGGCCGGCCCGTCGGTCGGTCGGTCGTGCGCTCGTTTGTTATTTTGTTCGTTCGTTCATGCGTCCATCAATTTGTATGTTCGTTCGTTCATTTGTGCGTTCGAGCTTTTCTGCGTTCGTTATCATCATCATCATCATCATTATTATTATCATTATCAGCATCATCATCATCATTTTTATTTTTATTTATTTTTATTTCATTTCTTTATATATTTTGTATTATTTGTACGGTATTATATTAAATGCATATTATATTAATGCTGCCACGTTAAAACAAAATAAATGTTGAGTGAAGTCACAAAATTCAATCGGTGATATCGTCACATAGCATGAGGAAGGGTGCCTTGGGTACTTTATGACATCTCATGCCGACAGGGTGATTGATGTCGGTGTGTTATGCTACATTGTCCTGTTTATTGGACCCTTTATGCGATAAAGCCGCTTTTAATAATGGTGATAACTGTAATTTCTATTGCTTAACAATACGAGCCTGCGAAAACAAATGCCACAGGTTATTTATTTGACTCTTTGCTTCAATTTATATTAAAAGTATATTGATTATCTTAAGTGGGACTGTCTTTAGTTTAAAGATTTAAAACGAAATTACATAAAAAAAATAGTTGTTAATTTACCAAAGCAATTGACTCTTTTACATGTATTTTTTATTGAAACTATGATAATTGTAGCAAGAAATATCCTTTTTTTAAAGATGCTCGGTGTATATCCCGATCGCGAAAATTAAGGTTGAAATAAAACGTTTATATTGAAATCACTGATTTTTTTTTAAGTTTTAAGTCGTATATCAAACACATCAAATGGGCCATGAAATATAAAAGCAGTCTGCTTTTATTTCTCTACGATGCATCTATCGCTAGCAATTAGTGACCCCTATCATAAAAACACCATGGTGTGAAAGCGCGATGAAATCAATAATTTGCCGATCTATCGCTGATAAGGTGTCAAAAACAACACTGGATCACTTGGCTAGTTTGTTAATTGGGGGCAATAAAGGGATTAGCGATGGTAATTTAAGCCAGACAGAGCTTTATTAGCGAATTTTATTGTGAACTTATAGAAAATATGACGTTTTTTACGAATGTCGGGACAAATTGTGCCACATCAGGACATACACCTCAAAAGAAGGATCGACTGTCCTGCCAAGATCGGGACGTCTGGCATGTATGCTCATATGGCATATTATGCATGTAACATATGTCTGTTTGAACTATATGGTATTTAAGTATTTCATTTAGACGCAGTTGTCTTTCCACACATTCTTATCACACATTTATGACTACTTGCGTTTCTTAATTTGACAATCTATCCACAATAATTTACGACAGAAAATTTAAGTCAGACTAATACATAAGGGAGCCGGCCGATGTCTGATCTATATGAGATAACTTGACGCTCAAATGGATAAGAAAAGGATCACCACAGCAGGTTGCTAAGACACAATGTAAACTCGCGCTGTTTTATTGTTGTAATTAACATGTTTGTTTAGGAAGCATAGGCAAAATAATATGAAATCCAATTTTGAAATAAAAGATCGTCTGAAAATAGCGCCGTTGACTTTTTAATTGAAGAGTATAGATGACATCAAAGTCGTAGAAGTGATTTTCTAGACTCCTGGAGATAACCGAGGACGACACATACAATTAAGTAATTAAATTGCGGTCCTCTCCCGTACTTCATGGGCGGCGGGGTTCCCGTTCCGGCCCTTTCTGGCGTGTATTTACCACCCATTATGCCTTTCTGGAAAGAATCTGTTCTATTTTTATCTTTTTATGGCATTTTATAATAAATGCCCGTTTTCAATCAACAATATTGTGGTGTTTGTTCTTTCCTTCAAGTCATACGAGTCCGTCCGGTCTATGACCTTTTCATTACCACCGAGGACAATACATAAATAATATTTTATGCACACATAAAAGATTTTATGTCATTGTACGATTTCTTAATTGTTGAACATTATATTGGTTCAAGCCTTATATATAATTACTTGTGTATAACCTCAGTGTAGGGTCACATGGGCTCTTTTGACCAATCAAATTCAGTGTTGGCCATTGTGGCCCTTTGGATACTTCTAGACTAACGTGGCTATCCAATATGGTCGAAATTAACAACCCACCTCCACCCCTTCTCCGCCATAAGGTTTTGACTCCCGTACTATGTATGTTTTTACCTGTGTGTAAAACACATTTGTTTCTTATTTTACTGTTATTCGCATCAAATAATTTTCGATTATACTTATTTTTGGCGTGTTTTTCCCGCCGTCATCACATTCAAATTCATGTTTTTGTATGTGTATATACGTGTGGCGTGTTTTTACCACCCATTATGCCTTTCTGGAAAGAATCTGTTCTATTTTTATCTTTTTATGGCATTTTACAATCAATGCCCGTTTTCAATCAACAATATTGTGTTTGTTCTTTCCTTCAAGTCATACGAGTCCGTCCGGTCTATGACCTTTTCATTACCACCGAGGACAATACATAATTAAGTAATTAATAAAACAGCTAATAAGCATCCCGTGGAGGCAGATAATATCTTACTTAAAAGTCAACAGATAAGTTCAGGCTAAAAATCGTATTTTATAAAGGAATATAATTGCATCTCTGTCCGATTAGATGTCTTGCAAGTGAATGTTTATTTCAAATGTAGCATGTGCTGTGATAGAATCCAACTTTGCGCATAAATTATTAAGTTATTTAATAACGTGCCTTGAATTTTTTTCTCGTCTGTGAGAGTTTAAACTTGTATTTTACTTTGAAAAGCACCCATGGTACTTCACCGATGTTATTTCCCTTAAGACTTTTACATACGGACAAGTTTTGAATGTACACACATTCACATAGACATACATTATGGCAAATAATCGCATCAATTTAATATATATCAAGCACCTTAATTAATGACCAGGATGGTATAATCACCTTTCTATTAAATATATATTTTTAGTAATATACACTATTTCAATTTAAAACTTTTTTTAATTTTATTTTATTTTGTATGTTTGATACCAATATATTTAAAAAGAAAATAAATGCATTTAATTAACTAAAAAAGCTAAAAAGTTGAACACAAAATAAGAAAATATATTATTAAGTACATAAAAAAATGAATGAATTAATAAATGACTGGCAGGGAGGGAGGGAGGGAGGGAGGAAGGAAGGAAGGAAGGAAGGAAGGAAGGAAGGAAGGAAGGAAGGAAGGAAGGAAGGAAGGAAGGAAGGAAGGAAGGAAGGAAGGAAGGAAGGAAGGAAGGAAGGAAGGAAGGAAGGAAGGAAGGAAGGAAGGAAGGAAGGAAGGAAGGAAGGAAGGAAGGAAGGAAGGAAGGAAGGAAGGAAGGAAGGAAGGAAGGAAGGAGGCAAGGAAGCAAGGAAGGAAGGAAGCATGGAAGCAAGGAAGCAAGCAAGCAAGCAAGCAAGGAAGGAAGGAAGGAAGCAAAGAAGGAAGCAAGCAAGGAAGCAAGCAAGCACAGTGGGATTGTCGTGATTGACATGTGATTAAAACACTTGTCAAAACAAGCTTGGATAGCAGAGTTTTTGAATCAGCAGTGAATTGTGTTGTGTATACACACAATTATATAAAGTAAAGAGATCAAATTCTCCAATATGGCGGCTGTTGTGAAAAAGTTACTTCTAGTCTTACTGATGGTTTCAACTTATGTTCCTAAAGACTCCCTACCCAAGTGTCTTCCAAACCCTTATTTAGTCGATGTTTCATTAGTCAATATTACATAAAAAACACCTACTTTCGAGACCAGATGGACTCGTTATGACCCTGTACTTAACATAGATATACGTGTGTGTGATCTGTCGCTGGACAACATACATTTTTCAAAGAACTTGGAAATCGAACCTCATCATTTACTGTTCTATCATTTTAAACATATACGGCGCGTGCCATCTAAAGCAATGCAAGTGCATGACTGTCTTCGTTTTTTCCTTCTGATGCTGGCTGGTGATGTGGCCCCTAATCCAGGACCTCCTAGATACCCTTGTGGACTATGCTACAAGCCGGTGGCATCTACCCACCGGGGCATTTACTGTGAGGGGTGTTACTCATGGTGGCATGCTATCAAATGTGCAAAATTAACCCCAGTTGAATACTTCGTTGGGCGCCTCAGAGGACCCTTGGGCCTGCAAACACTGTGATATGTTATCAAACTTTTCAAACTCGTTTTACAGTGACGATGCAATAAACAAATCATACCACAGCAATATGTCTAGTGAACTCGAAACTGACTCTGATATATTTGACCAACTCAACAACATGAGAAAACAACATCCGAAAAAGTTTCTCTTCGCTTGCCTGAACATAAACAGTCTTAGAAACAAATTTCATTTTATACAAGAACTTTTAACAAATAATACTGTTGACTTATTAATTTTACTTGAAACAAAAATAGACTCTTCCTTTCCGGATGCTCAGTTTGCAGTAGACAATTTTCACCTCTGGAGAAAAGACAGAACAGCACATGGAGGTGGCGTGGCGGTGTATCTTAGGTCTCAAATAGCAGGCGAACGAAAACCGATGTTTGAATTTAGTGAACTAGAAAGTATTACATTAGAGGTAAATATAGAAAATCAGAAAGTTTTATTTCTTTGTACCTACAAGCCTCCTTCAGTTAAAAATAATGTTTTCGAAGATCAGTGCCAAAAAACATAGACAATATTACGACCAAATATAATAACATCTTTTTCCTTGGCGATCTGAACTTTGATATGCTGGACAGTGCAAAATGCCAACCACTTATGAATATCTGTGATAGTTTTGATTTAGATAATATTGTCAACAAACCTACATGTTTTACTGTAAATGGAAAACCATCACTTTTAGATGTCATATTAACAAACTGTAAATCTTTAGTTTTTAAATCATGCAATTTTTCATGTGGTATTAGTGATGTTCATAACATTATTGGTTGTCAACTTAGACTTGAAAACCAGACAAATAAAACAAAATTCTATAATTATAGAAGTTACAAAAACTTTGATGTTGATAAGTTTAATCATGAATTAAATGATAAAATGTCTACTCTTGATATGAATGGAGATGTAAATACTGACTATGAAAAATTTAGCAATGTACTTCTAAATTTAACAGATAAACATGCCCCTTTAAAACAGAAAAAGATGCTCCATAAACCAGTACCTTTTATGAATAAGATACTAAAACAAGCTATATATCAAAAGCGAATGCTGCTAAATAAATACAACAAGTACAAGAATGCAAAAAATTGGGATAAATATAGAAAACAAAGAAATCTAGTTACTAGCTTAAGGAGAAAATCTTTAAACAAATATTTTCTGGACCGATGTATTGGTGGATGTCAATCAAAAGATTTCTGGCCAACAGTTAAACCATTTTTAACAAATAAAGGCTCAATAACCCATAAAGATACTATTTTATATGAAAATGCCAATTTAGTAAATGATCAAACCGAGGTAAGCGAAATTTTTAATGATTTCTTTGTAAATGTTGCGAAAAACATTGGTAATGACGCAGTTCAAATAGATTCATCACATCCTAGTATAACTAAAATAGAAGAAAATATATCCTCTTCAGTAAAATTTGATTTTAAACCTGTAAATGAAGAATTCATTAATAAGCAAATAGACAAACTAGGTACTAAAAAAGCTACAGGCCATGACCGCAGCCCTTCTAAAATTGTTAAACTTGCCAAACCGTCAATAATTAAACCAATTACAAAGTTAATAAATAAATCATTTACCACAGCAACATTTCCAGATAATCTTAAAATAGCTGAAGTAAGTCCCTTACATAAGAAAAACAGTACATTAGATAAAAGCAACTATAGGCCAGTCAGCATACTACCAATAATCTCAAAACTGTTTGAAAGGGCAATTGATACACAAAAACTAGAATTCTTTAACCAACATTTCAACATTTACCTTTCAGCTTTCAGACCAGGATATGGCTGCCAAACTACACTCTTAAAAGTGATCGAGGATTGGAAATTAGCTTTAGACCAAAATAAATATACAGCTGCAATTTTAATGGACCTGTCCAAGGCGTTTGACTGTCTTCCGCATGACCTTCTTAAATTAAAACTTCAATCATATAGTGTGTCCAAAAATGCTATATCCTTATTATCAAGTTACTTATCAAATCGTAAACAATGTGTTAAATTAGGGACAAATAAAAGTAGTTTCAGAGACATTATAAAAGGAGTTCCACAAGGTTCAATATTAGGCCCTGTACTTTTTAATATATTTATAAATGACATTTTTCATTTTGTAACTTAGTGCAATATTTACAATTATGCTGATGATAACACACTTTCTTGCTCAAATCTTAACATAGAAAAAGTAAAGGAAAACCTAGAAAAAGACATCCATTACCTAATTAAATGGTTCGAGAACAATAAAATGCAGGCAAACCCTGATAAGTTCCAGGCTATTAAAATTGGAAATAAAACTCATAAAACTAGTTTATCTTTTGAATTGGACAACATAAACATTCAGTGTGAAGATGAAGTAAAATTATTAGGTGTAACAATAGATTTCCAATTGAATTTCAATTCTCACATCTCAAATATCTGTAAAAAAAAAAGCATCTAGGCAACTAAATGTACTTAAGCGAATAGGTCACAATTTATGCAAATTAGGTAAACTTAATATTTACTACTCCTTTATTTTATCGAATTTTAATTATTGTCCATTAACATGGCATTTTTGTGGTGACGTTAGCACTAAGAAAATTGAAAAGATTCAAGAACGTGCACTACGTTTTATCTATAATGATTATAATTCTAATTATGAAACCCTCCTAGAAAAATCCAAACTACCATCTCTTAAAATTAGACGTATGCGATCAATGGCCATAGAAACCTTTAAGATAATTAATAAACAATGCCCTGCTTACTTACATGATTTGATTAATATAAAAAATAATAATAATTACTCTTTTAGGTATACAAACACTGCTGAAGTACCACGGGTGAGAACTACTAAATACGGGCTCAGCTCATTCCGCTCAGGAGCAGCCAGACTCTGGAACTCCATGCCACAACATTTTAGAGATGAGGGCAACTACAATCAGTTCCGGAGTTTGGTTGCATCATGGGACGGGGTGGGCTGTGCCTGTAGATCCTGTAAGCAAAGTTGAGCTTACTGTTTGCATGTTTTGATTCCTTTCATTCGTTTTATTTGTTTTCATTGTGTTGCCATTCTGCTATTGCTTTGTCTGAGAAATTTGCATCTTGATTTCTTGCATTTGCTTTATTAGGTTTTCATTATGATACCTTTTTGCTCTTGCGTTCTTTGTTTGCTTTAGCTTAACGTATATATAACACTAGTGACACTACAGCAGTATGTTGTTATTGTTTTGTTGTTGTTTTTTTCCCGTACATCTCACTTGAAATAGTGCTAGTTACACATGCGGTAACATCACTTCAGCATTAGTATTGTATTGTTTTTGCTTTTATAGTGATATTTTTATTCTTCATTCATCATTGTTGTATTTTGTTGCTTTTATCGTGTGAAATTTGCTGATCAGTTCCCTTCAAATCGGATTTGAGTGATAATTTCCTTTAAGCCATTTTTATTATATGGCCCCTTTTTACACCTTTTCTTTTTATGGTAGGTTAGGCCTCTTCCTTGGGTCAAGATCAGCAATCTTTTACACAGCTTTTAATTGTGAATGTATAGTACTGATTTATATTTCTGCTTAGATTTTAATAATGTGCTATAGGAGTAATGCTTTAGTTATGCTTTTAGTGTGTTTTATTATTATAATATTTCTTATGTATGCCATGTATTTATGATGTGTAAATTTGCTACTGTTTTTTTATAGGTCGGTCAAAAGCTATACATAGCTTATGTTATATACATGTTATTCTCATACCGACAATAAATAAATTTTGATTTGAAGCAAGGATGGTTCGATCGATCGATGGATCGATGGATGGATGGAAGAACGAACGAACGAACTTATGAACAAACGAACAAACCAATGAACAAACGCACGAACGCACAAAGTAACGAAACACAAACGGACGGACGAAGGGATGGAAAGATTAATGAATGAATGAACGAATAAATAATTAAATACAAAAAAAAAAAAAAAAAAAGCATAACACTTCAATACATACATGAATGAATAAATGAATGAACGAACGAACGAACGAATGAATGATCGAACGAACGAACGAAAAAAAAGAATTAACCAAAGAACAAACCAAAAAAGAACGAAATAACAAAAGAACAAACACACGAACAAGCAAACGAACGAACCGAGAAACGAACCAAAGAACGAACCAACCAACCAACCAACAAACAATAAACAAACGCACAAACGAACAAACAAGCGGATGGACGGACGGATGGATGAAACGATAAATGAATGAATGAATTAATAATTAGATAAATAGATGGGTAAATAATTAAACAATTAATTAAATAAAATTACGTTCACACTTCTTGTTTGTTTGTTTTTTTGCTATTGCATACTTAAATATAATTTAACTACATGTATCAGTTGTTGTTCTGAGTTTATTTACAGGTCCCACGTCCCTTCACGGAGTCATTTTAGCTGGACCTGCCCCTGTGACCTTTCAGGGCAGAAAATTAAATTTAGAGCCAAAGTAGGTCAAATTTACCCCGGCTTCCCGGGTATTCGCCAAAGATATAATTTAGATCCAAATAGACCAGTGCACGGTGGCCAATGAGACCTTAATGTGCACTGGTAGACAATAGACAATCTCAAAGATAAAATTCTGTCTGGACGCAGCTCCTCCAAGGGTCTGCAGCTCGCCGCTCTGCCTTTATGGCCACGCTTGAGGTCACCGGCCACCGGCCGCGAACTCTCGACGATTAACAGCGTGCGACAAGTCCGCTGCATCTTGGAGAAGACAGCAAAACCAGCAGTGTAGAAGACGTCCGGCTCGAGGGTGACGGACTCAGCTGGATTAGCAGAGCCACCCGCAGAAGTTCCCCTCTATAAGGAAATATGTACATGTGAGAAAATCTTCTGCGGGCGACTCTCGCCTCGGTCGCGACGCGCACGCTCCAGCTGCTGACCGAGGCTACATGTATCAACAAATGCATAGTGTTTTTCAATACTGTGAAACCATTTATTTTCGACAGCACAAAATTTCGTCATTTTCATAAAAATGACGATTTCGTCAGCACTTAAATTCGCCGATTTCTGATTTTGAATTTAAAAAAAAATGCGTCAGTCAATATCCGATATGTATGTAATACATATTCGCGATCAATCGCAGTTGCGAAAAATCGTGGTACGAATGCGGGAACACACTTGAGAATCACTGCAGGAGGTGGGGCCTGTTTGTCACATGCCAATTAACTAGTCTTTTGTTATCAAGGGATAGTAATGGACCGTCTTAATGTATGCCATTCACACGTTCATTGTTATGATTAGCGGACAAGTGGGATCGAATGACCGTTAACGAGTGTTTGTAACAACGAAGCCAATTGCCAATAAGTCTTATTCTATTATTAGAATATTATCAGATTGTTAAGTGTTTTTTTTCAAATAAAATGCTTTTTTATTCTGATATCAACATTAAAATTATAAACTCTATGTGTGTGTTTGTTCTTAAAAAAGTAAACTACCGGTATATAAATCAATAATGTCAATAATTTAAAAATTAATAAATGGATACATATAAAACAGTAATAAGTGTGGTTAAACGCAAACAATCAAACAACAAACAGTAATTAAAATATTCTTTATTAATTTGTGATAAATACGCATGTTGATCACACATCGTCATCTTTTCATTTGGTTTATGGTCTTTCATCGGCATTTGAATTCAAAGGATTTAAAAACTTTGTTGAAAGTGTTGTCGCTGTCGGCATCATTACATTTAGCGTTAGACAGACTTTTCAGAAATAATAACATATAATTCCACACCGATGATACATTTACTGCAATACAGACTTTTCAGAAATCATTACGCATACTCACGAACCGATGTAACAAATCATACAAAACTTTGTTTTTAATGATATGTTTCAGATGTTCCAGAAGAACAAAGTAATAACACAGTTCTGTTAATTTTACAAAAAGTAAATTCGTTTGCGTTGAATTTCAAATCATGTAAGGTCGGGGACCATAGAGAATACCGGATTCATTTACAAGTGGAATTCTCTAGCGGGACAACGATAAACATCGATGCAGGTGTAAGTGAAAACTATGCCTTTGCGGATGCAAGCATATCAGTTTTGGGCGTCTATACCGCTTCAGCTGGAGTGAAGATAAACTGGAATAAATGGAGCAGCCTGGCGCTCGAAGGTTATCTCCGAGTTGTGGCTGTGGGCAAAGACCGCGGGTACATTTCCAGTCTAGGTAATGTAGCAAGACTGATAGGGAATGGACCAACAGAAATCATTATTGGTCTGCAGAACACGTTGAAATCAGCTAACAGATGTTTAAAACGAGGACAGGAATATTTATCGGAGAAACAGACCAATAATGATTTCTGTTGCTGTAAAAAGCGCACATTCCTATTTCGACGCCGGAGTAGCGAAATTAGAAGCTGCAAAACAATATTTCGAAGAAAAGAACCGCGACTTGCAAAATAAGAGAAAACTATTAAAAACTTACCAAGCGAACACAGATGCAATCTGCGATATTCAACGATGCCAATTAATATGCATTCCTAGATTGAAGCGCGACACTTGTTATACATTCGGCTTTTTTCACCCCTGTCTGCGTAAGACAGGTTGCGTGTTAGAAATAGATCATCCTGTTTGCTTTGTTAATAAATTTGTGTGCAAGACTATGCAAGGAGCGGCGTATGAAGCACTGGAGGTTGCCCAAGGTGCGGTCCGACTGGCGGAAACTGTAGTAGAAGGTGCACAAATCGCATTAACAGCTGCACAAGTCGTCGTTAGCGAATCGCGTGTCTCAGTAGATTCAGCGGTCGCGGTTCTGAACATTATTGAAAAGGGAATCGGAACGGTAATGTATGTGATTGAAAAGGCCGCTAATGGGTTGGAAGCTGTTGAATACCTAGTCAACCATGGAGTCAACTTGACGACGACGATTATTGAAGTAGTATCGGATAGCGTCATTGACGTCCGCGATTGTGGAGTCACTGAATTTGCGTATCTATCAACAGACATCCTAGAATCAGGCATCGAAATAGTTTGCGAAGTAAATTTTCGAGGACGTGGATATAAGAGTGTTTCGCGACGCTTACGTTTGTGCGATATGTTCTCACCTAGCAAATGCAATAATTAACAAAACAACGTTCGTTTTAAAATATATTGATCAAATTCATACTTTTGTGTTTATTTATGCTTGTTTTGTGTTTGATTTATATCCTGTAATAGCTGATGCTTTGTGTTGTTATTAATATTTGTGTTGTTGTTTTTCTTTCTGCTTCTGTTAAAGTAATAGACGATACACGTACATTCAAATCCTATATGAACTAGTTTTAACATTTAAACGGGCAGGTTATGTGTTTGATATTAAGGACAACGTTATACAACAAGTTGAAAAGCGTGAAAAAAAAGATATTCAATAACAAAAGGTAGAAATGGCTCCGCCTGTAATCGGATAAGCGAACGGTGGGTCAAAACGCTTACGCCTTAAAGCCCCAATATTTTATTTGAAAACAAGATATTGTGATCATTATTGATCTTCATTTCATTACAACTGCGGATAATAATGTTTATGTTCGAAAAAGCTTGTTATGAGTACAATACACGCTACATGTGCGTTGTATTAACTAAATGTCCACCATGTACGAGTTATTTGACATCAGAGGCATCATCAGCGAACTGCATAATTTAATTTATACTTAACATAACATAAATTTTATTTTAATTATGATCAGCATAAAGTATATGTCTAATAGAAAAGATTCATGTTAACATGTTTAAAAAGTATTATATTAACTTGGCTATTCTTAAACCCCGAGCAGATTTTATACTATTTATTCATCAAAAAAATATATAAGCAAATGCATATAGGAAAGTACAACCCAGATCATACATTTAAGTATAAACTCCTAGACCAAGAGTTTAAGTTAGTAAAGGAAAAATACGTTGCGGTAATAATTGATTCGGACCTCAGTTTTGATAAACCTATACAACACAAAGTCAAGATAGCAGACTATGTTCGCAATAATACGATAAATTTTCAACTTCCTTTATGAAAACCCAATCACGCCCCTATACATGTCATGTGTATGGGTCGTTCTTCATTACGCTAACTCAGCCTGGCCGCCGTACACAGCAAAACACGTCGATCTAATAGAAGGATTGTACGACCATGATGTAAGCCAAATAAAAAAGATGTGAAGTAAAGAAGTAGACAGATCCAGCTCTATGGGAAACCGTCTTAAAATAAACCAACAAAGGGCAAAACAGACAAATATAAGAAAACGGTGCCTAGAAATGCGTGCAGCATACATGTATATATGGAATAGTCAACCGGAGAGTATTGTAAATGCGAAAACACTTAACACTTAAAAAGAGACTTAATAAGTTTTGGAAAACAATGGACCTTAAATACAATGCTATAAAGCCGAAGTATAATTTTTAACATATGCAAGTCTGACAAAGAGGATCAACTAGAATCTGCGTTGGAACACAATATAAGTAAAAATAAGGAAGTTCTTTTCTTTAAATATAACAATTGTGTTTTTAAATTGCCAAGAGGTGACATTCACAGGTGCTAAAGTTTCCAAATAGTTTTCAAGCCTATACGGTACATGCCATATATTACTACTGGGACGAAATCACTACCCGTTTTTCACACAAATATCAGTTGCACACAACTGCAGTTGGACGAACTCTGCTTATACTGACACGTATTTTTGTTTTTGATTTGGACATCTTTAACAAGAAGTGTCTATTTGAGGGTCTGATATGGTAGAGAGTAGTCCAACTTAAGTAATACATGTAAAGAACAATTGAACTTGAAATATCGACGAATTTACAGGAAGGATTACATGTACACTACAAAATACGACTTCGTCGGTCAAACCTGCGATATCAAGTTCTAATGTCTAGGTTACGAAAACAATCGGTGCCTTCCGATTTTCAAGAATGTGAAACCACAGGTGATTTTTGGAAGCAGACGAACATCGCACAATGATCTTGCTAAGTCGGTAAGTAAAAAAGGCGCTAAACGCGGTTTTTCGTTTGGAACATGAATTTTGAGAGCTTGGAGACTGATCGCTAGACCAACGGCGCTTTTGTGGATCCTACGGTCGCTGAATATGGTTGTAAAATATTGCAACTGAGATTTATCGACAGACATATCAAAGTATCGGGTAAAGATCTATTAATACACACTATCGGGTTTATGCAAACCGTCTACAAAACGGGTATATTCGGCGAATGCCTACTCGTGATACATCGAATCTCCCGAGTTCTCTGTAAGATTAATTTATGAAAAAATCGTCTGCTGATACAGAGTGATATATAACATGACGATATCGTTTAATCGGTGAGTGGCCAAGCAGTCGAGGTAAGACGCAGAACAAAAACACGTGAACTTGCTTGAACACTGTCCTTTTTTTTGCTTCATTTTTTCCACACATATAGCCTCGAGTAGTTACAATGTATCATTTCGATAAATGTTTGGATCTAGTTTCAGAAACAAGATTGGAGGCATTAAGTGTTCTTAATCTTAATGTTGAAGACGGAAAAAGTGCACAAATAGTAAAAACAAAACAACCAAATTAAATATTGTTACGGCGCAATTCAAATAGTCAGCATGTACTTTACATTGGGGGTCAAACTAAAGTCAGTGTTCGGAATATTACTTGAACAAAAAGACAGTAGATAAAAGTCCAGTTGAGTAAATCAGCGTCGAATGTCAATGATTCGTGTTATGATTCGATAATTATCGATTCTATTGTTATTTTTATTATTTATTGATTGTTTTATTAGTTATGTTAAAAGATCTTTCCTTTAATTGGTTCTCGGAGACGACAAAGTAATTGGTTGCTAACCTTACATTTTAAGTTACACTCGATTCATTCTATACATAAATGGTGACGTCACTACGTTATTGTCAGTAAGACCGGTGTGACACAATTACACTCGATTAATACACGTTTTCTTGTCAAGACGCAAACCGATCTCCAGACTATGGAAGCTATGGAAGCATATTTGTGCCACCACTTAACAACTTAAAATAACATGAAAATAATGGAGGATTTCGCGAAAAAGAAATTCTTTTTGCGAAAACAGATAAATTTTCACGTAAATAAATATATTTTGTTAACACGAATTTATGCATGGTAGTGCTCTAAACTGCCAACACATACAGAAAAAATGTTCATGAAAATAATGGAAGATTTCGCAAAACAAATAACTTTTCTCGAAATCAGATAACTTCATGAAATTATGAATATTAATTCGCGAAAGATGCCAGTTATATAAAAATAGATGCTCTTCAATTGGTGAACATTGTCTTTATCCTACAGACCAAGAACTGGAGTGTACGTGCATACTATAGCAAGTAGTAAGTTTCCTTTTATTGTTTTATTTTTATGTAAATGCATCTTTGTTGACGAAAATACATGAAGCTGTTTTTACATATTTATTTTCAGACACAATAATGGAAATTACTGGGTGAGAAATGGATGTGCGATTTTTCTGTATTCATTAATGCAACAGTCTATACAGTGTCAATGTCACATTTAGAGTTCAAAGGTCGAAAACGGTACAGTACCAATTTCCCCTTTTGAAAAGCCACCTGTTAGACCATTGGATTTTTTATTTGAATAATAGATCTCTAATTTTCTTTATGGTAATTCCAGATCATGCCCGCATACGATATTCAGGACGCCGATCTTCGGTGTATGTCATCATCACAGCTTATTGTTTTGTATCGTCAGAGAGGTTATTCTATACGTGAAATTCTCGGAGTTATGGCCATACGACATGGAACAATAACAAGCGAACGATCAATTTTCCGAGTCTTGAGACGTTACCGCCTGACTAGAGGCCAAAGTCAGCACAGTCTCGACGAAATTATTCAAGAAATATTGCTTGAGTTATCAGCTTCCGGTGAAAATGCTGGTTACCGGCAAATGCGTCAAAGACTCCTGATTAATCATGGACTTGCAGCTACATTTGAGATGGTTCGTCTTATTTTAGGACTCATTGATTCACAAGGTGCTGCCGATGTACATATCTAGCTTTTATTTAGATTACATTAGGGAAATTGATGGCATTCCAGTTCGGGGTTACGGTGACGCGGTATAGAAAATTCTATTGTCCGTGATGTGCAAATGGCATTACGATGGACAGACGCAGATCAGTACCAGGGGTTCCAAAGCTTCGTCTATGTTTCATCTAACAGAAATGTCTGAATTGAGAGGTTTTGGCGAAGTCTTAGAGAAATGTGTGGAAATGTCTGGATGAACCATTTTAAAGATATGAGTGATTTCGGATTACTGGACACATCTGATAGTGTGCACTTAGAATGCATTAGATATTGTTTTCTTCTTGTCATTAGTAAAGACCTGAATGAAGTTTGCAATATTTGGAATACTCACTGTGTTCGTCGAAATAACCGAATTTCATGTCCTGCAGGAAAACCTGAGGTGTTGTTCTTTCAGCCAGAAGTACATGGCGCAAGAGATTGTAAAATATCACTGGTTGACCAAAGGGAATTAAATGATGTGGAACGGGAGTATTCTCAACGCCCTCCAGAACTTGGTGTATCACAAGAGTTCCTGACAATTGCAAGAGCAGCTGTCGGAGATTTGAATCTTCAATACCCACCTAGAAACAGAGAAGAAGGAACAGAGCTTTTTGCTGCAATAATCATGTACATTGAACGCCTCGTTTAACACGGAAATGAAACAAAAATGAACTTAATGATACTTCCTTACAAGCTGGCTAACTTGTGCATTGGTTGACAAAATGTCAATTAATATATATAGTTGTGTGTGAAAGCAGAGCAAGTACCACTTTTAAACAAGCTGTTGGCTTTGTATGCGTTGTCATTGCCATGTATGATTGTGTGTCAATAAAACAATACATGTTTTGTCAGTTTCGCTTTAAAATATCATTTTAATATGTGGCCAAAATGCTAGCTTTATTTGTTATGAACACCCTGAAATAAAAATAAAACACAAACCAGGTTACGGTGTATATGGAATCAATACCGTCACGGGGGAAGTACTGTTACACGATGGGTAGAGTGTCTGGAAATATAATTTCTGGATCACTGCACTGTTTGCGTAACACTTTCAAATGTCATATGAACGATGGAATGCTTCTGTTCTGCCCATGTGTGGTAATCGCCCTTATACTGTCAAATAGTTATAAATTTTTTGGGCATACGGTATGAACAATGCAACACAAGGTGAGCCTTGAGACGGTTCTGTAAAGACTAAAGATAAACGAGAGAAACTGACTCATTACGACTGTCAAATTTGATATCATTGTTTCTTGCAGTTGTGTGAGAGGGCTGTCAGGTGTCATTTTCTCGTGTTCCCTTGAATGCAGGGGTTGTCATAAGGCACTTCTCGTCTTGCATTGTTCCGCCAATGTGGGGTGAGAATAGCAGTTTTATGCCATACAATAAGAGTGTTTCATATCCAAACTAATTTTTATTATGCAGTAGTCTACATGTGACCTTGACCTTTGAGTAACATACCTCAAACACACCAGTAAACATGGATAAATACATCAATAGTTATGTACAACTAACTATTTGTTAAGGTACAACTACACAGAGTATGCGAAAGTGCAAAGGTAAGTCAGAGGTGGCTGTATTAGTTGAATTTGTTTGATGGTAATCAAGCTGATATTTAAACAAGAACCGTTCGACATCCACACACTCGACTTTTCTCAGGGCAGTGCTAGATTATTATTATAAAATGAAAATCTAAGTGAACAAATATACGTTGAAAATGGGGTATAATTCTGCCAAAATATTTCTTGGATTATCTGTCTTGCAAGTTGGTGTTCTCCTTTTGATAGTTGACTACAGCCCATTGTATAAAACTTGGATATCTTATCCGCCGGTTATCTTTGCGCACTGCCTAAATTTGTCCAAATTGGTTAAGACCTTGGTTAACTTTAACAACAACAAAACAATATCCAAAGCATGTAATGTTCTCGTGAATCTTTTTATACAACTGGAATCCAAATTAAATTATCCAAACACAAGAGATATTGAAAAAGATAACCAATGATAACTTTTATCAAAGTTTACACAACTGGCTGCAAGTGTTCAAAGTTAGAGGTGAAAACCTTTGATAGTTGTTGAAAAATGGATACCAGTCACACACTTAAACAAGACTGATGTCCTCAACTACAATGGTCTGACAACAATAACTCAACATGCGTCGAAAAGTAGAGCTAAAACACATAAACATGATTAAGTCAAGCAAGGGCAAATAAAATTAATAATGACACTGTTTATTTAAGAAAAAATTTATATAAAATAAGACAGACTTTTTGTCATATCACAGCATAGCAATCAATGTGAAATCAATGTTATCAAAAAGGTAAGAAAATAAGAAGAAAACAAAACAAAAAAACAAGAACTTCGCGGACGAAATTGTGCTACGGACGCAGGCAGGACATGAAACATTGTACCATAAATAGAGATTTAACCTATAAGTCTTAGTGTGACCTTGACCTTGTGGGTAGGGACCTGGCTGTTAAGCATGACACCCTGGGCAATCATGATGAACCTTTGTGCCGAGTTAAATAAAATTCACTTGAATGATGACGAAGTTATTCTCCAGACACGAATGAAACATGAAACTGTATCATATATGGAGATTTGACCTATAAGTGTGACCTTGACATTATAGGTAGGTACCTGGGTGTTTAACGCGACACATTGTCTAATGATGGGGAACAATAGTACCAAGTTAAATGAAATGCGCTTAATAAATTACAAAGTTATGCTCCGGACACGAAACATTGTACCATATAATCATATAATCATATATGGACATTTGACCTATAAGAGTGACCTTGACCTTGGAGGTAGGGACCTGGGTGTTAAGAGCGACACATAGTCTAATGATGGGGAAAAAAATTAGAACCAAGTTAAATGAAATGCGCTTAATAAATGACGAAGTTATGCTCCAGACACGAAACATTGTACCATATAATCATATATGGACATTTGACCTATAAGAGTGACCTTGATCTTGGAGGTAGGGACCTGGGTGTTAAAAGCAACATATAATCTAATGATGGGAAACATTGTGCCAAGTTAAATGAAATTTGCTTGATAAATGACGAAGTTAGGCTCAGGACACAAAAGCTTGTATCATATTGTCATATATAGACATTTGACCTATAAGTGTGACTTTGACCTTGGAGGTACGGACCTAGGTGTTAAGCGTTACTCATCGTCAAATGATGGGTAACATATGTGCCACGTTAATTAAAATTCGCTTAATAAATGACGAAGTTAGGCTTTGGACACAAAAAATTGTATCATATTGTCATATATAGACATTTGACCTATAAGTGTGACCTTGGTCTTGGAGGTTATGACCTGGGTGTTGAACGTGACACATCGTTTAATTATGGGGGACATTTGTGCCAAGCTAAATGAAATTCGCTTGATAAATGACGAAGTTATGCCCCGGATACGAAACACTATATCATATTGTCATATATGGACAGTTGACCTATAAGTGTGACCTTGAAATTGGGGGTAGGAACCTGGGTGTTAAGCGCGACAAATAGGCAAATGATGGGGAACATTTGTGCCAAGTTAGATGAAATTTGCTTGATAAATGAAGATGACCTGGGTGTTGAACGTGACACATCGTTTAATTATGGGGGACATTTGTGCCAAGCTAAATGAAATTCGCTTGATAAATGACGAAGTTATGCCCCGGATACGAAACACTATATCATATTGTCATATATGGACAGTTGACCTATAAGTGTGACCTTGAAATTGGGGGTAGGAACCTGGGTGTTAAGCGCGACAAATAGGCAAATGATGGGGAACATTTGTGCCAAGTTAGATGAAATTTGCTTGATAAATGAAGATGTTATGTTTCGGACACAAAACATTATGTCATATAGTAATATATAGACATTTGACCTATTAGTTTGACCTTGACTTTGAAGAATGGGACATGGTTGTTATGTGCCACTCATCATCAAATAATGGGGAACATTTGAGCCAAGTTAATTAAAATTTGCTTGATTAATGACCAAGTTATGCTTCGGACACCAAAAACTGTATCATATTGTCATAAATAGATATTTGACCTATAAGAGTGACCTTGACCTTGGAGGTAGGGACCCTGGTTTGTAAAGCGCGACATATCGTCTTATGATGGGATCACTTTTGCCAAGTTAAAAGAAATTTGCTTGATAAATGACGAAATTATGCTCTGGACGCGAAACACTATCATATTGTCATATATGGGCAGTTGACCTATAAGTGTGACCTTGAAATTGGGGGTAGGAACCTGGGTGTTAAGCGCGACAAATAGGCAAATGATGGGGAACATTTGTGCCAAGTTAGATGAAATTTGCTTGATAAATGAAGATGTTATGTTTCGGACACAAAACATTATATCATATAGTCATATATAGATATTTGACCTATTAGTGTGACCATGACTTTGAAGAATGGGACATGGTTGTTATGTGCCACTCATCATCAAATAATGGGGAACATTTGAGCCAAGTTAATTAAAATTTGCTTGATAAACGACAAAGTTATGCTTCGGAAACCAAAAACTGTATCATATTGTCATAAATAGATATTTGACCTATAAGAGTGACCTTGACCTTGGAGGTAGGGACCCTGGTTTGTAAAGCGCGACATATCGTCTTATGATGGGGATCACTTTTGCCAAGTTAAAAGAAATTTGCTTGATAAATGACGAAATTATGCTCTGGACGCGAAACACTATCATATTGTCATATATGGACATTTGACCTATAAGTGTGACATTGATCTTGGGGGTAGCAATCTTAATTTACGGCGAGACACATCGTCTAATAGTAGGGAGCCTTCGTTGCAGGATGAGTGAAATTTGATTAGTGATAAATGGCAGAGTTATGATCCGGACAAAAAAGGGACGGACACACAGAGGGACGGACGATCGCGATTCCCATATCCCCCTCCGACCTATCAGGGGGGATAACAACTTAAACTGAAGGATATAAAATGCGAAAAAAACTTGAAAATTTGTGTAATACAGAACTATTTCAAACTCTTCACAGACAGGCCTTTTAAACTGAGTAAGCTTTATTTAATAATCTCAAAGATGACAATGTATAACATTTATGTTCATAAGTATTTGCTATTTTTTTATTAAAATGTTTCTAAAAGTATACATTAACATTGTATTAAATGTTACTAAAAGAATACATTTTTTATCAGAAAACTTAGGTTTTAACTTTGTTCTCAAGAATAAAATTCTAAAAAAATTACCGTTTTACATAAAGGGACACAGTTTTCTTTTCATTAGCAGGAATATTTCTACCAGCTATCAAGCAATGTTTGGATGAATTGAAAATGTATTTTATAGTTAATTTTACAATATTCATTATTTTCAGCCTTATCAAAAATGACTTCCATTGTCATAAATTTGTTCATTTGACACTATTGCTAAAATATACACTTTCATTGTGTAAAAAATGAAATCTGGAAAAATTTCAACAAACTATGTTATATATAAAAATATCCAAATATTTACCAATGTAATGTCAATCTGACATTTAGAAATTTAAAATCAATATCCAAATTTGAACAAATTAATATCCACACTTAAGATACCCTGGTTTAATAAGTGCTCTATAAGAATTGTAAAAACATAGCAATTATAAAACACAATCCAACAGTACACAAGTATACATGAACATATATGCTGGCATATCATGTTTAAAACCCTCAAGTCAAATATACAAGTCCAAGATGGCGCTAAATAAGTCTATGTAAAACTATTTACCAACAGGACAGCAAGAAATTCAAAAGAAGAAATACTTTGTGCTCAAGTGTGTAAAACCTAATTTCCAAAATAATGAAAAAAACATCATAATATCACGAGTGTCACCCTCCTTGGGTATTTCTTAATACTTTTCCTTAAATATTGATTAAAACTACATAGTACATAGTATGAGCTTGGTTACTGCTGTATAAAAAAAAAACATCTTGGTTTTCATTGGTTAATCAATCGTACCCAACTACTCCCTCGCCATAAATCAGTCCAAGAAATATAGTTTTATTAAGTAAAACCGTTTTTTGACATGTTGAACTGACACTTGCAAATGGGGCATATCGAACCCCTTTCTTTGCAGCTGCAAACGTAGCACAGCATGTGCTCACAGTCTAAAAAGGTATCGCAATATCTATCTCTGAAAATCTGGCATGTTGGAATTCTAGGATAGGTAATACTCTGAAAAGAACAAAACAAAAACACTCACAAAAGACCATACTAACACTTTTAACACTTCATGTTAAATAATTTAGGTCTTACAAGGTTTTATCAAGTGCCTCAGACACAGCAAAAAGTAAAAAAAAAAGCTCTGGGACAGCTGTAACAAAAATATAAGTTTACCAATGAAAACATTGATTTTTATGAATACGTGCCTTCCCAAATTATATTTATAAAAGAAGTGTAGAACAAACACATTTCAAACATTTTTAATAACAATTAATATCACTATATTATACAATTAATAGATCTATTTTGTATAAGTTAATTAAAACATACTAACAGACCACGCGTAGAACACCACGTTAGGTATTCACGTTAAAGGCTCTGAAGTGCATCTATTTTTAGACCTGGCAATTTTCGCGAATTTTTTAAGGTTTCGTGAAAAGTTTTCACGAAAAGTAAGGTTTCATGAAAAGTTATATGTTTTCGAGATAAGTGATTTATTTTCGTAAAAACTTTAATTTATCTTTATGTGGTGGCAGTTTAGAGCACTAACAGGGAAAAATTCGTGTTAACATAATTTATTTTATTTTCGTGAACATTTATCTGTTATCGAGAAAAACGTTTTTTTTTTCGCGAAATCCGCCATTATTTTCACGTTATTACATCTGGTAAGTAGTGGCACAAATATGATTCCATAGGAAGCATATTTGAGCCACCACTCAACAACTTAAAATAACATGAAAATAATGAAGGATTTCGCGAAAAAGAAATTCTTTTCGCGAAAACAGATAAATTTTCACGGAAATAAATATATTATGTTAACACGAATTTATGCATGTTAGTGCTCTAAACCGCCAACACATACAGATACAATTTTCATGAAAATAATGGAAGATTTCTCGAAAACAAATAACTTTTCTCGAAATCAGATAACTTCATGAAATTATGAATATAAATTCGCGAATGATGCCAGTTATATAAAAACAGGTGCTCTTCAATCGATGAACATTGTCTTTATCCTACAGACCAAGAACTGGAGTGTACGTGCATACTATAGCAAGTAGTAAGTTTTCTTTTATCGTTTTATTTTTTAATGTAAATGCATCTTTGTTGACGAAAATGCATGTAGCTTTTTTACGTATTTATTTTCAGACACAACAATGGAAATTACTGGGTGAGAAATGGTTGTGCGATTTTTCTGTATTCATTAATGCAACAGTCTATACAGTGTCAATGTCACATTAAGAGTTCAAAGGTCGAAAACGGTACAGTACCAATGTCTCCCTTTGGAAAGCCACTTGTTAGACCTTTGGATTTTTTATTTGAATAATAGATCTCTAATTTTCTTTATGGTAATTCCAGATCATGCCCGCATACGATATTCAGGACGCCGATCTTCAGGGTATGTCATCATCACAGCTTATTGTTTTTATCGTCAGAGAGGTTACCGGTATTCTATAGGCCTACGTGAAATTCTTGGAGTTATGGCCATACGACATGAAAAAATAACAAGCGAACGATCAATTTTCCGAGTCTTGAGACGTTACCGCCTGACTAGAGGCCAAAGTCAGCACAGTCTCGAAGAAATTATTCAAGGAATGTTGCTTGAGTTATCAGCTTCCGGTGAAAATGCTGGTTACCGGCAAATGCGTCAAAGACTCCTGATTAATCATGGACTTGCAGCTACATTTGAGATGGTTCGTCTAATTTTAGGACTCATTGATCCACAAGGTGTTGCATTAAGGCCAGGCGAGAAAGTTAAGGCGGAGAATTTATACAGTAGACTTTGCCAATACCGGACTCTCTGAATACCGGAACTCTCCCGATTCCGGACGGTAGGGCCAGTCCCGTATTTTCTCCTTCTATTTCTTTGATAAAAAAAATGTTGAATAAACCGGAATCTCTGAAAACCGGAAACCGGACGGGTATCTCCGTAAATTTGGTCATTTTCAACGTAAAATACATTGAGTAAACCGGACGGTCTAAATTATCAAGATGCCCGAGGCGTAAAAATAACAATACCTAGTCAACACAGCGAGTGCGGTGTCACACATTTTGCTCGCGCAATTATCGATAATCGGATTAAACATATCATAAAGGTCGTAGTCGTTACCGCGCTATGGGAGTCCGATTAAGTAATGTAAAACAAACTGTGAATGTCTATAATAGACGTGCGGTAACACCAAAAAGTGATTTACTAGATCGTTTTATTAATTATTTATTATCGCCTATGATAAACAATTTAATTGTTGTTGTTTTTTTTTTTGTTTTTTATACCACATTTATATAGCGCCCTTTTCATACTCGCGGGTGCGTTCAAAGGCGCTTTACATGTTTTGCCCTGATCACTGGGTCACAAGTCGTCCGTTAACATCTTGGCGCAGTATGCAGCCACGGCACATTGGCTTATTTTCCTCACAGGTACCCATTGATACACCTGGGTAGAGAGGAGCAGATGTGGGATAAATTTCTTGCTCAAGGAAATTCCAGTGGTCCGAGCGGGATTCGAACCCGGGACCTCTCGATCCCTAAGCCAGCGTCCTACCATTAGACCTCTGCTCCCATAAACATAGCATAATTTAAATGCATAATTAAACAAGAGCACCGCCTTGCGGGTGCAGACCGCTCATCTATTTTCTTTTTAAAGGTGAAGGGACTCTCATTTTCAATCACAAAGGAGGGAGGAGTGGAGTGAAGAGGGGTGTATAGTGTGGGGTTGTGGACATTTATTACATTATCTTCCAAAAAAGCGAAAAAAAAAAAAAAAAAAAAAAAAATCGGGGGGGGGGGGTATAGTGTGAGGGTGTGGGTGATAATTTGTGAGATGATCTTAAAAAAAAAAAAAAAAAAAAAAAAAAAAAAATCAAAAAAAAAATTTGGGGGGGGGGGTGGGGGGGGTGGGGTGGGGGTATAGTGTGAGGGTGTGGTGGTCATTTGTGAGATGATCTTATAAAAAAAAAAAAAAAAAAAAAATTAGGGGGGGGGGGGGGGAGGGGGGGGAGGGGGGGGAGGGCACGGGGGATGGTTTGGGTGAAGTCTATTGTGGTATGTCAGGTAAGAGTAGTTTCATCAAAGTATCAATCAAATCTAATCATAAATAAAGAAGTTATGGCAATTTTAGCAAAATTTAATAATTTGACCTTGAGAGTCAAGGTCATTCAAAGGTCAAAGTAAAATTCAAGTTGCCAGGTACAGTAACCTCATGATAGCATGTAAGTATTTGAAGTTTGAAAGCAATAGCCTTGATACTTCGAGTGGATCGAAACACAAAATTTAACCATATATTAAAAGTTACTAAGTCAAAAAAGGGCCATAATTCCGTAACAATGACAACCAGAGTTATGCAACTTGTCCTTTTACTGTACCCTTATGATAGTTTGTGAGTGTTCCAAGTATGAAAGCAATATCTATGATACTTTAGGGGTAAAGTGACCAAAACATAAATCTTAACCAAATTTTCAATTTTCTAAGTATAAAGGGCCCATAATTCCGTCCAAATGCCAGTCAGAGTTACATAACTTTGCCTGCACCGTCCCCTTATGATAGTTCATAAATCTTGCAAGTATGAAAGCAATAGCTTTGATACTGTAGGAATAAAGTGGACCTAAACACAAAACTTAATCAAATTTTCAATTTTCTAAGTATAAAAAGGGCACATAATTCTGTCAAAATGCCAGTCAGAGTTACATTACTTTGCCTGCACAGTCCCCTTATGATAGTTAGTAAGTGTTGCAAGTATGAAAGCAATAGCTTTGATGCTTAAGGAATAAAATGGACCTAAACACAAAACTTAACCAAAATTGTCAATTTTCTAAGTATAAAAAGGGCACATAATTCTGTCAAAATGCATGCCAGAGTTATCTAACTTTGCCTGCCCAGTCCCCTCATGATAGTAAGTAAGTGTACCAAGTTTGAATGCAATAGCATTGATACTTACTGAGAAAAGTGGAACTAAACGCAAAACTTAACCAAAATTTGCAATTTTTTAAGTACAAAAAGGGCACATAATTCTGTCAAAATGCACGCCAGAGTTATCTAACTTTGCCTGCCTAGTCCCCTCATGATAGTAAGTAAGTGTACCAAGTTTGAATGCAATAGCATTGATACTTTCTGAGAAAAGTGGACCTAAACGCAAAACTTAACCGGACGCCGACGCCAACGCCAACGCCAACGCCAACGCCAACGCCAACGCCGACGCCAAGGTGATGACAATAGCTCATAATTTTTTTTCAAAAAATAGATGAGCTAAAAATTAATGCATGCCGTTGCGACGATCACTTTCTTGTGATCTTCTCGGGTATTTTAAAAGATCTTATAGCCATGTTTTAACGCTGAAATGGTTGTTTGTTTGTTTGTCAAATAAACTGTTAGAAATATGACTGTTAAATATCCACCCATCTGTATGCAAATTCATTCATTGCCGTTTTCTAATTTCGAACGCATCTAAAATGTCGCAGCCTCCAGATAAACGCAGACGCGTAGAGCTTACGTTAGAGGATAAGATAAAGCTCATCACGGAATCAACTGCTCAACCAAAACCATCTCTGAAGGCACTCTGCGAGCGCTTCAATCGATTAAAAACACATTTTTTTAAGAATGCAATTAACATCATCAGTACCTGCGTACAGTTATCACATGGTACATGTAAATGTATATGGTTTGTTTTATTTTTATGTGATTCTGTACGCAATGCATACCATGTATATTTCGGCAATATGCATACTCTTGGTAAACCGGAACTCTCTGAAAACCGGACGATCAGGCCGGTCCCGAGACCGTCCGGTTTACAGAGAGTCTACTGTATAAACAATGGTTCCAATTTTGCTATCCATTTAGATGGCTGAGACAAATTGAAGCCATACGGTTTGTCAATCCATGGAGCTGTGGATGGATTTTCCCATAGAGTGTTGTGGCTGAAATGTTGTGATTCTAACAAAAAGCCGATGTACATATCTAGCTTTTATTTAGACTACATTAGGGAAATTAATGGCATTCCAGTTCGGGTTTACGGTGACCGCGGTACAGAAAATTATATTGTCCGTGATGTGCAAATGGCATTACGATGAGCAGACGCAGATCAGTACCAGGGGATCCTAAGCTTCGTCTATGTTTCATCTGACAGAAATGTCAGAATTGAGAGTTTTTGGCGAAGTCTTAGAGAAATGTGTAGAAATGTCTGGATGAACCATTTTAAAGATATGAGTGATTTCGAATTACTGGACACATCTGATAGTGTGCACTTAGAACGCATTAGATACTGTTTTCTTCCTTTCATTAGTAAAGACCTGAATGAAGTTTGCAATATTTGGAATACTCATCGTGTTCGTCGAAATAACCGAATTTCATGTCCTGCAGGAAAACCTGAGGTGTTGTTCTTTCAGCCAGAAGTTTATGGTGCAAGAGATTGTAAAATACCACTGGATGACAATAGGAAATTAAATGATGTGGAACGGGAGTATTCTCAACGCCCTCCAGAACTTGGTGTATCACAAGAGTTCCTGACAATTGCAAGAGCAGCTGTCGGAGATTTGAATCTTCAATACCCACCTAGAAACAGAGAAGAAGGAACAGAGCTTTTTGCTGCAATAACCATGTACAATGAACGCCTCGTTTAACACGGAAATGAAACAAAAATGAACTTAATGATACTTCCTTACAAGCTGGCTAACTTGTGCATTGGTTGACAAAATGTCAATTAATAGATATGGTTGTGTCTGAAAGCAGAGCAAGTACTAGTTTTAAACAAGCTGTTGGCTTTGTATGCGCTGTCATTGCCATGTATGATTGTGTGTCAATAAAACAATACATATTTTGTCAGTTTCGCTTTAAAATTTCATTTAAATATGTGACCAAAATGCTAGCCTTATTTGTTATGAACACCCTGAAATAAAAATAAAACACAAACCAGGTTACGGTTTATATGGAATCAATACCTTCACGGGGGAAGTAGTGTTACACGAAGGGTAGAGTGTCTGGAAATATAATTTCTGGATCACTGCACTGTTTGCGTTACATTTCCAAATTTCATATGAACGGTGGAATGCTTCTGTTCTGCCCATGTGTGGCAATCGCCCTTATACTGTCAAATAGTTATAAAATTTTTGAGCATACGGTATGAACAAGGCAACACAAGGTGCGCCTTGAGACGGTTCTGTAAAGACTAAAGATAAACGAAAGAATCTGACTCATTACGACTGTCAAATTTGATATCATTGTGTCTTGCAGTCGTGTCAGAGGGCTGTCAGGTGTCATTTTCTCGTGTTACATTGAATGCAGGGATTGCTATAAGGCACTTCTCGTCTTGCCTTGTTCCGCCAATGTGGGGTGAGAATAGCAGTTTTATGCCATACAATAAGAGTGTTTCATATCCAAACTAAATTTCATTATGCAGAAGTCTACATGTGACCTTGACCTTTGAGTAACATACCTCAAACACACCAGTATATATGGATAAATACGTCAAGAGTTATGTACAACTAACTATTTATTAAGGTACAACTACACCGAGTATGTGAAAGTGCAAAGGTAAGTCAGAGGTGGCTGTATTAGTTGAATTTGTTTGATAGTAGTCAAGATGATATTAAAACAAGAACCGTTCGACATCCACACACTCGACTTTTCTCAGGGCAGTGCTAGATTATTATTATAAATGAAAATCTAAGTGAAAAAGTATACGTTGAACATGGGGCATAATTCTGCCAAAATATTTGTTGGACTATCTGTTTTGCAAGTTTTTGTTGTATTTTTTTATAGTTAACAACAGCCCATTGTATAAAACTTGGATATCTTATCCGTTATCTTTGTCCACTGCTTAAATTTGTCCAAATTGGTTAAGACCTTTGTTTACTTTAACAAAAAAAATTAATATCCAAAGCATGTGATGGTCTCGTTAATCTTTTTATACAATTGGAATCCAAATTTAAATTATCAAAAAAACCAGAGATATTGAAAAAGATAACCAATGATAACTTTTATCAAAGTTTACACAACTGGCTGCAAGTGTTCAAAGTTAGAGGTGAAAACCTTTGATAGTTGTTGAAAAATGGACACCAGTCACACACTTAAACAAGACTGTAGTCCTCAACTACAATGGTCTGACAACAATAACTCAACATGCGTCGAAAAGTAGAGCTAAAAAACATTAACATGATAACGTCAAGCAAGGGCAAATACAATTAATAATGACACTGTTTATTTTAGAAATTATTTATTTAAAATAAGACCGACTTTTTGTCATATCACAGCATAGCAATCAATGTGAAATCAATGTTACCAAAAAGTTAAGAAAATAAGAAAAAAAACAACAAAAAAACAAGAACTCCGCGGACGAAATTGTGCTACGGACGCAGGCAGGACATGAAACATTGTACCATAAAAACAGATTAAACCTATAAGTTTTAGTGTGACCTTGACCTTGGGGGTAGGGACCTGGCTGTTCAGCATGACATATTGGACAATAATGATGAACATTTGTGCCGAGTTAAATGAATGCTCCAGACACAAATGAGACATGAAACTGTATCATATATGGATATTTGACCTATAAGTGTGACCTTGACATTATAGGTAGATACCTGGGTGTTTAACGCGACACATCGTCTAATGATGGGGAACATTAGTACCAAGTTAAATAAAATGCGCTTAATAAATGACAAAGTTATGCTTCGGACACGAAACATTGTACCATATAATCATATATGGACATTTGACCTATAAGAGTGACCTTGACCTTGGAGGTAGGGACCTGGGTGTTAAGAGCAACGCAAAGTCTAATGATGGGGAACATTAGAACCAAGTTAAATAAAATGCGCTTACTTAATGACGAAGTTATGCTCCAGACACGAAACATTGTACCATATAATCATATATGGACATTTGACCTATAAGAGTGACCTTGATCTTAGAGGTAGGGACCTGGGTGTTAATAGCAACATATAATCAAATGATGGGAAACATTTGTGGCAAGTTAAATGAAATTTGCTTGATAAATGACGAAGTTAGGTTCAGGACACAAAACCTTGTATCATATTGTCATATATAGACATTTGACCTATAAGTGTGACCTTGACCTTGGAGGTAGGGACCTAGGTGTTAAGCGTTACTCATCGTCAAATGATGGGTAACATATGTGCCAAGTTGATTAAAATTCGCTTAATAAATGACGAAGTTATGCTTTGGACACAAAAAATTGTATCATATTGTCATATATAGACATTTGACCTAAAAGTGTGACCTTGATCTTGGAGGTAATGACCGGGATGTTGAGCGTGACACGTCGATTAATTATGGGGGACATTTGTGCCAAGCTAAATGAAATTCGCTTGATAAATGACGAAGTTATGCTCCGGACACGAAGCACTATCATATTGTCATATATGGACATTTGACCTATAAGTGTGACCTTGACCTTGGAGGTAGGAACCTGGATGTGAAGCGCGACACATAGGCAAATGATGGGGAGTATTTGTGCCAAGTTAAATGAAATTTGCTTGATAAATCAAGATGTTATGTTTCGGACACAAAACATTGTATCATATAGTCATATATAGACATTTGACCTATTAGTGTGACCTTGACCTTGAAGAATGGGACATGGTTGTTATGTGCGACTCATCATCAAATAATGGGGAACATTTGAGCCAAGTTAATTAAATTTTGCTTGATAAATGACAAAGTTATGCTTCGGACACCAAAATATGTATCATATTGTCATAAATAGATATTTGACCTATAAGAGTGACCTTGACCTTGGAGGTAGGGACCCTGGTTTGTAAAGCGCGACATATCGTCTTATAATGGGGATCACTTTTGCCAAGTTAAAAGAAATTTGCTTGATAAATGACGAAGTTATGCTCTGGACGCGAAACACTATCATATTGTCATATATGGACATTTGACCTATAAGTGTGACATTGATCTTGGGGGTAGCAATCTTAATTTATGGCGAGACACATCGTCTAATAGTAGGGAGCCTTTGTAGCAAGATGAGTGAAATTTTATAATTGATAAATGGCAAAGTTATGATCCGGACAAAAACGGGACGGACACACAGACGGACGGACGATCGCGATTCCCATATCCCCCTCCGACCTATCAGGGGGGATAACAACTTAAACTGAAGGATATAAAATGCGAAAAAAACTTGAAAATTTGTGTATTACAGAACTATTTCAAACTCTTCACAGACAGGCCTTTTAAACTGAGTAAGCTTGATTAAATAATAATCTCAAAGATGACAATGTATAACATTTATGTTCATTGGTATTTGCTATTTTTTATTAAAATGTTACTTAAAGTATACATTAGTATTTTATTTAATGTTACTAAAAGTATACTTTTTTTATCAGAAAACTTAAGTTTTAACTTTGTTCTCAAGAATGAAATCTTAAAAAATTACCGTTTTACATAAAGGGACACAGTTTCCCTTTCATTAGCAGGAATATTTTTACCAGCTATCAAGCAATGTCTGGGTTGAATTAAAAATGTATTTTATACTTAATTTTACAATATTAATTATTTTCAGCCTTATCAAAAATGACTTCCATTGTCTTAAATTTGTTCATTCGACACTATTGCTAAAATATACACTTTCATTGTGTAAGAAATGAAATCTAAAAATTTAAACAGACTATGTTTTAGATAAAAATATCCAAATATTTACACATGTAATGTCAATCTGACATTACGACATTTGAAATCAATATCCAAATTTGAACAAATTAATATCCACACTTAAGATACCCTGGTTTAATAAGTGCTCTATAAGAATTGTAAAAACATAGCAATTATAAAACACAATTCAACAGTACACAAGTATGCATGAACATATATGCTGGCATCTCATGTTTAAAACCCTCAAGTCAAATAAACAAGACCAATATGGCGCTAAATAGGTCTATGTAAAACTATTTACCAACGGGACAACAAGGAAAGCAAAAGAAGAAATACTTTGCGCTTAAGTAAGTAAAACCTAATTTCCAAAATAATGAAAAAACATCATAACATCATGAGTGTCACCCTCCTTGGGTATTTCTTAATACTTTTCATTAAATATTGATTAAAACTACATAGTATGAGCTTGGTTACGGTTGTATAAAAAACCCATCTGGGTTTTCATTGGTTAATCAATCGTACCCAACTACTCCCTCGCCATAAATCAGTCCAAGAAACATAGTTTTATTTAGTAAAACAGTTTTTTTGACATTTTGAACTGACACCTGCAAATGGGGCATACCGAACCCCTTTCTTCCAATTCGCAGCTGCAAACGTAGCACAGTCTGTGACCACAGTCTAAAAAGGTATCGCAATATCTATCTCTTCAAATCTGGCATGTTGGAATTCTAGGATAGGTAATACTCTGAAAAGAAAAAAACACTCACAAAAGACCATACTAACACTTTTAACACTTCTTGTTAAATAATTAAGGTCTTACACGATTTATAAAGTGCATCAGACACTTTGGGTAATTAGTTATTTTAGAATTGTTTAAACTTTTATTTTTTTTATCAAATCAGTTGACAAAATGAAGGACAACATCAAATAAATATCATCCCTTGTACATAAACAGGGAAATTTGCTTTCATTTTTAAAGAGAATTTAAACAACTTACCACTGGTGACACATAATCATGGTCCGAATGCCCGTCAAGCCGCTGGTTACCTCTATTGCAGTATATTTACGACACAGCAAAAAGTAAAAAAAGCTCTGGGACGGCTGTAACAAAAAATATAAGTTTACCACTGAAAACATTGATGTTTATGAATACGTGCCTTCCCAAATTATATTTATAAAAGAAGTGTAGACCAAAAACATTTTTAATAACAATTAATATCATTCTTTTATACAATTAATAGATCTACTTTGTATTAGTTAATAAAAACATACTTACAGACCACGCGTAGAACACCACGTTAGGTATTCACGTTAAAGGCTCTGAAGTGCATCTATTTTTAGATCTGGCAACTTTCGCGAATTTTTTAAGGTTTCGTGAAAAGTTTTCAAGAAAAGTCTTCCGTTATTTTACTCTTTTCGTGAAAATGTATTATTTCCAAGGTTTCGTGAAAAGTTATCTGTTTTCGAGAAAAGTGATTTATTTTCGTGAAAACTTTAATTTATCTTTAAGTGGTGGCAGTTTAAGGCACTAACAGGGAAAAATTCGTGTTAACATAATTTATTTTATTTTCGTGAAAATTAATCTGTTATCGAGCAAAAAAATATTTTTTTTCGCGATATCCGCCATTATTTTCACGTTATTTCATCTGGTAAGTAGTGGCACAAATATGCTTCAATACCAGACAGAGTCGTTCCACGGTCTCACAATCTCTGCCATCACAAGAAAATCCTCCCTGATCTGGAAGGATGTTATTTTTTTTGTTTAAGAATTATATTATGAAAAGAAGTATCATTGCATTTTATATTTTAAAAATAAGTTAATACGTTAAAGTTCATACTAAAAAATAAATTACCTTAATAAAAAGTAAAAATAACAACGGGTCAATTATTGTACCACGTGTCTTGGTTATTATCACATGGTTGGTTAAAATGGCGGAGATTTGATCCAGCTATGTTGGTTCCAGTCAAATCTCTGCGCGGAGTTTGGACGCAAACGCGTATTAATAGATGCCTGTTTAAACCATTTTAAGAATACTCATCATTAACTCATAAAGGGTTAACAATATAAAAATGAATAGCATTGTAGCAGTCTCGCAAAAAAAGTAATATTGGCATGATGGGTTTAAACGTTGTTAAATATATATAATCATTATTTCTTAGTATCTTTATATTATTTCAACTACAAGAATGGAACAGGTACAATATAAAGAGAACACTTTTATTGATAAATACGACGGGTCATAGATTCGTATCAGACTCCACTTTATTACAGTTATAGGGAAATAAATAGTAGGGCGTTTGTAATATAGAAGGTTTCGCAATTCTTAACGTAACAAAAAACCATGATGTCGCACTGCAAGTTCAACCTTTTACACATGCAATATATTTCATGTGCGTAAATAATTGGCTGGCAGGGGCGGCTGGGGGGGGGGGCGGTCGCCGCGCCAATATTTCTACTAGTACTTGTTACGAAATGGTACTATATTCATCTTTGTTCTCTAAAATCATCATGACTTTTTTTCTGTAGATGCAACTTAGACTGTTGCTTATGGTGATGCGTCAACTTGCACATTCAGTGTCATAAACAGGAGCTCTCACCTAGCTTACCGGTACATCTCGCGTTTCTTTGAGGATGTGGATATGAGTCATCACGAACAGTCAGGTTTTATCCGCAACACAACGTCCTTCATTCGGACTTAATCTTTCATTACTATTTCTGAAGTAAGTATATATACACATACATATATATATACACACACAAGAGTTGCAAAACCTCATTATTCGGAACTATAAAGGTCCATTTTGTTTCGTCAGAAGAAACTCAACATAAAATCCATCAACAGCAGAACAACACGTTCGTCAAAAAACGTAGACAGTAATTCATTGCATTCGAATAAAGATGATGTATAAACTAACCGAAAAAAAAATATCGCAAAATTGCCTAGCTTCCCGTAATATGGGATATGTGACATGCTGTCCCACCTCTAAACCACTATTGGCTTCAGATCAATGGATGGTAATGTTACTGCGTTATTCAATGAAGACCGATGTGTACCATACGATATCAGTCTGGTCAATCAAAAGGCTGCTATGAAATTAGCGATCGATGTATATCAGTGTGCGGTGCAATATCGACATATACTTTTTATAGTTCATCTTCATATGGAATAAATCTAGTTCATCAAATCTAGTTTTCCAAAATGGATTTAAGACTGCAAAGCGTGCTCGTCTTGATGGGATTGGTAGTGATAGGTATGTGTATGTAAAAAAACATTTCTCAAAGTTTGTTTAAAAAGTTATTTGTTTAAAGAACAAAAGCTGTGACGTTTGAATTCATCAGTTTACTCCATAAATAAACAAAATAATTAAGGCTGTTTGCTATCAAGCTGATGATATGTATTTGGCTATACTTAGTATTTAATTAAACGTGTTGTTAATATTTATATACACTGCCATCAATTGCGTTCGTTGTTTAACATCGACGCAGAATGGTTTTCATGTTAAAGCTAAGAGTTTTATTGTTATAAGGTGAACGCGTACACGTGAAAATTAATATTAAACAAGAGCTCCGCGGTCGGAGACAAATACCCTCCTTGACACAGGATTTTTTGTTGCAACAAAACAGACCATAGGGGTTCATCTTTTCATATTAGTGTGACTTAGCCACTCCAATAAGTTTTTAGTTGACACAGAATAATACACTAGGTATAATCAGGGTTATGGTAAATGGGTTGAGAATATAATATTATAACTATGGGTTATCTACTGTCCAAGGCCATTGCACATGTGAAGTATCAAGCCAATTCGTTCGGAAACGAACTGGTCTACCAACAGACCGACCGACCGACAGACCGAACGACATCCAGCAAAACAAAATATCCCATCTTCTGTGAATGGGGGGGGGGGGGATAATTAATACCGTGATTATGAATTATTGATTGACTTTTTTACGGAAGGGTTTATCAACCAGTACATGAATGCTTCTTCATTTAATGATCGCTATGCTTGTTTTCAATCCATATTTAAACCCACTGCTTGTTATTGAAAAGTTCTTAAAATATTATAGATTGCGCACTGAATTATTGAAATGTTTATTCACACTACTTTTAGTAACATGGACTTTAATTTGACTTTTTTGCTAATGAATAAAAGGGGCGATTAAAGTCTCGTTGATTTTTTTATGCATATATATATGACATGGCATTTTGACGTTGTAATATATACAGGATCTGGCACGAGTTGTCATATCATACAATATTTTATTAAACGAGTTCAGAAATTGCAGGACGAGTTTAATAAAATATGGTATGATATGACAACGAGTGTCAGATCTTTTTTAACACATGCTTTTAAATGAGCAAAGTAAATAAATATTTACGCAAACATAATGATAAATCCCGAATGTTGTTTACAGTTCGAGACGTCATTTGACGTTGCAACGTCATTTCAGCAAAATAACAAAATGCGATTGGTCAATAAACGAAAACTAGGCCAATGAAAACGCTTAAAAATGTTGTATTAAACATGTGTAAAAAAAAATATGTAATGGTTGTATTACATGGGAAACAGGGTATAGCATGTGATAAATTGTATAATGCCCTGATGAGCTGACGTGTTTCATAACGTCAATAAATAGTAAATGAAATTTAATTTGGGTTTAAATACATGTATAAAATGTTGTTCTTTTGCTAACCTAGCTGAAATATTGTTCGAAAATAGCTTATAAAATGGAAATATTTTAAATTTTGGTTCATTATGTGAACATTCATCTAAATGTTTACTTAAAGGCATCTGTCTTGTTGAGGGGTCTCGCATTTGTTGTTCATGGACAAAGAAAATATCCACAATCTATTATAAATACAGGTATTAAAAAAGCACTTTCCATCCCTAAACATGAATTACTTTCAAAATCAACACAAAAAGACGAGAGTAATATAATTCCATTTATTTCAATTTTATATATATGAACCGTTTATAAGTATAAGTTAAGGAGAATTATAGCTCATTAGCCCGCCGTATTTTGCAACAAGAATACGATATTGCATTCTATACATAGATGGTGACGTCACTACGTTGTGACACAATGTACGATATTGTTTATGACAACGACCTCGTTTGTAACCCGATCTTTTATTCTACGACAGTGAAATCATCGAACGGTTATTGTAGTTTATTGTTGTATGAGTACAAACCGACACAGCCGGATTTTCTAGTTCTTCAAAATGGATTTCAAATATGGAAGCTTGTTTGTGTTGGGACTGTTAGCGATATGTAAGCATAAGTACAATTGTATGTTTGTTAAATGAAAATACTCATATATTGGTAAATGACTGGTATTTTGCTAAATCATCATGTCACTTGCAAATGATTAATATAAATAAGTCACATGAATCATTACCAGAGCCTTACAATTGAACCTACTGGTATATAAAAATAAACAATGTTTTTGTAATAGTTTTATGCAAGTAAAGTTTCGATCAAAGTAATAAAGATGTATATTGATGCTATATTACTTACAACTTGATATATATTTCAAAGTACTTAATCCTGTTTTGACAAATTAAATGTCAGCTGTTGTCAATTCCAACGCGACAAAGGGTAACATAACGCGACACACGATACTACTGAACAATAGTGAGTCGAGACATCCATGCTCCTTGAGCACGTCTATTCATTCAAAACGTGTGAAACCTTATACATTTTTTAAATGTTTCCACTGCACTGAGTAGTTTTAATGACTTTTTGATAATTAAACACGTGCTTTTTGAGATAAGTGATTGAAACGTATTTGCATTTGAATGCTATTAGAGTTCACGTCAATCTCTAGAGTTGTTCCTTTCTTTAAAAAAAAATCGCTATGAATTATGTTTCTTCATTTTTAAGCCACGCTAAAGAATTCATTTAACGTGAAGTTAAAACTAAATGCCGTTCGATGACTTTTTTTCACAATTTTGATACAATCGGAGACAGAAAGCTGCGTTGTTAATTACTGTTTTCAATTTACAGCCGCCGTGTGCTCGGATGCTCGGGGTCGCGTCAGTTCCTATCGAAGATCTGGGTCAAGGTACGTACATGCATTAGTTTTGTATGACAGAGTAGGCTCGCTTACAGGCATCCATTTTGTTTATATTTGACTTCTTAACAAGACAAGTATTGATGCAAAGCATCAAAGGTCGTCGGGAATTTCAGTGTTAAAGGCACTCAATGAAGTTACATGGAACGATTTTTTTCTACTCTAATTTTCAACTCCTGTTGAAATATATTGGCCGATTATTTTAAACAAAATAGAAAAAGATACTGGTATAACCATTATCTATGATTTTGTGTTATAACCCCCAAAAAACCATTATCTATGATGTTGTGTTATAACCCCCAAATACCCATTATCTATGATTTTGTGTTGTAACCCCCAATTATTTCATAGTTATGTTATTTACATTGGTTTCCTTTTTTTACTGGCATCCGTGTGCAGTTTTCATTAATGGAACAGAACTTTGTAGGTTTTAAAAAATCTGCTTCATCTTGTTAGCGTATATTTCATACTTTTCTCAACTTCAATGGGGGGGGGGGTGATTCTGAACTTATTTTTACGTTGCTCATATACGATAGGGGTTGAGTACTCATTGATATGAAAACACTGTGAAAATTTTAATGTGTTTACGAAGCCCCCTTCCCCCTCTCACACATATATTTCATGGACATAATAAAAACAAAAAATGGTTACAATAAAACAGCACATTAATTTAAACTAAAATGTCTACATCAAAACAAAAAGTTAACATAGAACACAAATAAAATAATTTGTTTCTACTGGGGCTCGAACCTTGTGCCTCTCACATGTGAAGCGAGCGTGTAACCACTACACTACGGAACCGCTTGAAAAATCACCTTCTAGCTAAGATATTAATAAGCTATTAATAGTCGGTTTAAATGTAAACCCGGAAGTTTAAACGCTGGATAGTGAGCGGGGTTAAAGGTCCATACCAAAGGGTCCATACCACTGGCAAAATACACGTCAGGCATGCGGCCTTCTATATGTGGTTCTTAAAAAAACCTGTAGGAGGACTTGATAGTAATGAGACTGGTGTGCTGTGATGGTGCTCCTCATTGATAAGCGACTGCTTCCTTTATCAAGACTCATTACAATTAATAATACGTTTCGCGATTCGCGCTCTATAGCGCCTTTATTAATACCTAGGTGGTTGCTAGGATAGTGGAAGAAAGAAGTTTTGTTTTTATACAAAACCAGAAAGTTTCACCGGTTCGCGTATTTGCCCAGTCCCTGTGATCTTGTATTATTGCCCAGTCCCTGTACTCAGTTATTAATTAAAAGAATTAGCTTTGCATTTTTGGCAATAAATGTCGAAGTAAATGTAATAGGCACAAATGCAGTACTTATTTACAGTAATTTACACAAAAAATCACCACGATGCAAGATATTCTGCAACAAAAATATATACATTGATCCGTAAATAAATTCTCCTCCCATAAGCGAAAAAAACGTATTACATACTAGTCGCCGCACTTCAGTGCACATACTAGTCGCCGCACTTCAGTGCGACGCCAATAAGTCGCATTCAGTGAACTGCGACGTTTACTGATCGCGTGCTAGATGCGCTATATTCTTGTTCATGGTGAGTAATCTCAATATATAAAGTATGTTCATGTTGCTATTTTTAGCACGTATACAGTGCCCACGTATACTCGATGTGCATCGTGCACGATCAGATGTTCACAGGGCCATGTCCGCCCTCTGTGCCCTGTTGAAAATTTCAGTGGTGCGAGTGAATGACATGATTCCATGTTTAGTGCCCAATGTTTTACTATGCTTTGAACATTTTTCTAACCTTTCTTTTTAATGTTTGAAGTGTATTTATAAATTAATTATACACATATTAGTGTTCATCTTTCAGTGTTTCCTCTAGCGGCTTCGAGTATATCGTTGGCGTGGTGATTGGGGGCTTCTTGATTGCCATCATTGCCTACGTCGTCATTTGCCTTCGTAAGTAATGATCCATATTGGCCATGCTTAATGAATGCCGGGCCTTCCATGGGTATTCTACTCATTGTGTGTGGTCCAGCATAAAATAGTGTGTTATTAACAGTCATTTGTGTCACAGCTGAAAGAGCGACAGCTCAATTCAATGTTTTAATTATCAGTCAGGTTTTGCCTCAGCTGACAGAGCAATATCGCAATGCAATGTTTCAATTGTCAGTCATATTTTGCCTCAACTGACAGAGAAATACAGTAGTTAATTGCAGTGTTTTAATTATCAGTCATGTTTGCCTCAGCTAACAGAGCATTAACTCATTGCAATATTTTAATAATCTGTCATGTTTTTCATCAGCTGACATAGAAATAACCCAATGCAATGTTTGTCATATCAGTCATATTTTGACTCAACTGACAAAGTTATGTCTCAAAACAGTCTTTCAGTTGTTAGTCATATTATGCTACAACTGACAGAGCAACTGATCAATGTAATATTTAATTATTCTCAATGTTTTGCCTCAGCTGACAGAACAATAATTCAATACGATGTTTCAATTATCAGTCATATTTTGCCTCATCAGATAGAGCAATAACTCAGAGTAATGTTTCAATTATCAGACATGGTTTGCCTCAGCTGACAGAGCAATAGCTTAATGCAATGTTTCAATTATCAGTCATGATTTGCCTCAGCTGACAGAGCAATATCTAAATGCAATGTTTCAATTATCAGTCATGTTTTGCCTCAGCTGGCAGAGCAATAGCTTAATGCAATGTTTCAATTATCAGTCATGGTTTGCCTCAGCTGACAGAGCAATAACCCAATGCAATGTTTCAATTATCAGACATGGTTTAGTAAATGGGGATATTGGCTGGCTACCAATGTGTTGTAATATTAAGTGTAACATATCAGTGGTGTAGACTTGTTAATATGGATAGAAAATTAGAAATATATTAAATAGAAAGGTTTTTGAATGGTCCTTCCTATGTAAAGGTAGGAATTGTAAAAACGGATGTTTTAAAGTTTGCAATGTGTTTAAAAAGTATGATATGAATAGGTGTACTAGTATTGAGTACTTTCTTAGCAAGCGAGAAATTGCTACTATTGTTGAAAACAAGATTTTTTAAGACTATAAGGACTGGAGTCATGGTTACAAGATGTAAATAGAGAAAGAGCACGTAGTGGAGTTGGACAAAACAAACTTAGATTTTATAGAATTTTTATGCAAATGTATGAGTTTGAACCATATTGTTTACTTGTGTATAATAAAAGGCATAGAGGGGCTTTGGCAAAGTTTAGAAGTGGTACAGCTCCAATGAATATAGAAATTGAAAGATATATAAATACACCTCAGGAATTAAGAAAATGTAACTATTGTAAGAGTATAGGTATAAGTGTTGTGGAAAATGAAAAATATATACTGCTTGATTGCCAATTATACAACGGGGTTAGACGAGAACTCATGACTGAACTACTACTAGTATATCAGAAACCAGGCTTTGAAAATTTTGATATTGATGATAAGTTAAAAATTATCTTGTCAGACAATAATATAGTTAAATTAGCTGCCAAAACCTGCTTTCTGATATTAGAAAAACGCAAAGAACATATATATTGTGAAACTAACTGATTTTACCTTTTTTTACTTTCGGTATCTAGTGTTTTATTGTAGATATATGATGCATTTTATGATCTTCAATGAAACTAACTGATTTTACCCTCTTCTTACTTATCTAGTGTTTTATTGTAGATAGCTGATGCATCTTAGGAACATGTATTTCAAAGGCATGAATCTGGTTTTTATAAATGGTTTATCTTGTAGATATGAAATTAATCTTGCATCACGTCAAATATTTAGCAAATGTCTTAAATGTTGATAGATATCAGATTATATTAGCATTGTATTTATATTGCCTATCTGATGTACTGTCTCCTATAATTATGTCATGAATGGCCATGTGTACTTATTTTATAATGTTGTATATATAATGTTTTGTAATGAAGTACATGAGGATGAGACAATAATAAATAAATAAATAAAAATGGTTTGCCTCAGAGCCATGGTTGAATGCAAGGTTTCAATTTTCAGTCATGGTTTGTCTCAGCTGACAGAGCAATATCTAAATGCTATGTTTCAAATATCGGTTAGGGTTTGCCTCAGCTGACAGAGCAATAACTCAATGCGATGTTTCAAATATCGGTCATGGTTTGCCTAAGCTGACAGAGCAATAGCTCAATGCGATGTTTCAATTATCAGTCATAGTTTGCCTCAGCTGACAGAGAAAATCGCATTGCGGAGTGCATAAACTGACATTAGTCCGCCCTGCTGTGGTGACACTACGCAAGATGTATAGTATATTCCATCCAAACAGAGAAGGCTTAGCCTAAACAATTTCTTGGTAGGAAAAGTGCTTATAATTTACTTATATATACGTATATTGGTCCTGTGTGTGTTTGTCAAAGCAATTAAAATGTATTAGAAGGAAAGGAAACTTGATGGAAATCTTCAATCGAATATCGATTTTAAAGATGGTTGAAGTACGATTCTTAATACCATTCATTTAATCTGTGGAATGAGCAAAATCTTCAACTTAATTTATGCTTGATAAACAATTTATCGGATATGCTGTATAAGTCCAAGCCATTTTTTATTAAACATGTCCGCGTGCTTTGTTCACAGTCAAGCATACATACTGACGATTTCCCAGACTTGTGCACGTGTATAATGATTGTGTTTCAGTGAAGAAAAAAGGCATCATTTGCGCCTCACCAAATGTGACCTCTACGCCCAACTCTGGAATCAACATTGTGTACAAGAGAGACCTGACCGACAACTACTCCACGGGGTTTGTCAACCCGCCCCCACCGCCCACATACTCTGCTGTGTATCCCCCGTCATACTCAAACGGAAATGTGTCCGCGCCCGACCCCGCGCCCGACTATCCATAGTCATAGATATTGACTATGTACATAGTCGAACTATCTTTTTAAGAAGACTTTTTGTCGGAAGATTTTTGTTGATTTAGTATGTGTATGTATTATAATAAACAACGGGTAACTTTAACAAAAAACAACAACAACATTTCCATCGAGCGCCTATGGAAAAAAGAGGTACAACGATTCTGTCAAGCATTATCAAATCATCTGATTCGATCTCAATTGATATCTAATTAAACCAAAAGTATTAATAATTGAAAGAAATCTAAAACAAATGAATTAAGTTAATTGATAACAAAATTATTTTCAAGAATAGAAACTTTACACTTAAAAGTGTGCACTTTTCATTGTATCTTTAATACTCACTCTGGGGTATTTTGTCTGTTATCCAAAATCGATCAAACGTGTCAGAGTTTCTATTTTTGGCTTGAGTTATCACTAAGTAGTAAGTAACATATATACTCATCGTTTATAAATATTTGGGAAGAAACTATCGTATTTAATACTATGTCAATGTGCTTTTACTACATAATGCCACTAGTAATATTTTCTTAATATTAAAATCATGCCCTATTTCTTCACGTATAACAATATTATTTAGCATTATTTCGTCAGTCTAAGTCTAGATATATTGCTGGATGCAGCAAATACATCCTATTCGTGATAAATTATTTATGTTTATCTATGTGAACTAGTTTTGTCTGTATAGTAATTGCCTGTGGTGTTTGTTCGTGTGATGTTTGACACAAGGTGTTTGGTACATCTTTAGCAAACAGATATTAAAGCAACATGATAAAGTAAATGTATTATGATACCACGTATATGCAAACACACAATCGTTTATTCGCTGAACTATTCAATACAAGATATTATGCTACAGACACATCGTTACTCTTAACCTGATTTCTTACGTGCGAACAAAACCCCTTCGGCAATAATAAAAACACTAATCGCTTGTCTTAAAAAAAGTTTCATTTGAAAATAGAAATACAGACTGATATGATATTTATACATTCAAGTCCATTTCTAACGCAACACATATATATTTCATAATGTCTTGATGTTTTGTCAACGAATTTCGTAAAAATTGGGAATATGAACAAATAAATAATATTTTAATATCTCACAGAAGTTTATCCAAATCACGATTTTGCAAAACTTAACCATCTGAAAACACGATGATCGGCATATTGAAAGAATAAGATGGAAAACCCAATGCAGATTGGAAATACCAATTTTGTATTTCAATAGAAATGAGTTTCACTGAATGTTCAACGCTCCACTCTATTGCAATGAAAGAAACGAATATGCAAACAAATGTTTTAGAAAATTACAAAGCATTGTTAAATTCCTTTAAGTGTTGAACACAGAAAACGAACGTTAATCAGTAAAAATGAGACCATTTATTATTTACAAAGCTTTTTAACTACATGACTCACCATGGCAATGCTTTATATAAGTACGAGTACTTTTACATCAACATCAAAATTGTAACTTGCTTTTCTCCCATTTTTATATTGATCTGTTATTTTACATGGAACACGATTATTTATTATGCACATACATTTTGTTGTTATATGAGTTTTTGAACTCGTGGGCTTGTGCTTATTGTTCGAAATAAAGTTTTTCTACTTCTCCTTCTTCATACTTTTTCCAAAGAAAAATTCAGCATGGTTTCGTCTATAGAAAATCAACACAACCAAGTAATATCTGCTTGAAACATTAGCAAAAGAAACTTGATGATCTAAATATTTTGTAATAAGTAATTGAGACATACTTCATGAAAAGAACTTCAGAATAATACAGTTTATGAACAGATATTATTATGCATATATTGGACGACTCGTGCACTTTTTAAAACATTACTTTGGATGTCATTTAATGGAAGAGTTAAGTGCTACACAGCAACAAGTATTACAACATTTGCAATATTAATCCATCATATATGAAAGACCTTATAGCCTTTTCATTCAACAAATCACACAGTTTACGTTCAGTTATGCGCACAGATTTAATTTAAACAAACAAACCATGAACAATTTACTTCCAAGATACATATCACTGCCTACTCATGCTGAACGATTTACCTTTGGTCATTATGGATATAAATCTTTATGTGCATGAAAGTATAATTGTTTACCCACTGTTTCGGTTATAGATTACGACGACGCTTCAAAACTACATGACATGCCGTGTACTTAATTGACTTGTTTGTTAATTGACAAAGTTTCGCCCTATATCAATGGCAACGGCGACCAAAATCTAACAGAATCGTAATTAGTGGCTGACTGGCGATACTTTTTTCCAAAAATATTGTAGATTTTCTGATATATTTTTACGTATTATAAAACATTGGAGCCGCCTGTTGTATGTTACTAACATAATTGCTAAGGTATTTCCGGATTGTAGATGTAAAGCGAGATCAGTGGGATGACGTCATGCCAATATTTCAAAACACGTTTTGTATATTATCGTTGTGAACCCACCGGTCTTTAAAGCGGGTATATACGATTTTTATATGTGTTAAATTGTAAAATATTGATACAAATATGTTATCATAACACACAATATGCAAGAAAAATGATATATTTAAAACGAATTTCATAAAATGCAGCAAATGCAAATTAGCGCCCCGAGCCGATTGTGACCAAGATAATTCGTACATATTTTCCTACAATAACCGATGCATTCGTCTTTTTAGAAAGTGTTCGTGTGTCGTATGAATCGATATCGCTGCAGGAATTTAAAATGAACCGTTAAACTAAAATTAGATTCACATCGTACATGCATTATATACATGCTGGCGATTTCGGCTGTACAGCCTTTTTCGATTTCAGAATTAAATATATGGCTAATTTCGCATTTTTCAACACATGTTCTTCTTAACTTTTATTTTAGTTTATATTGAAATATATGTATAATAAGTTTTTTACACATTTTATATTAATCACTAAATATTTGACAAGATCGTATATACCCGCTTTAATGGTAATAACGCAGCAACAACATGTAGAATGGTAATACGATATTGAGATATGTGACCAAGTCTCGAACTCAATCGATAAATCTATTGTATAGGTAAATACATGGATTTCAACGCACTCATTAGCATTTAAACATGACAAATACTGTTAATGATATCGACCAAAACTTCAGTTACCCGTCAATCAATTCAAAATACGCTTCAAGAGTAATCAGCAAATTGATGTCAGTGTGCGCACAAATCTTCACATGGGGAAGATCAACCGGTTCAACATGGATCTAAAAATACGATAATTATTGTTTTACTTGGATTGTTTGCATTTGACATTAATAGAACGTTAGATAATTTGACACTGTGTACACCACGTACTTGTTCAAATAAGTCGCGCACAACTTGGTAGCAGATTGTGTCACTCGTTCTTACTCGTTTTGTTTTATAAAGGTTATAATCACCTGAGCTTGTAATAGGTATTTTGTATATTTAACACATATTTGCCGTCTTGTGATAAATGTCAATAGATAAAAAAAATGTATTTAGAGATATACCAGTATTTATAGATATACCAGTATTAATCATTCACCATTTGTTACATAAATTCCTAAATATCTTTGAATTGCTAGTATAAAGACCAATTCATTAATTATAAAAACAAAATCTACACATGTATTGCTACTGGTTTATAAATATTACAACAAAATGAGGGTAATAATTATGCAGAGAAACCGTTTAATTCCAATTAAATTTACGGAGATCTAATACTTATGATGATTTTATTGATAAACAAGCCGATTATCATAGTATTGAATTTATAATTTTTTATTGTTTACAGTAATGGTTGCTGTACAAATAGTTGCAGAGAATTTGCAATCATGTCTGTTTAATAGTACATGTACTTATTCACTAGCGACAAGAGCAATTTCAGCTAATTGTGCTTTCTTAAGCTTTAGTTTAAAATTAAGTAAACTCAAAATAAATCACAAACACTTTTTACCACACTGTTTTTAAGGTTGATTCATGAGGCAACTTATCTGATAAACATCTTCATTTCCGAAATCAGTCGCTTGCGAGGCGCTAGACAGGAAGGCTACCGGTACCCCTCGATTTGACTAGCTGCTGGGTAGGCAACCGACCATGCCAAAATCAGCCCAGTCCGGGGGTCGAACCTTCGACCATCCGCCCTTTTAGCGACCGCTCTGACAACTAGGCCGAATAAGCGATTAGTGATGTTTCCTAGTAAATTATGCAAACGAGTCAAATTGTAAAATACATGGCATATTGGTGCACCAATTCAAGAAAAGACAATTTCAATTAACCCAGTACTTAAGATCGAAACAATCAGCATAACTATTAGCATAATTACTTATTGATATTATTTTATTTACAATAAATATGAACTCGTGCGTTGTTTTCTGACAAGTTCATTTGAAAGTGTGTTGCCGTTAATTACTAATATCAAGAGTCCTAATGGTGAAAGCATGGTATAGCATATGGTCGTTTATTCACGGTACATTTGTCAATGTCTAAGATATTTTCATATTTATGTTGGGTGAGATAAGTTTCCTTAAAGTGTTTGAAGATTCTTCGTGCAGAGATGTTTTAGTTGCAACCGAAAGATCAGTGGGTTCCGAGCATCGTCGGATACCCACGACTAATTCATTCCGTTACTCTCGATAAATGGAGAGTAGCGGAATGGGTCGAACGTGGGTATCCGACGATGGGTTCCGAGAATCCCGTAACTGATCAGTTTGACATCGCGCATTATTTTAAGGAAAAACTGAAACCTTGATATTTTTCAACGCCGTCTGTCCAGTGGTTGATTATATGAATTATATTTCCATTTAATTATTCAAGAGTTTCATTTTTGCAATTTAAAAATACATCCATGTTCAGAAATTGAGAGCATGGATAGGAATGAGTGACCATTGTGTACACACCGGTCTTTATGGGATACCAAAGGGGTCGAAACTTTAACTTCTGCTCGAGCAGAAAAAAATGCTGCTCGAGCAGCAAATTTACTGCTCGACCAGCATTTTTTCTGCTCGTGCAGAAAAATCCTGCTCGACCAGCATTTATTTTTAGATTATGGCATTAGCCAATCAGAACTCTTGTTATATTTGCCTTTTGGTGCGAAACTGGTTTGTTTGGAAAAAATGGCTGCTGCCATGATGTCGCCTTTTTCACATCTTCTGCAAGTTTATGTGACGACCTGTTTAAAGTTTAAAAATGCAAAGAAATACAATATCATGAGTATTGAAAACGCAACCAATTTGACTTTTACGCAAATTCGTCAAATTAACGATACAAAACTTCGATTAAAAATGATTTGCTCATTTTAGGTATTTTCTCTTTGGAATTATTATCGTAACGCGGTGACGCTTACATTCAGCAAACGGTCATAGTTATTCAAACGCTATGCGTTTTCAATCTGACCTAATTCGTCGCCCATTGTGCATGTATTTGTAAAGCGTCTGTACTTTCAGTTTCTATTACAATGTGAAATAAAAATAGCTAAGAGAGGTCGAAAAACGTCCGAGAATGTTGCGCCAAAATATCAGCCGATCGCAAACTTTTTTGAATCAAGAAAGCAAGAGCCAATAAGTGCCGAATCATTCGTGTTATCGATTTTGTTAGAAACTGTGTATACAGCAGTTGAGTTGACATCCAAAAAACATGATGGAAAGGCTGTGACTTAACAAACCTGTCAAAAGTATAAAAAGGCATGTCATTGGTTAGAAATTGTCGACATTTTTTAAAGTTTATATCATGGACAGTTTAAAGGATTAAAGATATTAGGAAACATCAGTTTATTAAAATTTATGATGATAGTTTACAGTTCTATTGAATCAATACAAGTGTGCAGCGTCAACGGAAGTAAATCAGCAATTATTTTAAGGTATGCATTTTTATTACTCATTTCACTCTATATGAAGAATGAAATCACCCTATTTTTCAAAATCAATGGTTGAAAACCCTATTTCCCAAATAATTATCTGGGGCACTGAGTTCTCGAGGACTTTTTTCAATTTCAATGTAAATTATTTTTCACCGAGGCCAATTAGATTGTTCAAAGCTAACAACAGGTAAAATGTGAGTTGTGTCTGAATTACAAGTTGTTTAATTTTTCATAATTGAAATGTTTACAATTTACTATTTATTGAATAACTTGGCAGTGGATAATTAAGTTCTGGGATGTTATTTTCAGCTCTGAACTGCGAAAAAATTGCATAATAATAACATTGGTGGCACTATAATGAGTTACCTTTCATCTGTCCTTCCATTTAAATGTCCCTAAAACAGACTTCCCAAACTTTGCAGAAAGAGTTTAGGCATTGTTTTACACACTCATTTTAACCATGGCATGCTATTGTACAACATGTCTTGACGGAAATAATTTTGATAAAAAATATTTGCAGGAAATAATTTTTCCATTGCGAATCGTTTGTATCTTTTTATCTTTATTCTGAAATGCCCCTCTTAAGAATAATGTCATGTATAGCTGGTTTAGAATTAAGGATGATGATATGTCCTAACAGCATTTTGTCATGTCATTTACTGTACTTCTTAACCTACATGTATTTGAATATTCAGTCCCCATATAACTACGCCCATATGTTGTGGACATTTTCATACAAGAATACAAACAGGAATATGTATTGGAGTTTGCTGTATAAATTGACAGTCAATCGGAGGGTAACAGGTTTATTTTTAACCAGATGTGAGGAACTAAACGCAATTTGCAGGGAAAAAAAATATATCCCTTAATACCACTTAAGTATATTTGCATCAAAGGAGCTCTGGTGTCGTGAGGTTGAAGAAACTAGTGTTGAATCTAAAACATTAAGCATCATGAACTCAAAAGTGAGAAGCCAAGTCAGACACCGCTAAATGTAAAAAAATCTGTCAGATGTTTGGTCTGACAGGCTAGGAAATTCTGTCAGACTGAAGGATAATTTTTGGATTCTACTTATTAGCATACCTGATAATAGCATATTTATGTTATTAGCATATAGAATGTCAAAGCACAGATTAATTCTTATATTTTAATGTATTTTTCTTCTATTAATAGCATAATTTTTAACCCCAATATTCAGAATTCACTTAAAGTCTTTATAGCATATAGAACATTCTCAGAATGCCAAGAAAATATGCTTTAAATCTGCTAAAAAATGCTCAAATGCAAATGCAAATACCTTAGAATACAATTCCATTTGATAAATAGTTATCTTAAACATCAATCATATACAATGTTGCATTTACATTTCACTTTGACGATCAATTATTAACAGATTTGACTTATTGTATGCCCCCAGTTGCTATGTTTATGCTAAAATGTGTGTTCCTGTTAATAGCATATTCCTGTTATTAGCATAATTTTTGCTGACATGGTATGCTTAGAACAGGAATCCACTGTAGCAACATATTAATCAGGTATTATGGTTTTAATCCGTGAACTATTATTTTTAATGGTGAAAGAAAATCTCCATTGCGCGTTTTCAAAAATTCCTAATCAAGCTTGGTAAAAGAACACACAGAATAGCAAATTTATTACAGCGCCAAGTTCCGGGCTAAAATGATTGATATTTTTTATATTCCGTAAAGACAAATGCCGCATCATATCCTATGGGTGATTTAAAAAATAATGAAGCCTAAATAAAACATGCATTTACTTTCATACCATTAAGCATGTTTGAGTTCTTTTTCTATCTTACAAAAGTGTTTCCATGTGATTAACTTAAATGTGAAAATTCTCAATAACTTGCTTCATTAACAAAATATATTGAACAATATCCTTAAAATTGCCGCAAGTGTACTGGTTTTGCGTGACATTTTTTGTAAAAGGCAATTTTCAATTTTATACTTCAATAAAACTTTCAGAAATATAAGGTATTGCCAGATTTGTTTGTTTTGGATTAAGCTTCAACACCTTGTTTCGGAGGTATTTTTTCTGTATTATATATGACTAAGTTACACAAAGTTAAAGCAGGTTTTCATCCGGGGATTCGAGAAAATATCATAACACATTCTATTTAAAAGGTAGATTCTAATTAGTTTGTATTATACATCAGCGGCTTGACTAGAGCCAATCAAAAGACTTGCTGGAGTCTTCAAGCCTCATTCGGTTAATTTAACTCAGCGTTCATTGCTACACTTTTGACTCATACACAAGATGGTTTGTGCTTATCGTGATTCGCGTATGCGGTAATGGATACAGTTCAGCAATGCGTCCGAGTGGACGCACATATTTCAAAACGATGCATCTATTTCGATATTAATTTGTGCGTCATAGACGCGAGACGCACATGTAGATTATACCCTGGAATAACTAAATCAACAAAAGGTTACCAGACAACAACTTTTGAATGACCCACGTACATTTGTTCAAAACACATTAAATTAAAAATTAATATTTATTATAATGTGATACATTGTAATGGTTTAATTATACTCTTAGCATTGAAGTGCAATTTTATGCCTGGGACTTCAAAAATTTAATGCTTACAAATAGCTAACATGAGAAGGCTGAACTCCAAGGTCAAAGTCGCACTTACAGGTCAATAGTCAAATATGGCTATTAACAGGTTGTGTTTGACATAAGCGTAGTTTTGCAACAAAAGTGGAATGTGGGGGCAACTGTGCCTTATGAACACGTCTTTTTTTTTTAGGTCTATCATATTTTTCTTTTACTAAGACGTTCATGCCTTCTATCAGGTAAATTTGTGTCCGTGAACTCATATGAGCTCTTAAGGGCCATCATGGCCCGCTTGTTATGTTAAATAGCTACTTTATTTCAAAAATCTGTAAAATTGATAATTTTTTAATGTGTGAAAACAACACAGACTTTAATTGGTATTAGTCTAATTAAGTATACAACAAACATTTGACATTTTGCAATACATGTATACAGGCTGTCAAGCGGTCATACTTTTTCCTACTATTTCCTACTTTTTCATCAGGATCCTACTTTTTCCTATTTTTTTACCAAATCTTCCTACTATTCCTACTTTTTCATTTTCACTGGAGAATTTTTTTTTTAAAGAGTTTATTTAGTAAACTTGCAGGATGAATAAATCTATGGCATGACTGTGTCCCTGTTAATGTGCATTCATCTAGATGAGACCTGACAACCCATGCTGACTGTCTGCTAGCACCTCTTCAGGAGCATAAATATTTATTTCTTATGTAACTTTTAAAATTATTGACAAGTTTTTTTTTGAAGTAACAATAGTGCCTTGTTTACTTCCTTAGCATTTGTACACTGCAGACTTCACTACCTTACACAGTTCCCTATGGCGCACCAAAGGGGTCGAAACTTTAACTTCTGCTCGAGCAGAAAAAATGCTGCTCGAGCAGCATTTAAGTGCTGCTCGAGCAGCATATTGCTGCTCGAGCAGCAATTTACTGGTCGAGCAGCATTTAAATGCTGCTCGAGCAGCAAAATTCCTGCTCAAGCAGCAATATGCTGCTCGAGCAGCATTTATTTTTAGAATAAGCCATTGAACCCGTCAGCCAATCAAATTTTAGCTTACAAACGGACGACATTAGCTATCTCTACGGAAACGAAATAGACCGGTGTAGCGTTAATATTGTCAGATCGTGAGATCTGACGATTTTCACAGTACCCCCGTGATATTGCTCTGATCAGTCGCCGTGAAAAATGTCAGATTGATGAAAAATAATATTTAACGCATTGTTGTTTCAATTCAACTTAATTTCGCGTTTTAACAGCTTGCAGTTATTTTCGGAAATCTTTTTTTCGGACGTTGAACCTAAACACATTGTTCACAACAAAGATATCAAAACAGTAGTTCTAACACCATGCAAACATTTGAATTTTTAAACGATTTTCGTTTTAAATGTTATATATATCGATGATGTACATGCATTACGTTGTAAAGAAATATGGTAATGCCTAATTTCCAGTCCTGAGTGTTGCAGTTTTTTAATACAAAGATACAACATTGATTTAAGAAAATATTTTCAGATTATATATATATCAATTCAGGAAAACTATTGTATTATATTTCACACAATCATAGTTACCACATGCATCATTTATTTAATATGTCAATAAGCTCGATTGGTAATTGTTGGTTCGGCTCTGGTAATGCTTTAAAGTACCCTGTGTACTCTTAAGTATACTTTAATGTACCCCGGGTACGCTAAATATACTCAAACGTACCGTTGGTCTGTCTGTCAGTGCAGTCACTCACAAACTTTTCAGTGCTTTATTTCAGAAACTCAATATAAGTTTTCAACATGAAACTTTATGGGTGTATAAATATAGCTGAGGAGAGGTGCCATGCACAAGAACCATAACCCGCCACTTTCTGATATAAGAGTTATTGCGCTTTGTTGTTTTTGTATGATGTAACTAGGGCTATATCTCAAATACTATACAAGATTTTAACATGAAACTTAATGGGTCTATAATTATCAATGCATGAGAACCATAACCGTATACTTTCTTACATAACGGTTATTGCCCTTACTTGTTATTGTCATTTAATGATGTAACTTTTCAGGGCTATATCTCATTTATAGAACCATGCATAAGAACCACAACCCTTCACTTTCTTAAATAAGAGTTATTGTCCTTTGTTGTTTTTGTATGATGTAACTTCTCAGGGCTTTATCTCAGAAACTATAAATACAAGATTTCAACATGAAATTTCATGGGTGTATAATTGTCAATGAGAATAAGTGCCATGCACAAGAAACATAACCCTAGTACATATGTACATGTCTGATGTTACTTTACAGGACTATATCACAGATACTATACACGATTTAAAGATGAAATTTAATGGATGTTAAGATATCAATGAGGAGAGGTGTCATGCACAAAATCTATAACCCTACACTTTCTTAAATAAGAGTTATTGCCAATTGTATTTTTATGTTGTTGCTTTTAAATAAGTGAGATAAGGGTACAACCCTTCAAATAAACTTTTCTGTTAGTTCTGCACCCATCAATAATCAAAATTTATTTGGCGGGGGATATCAATTTAACGAATTTGCTTATTATTAGTCTAAACGTTGAAATAGACTTAATATTTTAAGTAGCAATGAGAATATAAGACACAGCAGACTCATCAGTCATCAGTATTATGTTAGCATATCTTTAGTCGGTTACTGAACTAGGGCAAATAAAGTTGAAGTTTATCAGGTGGTCTAAAAGTCCTCACCGCCTAGCAGATAAGTCTACAAAGTATTTTAACACCGGTTCATGAACATGAAATGATAAGTCATTTACGCCATCGGGATTAATTAATTTAAGTCAATATGTTTTTGGCACAGAAGGATTTTATTAATATTTTGTTGAGTTCTCAGATTAATCGAGCCCAAAGCACTTCCTGCTACAAAAACATATTTTCGAGAAACAACACATATTGATAATATCCATTTTAATGCCGTGCGGGTCTTGACAGTGAAGTCATCGAGTCGCACAGATATGTTTGCCGCACCCCATGAATCAGAAGACTGCGTCTCACGACTAGTCTCGATAAACTGAATCATGGGCCTGTCGCAACATTGTGGGATGCTTTTTCATGACCAAACATTTGGCAGTCTGGAAATAAAGTAAAAGTCATTCATACTTAACTTAAAAAACAACATTTGTTTGCAATAAGAAAAGCATATATTCACTAGATTAAGTGTTCACAAAAAATACTATTTCTGAAAATAAAATTGCAAGAACGATAGTTTGACAGTGAAAAGTATTAATGTTTTATGCATCATAAATATACAATCACATTAAGACACTGAAAAACAACTTTTCATACAGAATTATATAATGGAGCAAAGAGAATGCTTTTTTTCATTATATGACACATTCATAAAAATTAAAATATGAGTAATCTTCTTGTTTAACCTTTTTTCAGGGTTATTTGACAAAAGTGGGACTCTATAACACAGTTTGATCCTCAGGTTATGATATTACATATGAAATATCATGTCCTTTATAAATTAAAAATAAAATGCAAGGCTCTAAAAACCAATGCACTAACAGAAAGGTACTATGATTATAATCTACATTCTCCCATTATTTTGTTGAATAAAAGTTAATGCAGATCTTTACTAAACAAACTAGAGCTTTGTCACAGACGTTACAAATACCCCCACGTGCCGCATTGACACAGACTATTTTGCATGCTGTCTTCACAAAACAAGAGAATCAAATTTATGGCGATTTTTAAGAATGATAATGCCATTATCATTTATGGCAATTTCGACCTTTGAACTCTTGAATTCTTTAGCATGACATGCAGTCCAAATTTATGGCCATTTTTTTACTTTTGAACTCCAAGTGTGACCTAGACCTTGGAGTTATCGACATAATTCTTTTGCATGACACATCGTCCAATGAAAGTGAACAAATGTACCATGTATTTTTAAAATCTCACAATAAATGACATAGTTATGGCCCGGACAAGATCATTTATGGCCAATTTTGACCTTTGAACTCACAGTGTGACCTTGACGTTACAGATATAGACGTAATTCTTTTGCGCAACACACCGTCCAATAATGGTGAACAAATGTGCCAAATGATTTTAAAATCTCACAATGAACAAAATAGTTATGGCCTGGACAAGCTCATTTATGGCCTTTTTTTACCTTTGAACTCAAAGTGTGACCTTGAACTTGGAGTTATCGACGTAATTCTTTTGCGCGACACACCGTCCAATGATGGTGAACAAATGTGCCAAATGATTTTAAAATCTCACAATGAATGACATAGTTATTGCCCAGACAAGCTCATTTATGGCCATTTTTAATCTTTGAACTGAAATGTTACCTTGACCTTCGAGATATTGAAGTAATTCTTTCGCGCGACACACCGTCCCATGATGGTGAACAAATTTGCCAAATGATTTTAAAATCTCACAATAAATGATAAAGTTATGGCCCGGACAAGCATTTGACCCTTGAACTCCAAGTGTGACCTTGTCTTGGAGATATCGACATACTTTTTTCACGCAACACACCGTCCCATGATGGTGAACAAATGTACCAAGTTATTTTAAAATCTAACGGTAAATGACATAGTTATGGTCAGGACAAACTTTCGGTTTAAAACACACTAAGTGACCCCATGACCTAGTTTTTGACCCAGCATGACCCATATTCATACTTGGCTTAAACATCATCAAGATACAACTTGTGACCACGTTTGGTGAAGATCGGATGAAATTTCGGGACAGACCGACAGACCGACCGACAGTACGACAAAGTGACTCCTATATAGAAATATGAAGCTAATTTATTACCATCAATGCAAACACTCCACAGCTGTTTCCATGGCGCTGTTTGTTGCAAGGTGGCGCTTTGAACTCTGAACTGAATTTTTCCAAGCCATCTTTCACAATTTGCGCTCGTTGACACATAAACTGGCTGCAACAAATATTTTGTTGGTAAAAATCAACAAAAATCATGTGCCTATATACTTAAGCGGTACTTTATCTATACCAAATTGTTTTGGTAATCAGTTTTCAAACATATATATATATGTGATTCTATTAACACATTATTTGAAACAGATAAGTGTGAGAGATAGGACACAATAATAAATAAGAATGAACTAAGAAAGCAAGCTTAAATTTATATATAGCCTATCATTTTTAAAGTGTTGGTGGTCATTACAAGTTAATATTTATGATAAAGATCCAAATATAGAAAACAAATAAGATTTACAAAGTTTTTTGAATATCTTGTTTGGTATATTGCCTGATGAATGATAACTGGAACTGGCCAAAAAAGCTCCCTAAATGTGACCTTTGATCTCTTGTTAACGCATGCGCTGCAGCTTCTCTACATGGAGAACATATGTGGTAAGCTATATTAACAAGAGCACCGCCTTGCGGGTGCAGACCGCTCATCTATTTTCTTTTTAAAGGTGAAGGGATTCTCATTTTCAATCACAAAGGAGGGAGGGGCGGAGTGAAGAGGGGTGTATAGTGTGGGGGTGTGGAATTTATTACATTATCTTCCAAAAATGCGAAAAAAAACGCAAAAAAAATCGGAGGGGGGTGGGTGGGGGGGGAGTGGGGGGGGATTTTTGGGTGCGATGGTTGGACGGTATTTCAAACATAAAATAATAAAAATAATTATTTGTGTTTTTTAACCGTTTCAAAAAAAATAAAATTGGGGGGGGGGGTGGGGGTAAAGTGTGAGGGTGTGGTGGTAATTTGTGAGATGATCTTAAAAAATAAAATAAAAAAAAAATAAGGGGGGGGAGGGGGGGAGGGCACAAGGGATGGTTTGGGTGGAGTCTATTGTGGTATGTCAGGTAAGAGTAGTTTTGTCAAAGTATCAATCAAATCTAATCATAAATAAAGAAGTTATGGCAATTTTAGCAAAATTTAATAATTTGACCTTGAGAGTCAAGGTCATTCAAAGGTCAAGGTAAAATTCAACTTGCCAGGTACAGTAACCTCATGATAGCATGAAAGTATTTGAAGTTTGAAAGCAATAGCCTTGATACTTAAGAAGTAAAGTGGATCGAAACACAGAATTTAACCATATAGTCAAAGTTACTAAGTCAAAAAAGGGCCATAATCCCGTAAAAATGACAACCAGAGTTATGCAACTTGTCCTTTTACTGTACCCTTATGATAGTTTGCAAGTGTTCCAAGTATGAAAGCAATATCTATGATACTTTAGGGGTAAAGTGGACCAAAACACAAAACTTAACCAAATTTTCAATTTTCTAAGTATAAAAAGGGCACATAATTCTGTCAAAATGCCAGTCAGGGTTACATTACTTTGCCTGCACAGTCCCCTTATAATAGTTAATAAGTGTTGCAAGTATGAAAGCAATAGCTTTGATACTGTAGGAATAAAGTGGACCTAAACACAAAACTTAACCAAATTTTCAATTTTCTAAGTATAAAAAGGGCACATAATTCTGTCAAAATGCACGCCAGAGTTATCTAACTTTGCCTGCCCAGTCCCCTCATGATAGTAAGTAAGTGTACCAAGTTTGAATGCCATAGCATTGATACTTTCTGAGAAAAGCGGACCTAAACGCAAAACTTAACCAAAATTTTCAATTTTCTAAGTATAAAAAGGGCACATAATTCTGTCAAAATGCACGCCAGAGTTATCTAACTTTGCCTGCCCAGTCCCCTCATGATAGTTAGTAAGTGTACCAAGTTTGAATGCAATAGCATTGATACTTTCTGAGAAAAGTGGACCTAAACGCAAAACTTAACCGGACGCCGACGCCAACGCCGACGCCAAGGTGATGACAATAGCTCATAATTTTTTTTCAAAAAATAGATGAGCTAAAAATGGCATATTCAATTATCGAATCACAGTTTGGATAAGCTCAGAGACACACATTAAATGCACATACACCAACTGCTACTGTGACTGCTATATCAAGCAGGTAAGACAAAAAATGAATTACAGCTTTGAACCTTACCAGAACAAATCGAACAAGGCCTTGTTGTTACCACCCAACGAGTCGTAAATGGTTACAGTCCTGGACATAACACTTGCAACCAGCAAAACCCAGTGATTGTTGCCTTTACATTGTGGCAGCATAAGTAGATCATACATATTGAAGTCCACCTACAAAATGTGAAATTATAATGTACCTTAAAAAATGTATACATTACTAAACAGTGAGAAATTTGCTCAAATTGCTTCAAAGAAGTATAGTGGCATGCTAAAATCAAGTACAGTTTAAGTTAACAATAAAACAAAAGATTGTCAGGCAATATGGTACTCCTGGAACAACTTTGTATAGGTCATTTGCAAAGAACATGTAGAATTTATGAAGAACCACCACTTTTACATAAAAATTCATGTTATGTAAAACGAAGACTTTGGCATTCATATCTCACAGACAAATCAAGTCATTACCACTGCCACCTTCATCAACATAATTATTGGACACATATAGAACTACTATATCTTACTACATACAAAATGTGGTAGCCCTAGATCCTAGAGTTAAGGACAAGAATTTTTTTAAAGTTTTCACAAAATAAGCAAGCAAGAAGTGTATATAATGTTCAATTGTGTGACCCGCGGGTCAGGGTCAAATTTGACCCAAAGGGCATAATTTGAACAAACTTGGTAGACGACAATAAGATGTTACTGCAAACCAAATTTGTTAGCCATAGTCCGAATGGTTTTCAACAAGATTTTTTTTTTCACAAAATAGGCGCTTTATTCAATTTTGTGACCCCCCCCCGGGCAGGGTCAAAGTTTACCCCAGAGGCATAATTTGAACAAACTTGGTAGAGGACTATAAGATGTCACTTCATACCAAATTTGGTAGCCCTAGGCCCAATGGTTATGAACAAGAATGATTTTTAAAGTTTACCCTAAATTAGCCATTTATAAGCATATGTTCAATGTGTGGTCCTCGGGGCAGTTTTAAATTTGACTCCAGGGGCATAATTTGAACAAACTAAGAAGAGAACTAATACATGTCAATACATACCAAATTTGGTAGCACTATGCCATACAGTTATGAACAAGTAGATTTTTTAAGTTTTCACAAAATAGGCCTCATATAAGCATATGTTCAATTTTGTGACCCTCGGGGCAGGGTCAAACTTGACCCCAGGGACATAATTTGAGCAAACTTGGTAGAGGACAATAAGATGTCACTACATACCAAATTTGGTAGCCCTAACCCCAACGGTAATGGACAAAAAGATCTGTAAAGTTTTCACAAAATAGCCCCTTTATAAGCATATGTTAAATTTTGTGACCCTCGGGGCAGTTTCAAATTTGACCCCAGGAGCATAATTTGAACAAATTTGGTAGAGGGCTATTAGATGTCTCTACATAGCAAATTTGAAAGCCCCATGCCCATATGGTAATGGATGAGAAGATTTTGAAAGATTTCACAAAATAGGCCTTATATAAGCATATGTTCAATTTTGTAACCCCAGAGCAGGGTCAAATTTGACCCCAGGCGCATAATTTGAACAAATTTGAAAAAGGTTCATCCAAGGAACATTACTGAGAAATTTAATCAGAATTGGACCAGTAGTTTAGGAGAAGAAGATGTTTAAAGGAAAAGTTAATGCACGGACGCACGCACGCAGGCACGGACGGACGCACGCATGGCGGACACAGGACCATGACATAAGCCCCGCTGGCCTTTGGCCACTGGAGCTAAAAATCAATTAAGGAAGGGAGGGAGCACCCCTCCCTAACCCAACCATAAAGGCCCCTGGGCATCTGAAATATGATCACAAGCACTAATAATCATATTATAATGCTAAAACCCGGTCACCACTGTCGATAAATTGGAAATTGTTATGACTGTGAGATATAATGTAAACATTTGCATACAGATCAATCTTTTTTCTTCAAGCCAAACACAAAATAACAATGCAAAATTAAAGTTTTAAAGGTTTTCAATGGGTACAAATAGGGTATTTATCTGGACATTGGAAAAGTTGAAATACATGAAAATATCATCAAACAACTTAAATGTATTTCATTGTCAATTATGTTTTTCTTGATTTTTCTCCAAACTTTACACAAATATGGGTGATTTCAAAACTAAGTAGAAATGGCGTGGCAGAGGCCGACGTGTATCCCCACGTCGCATGTTTGACCCAGGGGTGCCCCAGGGTGGGTAATGGGGCTATGCATAGTTGAGATTGAACGTATTGTCATAAGAGAAGTTCGGTATCAATTAGATGTGAATCACTGTAGAAATGAAGAAATAATAGTAAAAGGCAATTTTGGGTGGGCGTGGCCTATGTGGGCCGGGTGCCCCAGGGTTGGTAATGGGGCCATGCATAATTGAGATTAACCATAATGCCATAAGAGAGGCTCAGTATCAATTTGAAGTGAATCTGTGTAGAAATGAAGAAATTATAGTAAAAGGCAATTTTGGGTGGGCGTGGTCTATGTGGGCGTGGCCAATGTGGGCGGGGTACCCCAGGGTTGGTAATGAAGCCATGCATAGTTGAAATTATCCGTATTGCGATAAGAGAGGTTCAGTATCAATTTGAAGACATTCGGTGTAGTCTCCGGTGCACTCAAAATGTGCAGCTCCATGAGATACACATGCATGCCAAATATCAAGTTGCTATCTTGAATATTGCAAAAGTTATGACCAAGGTTAAAGTTTTGGGACACACACACACACACACACACACACACATACAATGACAGACAGGCCAAAAACAATATACTCCCGATCTTTCGATCCGGGGGCATAAAAATGAGTAAAAATCTCTTACCCGGCCCCACCTCAACCCACATAACTTTTGACCCAGGGGTCAGATCAAAATTCCAAATAGTGCAGGGTCGCACATATGCTCATAGCTACCATGTGTGTAAGTTTCAAGGTTCTAGTGCTTATAGTGTAGGAGGAGAAAGTGGCCAGGACGGACAGATGGACGGACGGAAGACGGAGATAACTACAATATCCCCACTTTTTCTCCGAAAAGCGTGGGGATAATGAAGCCTAAATGAAAATTTTTCTCAAATTTTAGATGTTAAGTTATGGCAACAGTTTTGTTTGTATTGCATAGGGAAAGGGTTCAAGTTTTATAAATGAGTAGGGCCGTTCTGTCAGATGTAATCACTTTTTCACCACAAAAGATGTTAACCAAATGTTTTTGAATTTTTTTTTATAAATGTACATGTCTTTTGCACTTAATAAAATCCCATTAAAACATGTCATCAATATTTTGTGTGTTTTGTCAACATGCAGTATGTTCTTAAGCAAAATATAAATACAAAATCGGAAGTGTTCTAAAAAAAAATATGGAAAAAATTGAAATGTTCATGTTTTAAACACATATTTTTCAAAACTATACTCCTAAAAGTTTTTTTCCTGGCCTCAAAGCAGTGTATCTTAAAGTAAAAACTCAGATTTATCAAAATATAGGATGGCCTTCAAATATATGTGAAGTTTCTTTTTTATTATATAAGAAAATCTGCAAAAACTAGCTTTTGCCAAATTTGTATACAATTTTCAAACATTTGTACACTTAATTGGGACACTTACATGACTTTTGTATACAAGTTAAATAAGCAAACCATTCAACATATATAAATACTTTTTTAATTTTTATTACATTTGACTACTGGTATACAAATTAATGTTTCCCCAAATAATGTTCTGTGCTAGAAGGTCCGCTTGATGATTTAAGGTTGATGTTTAGAGATTTAAGATTATTTGTACTTGACAACTTTAGTTTTCATTTATTCTAAGAAATACCCATACAGTCAGTAATATAGAATACAAATTAAATTGGCATAAAATATTCTGATAAAATTATAAGATAAGTTACAGGGAACTTGAATTGTTTGCTGAAAGGATCTAGCATGATTTTAGGCCAAATCTGTACACTTGGGACATTTTCAAAATGGATTTTTGTGGCCCTTAGTATGTTTATAACCGATGGGATATCAGAGGCATAAGGAATCTCCATAATTATGCAGTGTGTCATAGATCTGTATTTCCCATAAAAAACACATATATTTCACAAATTGTAGATACATTTGACCTGGTTTTCAATATATTTCACATAGTTGTATATATTTGACTTTGGTTTCATAATTTATCTTGTTCTATATAATAAAGATCTATTTGACATTGCTCTCTATATGCTGGAGATCTATATGCTGGGCATTTTTCTCTATACAAATGGATAGCATACCTTGTTCTCTAAATATCAAATGATGTTCTCTACATATTAAACATTGTTCTCTATGGCATTGAGCTTGATCTTTAAATATAAGACATTATGCCTCTTCTATATGTTTGAATTTGATATCTATATATAAGACATTGCTCTCTATACTTGAAGTTGATCTAATATTGTGTTCTCTATATATTGGACGCTTTTCTATAAATATTGAACATGGTTCTGTATACAAAATACATGTTTATATTTTTTAATAATATTTGACCTCGTTTTCTATATAAATATGTGTCTTGTTCTGATAAAACTGGGCTAAATTCATGTGCGTAAAGTGTCGTCCCAGATAAGCCTGTGCAGTCCGCACCGGCTTATCAGTGACGACACTTTCCGCTTAAACTTCATTTTCGGTAAGAAGGGACTTCCTTCAAACTAAAAATACCATAAAAGCGGAAAGTCTCGTCCCTGATATGCCTGTGCAGTCTACACAGGCTAATCAGGGACGAGACTTTCCGCACATGAATTAAGCCCAGTTTTCTCAAAACAAGAAACATAATATTCACTGTTCTATATTTAGACCTCGCTCTCTATATATTAAACATTATATTCTCTATATATTGGACCTTGTTCTTTATAAATTAGACCTTGTTCTTTTTATACTTTATACATTAAACACGATGTCCTCTTACTTGACCTTCCTCTGTAATACAATATATCCTCTATATATTTTGGTAATGTGTCATTAAAAATGAATGAAATAAAAATAAGTGCTGTACCGTTGTTTATCGAAGGTTTTAACATGGTTTTTAGTTTAGATGTGTAGGAATTGTACCACAAGGGTGACAGTCTGCATGGTTTAATTATAAGTGTCTGAAAGACTTTGTCATCCATCATATTTGACATTTGACCATGTTCAACTTTTATTTTGGCTTTTTTTTCCAGTTGCTTTTGAATGCTTTATTAAATCAAAATTTAATCATTAATTCTGCTATAATGTAAGTTTGTTTTCACTTTCTGGAGGTTTATAAGACAAACATTTATTTTATGTCCCAAGTGTACATGTACAACATTTAATAACCAACTTCAGGCTAACATTGAAGATTATCGGAGAAACATTTTGATTAAAATTGACATTAATTTGAGAAGAGGAAATGTATTTTTGTTATAATGTTATGGTAAAGTCAAATATACTTCCCACACATTATCATTTATATGCTTATATTTTTCTTCTGAAGACAAAATATGGAGACATACCCATATAGTAAGAGTAGTTCACCCCCAGAGTGAAGAAACCACCTTTTTCTCTTGGAGATTACACCCTTCTGTGTACTTCTTTCCAGAAAATTAGTGCCTTTGTTTATTTTTTTAAAGCTATAACCTGTCCATCAAACATGATAAAAATTTCGTACACTTGGGACAATACGATATTTGTCTTGCAAAAAAAGTTCACAAGGTTTTGGCATCAAATTTTCTGTACATCTAGTGATAAGCATTAATGGTTTGAAGAAAATGATGTAAAACCTTGAAAATTCTATCTTATGAAAAATTTAAAATTACTTTCTTGCAAAATGTACACTTGGGACAGGGACAAATTTTGACCACATTTAGTATTCAGCCGTTCAAAATTTACATGAACAAATAATTGTATAAATACCTGTACAAATGTGTAAAAAAAAACATGTGACAGGTTAAAAGGACACTTTTTGCCTATAAATATTGAAGCACTTTATGATGCCACCTCTTAATATACGTGAAGAGAGTTGAAAATTGTGGCACAAAATTGACAAGAACATCATTGCTTTGAACACTTGCTACAAGAGATATCAACCTAAGTTATAAGAAGCATTGTTTTATTTTTCTTAAAGCATATGCATTTTTATATTCATTAAATGATGGCAATACCTAATATTTCTGAAAGTTTTATTGAAGTATAGAATTGAAAATTGCCTTTTACAAAAAATGTCACGCAAAACCAGTACACTTGGGGCAATTTTAAGGATATTTTTCAATATATTTTGTTAATGAAGCAAGTTATTGAGAAGAATTTTCACATTTAAGTTAATCACATGGAAACACTTCTGTAAGATAGAAAAAGAACTCAAACATGCTTAATGGTAAGAAAATAAATGCATGTTTTATTTAGGCTTCATTCTTTTTTAAATCACCCATAGGATATGATGCGGCATTTGTCTTTACGGTATATAAAAAATCAATCAGTTTTACCCGGAAGTTGGCGCTGTAATAAATTTGTTATTCTTTGTGTTCTTTTACCAAGCTTGATTAGGAATTTTTGAAAACGCGCCATGGAGATTTTCTTTCACCATTAAAAATAATAGTTCACGGATTCAAACCATAATTCCTGATTTATATGTTGCTACAGTGGATTCCTGTTCTTAGCAAACCATGTCAGCAAAAATTATGCTAATAACAGGAATATGCTATTAACCGGAACACACATTTTAGCATAAATATAGCAACTGGGGGCATACAATAAGTCAAATCTGTTAATAATTGATCGTCAAAGTGAAATTTAAATTCAACATTGTATATGATTGATGTTTAAGATAACTATTCATCAAATAGAATTGTATTCTAAGGTGTTTGCATTAGCATTTGAGCATATTTTTGCAGATTTAAAGCATATTTTCTTGGCATTCTGAGAATGTTATATGCTATAAAGACTTTAAGTGAATTCTGAATATTGGGGTTAAAAATTATGCTATTAATAGAAGAAAAATACATTAAAATTTAAGAATTAATCTGTGCTTTGACATTCTATATGCTAATAACAGAAATATGCTATTATCAGGTATGCTAATAAGTGGAATCCAGAAATTATCCTTCAGTCTGACAGAATTTTGTAGCCTATCAGACCAAACATCTGACAGATTATTTTACATTTTGCGGTGTCTGACTTGGCTTCTCACTTTTGAGTCCATGATGCTAAATGTTTTAGATTCAACACTAGTTTCCTCAACCTCACGACACCAGAGCTCCTGTGATGCAAATATACTTAAGTGGTATAAAGAGATATTTTTTTCCCTGCAAATTGCGTTGAGTTCCTCACTTCTGGTTAAAAACAAACCTGTTACCCTCCAATTGACTGTCAATTTAAACAGCAAACTCCAATACATATTCCTGTTTGTATTCTTGTATGAAAATGTCCACAACATATGGGCGTAGTTATATGGGGACTGAATATTCAAATACATGTAGGTTAAGAAGAACAGTAAATGACATGACAAAATGCTGTTAGGACATATCATCATCCTTAATTCTAAACCAGCTATACATGACATTATTCTTAAGAGGGGCATTTCAGAATAAAGATAAAAAGATACAAACGCTTCGCAATGGAAATATTATTTCCTGCAAATATTTTTTATCGAAATTATTTCTGTCAAGACATGTTGTACAATAGCATGCCATGGTTAAAATGAGTGTGTAATACAATGCCTAAACTCTTTCTGCAAAGTTTGGGAAGTCTGCTTTAGGGACATTTAAATGGAAGGACAGATGAAAGGTAACTCATTATAGTGCCACCAATGTAATTATTATGCAATTTTTTCGCAGTTCAGAGCTGAAAATAACATCCCAGAACTTAATTATGCACTGCCAAGTTATTCAATAAATAGTAAATTGTAAACATTTCAATTATGAAAAATTAAACAACTTGTAATTCAGACACAACTCACATTTTACCTGTTGTTAGCTTTGAACAAGCTAATTGGCCTCGGTGAAAAATAATTTACATTGAAATTGAGAAAAGTCCTTGAGAACTCAGTGCCCCAGATAATTATTTGGGAAATAGGGTTTTCAACCATTGATTTTGAAAAATAGGGTGATTCCATTCTTCATGTAGAGTGAAATGAGTAATAAAAATGCATACCTTAAAATAATTGCTGATTTACTTTCGTTGACGCTGCACACTTGTATTGATTCAATAGAACTGTAAACTATCATCATAAATTTTAATAAACTGATGTTTCCTAATATCTTTAATCCTTGAAACTGTCCATGATATCAACTTTAAAAAATGTTGACAATTTCTAACCAATGACATGCCTTTTTATACTTTTGACAGGTTTCTTAAGTCACAGACTTTCCATCATGTTTTTTGGATGTCAACTCAACTGCTGTATATACAGTTTCTAACAAAATCGATAACACGAATGATTCGGCACTTATTGGCTCTTGCTTTCTTGATTCGAAAAAGTTTGCGACGGCTGATATTTTGGCGCAACAATCTCGGACGCCTTTTGACCTCTATCTGCTATTTTTATTTTGCATCGTAATAGAATCTGAAAGTACAGACGCTTAACAAAAACATGCACAATGAGCGACGAATTAGGTCAGATTGAAAACGCATAGCGTTTGAATAACTATGACCGTTTGCTGAGCTTGCTGAATGTAAGCGTCACCGCGTTACGATAATAATTCCAAAGAGAAAATACCTAAAATGAGCAAAGCATTTTTAATCGAAGTTTTGTATCGTTAATTTGACGAATTTGCGTAAAAGTCAAATTCATTGCGTTTTCAATACTCATGATATTGTATTTCTTTGCATTTTTAAACATTTTAATAGGGTGAAAGACGCAGATACGCAGCTTATCTGGGGCACTGAGAACTGGTTAACAGACATGATATTTTGCCTTTTTGGATAATTGTAAAAGTTAGAATAGCAGATATACATGTATGGGGAGAACGAGAAACGTAAACAATGTTAACCAGAAAGGCACAATCACAGGCAATCGGCACATGTGTCGGAAGCAATTATTAAGAATCATTAAGAAAGTAAATCGATAGAAACAGAGAACCTACACTTGCGCACCCTTTGAGCCATTCTTATCAGTCATCGTCGTGATTTTCGCAAAAGTTTTAACAGCCGTTAGACATTTATGATCGATTTTCTTATGAAGCGAATGGCAACAATTTTTCGAACGACTAGTTTGCAGCCAAAATATAAAGCACTTACCGCGTGTCAATGTTAAACTTTAAGCAGGTCGTCACATAAACTTGCAGAAGATGTGAAAAAGGCACCATCATGGCGGCAGCCATTTTTTCCAAACAAACCAGTTTCGCACCAAACGGCAAATATAACAAGAGTTCTGATTGGCTAATGCCATAATCTAAAAATAAATGCTGGTCGAGCAGGATTTTTCTGCTCGAGCAGAAAAAATGCTGGTCGAGCAGTAAATTTGCTGCTCGAGCAGCATTTTGCTGGTCGAGCAGCATTTAAATGCTGCTCGAGCAGCATTTTTTTCTGCTCGAGCAGAAGTTAAAGTTTCGACCCCTTTGGTATCCCATAGTTCCCAGTGATGCAAGAGCTGAGGGAACCCATTGTTTATTCCAGTTTTATTTTGTTTCCATTGACAACAATTTGACCAAACCTTTTGCATGTTTACATGATATTGCTGTTTAAAATGTAGAGATATAGAGATACATGTATTGTATGAGTGGTTATGTAATATGGAATTTATTACAAAAGTTATTGGAAAAAAGATAAAACTGATGCTTTGCCGAGTTTTCATCATTTACAAATATAATGTAATAAATTCTGTATTACATGACAACGGATATGATGTTCTATTGATATCATAGGTACATCATGTTTAGTAATTAAAGATAAATGCACAGAGCCTAAATGCCCTGATACATTTTTATGCTCCCGGTAGGGTGGCATACTGCAGTTGTACTGTCAGTCCGTTTGTCTGTCTGTCTGTGTGTGTGTGTCCGTCCGAAAACTTTAATATGGGCCATAACTTTTGCAATATTGAAGATAGCAACTTGATATTTGGCATGCATGTGTATCTCATGAAGCTGCACATTTTGAGTGGTGAAAGGTGAAGGTCATCCTTCAAGGTCAAAAGTTAAAAAATACAATCCAAGGGAAGTAATAAGCTTTAAAAGGGAGATAATTTCTAAACCTGCCAAATGATATATTGAAATTTTATTTCAAAGCTGCGCAATAGTGGGCAGGTCGGGCTACCGTAACCTCGTGAAGAGGCCAGTAGGACCTGTAAATAAACTCTGAAACACACACGGGCATTGTGTTTCGGACAAACACAATTCTTGTCTAATGATGCCATAGCTAGTGAGGTAACTTCAAGGTGTTAAAGCGAAGTATTAAAATTATTAAACGGCATTATTACACTCCCGCAAAGTCATCAATAATGTAAAAGCCATTATTTGAAACTGGAATAAACAATGTAGTGCAACTGTTTCATTGCCCAATCAATGCTGTCATAAAAGATGTCAGGTGATAAGGTCCTAACTCCAGTTGCATAATCTGCTCTGCAATGACCAGTCATTTTGAATGTAACTTAAGTCATTATAACTGCACCCTATTGTCAATTTAAAGGTTTCACAATGTAGCTGTAGCAGAACATTTACACTGCTTTATATACTAGTATTAATCTTGTACAACAAGTTGGTGTATCACTAAATAAATTTGGTCTTCTGCTTAAGGATATAACATGCACAATATTATTACGATTTTTATATCGATACACAGAAGACCTCTAACCACTTATTTGATGATACACCAAAATGAACAGCATCTAATTACATGTATACTTCTTTATCAGGGTAGCTTTGCTTGAAACTTAATTATCATAGATACACTATAAGTGCTAAAATTTCTAGTGGGAAAACAAAGTTTAACCCTTCATGGATGGAGAAGTTGGACAACAGTGGAAAAACACTGGGATCATGGTGCAAGAGAGATACCGGCAATGAGTTTGCAAGATATTGTACTGTCTGAATGAAGTCCATCTTGTAGTAATTCTGGTGCTTATCAACTTATAAGTCATGCAGATGGATAAAAACACAAGGAAAACATGAAATACATGCATGATAATTCACAAAAGCGTTTGTTTGGAAGTGCCCAAAAGCCAAGCAGCTCTCAGGGTTGTGGGGATAAATCTATCTGTATGCAAGTACATCCATCACACAAGGAACAGGTACAAAAGGCTGAAATCTTCTGGGCCCTTAAGGTAGCTTCAAGTGGGTATCCATACAGAACATGTGATGGCACTCCTGCTCTGTTTCAAGCTATGTTTTCTGGACCTGTGTCTAAAAAATAAGTATTATGTATTCCTACTTTTGAGGGAAAAGTTCCTACTTTTTCCTACTTTTTTCCTACTTTTCTTGCAAAAGTAGTTCCTATTTTTTCCTACTTTTTGAAAAAAGGTCACTTGACAGCCTGTGTATAGCAAAACCATAATTTATATTTAATGAAATTTTATATAATACAGTTTAGAAAATGTCAATATGTGTGTCACACAAATAATAGAACATACATTATGCCACAGTGGATGATTGGTGTTTGAGACGCAGTTCGTAGTTCGGAAGACGCGCAAAAGCAACTCACAAAGTGTTGATTATTTTAGTGTTTATTTTCATAAAGTACTCAATTAACAGCAATAATAACAATTTTCTTTAGATAACACAGTTCTGACACACAGTATTAATTGTTTAGTTAAATTAATGTTTGTTTAGTAGCAATGTTTTCTTGTTACGTTTAATGCAATTTATATATGTATCACAGAATAACACAAAGTCAAGTAAACAAGGACTTGACACATTTTTATCCCCCGCCAAAGGCGGAGGGATATAGTTTTGGTGTTGTCCGTCAGTCTGTCAGTCTGTCATCTGTTAGTCCGCCCATCACAAACTTTTCAGGTCTATATCTCAGAAACTATAATTATAAGAATTTGCATCATGAAACTTAATGAATTTATAGATATCAATGAGAAGAAGTGCCGTGTAGAAGAACCATAACCCTACACTTGGTTATTGCTCTTTGTTGTTTTTGTATGATGTAACTTTTCAGGGCTATATCTCAGACACGTTACAAGATTTCAACATGAAACTTCATGGGCGTATAGATATTAATAAGGAGAAGCTCCATGCACAAGAACCATAACCCTTTACTTTCTTAAATTAGAGTTATTGCCATTTGTTGTTTTTGTATGATGTAACTTTTCAGGGCTATATCTCAGATATGATACAAGTTTTCAACATGAAACTTCATTGGCGTATAGATATTAATAAGGAAAAGCTCCATGCACAAGAACCATACCCCTACACTTTTTTAAATAAGAGATATTGCCCTTTGTTTTTTTGTATGATGTAACTACAAAAAAGTAAGAAAAGGCACAACCCTACAAATAAGCTTTAATAAAGTTATTCACCCATCAATAAACAAAATTTATTTGGTAGGGGATATCAATTAAACGAATTTTCTTGTTGTTTATATTATAAAAGTGAGGACTTCATATAAAATTTATTTATCAAAATGAAGACTTGCCCTAAATTAGTTGTTTGCAAATAAGAATTTTCCCCAAAAATCTTTATATAATTTAAAGTGAGGACTTAAGACACACAATTCATTTGATGAAAATAAAGACTTGTCCTACAATTTTTTTTTTGGAAAATAATAATTTTCTCAAATAAATGTGAGAACTTGATACACAATTCATTTGATCAAAATAATACTTTTCCTTCAATTACAATGTATTTTTTTTTTTTAAATAAGATTTTTCTCAAAAACATTCTAATCAATCAAAATGAGGACTTTACACAGAACTTATTTTATTATAAAAGTGAGGACTTGACACACAGATTGATTTATCATAAAAGTGAGGACTTAATGCACACTTCATTTTATCAAAATGATGATTTCCCCTTTAATTAGTTTTTTCAAAAAAAGATCTTTTTAAAAAAAAGTATTTGCAATCAAAATGAGGACTTTACACAAAACTTATTTTATTATAAAAGTAAGGACTTGACACACATATTGATTTATCATAAAAGTGAGGACTTAATGCACACTTCTTTTTATCAAAATGATGACTTGCCCTTCAATTAGGTTTTTTGAAAATAAGAACTTTCTCAAAAAAATTATTTGCAATCAAAATGAGGACTTTACACAAAACTTATTTTATTATAAAAGTGAGGACTTGACATACAATTGATTTATCATAAAAGTGAGGACTTGATACACACTTCATTTTATCAAAATGATGACTCCAGTTTTTTAAAATAAGAACTTTCTCAAAAAAATTCTTATCAATCAAAATGAGGACTTAACACAAAACTTATTTTATTATAAAAGTGAGGACTTGACATACAATTGATTTATCATAAAAGTGAGGACTTGATACACACTTCATTTTATCAAAATCAATTAGGGTTTTTGAAAATAAGAATTAACCTCCAAAAACTCTTTATTTCATCAAAATGAGTTCTTAACATACAATTCTTGGCAAGCATGTCTTATGAATCATTTCCTGAATACAATAATTAGATGGACACTGGACAGTTATGTAGATTGATGTTGTGATTAAGCTTTCGATTTTGTGATGCAGGAGATGATGCCAATGATTCACCATTAGAAGATATAACGGTAACAGTGGTCCAGAACTTGGCTCAACCAGAGTTCCACCAACATTGCAACATGCACACAACCAGCAAAACATACCAAGGTACTTGGGAGAGAAAATATTTGGTGCTCATATTCAACCATTCTTGTAAAACTTCAACGCGGACAAGTTTATGGAAGTTGTGACAAAGGATTGCTCTCTTTCTTGTGAAACAGCTGGTAAGGCTGGTGATGCCCCAGATGCACTAGAAGACATTAATTTTTAGCTTGTCTATTGTATATGAAATATATATAGTGGAGCTATCCTACTCAACCCGGGATCGGCTTCCCGTAAGCGTAAGCGTGCAAATGTTAAAGTTTGCGTACTACCCCAAATATTTCCTATGTCCCTTGACAAATTTCTTAAATATTTTGCATACTTCTTTACCAACATGACCCCAACTTACAAACAAGAGCAGACAACTGTATCAATCATTTTATAAGAATAATGGCCTTTTTTCCACTTACAATATGCATATTATTAATAACTCTATGTAAAAGTTTGCGAACCACCCCAAATATTTCCTATGTCCCTTGACATATTGCTTTAATATTGTGCATACTTCTTTACCAACATGACTCAAATTTGACCCTGCCTTGGGGGGTCAAAAAATTGAAAATTTGCTTATTATATAAGGCCTATTTTGTGAAAACTTTAAAAATCTTTACATCCATAACCATTGGGCCTAGGGCTACCAAATTTGGTATGTAGTGACATCTAATAGTCCTCTACCAAGTTTGTTCAAATTATGCCCCTGGGGTCAAATTTGACCCTGCCCTGGGGGTGTCAAAAATCGAAAATTTGCTTATATAAGGCCTATTTTGTGCAAACTTTAAAAATCTTCTTGTCCTAACCGTATGGCATAGGGCTACCAAATTTGGTATGTAATGACATCTTATGGTCCTCTACCAAGTTTGTTCAAATTAAGCCCCTGGGATAAAATTTGACCGTTCCCCAGGGGTCACAAAATTGAACATATGCTTATATTGGGCCCATTTTGTGCAAACTATAAAAATCTTCTTGTCCATAACCATTGGACCTATTTCTACTAAATTCGGTAGGTAGTGACATATAATAGTTCTCTACCTAGTTTGTTCAAATTATGCCCCTGGGAACAAATTTGACCTTGCTCCAGGGGTCACAAAAATGAACATATGCTTAAATACGGCCTATTGTGTGCAAACTTTAAAAATCTTCTTGTTCTTAATTATAGAGCCTAGGGCTACTAAATTTGGTATGTAGTGATATCTAATAGTCCTCTACCAAATTTGTTCAAATTATTTCCCTGGGCTCAAATTTGACCCGGCCCCGGGGGTCACAAAACTGAACATATGACGTTTACCAGTGGAGATTACTGCGGCCGTTTGGCTGTGACCAACAACAACATCAACATCTTGTAAACATGAGATAAAACCCTGTAATTTAGTGCCATTTTAGGTCAGATGGTGACTGCTTACAAAGGCATTGAAGTAAGAACATATGTGTTATGAATGTTTTTCTTACAAACTGAAAAAAGTCGGGTTTTATTTAAATATGTTGAAAGTGACCATATATCTGGATGAAAATATTTTGGATGACATGTTAATTTCATGTCTTTTTTTGTAGTGTTAAAACCAGTTTAATAATATATTATTGATTTTAAAAACACAACTTCCATGAACATAATTATTTCAAGAAAAGTCAATATATGATACTGCAAGGTAAACTCAAACTTTGTATCCAAGAGAAGGTGTTGAAATTAATGAAGTGCAATGTTCTTAACTATCGTATATGCTGCTTTTTAATAACTAATGATTCATTGTTCCATTTGTGAATCGTGACTCATGAATTGTGGATATGATTGTCAATTGCTCAACAATCCATATATATTTCTGACCATTTTATAATTTTCTTAATATAAGTTATGAATTGATCTTAGAAGTCAAATGTATTACTTAATTAAAAACATTTATTAATATAAAGAAATAATCTTTAGATTATCATAATATTCTCAGGCCTGTTGGTCTAAGGGATGTGTGGGTTGATGAGCAATTTCTCCTTTTATCACAATTATTTCTACCCTACCTGATCATTTCCTTCATATTCCATTTTAATTTAATTGACATCTGCAACCTCTTTCAAATTGGGAAAGTCCAAAATGTGTCGTTTGGTAAAGGTTTAAGGCATTTTCATTCCTATGGGTCTTGAGAATCTGTTTCAAATCAAATGCGTAGATTTGATCGTCGGCGTCTAAAAATATGTGAAATAGAAAGAACGACAATATCTTTTGGAGAGATAAATGTACCTACGTTATAAGCAAAGGACCTGTGCAACAATTCCCAGCTTTTAAGTCTGTTTAGTTAACACGCTAGTAACTTTTTCCATTTATAAAAATGCTCACCCTTCCAACTTTAAACCCCCAGTGGGACGAGGGATAGAAAGAGAAAGTCACATGCTTGAGTACATTTCAACCCATGCGCATTGCACGTTTTTTTTTCGCAAAGAAAAAACAGTGAAGCGATACAGGGCTATCATGGCCCTCTTGTTTTGAATATACAGTTATTATATATGACTTATTACTTATTAAAGATCTTTGCTAAAAGAATATACAAACAAGACTTAATATCTCGGCTATCAAAACTGATTTATATAGTTATCATTATAGTATTCAGATATTACATACTGATATCCATACACAAATTCTGGCATTCATTTATTTTCCTTGTCTTGACACTTTCTTCCAACAAATAACCACTTACTGTTAGATCAGCAATATTCGGACAGGTAAACTCTATCTAAAACCATGGTAAAGTCTAACCCCATTATTGCAGTTTATGGTTTATGTATAAATATGTGAAGTACATGTATGATTATAAAATTAAGAAATTTAGAAGCACAAGATAATGTATCACTTGTGACCAACCAATAGCTTTACAATAATTTTGCAAAACAGAAATGTACATGGAGTATAAAATTTAACTTAGATTTATTGGAATGTGAAATACATTTTTAAAAGCTGAATAACAGATCTATTAACATATTTCTCTCTGACAATACTAATGGCACAAACTTGACATTGCTTATTTGATGACTTGAATTGATAACACTCTTAAATAATTATAATGGACATGCTATGCCTTAAAAATGTTTTTTGGTCCAATTATGACATTTAAAAATTATTCAGTACCCATGCTTCAATAGCTCGTATAATCAGATTACCCTACCCATTGAATACCTGAACATTGTAATATATTTATAAGATATAATCGCTCCGCAAATTTCTTTGTGTGAGTGTAGTGTCAGGCAATTTGAAAAAGATCTACAATAAATTGAATTTCTTTCATATCATACCTTCCAAATCACTCGAAGCCTTTGACTAGTAATGGCTGCAATATGAGAACCATAGCTGAAACTTTCAATTTAAAATCCACTGGTGATCAGCAATTTAACGAACTTGTTCGAACATTTGGCCATTATTGAGGAGGGCATATTTTAGTCACACCTTACCTATAATTCTGAGTTCTTGTGTGTGTATGTGTGTGAGTATTCTGTATGAAATTAGTATCATCTCTGTAATTTGTGCATTCCTAGAAGGATTTCAATGTCATTTCATATTTATGCCCCCCTTCGAAGAAGAGGAGGTATATTGCTTTGCACATGTCGGTCGGTCTGTAGGTCTGTCGGTCCGTTGGTCCGTCCACCAGGTGCTTTCCTGATGATAACTCAAGAATGCTTAGGCCTAGGATCATGAAACTTCATAGGTAGATTGATCATGACTCGCAGATGACCCCTATTGATTTTGAGGTCACTCGGTCAAAGGTCAAGGTCACGGTGACCCGAAATAGTAAAATGGTTTCCGGATGATTACTCAAGAAGGCTTATGCCTAGGATCATGAAACTTGATAGGTACATTGATCATGACTGGCAGATGACCCCTATTGATTTTGAGGTCACTAGGTCAAAGGTCAAGGTCACAGTGACTCGAAATAGTAAAGTGGTTTCCCAATGATCACTCAAGAAAGCTTATGGCTAGGATCATGAAACTTCATAGGTACATTGATCATGACTCGCAGATGACCCCTATTGATTTTCAGGTCACTAGGTCAAAGGTCAAGGTCAAAGTGACAAAAAACATTTTTACAAAATGGCTGTCACTACAACTGAGAGCCCATATTTTATATTTGCCTGACTACAGTACAGACACAGTGTACTTAAACAAAAAGCCCGTCAGCAGTGTTCTTTTTTCTCGATGGGTGACACTTCCCGGGGGATGGACACGCTACTTACCGCGTTGTTTGGCCGTCATTCACCTTGTTTCACGATGAAAAGGAGTCGGCAACATGGGAATTGGAAATATGCATTCCGCAAACTAGGATACATTGTAAATAACCGAAATAATAAATATTCGGCCGATGGGGAAATGGCAAAAAATGACTTCGCAAACTGACAATCTGAAATTCAAAATTCAGCAATCCGGTACAAAGATAGCGACGATCACAGCTTCATTGCTTTATTTGTCCGTTTCACCAATTTTAGATTTTTAACTGTGTAGAGGTTAAACCACTTTCGACAGCTAATTGGTGTTTATCTGTTGTGTAATGCCAATAAAGTTGTGAAAAACTAAAGAGTCAGTGTTTATTACATGTATTCCCTATCAGAGCTGTATGTGTAAGAAAAATAAATGAAATTATGAAGATGATTTATATACATGCTAACGCAGTGTAACTGTTAACAGATATTCATTTTCATTTTTACCCGTTACGGTTATCAGAAAGTCCCCAGGAAGCACTTTTTTTTCATAATTTGTATGACACAATAAAACATTATTTGTACATGATCGTATTGCATTTAATCTAAATAAAATTTGCTCGTCCAATGAAAGTTGTGTCCCATAATGCATTGTACTCTTTACACTTCTGATGAATGGTGTAGGCCTCAGATTTTGGCTTTTTGAGAAAAAAAACTGTTGAAAACATGCCCCCGGGGTAAATTTTGGCCATGCCCCATTACCCAGGTGAGTGATAAAGGGCATTTTTTCAATCTTGTCTAAAAAAATTCATAAATATAACAATGTTTCATTATAAATTTCTGCTTGAAAAGAGAGAATATGTATTGCTTAAATAAGGTTTATAGTAAATTAAAAACAGCGTTATTACATGTATACCCCTTTAAGCTACTGTAATCCTTTAGTTCAGAAACATTTCAAACAGCTTTATGGGGAACAAAATAATGTTCTATGGTCCAACCAGTTTGTATAATGTTTTAAAACTATTCAATATTCCCCACAGGATTTTGAATAGCTCAACAAATGAGATATTTTACACCTAAAGAAGATTCCTTTGTGTGAAATAGACATGCTCAAATATCCACAAACATTTTTTATGCTCCCCCAAAATTTATTTTGGGGGGAGCATATTGTCGCCGCTTCTTCTGTTCGTCTGTGTGTCCGTCCGTGCACAATTTTTGTCCGGGCTATTTCTCAGCAACTCATGACCGGAATTCAATGAAACTTTATGGGAAGTTTCACTACCAAGAGGAGATGTGCATATTATCAGCGGGTTCTGGTCGGATGATTTTTCACAGAGTTATGGCCCTTTGAAATTTTCCATTAACTGTACATATAGTGCAATTCTTGTCCGGGCTATTTCTCAGCAACTAATGACCGTAATTCAATGAAACTTTATGGGAAGCTTCACTACCAAGAAGAGATGTGCGTATTATTAGCGGGGTCTGGTCGGATGTATATTCACAGAGTTATCGCCCTTTGAAATTTTCTATAAAGCAATTATCGTCCCCCCAACTACTGTGCCCTCAAGACGTTTCCTTTTATCTGAATATATAGTGCAATATTGTGACAAAAAAAACCTTTGGGGAGCATTGATCACCGGTCTCCGACGGTTTCTTGTTTTATTATGTTTCCTTTAAGCTGAATAATGTTCAATATGATATTTAAGCAAATTAGCCAATGGTTTATTTAACCCATTCCTATAAGAATTGGAAACTTATCAACATTTTATTTGTATAACTTTATGTGCAATTTGCATGTCAGATTTTTGTGAATTAGTAGCTTTGATATTGCAATTGTTTAATTACTGTAATTTAAATCATACTTACAAAACCTTTAAAATCAATGCTATTAAGTTTCTATATATGAAGAAGACGACGCAGAAGAAGAGGACAAGAATGCATTCTACGACGCCTTCAAAGTGTTTCAAGGGACAACCCCCAACACGACATGCTGATGTTGCTCGGCGACTTCAATGCTAAGGTTTGCTGCGACAACAAAGACAAAAAGAGGACCATGGGAAGACATGGAGTGGATGTGATCACCAACAACGGGGAGAGATTAGTCAATTCTGCCAACAGAACGACTTGGTCATAGGAGGGACCCTGTTCGCGCACAAGGAGATCCACAAACTTACATGGACATCACCAGACAGCAGGACCCAGAACCAGATCGACCACATCATCATCACCTACACAAGGTCGATATATCGTATTAAATATATCATGCGTTGCCGCAACTGTCAAGAAAAATATTGTGCGTCGCCGCGACTTTTAAGAAAAATATTGTGGGTCGCCGCGACTGTCAAGAAGGACATCCCCCAACACGACATGCTGATGTTGCTCGGCGACTTCAATGCTAAGGTTTGCTGCGACAACAAAGACAAAAGGAGGACCATGGGAAGACATGGAGTGGATGTGATCACCAACAACAGGGAGAGACTAGTCAATTCTGCCAACAGAACGACTTGGTCATAGGAGGGACCCTGTTCGCGCACAAGGAGATCCACAAACTTACATGGACATCACCAGACAGCAGGACCCAGAACCAGATCGACCACATCATCATCACCTACACAAGGTCGATATATAGAATTAAATATATCATGCGTCGCCGCGACTGTCAAGAAAAATATTGTGCGTCGCCGCGACTTTTAAGAAAAATATCGTGGGTCGCCGCGACTGTCAAGAAAAATATCAAGTATCGCTTCGTGTTTCTAGTTTCGCCCTTGATGAAAGAAGTGCAAGATTATATATGGCACTATCAGGATTCCGTATGTTTTAGTATTTGCTCCTTGTTGTCCTGGGTATTGAACCCTCAGGGCAGGCAAGTCTAGTGGTTATGTTTTAGTATTTGCTTCTTTTTGTCCTGGGTTTTGAACCCCCAGTGCAATTTTTGTTTGTATGCCCCCAGTAGGGTGGAATATGGCAGTTTTACTGTTCATCCAATTGTCTGTGAAGTGAACTATTTCTAAATTTGTTAAGTGCTTGATTTAAAATATGTAATTACCACTAAATGTAGTGTAAAATGACACAATTTTCAATCGAAGTTATGTAAATGTTCCTGAATTATTTGCACATGCACTAAACCATGGCAGATTTGCAAAGCCTCTGACAAAGCAATAGATGGTTTACGTGGGTAATGTCTTTGACATATCTTTCTTTTCTTTTTTATTTGAGACATCTTCAGAAACAATGATAATTATTTGTAAAAATGGTTGAGTGTATGAGTGCACATTTGTGTGTCTGTTACTGTATGTATGTGTGTGTTCGGGTTTGTACAGACAGTAACTACATCATTCAGCACATCATTCAGCATGCAATTTTAAAATTAATAATTACAAAAGACCATCATTAGGAGGCGGTGTTTAACATGTAACACCTGTCTACCTTACTTAAATGTCAAGGGCACACTTACAGGTCGAAGGTAAAATTTGTCCAAACTGTTACTTTGTCATTAATGGAGCAATAACTGACAACAAATGTTCACCAGTTTGTGTTAAGACCCATGTTCCCGGCTCAAAGTCAGACTAAAAGGTCAATGGTCAATCCAAACTGATACTTCAATAGTAATTATGCACTTCTTAAATAACTTGCCAAATGTGTTTAACAGTTACATGTAGAAACCTCTTTCATGTTCCCTTAAAGGTTAAGGTAACACTTAGATGTCAGTTGTCATATTTGAGCATTATACAGCTTGGCGAAACTTAAAAATGGTCACGCATAAGGCATGTCTCCCTAATAATAATTACAGCGTATTATTTTCAGGTTTGCAAAAATGATATATTTTGATGTCAGATAGATCATGTGTTATTGCTAATTTAAACAAATTCATTTCAACATGCAATTTCAGCTAAGTAACCAGTTTATGTGATTTGCATAATAATAGCGTGTTCATGTCAACTTGTCAGTGTTATAGTTTATTGTACGTGTATTTCATATTCCTTTTTATTCACTTGTTTGAGAAATGGCTGAAATAAGGAAACATCAGACTTAATCCAAAGCATAAAGTTGTCCACCAAAAATGGACTGAATACAATTTTACATTTATGCTAACTTAATGGCAGTAATAAAAAGCTTGATGGGACAGTCAAGGTCACAAAGATGGCTTGGGACAGCTCTGGTTTGTTTACACCCCTTTTCAGTGTTTACATCCTGTATGCCAAGTAATAATTACTTTACCTTATTAGTGCACATAGCTTTTTAAAGGGGTTTATGGAAAGGGGTTTTATCCTCTGTATAACACTTGCTTTTTTCTTAATATTTTGTTATGTATTTCATTTTCATTTTATGTGATTCAATTGAAAGATGGAATTAACAAATTCCAAAGCAGGGTATTTATCATACAAAGAAACATGATATTCCCGTGGTAACTAAATTTACATTTATAATGATATAAAAATTTAACATTTCGTAACCATATCAGCTATAATCTCTTTCAGTCGAATAAAACTTTACTGCGATGTCATGTGGTGAATTAAAAAATAATTTTTTTTGGTGTTAATATGATACCATTAACAACTCTGTCATATAATTTTGATATCACATACCACATCAATTATGTTAATTCGTTTAGGATAGGTGGATTTATTTCAGTTGGATAGCATATATTCAGGTGTTCAGTAGCCTGGTAGGCGCCTTGTATATCATTAAAAGCGGGATAGCATCTTAAAATGTCACATTCAAATGAAATATCACTTTTCACATAGTTTATAGTCACAATGAAACTTGTTTGTCTATATTTGTGTATTTGGTATTGCAGGGTATGTTTGTATCACCTGTAGTGATAGCTCTATTCTGTTTACCCTCTGTATACAAAAAACGATCTTGATGAGAAAAGACAGAAACAAACATGTACCGGTATTATTTCTGTAATGCCTTTCTATAATGGACAAAGAAATCTTGATATAATACTCTTAATTTTCTGTTTTGTTTGTATTCAGTGTACTTATTGCAAATGCTAAACCAGGAAATATGAATAAAAGTATGTTTTCATATAACCTTGAAACCTGTGTTGAAAAAGAGAATGGTTTTTTTTAATTTAGGACAATTTTTTGGTCTGTGTAGCCCTTATTTCACTAAAATGGACATGTTTTATTTTCAATAATCAGATTTTTCTTGTGATCAGATGGCATCGAAGAGTCGAAAAATTGTTAATAGGTCAAACTAAGGATATCTGAGCTGAGATTCAATTTGTTAACTTATAATATGATTTGAAAAAATCTCAACAAGATGCTATGCAAACTATGTGTAATTTACTGATATTTTAGTCATAAAGCACAGTGTATTAGAATTTATCATACCACCACATTGATATCTGCCTGATAAAACGTTGCATGATATATTTTTAGCTCACTTGAGACTAGAAGCACAAGAGGACGCTCCAACCCAACCCTCAAACCATAATCTGGGACAAGACTATACGCACATGAGGACGCTCCAACCCAACACTCAAACCATAATCTGGGACAAGACTATACTCACATGAGGACGCTCCAACCCAACCCTCAAACCATAATCTGGGACAAGACTATACGCACATAAGGACGCTCCAACCCAACCCTCAAACCATAATCTGGGACAAGACTATACTCACATGAGGACGCTCCAACCCGACCCTCAAACCATAATCTGGGACAAGACTAGACACACATGAGGACGCTCCAACCCGATCCTCAAACCATAATCTGGGACAAGACTATACTCACATGAGGACGCTCCAACCCAACCCTCAAACCATAATCTGGGACAAGACTATACGCACATGAGGACGCTCCAACCCAACCCTCAAACCATAATCTGGGACAAGACTATACGCACATGCTCTGGGACAAGACTATATGCACATGCTCAAAGCCCAGTTTTCCCAAAACGCGACTCAAATTTTAATGCTTCTCTTACTACATAGAAACCATACAGTGTGAACTTCATTTCAATTTGTAACCCTGATATAGTGATCAGTTATCTCAGCAGTCTCAAACATCTCACTTTTCATTATTCCCCTCAAAATCAGCATTCATAATGGCCGTAAAGAATGTCATAGTGGTATAAAATTGCATAAGCTAAAATTCACCAATCCATACAACTCCATCATCAGACATTCAGTTGCAACCATCTGTTATATATATGAAATTTATGCAACTTTTAATTTATTCAACGTTTTCAAATAAATGAAATTCTTAACATATCATATCTTATTATCCATTCATTTGTAGCCGACCGTCAAATATATATCATACATCAAAACATGATACAAAATATATCAAATTTAAAACGCAATTCTACCGAACAAATGTTAAAACATATTCTAGGTCAATCACATTAAATTAAATATATACCCTACAAACACATAACTTTTGTTTATTATAATTTCTCAAATATCAAACATATTTTTTATAGGTCAATGACACAAAATTTTAACCCATTTATGCCTAGCGTCCTGAAAAAAAGGACTTTGCAAACAGCGTAGACCCCGATGAGATGCCGCATGATGCGGCATCTCATCTGGGTCTGCGCTGTTTGCTTTAAGGAATTTCTGTAAGATATATTCTAAATATAGAAATAAATATACTAGACATCCCTAATTTTGGAAATAAATTGATCCAATCTAGAAGGATGGGAGAGTTCACTTGGCATAAATGGGTAATGACTATTTGATTGAGAACATTACATCAACAAATAGCCTTCATCAGCTAACCAAACTGATGCGCTACCCTGTCTAATTGGGGATTAGCATGTGAGAGCATCATATGTCAGCGCTAATTAGATAATTATTCTATTTCCAACCGTAATTAATTTATGTATGAAAGGTCTTATATTAGCAAGGTGTCCCATCAAGCAAATGACACACTTAAGATCAACCCTTTGCATGCTGGGAAATTTGTCGTCTGCTAAAATGTTGTCTGCTTAATTTCTTAAATTAGCATTTTCTTTGATTTTTTTCAAAAAATACTATCAAATAGCAAACAGTTTGGATCCTGGTGAGACGCCACGTTTTGTGGCGTCTCATCTGGATCCAAACTGTTTGCAAAGGCCTTCAAAATTTGGTTCCAGCACTGAAAGAGTCAAACAAACCATCAACCACTTTTTCAAAGGCGTATCATGACCCAGCAGAGGTTTGTATAACCCAGCTATGCAGGTTTATGACAATAATACAATGACCCTGTCACAATTTCCATTGAAGTATTGCATTATTGACTCTATCATTACTTTGTATAATGATTGGGTTATGATAGTATAGGTATTGATGTTTGTGTTAATTTGTATAGTATGCCAGTAGTGTAAATGTTGTAGTTTACATTAATCCTTTGCCAGTTTGTTTTCTGTTTTCTTTGGTTGGATTCTTATTGAATGACACTTAATTGTGTGTATTCTTTTACTTGATTTCTCATTATTTGGCAAGATTGTATTTCTTATTCTGTGACTGGATTCTTTATTCTTTGACTTGATTTCTCATACAATTTAGCAATTTTGACTGTATTCTGTATTTCATATTCTGTGACTCCTAGCTGGTTTTATTAATCTTTGACTTGATTTCTTATTAAGTGGATTCATGGATTGGATTCCCTATTCTTTCAATGGAATCTAAAATCCGTCCTTTTTGTCTGAATTCCCATATTATTTGACTGGATTATGTATTATTATGTTTTTTTACTGTCTTACTGAATTTCTTGTTTATGCTATATACTTTATTAATGTACATAGCCGGATTCCTCATTTGTTTTCTTAAATCTGTAAGCTTAGTAGTCTTTGGCTTCATTTCTTATCCTTTGGGTTAATTCTTAGATCATTTTGCTAATTTTATTCTTTGGATTAATTACAATTTGTTTGTCTGGATTCTGTTTTGGCTTCATTTATCTATCACCTTCCATTCTTTGACTTGATAGGTTTCTATGTCTATACTGCACTCTTGGGATGTATTGATATGGCTTGGTTATGTCATCAGCAAACTTAAGATTTGTTTGAACTGGGGTAACATAAACATTTAGTGCCTGTTGATGTTAAAGAAGGATGTCTAATGCTTTATCCTGGCAACTATCAACCAACCACATGCTGTTGTTTCAATCGCTTACTTTCATTTTATGAAAGTCCAATGTTTACTTCATGTGTGTTGTAAAGTACATTTTAAAGTACATTTCTTTTAGGATGGAGATAAATTATTTTACCCTTTCCCACTCAGAAGCATAGTGAAAATGGCTGTGTGCAAACAGCATAAACTAGAACAGCTTGCGAGTAACTCGAGTCACTTGCGGACTGTTCAGGTTTTATGCTGTTGCTGCTCATCAGTATCTAAGGGATGGAAATGAAGCCTTTAAAACATGAATTCAAAGGTAAAAAATGGCCATAAATGAGCTTGTCCGGACCATAACTATGTTGTTCATTGTGAGATTTTAAAATCATTTGGCACATTTGTTCACCATTATTGGACGGTGTGTCGCGCGAAAGAATTACGTCGATATCTGCAACGTCAAGTTCACACAGTGAGTTCAAAGGTCAAAAATGGCCATAAATGATCTTGTCCGGGCCATTACTATGTCATTTATTGTGAGATTTTAAAAAAACCTGGTACATTTGTTCACAGTCATTGGACGATGTGTCATGCGAAAGAATTATGTCGATAACTCCAAGGTCTAGGTCACACTTGGAGTTCACAAGTAAAAAAATGGCCATAAATTTGGACGGCATGTCATGCGAAAGAATTCAAGATTTCAAAAGTCGAAATGGCCATAAATGATAATGGCATTATAATTCTAAAAAATCGCCATAAATTTAATTCTCTTGTTTTGTAAAGACAGCATGCAAAATAGACTGTGTCAATGCGGCACGTGGGGGTATACATCACGCCTGTGACAAAGCTCTAGATTGCTTAGTAAAGATCTTCATTAACTTTTATTCAACAAAATAATGGGAGAATGTAGAATATAATCATCGTACCTTTCTGTTGGTGCATTGGTTTTTAGAGCCTTGCATTTTCCTTTAATTTATAAAGGTCATGATATTTCAAACTGTGTTATAGAGTCCCACTTTTGTCAAATAACCCTGAAAATTAGGTTAAACAAGAAGATTACTCATATTTTAATTTATTAATGTGTCATATAATGAAATACAGCATTCTCTTTGCTCCATTATATTATTTTGTATAAAAAGTAGTTTTTTTGTGTCTTAATGTGATTGTATATTTATGATGCATAAAACATGAATACTTTTCACTGTCAAACTATCTTTCTTGCAATTTTATTTTCAGAAATAGTATTTTTTGTGAACACTTAATCTAGTGAATATAATGCTTTTCTTATTGCAAACAAATGTTGTTGTTTTTACGTTATGTATGAATGACTTTTACTTTATTTCCAGACTGCCGAATGTTTGGTCAGGAAAAAGCATCCCACAATGTTGCGACAGGCCATGTTTCAGTTTATCGAGACTAGTCGTGAAACACAGACTTCTGATTCATGGAGTGCGGCAAACATATCTGTGCGACTCGTTCACTCCACTGTAAAGACCCGCACGGCATTAAAATGGATATCATCTGACGTTTGCAAACGATGGCTGCATGAGGTCTGCGTCTCACAACCTACATCCCAAGATAGCTTTGTGTGTGATGTTTGTATTGCACAATATAGTTGATGTATTGAAACCAGGCTTTAAAAATAAATCAAGGTCAACTACAATTTAAAATTAAAACTAGAAATGGCGCGGCAGAGGCCGACGAGTATCCCGGACCCCACACCGCATGTTTGACCCAGGGGCGCCCTAGGTTTGGTAATGGGGCCATGCATAGTCGAGGCTTTGTTGATTCTGGTGGCGGTGAAAATGTTAAAATCGAAGTCCTTAATACAAGAGTAAAATTCACTTGGATTTAGGTCCTCATCCTGCTCTCCTAAAAAATCTAATACTGAATCAACTTCACTGACGTACATTATGTACATATCATCCTCATTGGAATGAGATGGCTGAACTTGCTCTGTTATAGCCAATCTTCATGCTTCTGCTTTGGAAAAGTTATGTTTGAGGGTTAAATGGTTGACTAAATAGTAGCGTCTCAGAAATTTTATATCGCAATCTTGTACACAACAATGAAAATGTTAAATTTCATGTCTGTCATTGATGTGCCTGTTCAAGAGTCCTTTTTGCTTTAAATTGTTTGTCACATTTTTCACACTTGAACATTTTGAAAGATTTTCATAATGAGTCTAAAAGTGTGATTGAACAAATTGAAAGTTTCAGCCCTTTTATAGATTCTTGAGGCGCTATTCCATGAGTTTCTCATGCTTTTTATGCTTGACTGCATTCTATCTCTTCTCTAAAATACAGGTGTCCCTTTGCACCAATATTTTATAATCCCTTGTATAAACATTAGATGGATGAGCTAAACCATTTCACAGATGAATAAACACAAATAATTGACTACTAAATACATCTCTGCGCCACTACTGTGTAACTCTACATATGTTTTCAATACACAAGCTTCATTGTTGAATAATTCCTTTGTCCGATGAAAATGCTTGCACTTCTTCTGATTGGGTAGATAACCACTTAATAGATTTCGAAATTTAAACGCGGACCTTAAGTTCAAGGTCAAGGTCACAGGGGTCAAAACTTTTTAATGCGCATGGAAAGGTCTTGTCCAGATACACATGCATACCAAATATGAAAGCAATATCTGAAGGTACACAGTAGGTATGAGCCTTTTTCGAATCGTGTTTGCAGATTTCGAAACCTAAACACTGGCCTAAAGTTCAAGGTCAAGGTCACAGGGATCAAAAATTGTATGCGCATGGTAAGGTGTTGTTCAGATACACATGCATAGCAAATATTATACCAATATCTGAAGGGACACAGTAGTTATGAGCCTTTTTCGAATTGCGGTCGCAGATTCAGAAACCTGAACGCTGACCTCAAGTTCAAGAGTCAAGGTAGCATGTACAAAATTGTATGCGCATGAAAAGATGTGTCTAGATACACATACATACCAAATATGACAGCAATATCTGAAGGGACACAGTAGTTATGAGCCTTTTTCGAATCGCGGTCACAGATTTCAAAACCTTAAAACTGGCCCAAAGTTCAAAGTCAAGGTCACAGGGATAAAAATTTTCATGCGCATGGAAAGGTGTTGTTCAGATACACATGCATACCAAATATAAAAGCAATATCTGAAGGGACACAGTAGTTATGAGCCTTTTTCTAAATCGCGGTCGCAGATTTCGAAACCTGAAAACCGACCCCAAGTTCAAGGTCATAGGGGTAAAAAAATTGTTTGCGCATGGATAGGTGTTGTCTAGATATACATACATACCAAATATGAAAGCAATATCTGAAGGGACACAGTAGTTATGAGCCTTTTTCGAATCGCGGTCACAGATTTCGAAACCTTAAAACTGACCCAAAGTTGAAGGTCAAGGGTAAAAAATTGTATGCGAATGGATAGGTGGTGTCTAGATACACATGCATACCAAATATGAAAGCAATATCTGAAGGGACACAGTAGTTATGAGCCTTTTTTCGAATCGGGGTCGCAGGAAAATCACTGACCCGGCCCCACCCTGACCCCAATAACTTTTGGCCAAGGGGTCAGATCAAAATTCCGTCGCTGTCACCGTCGTATATATGCTCATAGCTACCATGTGTGTAAGTTTCAAGGTTCTAGTGCTAATAGTGTAGGAGATAATAGTGTCCAGGACGGACAGATAGACAGACGGCGGAGCTAAACACAATATCCCCACGCTTTTAAAAAAAACATGGGGATAAAAAAAAAGGGTAAAGATGAGTACTAAAATTTTGTGTGTACATGGTTTACCTGCATAAATAGTTTGAAATTGCATATATATTTAAATTTTAGAACAACAAAGTAAATGTTGAAAATGGTTCATGATAGTTCTTTGTATATTGTTAAATCACTCATTTTAGGGCAATTATAATTTTTTGTTTAAAAAGGCAATCTTACTCAACATCTGCGGATTTAAGGTGATACATGTATTGATACTGATTTTAAGTTGATGCCATGTTTTATACAGATAACTTGAATGTACCGATAGTTTTCAATTCATTGCTTTGTAACTGAAATAATGAATTTTTTACCACCTTCCTGTTACTTTTAATTTAGTGTTTTGTGGAAAATGAGATTTTCATGTTAAAAAGTATGCATTATTCAAGATAGATTAAATCAAAGACAACTGTTGATACCTGCACATGGATATTTCATTCCTTATGTGTGTAATTTCCTATCCTTGACATGCATAAGTAATCATGTAAGAAACAATTTGTTTGCAGCTGGTTGTTACTGCATGTGTAATTTCTATTCAAAATGATGGTTTTAATAACATGTGATTCAATGAGAAATGCATTTCTCAACTGAAACATTTCTTAATTTATATATAAATCATATTTACTATATCATGTGCTCATGCATACATGTTGCTTATTGTTGATGTCTTAATAAACCAAGAGTATATTATCAATATGTGTTGTTGCTCGAAAATATGTTTTTGTAGCAGGAAGTGCTTTGGGCTCGATTAATCTGAGAACTCAACAAAATATTAATAAAATCCTTCTGTGCCTTTTAGTTCTGAAACAGAAGTAGCCAGTTGGTATTACACATCTCCTAAACAAGTACAGCACAATGAAACTTAAGGTCCTAAAATCATAAATTTTATAAAATCTTTATATCCACACAAAAAAATTGATGATTGTGGTGCTCAGATTGCAAAACCACCTGTTTGGCAAAAATAATGCAGATGGTTAGATTATGATAAGTGCAAGAAAAAAAGAATAACTCTGGAGATAATAATTGATATGATAATCATTGCTTGACAGAATCACAATTGACCTAGATATTTATTTATGTAGTGATGTATTTTTCAATGAGTGCCTTAAGATTCCAAAAACATATTGACTTAAAATAAATAATCGCGATGGCGGAAATGACTTATCATTTCATGTTCATGAACCGGTTTTAAAATACTTTGTAGACTTATCTGCTAGGCGGTGAGGACTTTTAGACCACCTGATAAACTTCAACTATATTTGCCCTAGTTCAGTAATCGACTAAAGATATGCTAACATAATACTGATGACTGATGAGTCTGTTGTGTCTTATATTCTCAATGCTACTTAAAATATTAAGTCCATTTCAAAGTTTAGACTAATAATAAGCAAATTCGTTAAATTAATATCCCCCGCCAAATAAATTTTGATTATTGATGGGTGCAGAACTAACAGAAAAGTTTATTTGAAGGGTTGTACCCTTATCCCACTTATTTAAAAGTTACAGCATAAAAAAAAAAAACAATTGGCAATAACTCTTATTTAAGACAGTGTAGGGTTATAGATTTTGTGCATGACACCTCTCCTTATGATATCTTAACATCCAGTTAATTTCATCTTAAAATTGTGTATAGTATCTGTGATATAGTCCTGAAAAGTAACGTCAGACTGTTCATGTCACTTATTCTCATTGACAATTATACACCCATGAAATTTCATGTTGAAATCTTGTATTAATAGTTTCTGGGATATAGCCCTGAAAAGTTACATCATACAAAAACAACAAAGGGCAATAACTCTTATTTAAGAAAGTGAAGGGTTATGGTTCTTATGCATGGTTCTATAAATGAGATATAGCCCTGAAAAGTTTCATCATAAAAAAAACAATAACAAGAAAGGGAAATAACCGTTATGTAAGAAAGTATACGGTTATGGTTCTTGTGCATTGATAATTATACACCCATGAAGTTCATGTTAAAATCTTGTATAGTATCTGAGATATAGCACTAGTTACATCATACAAAAACAACAAAGTGCAATAACTCTTATTTCAGAAAGCGACGGGTTATGGTTCTTGTGCATGGCACCTCTCTTCAGCTATATTTATACACCCATAAAGTTTCATGTTGAAAACTTATATTGAGTTTCTGAGATAAAGCCCTGAAAAGTTTGTGACTGCACTGACAGACACACCGACGGTACGTTTAAGTATATTTAGCGTACCGGGGGTACATTAAAGTATACTTAAGAGTACACGGGGTACTTTAAAGCATTACCCGAGCCAAACCGACAATTACCAATCAAGCTTATTGACAAATAAATAAATGATGATAGTGGGTAATTATGATTGTGTGAAATATAATACAATAGTTTTCCTGAATTGAGTGTACATGTGAATTAGCTAAAATAATGATAAAAACACTGATTGGGATTATACATTTCTGGAATATATATATATAATCTGAAAATATTTTCTTAAATCAATGTTATATCTTTGTATTAAAACACTGAAACACTCATGACTGTAAATTAGGCATTACCATATTTCTTTACAACGTAATGCATGTACATCATCGATATATATAACATTTAAAACGAAAATCGTTTTAAAATTCAAATGTTTGCATGGTGTTAGAACTACTGTTTTGATATCTTTGTTGTGAACAACGTGTTTAGGTTCAACGTCCGAAAAAAAGATGTCCGAAAATAACTGCAAGCTGTTAAAACGCGAAATTAAGTTGAATTGAAACACATTGCGTTAAATATTATTTTTCATCAATCTGACATTTTTCACGGCGACTGATCGGAGAAATCTCACGGGGTACTATGAAAAATCGTCAGATTTCCGATTTATGTGACAGATCTCACGATCAAACAATATTCACGCTACACCGGTCTATTTCGTTTCCGTAGAGATAGCTTATGTCGTCCGTTTGAAAGCTTAAATTTGATTGGCTTACGGGTTCAATGGCTTATTATAAAAATAAATGCTGTCTCTGCTGCTCGAGCAGTTACTGCCCTGTGTACTAACGCGAAAGGAACTGTGGGTAGCACTTCTTTTACGAGTGAAAGCGAAAGTAGGTCAGGTAATCATGCTTGTGATCATCGCTATCAGTCCTTATTAGAAGATTCAAAATCACATTTAAACATATTAAATTACATTTCTTTAAACAACATTCCGTTTTAAACACACGATAAAAAACGATTTTTCTTTCATTATTAACATTTTCATTCATACGCAGAACTACTTTGGCGGAAGCATAATTCCCCAAACCAGGGGAATGTGATGCGTCGTAGTATAGAGGTGACAATAACGTAGTGACGTCACCATCTATGTATAGAATGAATGAGTGACAGATTATATCCCAGTTCCGCATAAGTACCGTCAGATTATATCCAAGTTCTGCATAAGTACCGTTAAATTATATCGCAGTTCTGCATAAGTACCGCCAGATTATATCCCAGTTTGCATAAGTACCGTCAGATTAAACCCAGTTATTGTTGGGTAGGAAAGAGTACGTACCTTCAGCCATAAGCTGCGTAGGCTAGTGTTGGTACCCTCAGCCATTGGTTGTGTAGGATAATGATGGAGCAGTAAGCTGTTGTGTACGACATGATTAAGTCGGCCATTACTTGTAAATGACATTGTAGAATCAATTTTTGGAACAGTCAGCCGTCTGTTGTGTATGACATAGTCAAGTTAGCATAATAGCGTTTAGAAAAAGTACAGTACGCTATAATTTGTGTAAAACAGAGTACGCACAAACTAAGTAATTAGTTGTTTATGATAGTTTTGGTACAGTCGCAACTAGTCGTGTGAAATGTAACTGTCTGTCATTATTTTTGTAAAACAATGCACGCACAGCTGGCCATTAATTAATATAGGACAGTACGTGTTTGTACATTCACCAATTAGTCGTGATTACAGAGTACTATCGTCTATTAGTTTTGAGTTACAATATTTATGCGTTAAGAGTAATTCATTATAATAGTCATGTGCATATCAATATATTTTTTAACTTTTCATGGACAAGAAGATAGCATCTATGATGCTTATTTGATTTCTGTTTCAATATGGAGTTACTAGAGAAGAAAATGTGATATGGATCCGGTAGTTAAGGATGTTATTGTAAGATTACCAGTTTGTTGTGTTGTTCTTACTCGATTGAATTATCTTTATATTATACCATACAGAAAATTTTATTGTGGAATGATCTCGAGGAATTCACACCACGTGTACAGTCATTCTGAACCATTAATATATTTTTTTAATGGCACATGTGGGATTAGTTTTATATGACATTGTTAGCCCAGTCAGCCATTTACTTTGTATGCAAAGTACAGTAAAACCATAAGTTGTGTAGGACAAGTACAATCAAGCATTATTTGTGTACAACAGTGTACGGCAATCAGCAATTATTTATGCAGGACACGATACTTTCAGCAATTAGTTATGCAGGGCAAATAACAGTCAGCCATTAGTTGTGTAGGACAAAACAAAGTCGGTCATCAGTTGTACAAGACAAGAACAATAAGCCTTTATTTATTTTTTAAACAGTGAACGCACAGTCGGCCATTTATACTATAATTTAGTGTCTGTACAGTTATCTTTCTTTGTTTCGTGCATGACCAGGATGAGTAATGATGTACGTATTTGTAGTACAGTAGATGAAAAACTTGCTTATATGTGACCAGGATAAGAACTGCACAAAAAGCTTTAATGAAATTGTCCAGACCGATAAAAGACCTTACCTTGCATTAAATTCACTTAATAATTATTTGGACTTGACTTTTTTGTGTATCTGGCTAGACAACTGCAAAGTTTAAAAACAACTGATGATGTGGCTATTGATATATCGACCGTTTAGGGTGAAACTCGTTTATTCGGCTTCGCTTGATTATAATATATGAAATACAATAGTTTTGAGCTCAACCAGCGATATGGTCATAGACTTTATCTGCATGCACATGTCTAACCAGACTTTTAAAGTTAAGGAAAGCCCATTATTTGCATTCAATTCACAAACAAATAATCTAATTGTCACATGACCTTGCATACAAAGCTTTACCTTAGCTCCAGTGCCGATGTAATAGCTCTCGCATTCTTGGAAAAGTATAGCCAATAAAGTCCGTAAAGTATGCTCATTAAATACTATATACTAGTATACCACACATGATCTATAAAAAAGGCAAGCTTTAAGCATTCTTGAAAAAGAATATGTTAGTGTAAACCAGCTCGAATAATCCCGCACAGCGAGGATTACAACCCGGGACTTCTCGGTTGCACTACAGACACTCTTCCGCATCGCTATAAAAGCTATAAATGTCATATAGACTGGCACTAATGTGCTCCTTATACCTCACACTACAAATACAACCCCTCCATTTTAATAATTCGTCACGAAATTCTTTCTGCTGTGACATTTGTGGGATATCGTACAGACAAACAACCACGTTAGTTATTTTACGTGAGCGCCAATTTATCCCAACTAGATATACCGGGCCACAATGGGTATGTAACACTGGACCTCCCGGTTGCAAGGCAGACACTCTACTGCATCGCTAAAACAGCTTGCTCATATAGTAAGGCAGTAAAGGTGCTCGGTATACCTCATTTATTGCAATACATTTTATTGCAATTTATTTTGTTGCAATACATCTTTCGGTCCCACGTTTTCACGTCTTCACTTGCTGGACCTGCAAAGCTAAGAGCTTCAGACAAACTCAAATATTTTGCAAATAATCAACCATGAAACAGATCATTTTTCGTCGGTTTTTCCTTTCCAGCACTGGAGAGTTAGCAATGTTCGGGAACCAGACAAATAATCACTCTGCTAGCCTTCTTTCTTCTTCTTCCAAGTAATGACCAACCTTCAACTGACTGAAGATTATTGCCATGGTGCGCATGAGAGATAAAGAAAAGGTGAGAAATAAATAGAGAAGTATATACATGTGAGATAAAAACGGAGGGGAAGTTGATATAGATAAGGTGTTTGGCTAGTTGAGATCTGATAATTCCAACTGAGCAGCTGACAGGATGTCCGGTGGAAGATTGTTCCATTCCTGATGGTTATCGGGAAGAATGATTGTTGGCGATAGAAGCGTTCTGCAGTATGTGATGTGGAAGTAGAATTATATTGTTTGTTCCGACTTGTTCAGATTTGGTTGGAGTCGATTTTCGGTTGGTATGTGTACTAGGTTGTTTACACTTTATAGAACATATTAGTCGTGCTTCTTGCGTCCGATCTTGGAGTGATTTCCACTGAAGGTCCTTTTAGCATGTCCGGAACGCTTGAGCGATTATGGTATCGTTTTTGACATATATAGCTCCTCGACGTTGGATCATTTCCTAGCCTATCCGTATCTCCCGTTTCATATGGGTCCCGATGGTGGCGGCATATTCCAATTATGGCGGACGAGTGCCATATAGGCTTGTTCCTTGATGGCTGTGGACGCATGTTCAGGTTTTCTTCGGATGAAGCTTAGGCTTCTGCTGGCTTTACTATGATGTTGTTTAATGTGTTCGCCCCAATCTAGCTTTTCATTCAGGTACATCCAAGGTATTTTGTTGATTTGACATGTTCTAAAATGTGGTTAGGAGTTTATATTGATGGTGATGGTTTTACTACGCTTGCGGTTTATTGAAATGACTAAACATTTTTTCAGGGTGAAATTCCATTTTCCATTATTTTCCCACGATGTAATTTGTTTAGGTCTTCTTGTAATCTTATGCAGTCTGTGTCTCCTGATATTGTGAGGTATGCAATGGTGCCATCGGAAAAGTTGGACCGTAGATTTAAGGCCGTCTGGAATGTCATTTATGTAGAAGAGGAAGAGGAATGGGTCGAGGACAGATCCCTGGGGGACGCCAGAGTCAACTTGTACTGTGTCTGAGCATTCTCCTTTTAGCACGACCTTCTGCGCTCTGTTTGTAAGGAATGCTTGGATCAAGGCTAAGGTCTTCCCTTGTATGCCATAGTATTCGAGCCTGTGAAGGAGGAGGATGTGGTGTACCTTATCGAAGGCTTTCGAGACGTCCATTACGAGGATGTCGGTTTGGTGGCCATTCTCCATGTTTTAGGTCACGTCATTGGTGAACTCCAGGCGCTGGGTTTTGCAAGACATGCCCTTTCGAAATCTGTGTTTTAGTGGGTAAAGTGAGTGTTTGTTTCTGCATGTTTCATGATGTTGCTGGTAACAATGTGTTCAAGGAGTTTGCAGCAGATGCAAGTTAGAGATATTGGCCTGTAGTAAGCTGGGTCATTTTTGCTTCCTTTTTTGTAAACTGGAGTTACGTTTGCTTTTCGCCAGTCGTCTGGGATGGTGCTGGTGTCTATAGAGAGCTGGAATATGCTTGCAAGGATAGGTGATATTTCTTTTGATAGTTCTTTCAGGACTCGTGGGTTGATGTGTCTGGACCCGCAGCTTTGAAAGGGTTGAGTGAGTTGAGAAGTTTTTTTTTCTATTCCGACGGTGGATATAGCTATTTCAGGAGCAGTGGAGATTTCATGCTGGTCATGTATAAATTTGTTGATTTTGAATTCTTCAGCAGATATATTTGGACTTTTGGTGAATACTGATTGGAACTGCTTGTTGAGGATGTTGGCTTTTGGTTTGCTTCGGAGTAGACTTGGCCCTATTCACGAAGTCCTTTGCTAGAGGAGTTGTCTTTTATTATGTTTGATAAATCTCTTAAGTCGTTTGCTGGTAAAGCGGTTTCCGGTGTCTGATTCTTCTGGAGTTACTATGTTGTCTATGTAGGCCCGTAGGACTGTCTTAGCATCTTCTGCATGAGTTGTTTATGTTTCTTATAATTGGCAATATGTGTTGGATCTTTCGATTTTTTCATCTTTTTATAGTGCTTGTCTCTCCTTCTCATTAGTTTCTTAATTTGAGTGGTTATCCATGGCATTGAATCTCTTGGTCTTGCATTTTTGTGTGGGATATGGTTAACAATACTGGACTGGTGGAATGTAGGTCTATCATATCAGATTTCAATGCTTCCCATCTTTCTTTTCTGTATAGGGGTATTTTTCGGGGCTTCTGCTCCAGTTTGAATTGCTGTGCAGAGAATTCAAACAAAGCATATATCTCCTTCTTCTTCAGATACAGCACTCCTTCTAAATAGAAGAGTTTGTGCCGGCGACTATTAGTTAGGGGATGAAAACTGTTTGTCATGTCTTCTTGAATTTTTCAAGACTTTGCATTATAATGTGTTATAATTAAATATTACTTGTATGTTTGTATAGGTCCCTGAAATATGCAACTGAATTTCTCGTTTCTTGTAATGGGACGAAAAATTACTGGATTTTAACCATTAATTTTACAAAACGGTGTCTACGTAATAAATACTCTTTGTGTTTCTTAAGTACAAACCTTTTTAATGTTTTCTTAATAAAATACAACTACACAATCACGATGGCTGATAGATTGAAGCTTAGAAGAACAGTTGGAACGATTCATTGAGAATGCAAGGCAGCTAGGCATTATTGTCAGCGATTTCCAGCCACAGGGCCAAAATGCTTTAAATTCAAAATTGTAAGATTATTTCCCTTTTATTGTTAAGTTTAATTTTCTGATTCATTTGAAAATTATTTAGCTTGCATTAAAAGATACGTGATAAAATTTATAAGTTATTTAAATAAGTTTAGAGAACATCTTTTATACAGTTTAAAAACCAATACTGACCCTAAATTACTCGTACATTGGTTGCAGGCTTATTTAAGGTAGTAAGGCTTGATTGGTCATTGTTGGCTCGGGTACTACTTAAATGTACCCGGGTACAAAAAATATACTTACACGTACCTGGGCAAATTTAGACTGTACCTAAGTTTTATTCCCCCCAAATCTGATATCGTAAAACACGCTTTGGTATACCAAACAAAATTCTCTTAAACAAACCTGTCTCAATATGCTTTTTTGAGTAGGAGTTCCAATAATATAGAGACAAATTTACACAATATAACATAAATATGAACATAATTCATTTGAAAAAAAAATAGCCAACAACAACAAGTTTAGCGTTAAAAAATCCGGGTACGTTTCAGTATATTTTCTGTACCCGGGGTACATTTTAGTATTCTGAAGAGAGTACCAGGGGTACCTGTAAGTATTACCCAAGCTGACAATCACCAAATGAGCCTAAGTAGGCCAATAGTATAATCGCCAAATCGGCCCAGGCTTAAGCCTTGGTTAATTTTGTCCTTGGCTAATTCAGTCCCAAATTGGCGGGGGCTTATTCTTTCCCTATAATTAGTTATACTTATTCTTTAAACTTAATTAAAAGCTTTTTTTGTTTAACTGACTTAAAAAATGTATGTTATGTGTCAGCTTAGAATTTATAAAGTGTAAGGTTTAACCATTTAGTGTTTTATACAGGAAGGAAAAAGGGCGTGGTGCAAAATTTCAATAAAGGGCACTTTAGCGTGCAACATCCATAAAAAGGGCACAAAATATCTGTATAGTGACTTAATAACAAGCTTTGTTACACACAAACATTGTATGTATAGTTTTGAGATTTATTGTTGAATAATTAAACCAACAAAATCCAGAATGTATATTTTATTATGTGTTTTATATTTTCATGTAGTAACAAAAAACAAGATTAAACACCATAGGATATATATCTTATACAAACTATAGCTTTTCAAAGAAGTCTTAGAATACTGTTAAATGAGTTCCCCTTTTAAACAATTATTTATATTTAAACGTTACACACATTGCACAAACAAGTCCTTTATATGCATCTTAAATGGAGATTCACAAACACTAACACTTTGTTGAATAGTCAGAAAGTTCTGCGTAATGACATTGTTTTCATGACCACGTGTTGTATTGTGTACATTTTATTTCGCAAAAAGTGTAACTAGGAACGGCGCCGTACTGTCTTTTGTTCATTGTCAATTAATTCAATACACGTTAATTGGTCTCCGATATAAACTTGTTTGCTTACAAAGCAATTTGCATCAATTCTAATTTACGTTTCGTCGAAAGTGGAATGCCAAAATCGGAAAGCGTACGTTGCGACATTCTAAACACGAATGATAAGTGGTACAAGTTCAATATTTTGTAAAATTCATATCTGTGTTTGCCAATAAACATATTTTGACAAGTTACAAACGGGTCATAATGTTCTTAATTGAACCAATGGTGAAGGCCTACTACTGTTACAACAATTAACAACTTTTGGCCAAACAGGGTCCAAGACGGGGTATCAACTTCTTTGCCGACATTCACACGTTATTGTTATCAAAACATCGTGACAATAAACAAGCACGTGCTCCAATTAAGCGCAGTTTGCCTAACCGTGAACAGCAACGTGTTAAGATTGTCGTTTGCTACAATTCATCAACACACATCTACTTAACTGTGAGCCTGCGCCAATTGTATTGGATAGGAGGCGGAGCGTTATTTTAATCGACAGCTTTAATAAATGAGCCTGCGCCAATTGTATTGGATAGGAGGCGGAGCGTTATTTTAATCGACAGCTTTAATATTTCCGGGTTGCTATTTTCGGCGTATGGCCAATTTTCAGGAAGTACAGTGACGTCATGGGGTTTTGTAATCGGCGTATGGAAACAATTATCGGCGTAATATACGGCCGTACGCCGCTTAGTGCAAGCCCTGTAAATTAATTATATTAACTTAAAACTGTTTTGCATTAAATTGAAATCAAATCACTATTTTACAGATACAAATGGGGTGTTTTTTTATTTAATTAACGCGTAAAAATAAATGTTTTGATATAACTGAATAATGCATGAAATGCACAATTTCCACGTGAATAACATCGAGGGTTTCATCAAGTCTCCTAAGTAACTGTGCACGATTGTATCCGGACGATCCGATTGTGTACAAAGCCACTGAAATTATCGATGATATTGACACATGGTTATTCACGCATGACGTATTCACAACCGCGCGAATCTTCGCTGATAATAGTCGGCTTAGAAGCTTGGTTAAGAGGCAATTAAGATGTTATCAATAAGGTCGCGCACGGCGAGAAAACAGGGCGGCGGCCTTGAAAAGGGCAGCGTGGCGCTGATTTGCTTTGAAAGGGGCAGCGAGGCGCTTCAAAAAGCGGCGTGGCGCCGCGCCACGCTAAAACGGCCTGGATAAAACACTACCATTATGATATTCTGTGAACTAGTATTGAGTGGATCATAATATTTGTTTACATTAAGAATGAGACTTCTTGATGACTTACATGCAAATTCGACATGGTTTAACTGGGAGTTAATAATCTTTGAAGCTTACTGTTTTTAACCAGGTTTCGAAGGAAAAAACTGGTTATTAGATTGGCGAATGTTGGGACTGGCGGGCAGAACAAGCTTGTCCGGGCCATAACTTGTCGTTCATTGTGAGATTTTAAAATCATTTGGCACATTTGTTCACCATCATTACACAGTTGGTCGCGCGAATGAATTATGTCGATATATCCAAGGTCAAGGACACAATTTGAGTTCAAAGGTCAAAATGGTATAAATGGAGCTTGTCCGGGGCCATATCTATGTCTTCATTGTGAGATTTTAAAATGATTTGGCACAGTTGTTCACCATCATGGGACGGTGTTGTGGCACAAAAGAATTACGTCAATAATTCAGGTCAAGGTCACCACGACTAAAAATATATTTATTTTGATACAAATGGGGTTAATTATAAACAATTTCAGATAAAGGGGAGACACAGAAAAACTGAACTGATTAAATCAGTTCAGTTTTAGTTGTCTCCCTTTATTGAATTTTTTTCACATTGAAAACTTGGTTTTGTGACAATTTTGTCCCTTGTTTGTTGCTGGTTTGAATCATTTAAAAG